>NC_142759.1:43321073-43921073 GCF_054948205.1 Urtica dioica subsp. dioica | reverse complement strand
GGCGAGGTTTCCCATGGACGCTGGCTTGACCAGATACGCCCAGCGGACGCAGACCTTGAACCCATTTGTAACTCGTTGCCTTTCGGCCCACGAGCTGGGCGGCGAGCGCGATGCCACTATTGTGTGGCGAGGTTTCCCGTGGACGCTGGCTTGACTAGATACGCCCTGCGGACGCAGACCTTGAACCCATTTGTAACTCGTTGCCTATCGGCCCACGAGCTGGGCGGCGAGCGTGATGCCACATTTGTGTGGTGAGGTTTCCCGTGGACGCTGGCTAGACCAGATACGCCCTGCAGACGCAGACCTTGAACCCATTTGTAACTCGTTGCCTATCGGCCGACGAGCTCGGCGGCGAGCGCGATGCCACTTTTGTGTGGCGAGGTTTCCCATGGACGCTGGCTTGACCAGATACGCCCAGCGGACGCAGACCTTGAACCCATTTGTAACTCGTTGCCTTTCGGCCCACGAGCTGGGCGGCGAGCGCGATGCCACTTTTGTGTGGCGAGGTTTCCCGTGGACGCTGGCTTGACCAGATACGCCCAGCGGACGCAGACCTTGAACCCATTTGTAACTCGTTGCCTTTCGGCCCACGAGCTGGGCGGCGAGCGCGATGCCACTTTTGTGTGGCGAGGTTTCCCGTGGACGCTGGTTCGACCAGATACGCCCAGCGGACGCAGACCTTGAACCCATTTGTAACTCGTTGCCTTTCGGCCCACGAGCTGGGCGGCGAGCGCGATGCCACTTTTGTGTGGCGAGGTTTCCCGTGGACGCTGGCTAGACCAGATACGTCCAGCGGACGCAGACCTTGAACCCATTTGTAACTCGTTGCCTTTCGGCCCACGAGCTGGGCGGCGAGCGCGGACTCAAGACTCAACTCGAGGGCTCATGTAGAACCTGCACGAGGAATAGTTAGTTGACTTGTGGTCTCGGGACTCAACTCGAGGAATGAACGTATCTCGAGGAGACATGTGGAGTTGCCACGAGGAGTAGCTCGTCGACTCGTGGATTCAAACTCGACTCGAGGAATGAATGCATCTCGAGGAGACACGTGGAGTCGCCACGAGGAGTGTCGGTCGACTCGTGGACTCGAACTCGACTCGAGGGCTTATGTAGCATGCACAAGGAGTTTCGTGAAGAGTCGGCGCGAGGAGTATCGCTCGACTCGCGGACTCGGAGCTCGACTCGAGGAATGAATTCATCTCGAGGAGACATGCGAAGAGTCCGAACGAGGAGTATCAGTCGATTCGTGGACTTGAACTCGACTCGAGGACTCACGTAGAGCCTACACGAGGAGTTTCGTGAAGAGTCGTCGCGAGGAGTATCGGTCGACTCGCGGACTCGGAGCTCGACTCGAGGAATGAATTCATCTTGAGGAGACATGCGAAGAGTCGACACGAGGAGTATCAGTCGACTCGTGGACTCGAACTCGACTCGAGGACTCACGTAGAGCCTGCACGAGGAGTTTCGTGAAGAGTCGTCGCGAGGAGTATCGGTCGACTCGCGGACTCGAAGCTCGACTCGAGGAATGAAATCATCTCGAGGAGTCATGTGGAGAGTTGGCACGAGGAGTATCAGTCGACTCGTGGACTCGAACTCGACTCGAGGACTCAGGTAGAGCCTGCACGAGGAGTTTCGTGGAGAGTCGTCGCGAGGAGTATCGATCGACTCGCGGACTCGAAGCTCGACTCGAGGAATGAACTCATCTCGAGGAGTCATGTGAAGAGTCGGCACGAGGAGTATCAGTCAACTCGTGGACTCGAACTCCACTCGAGGACTCACGTAGAGACTGCACGAGGAGTTTCGTGAAGAGTCGTCGCGAGGAGTGTCGGCCGACTCGCGGACTCGGAGCTCGACTCGAGGAGTGAATTTATCTCGAGGAGACATCGTAGAGCCTGCACGAGGACTATTAATCGACTCGTGGACTCGAACTCGACTCGAGGACTCACGTAGAGCCTGCACGAGGAGTTTTGTAAAGAGTCGTCGCGAGGAGTATCGATCGACTCGCGGACGCGGAGCTCGACTCGAGGAATGAACTCGTCTCGATGAATTGCGTGAGAAGTCTTTCTTTGGGATCTTCGGCCTAACCGCCGGCCCCTTGAGACTTTGTTATTATTATTTTTTTTTTGTTGAGTTGTTTTTTATTGAGCATTGATCCCTATTAGCCCCCCGAGTTTCTTGCGTTTGTGAGACGAAGGCCAAGAAACTCTTGTGTTGGAGGTATACAATAGTGCGTGTCAAAAAGTTGTCATGTGTAGAATAACTCTTTATTGCAATAAAAGGGGTTGTTACAGGTAGTCATGGCACTTGACCTTCTTTTGAGAAGAAAGAAAATTACAATTTCGAAATGAAAGTGACCACGAAGCCGATCGAGTTCGGGCGTGAATTTAAATGTCGAAGTCACGACAATCATGGCTTGCTAGCAGATGCGACGAATTCCCTGAGATTCCCAACTCGAATTAGGGAATCAATTCGCTTCTTAAGCTGCTTGCATTCGATCGTCACGTGCCCGTGATCTTTGTGGTATTCGCAGAACATGCTTCGATCTCGCTTCGCGGGGTCCTTTGTGAGTGGAGCGGGGCTTCCCAGCTCATCGCGGCGTAAGCGCAGGATCCGGTCGGGCGTTTTGTTGAGCGGGATGAAGGATCGCTTCGGGGCCGGAGAAGGGTGGTCATTAGGAAGTTGACCCTTCCGGCGCCTTTTCCTTCGTGACTCGGGACCAACGGCCGGTATCACAAGCGCCGCCGCGCGCTTCTGGTTGGGTGCTCGATCAATGTTGGGTGGTTGCTGCCCCAAGACGATCGCGGTCTCACGTCGAGCGTTGAGTTTTTCTCGCAAGTCGAACCCGTGATTCTCTCTTTGAGAACTGAGGCGGTCTCTCAAGTCTCCGGAGGCCGTCCCTATCACCCTTGCCAAGGGTGTGCCGTTCTCGACGTTGTCACCTTCACGAGGGTTTTTGACGCGGATGGAGAGCTTGGAGCGTCCCTTTCGGGACCTCGAGACTGAGCGTTCTCGGGTATTGCGTGAGCTTTGGAGCCTTGACGTGGTCGCCCGAGGGTGTCCCCTCGAGGGCGCGTGCGCGTGCTCATCAGAAAGTTGACGTTTCGACGCGGCCGCCCGAGGGTGTCCCCTTGGAAGCGTGCGCGTGTGTCCACTTTCGCGAATAGCGTGGTCGAGGTTGGTCTCGTGGTTGATGTCATCGACGTCGTTAGAGTCGAGGAGGTCGGCGATGAGCGCGTTGGTAACGCCGGGGCGGTCTAGGAGTTCGGCGAGCCTTCGAGCCGTGTCCTCTCGGACTGCGGCCTCGGGGTCATTCGCCGGGTCTCGGGGCTGGCTCTCATTATCATGAGGTTGCCCTTCGAGACGGCGCGCAGAGCTTTGGAGGTCGCGCCTCGAGCTAGTCGCTCGGGCGCCCACGGAGGTGGCGGGGCTACGACTCATCTCTCGAGAGTCGTAGAAGTGAGAAGAAGACTGGTAGAGGGGATGTGTTGCCAAGGTCGAGAGATCCTCTCCTTCTAGCGCCAAAATGTTGTCGCTGATTTTTCGGACAACGATTTAGGAGTCGCAGACGGTCAGACCCAAGGCCGGACCAAGTGGTCTCGTCTTGACTCGAGCGTGTCGGGCTTGGTATCCCAAGCCGTCCCTTAGCTGTTGGTGATGTCAATCTTGTCCAGGCACCTAAAATAGTAAGAAAAGAGGTGTGAACTACAAAGGGGAAACAGGGGGGGTTCCCCTGTTTACCTCTCCGACGCTCAACATTAGTGGGATTGAGGTGGAGTATAGAGGTTTTAGGGGTGTTTAGAGGCCGAGACTTGAGAGAAACGAGCGAGGTACGAGTTCGACAGCGTTTCAGTACTCAAGAATGGATTACCTGGGTCAAGGGAAGGACCCTTGTATTTATAGGCAGCCAAGGGGTGGTTTGAAGACCCCTTGGCCGAGTGAGCAAGGTTGGGTCGGCCATTGGCCGGCTGAAGGGTTGGGCCGACCAATGGCCGAGTGTGACCCTTGGGTCGGCCATTGGCCGACTGAAACTTTGCCTCGGACAATGGCCGAGTGAACTGGGCCGGCCATTGGCCGGCTGAAGCTTTGCCTCGGCCAATGGCCGAGTGAGACCCTTGGGTCGGCCATTGGCCGACTGAAACTTTGCCTCGGCCAATGGCCGAGTGAACTGGGCCGGTCATTGGCCTGCTGAGGCTTTGACTCGGCCAACGGCCGAGTGACACCCTTGGGCTGGCCATGGGCCGGCTGAGCATATGGCCGGCTGGAACTTGGGCCGGACATTGGTTTGGGCCGGCCAATGGCTGAGGCAAGGCTCCGTCGTCAAAGGCCTCGCGCCGGTCGCACGGGTCGAAGTGATGTCTTTTTCCTCGTCGGTCCGAGACGGGCCGACAACACCCCCCTCCACGAGAGGGAGCGCGCTACTTTTCTGCGACCCGAGCTTTAGCAGTCCACACTGCTCTCCAGCTTCTTGGCCATTAAGCTAGAACTCCGAGCTACGAGGAAAGCGACCCCTCTAAAGTCTTCACTAGAAGCTACGAGCCGGGTCCTACTCTAAAGCCTTGGATTCTCAAGCCTCCGAGCCCAAGATAGCCCTCAATACACAGATTGAACTACGTTCTGACCTGATCCCTACTAAAGGGTATGTAGGCAGCCAACCTTTGGCACGGTCACACCCCCCAAAACACACCTCAGGGTCTGGAGGGTGCAGCTCGGTCTACGAGCTCCCACTTTTGGCCCGGGCGCGCTCACTTGGTCCGTCCTTGGATCGAACCGCCCGAGGTATCTAATCGTTGTTCTTTTTCGTGCGACAACATTTTGGCGCTAGAGGGAGGGGACTTCCTGACTTACACAGCCCGAAATCCCTTCTCCAGCTCGACCCCTTTCTTCTCAACTCGAGAAAGACATGAGTGGTCAACCACCCGTTCGTTCTGAGGGTGTGAACAACCCGAAAATGCAACCGCGGTGAAGAAATACTTCTTGCGCTCCCGAGCGCAAGGCGACGAGGAGTCTCTCAACGACGAGAGTCACACTCCCTCGCCCCCTCCACTTCAGGACAGTCGGGACGACCGCATCCTTGAGATGGAAATTTCGGCGGACGTCGAAACTTCTCTCACCAAAGACGGGGAACTCCCTGTTGAGATCGAAGCCCGTCCGTCGAAAACAAAGGCCATACCGATCTCCTTTTAGGAAGAGACCTCCCGACGTTCAGCCCATGACCGACTCGGTCAAAGAGGCAATGTCAGGGAAGGTCTAACGACTCGACGGGTGAGGCGTGTGGATTAAAGCTCACACCCCCATACCGCCGGGCCGGACCTTAGAGATTGACTTACCGCCCAACGGAACGACCGTGGTGAAGACCTCCGGGAGAGGCTAAGTGCTCGCAAGGGTCACAACCCTGCGGCCCCAATCAATGGGGACCCTCGCACGGCTCAAGGGTCGAATGAAAGGCGACAGGTGACTCCTCCTGAACAAGGAGTGACCCCCAACACTGGCCTCGACGTCGTCACCATGATTCACAATCTTCGTAATGAGGTGCGTGACCTGCGTGTAGGGGGCTTGGCCGGTGATACATACGGGGTCTTAGAAGAACATTCCTCTCCCTTCACCGCCCAAATCCTTGCTGAGGTATGCACGGGAAACTTCAAACTCCCGAATCTCCCTCCATACAATGGGAAGATTGATCCCACGTATCACATCCAACATTACGAAACTTGGATGACGATGCAAGGCGTTTCACCTGGGGCTCTATGCCAAGCTTTTAGTCTTACCCTCACCAGACCCGGTTTTGAGTGGTTTAAGAATTTAAGACGGGGGAGCGTCCAATCATTCAAAGACCTGAAGGACATGTTCCTAGCACGATTTGCTACATCCATGGTCCAAAAGAAGACCAATATGTACTTATGGTCAATCAGGCAAGAGAGTAACGAGTCCTTGAGACAATATCTCACCCGATTCACCGCAGAATCAAATAAGGTTGACCGCTTTGATGACAGTGACGCAATTACAGCCATCATCGAGGGCTTGCGCACCGGAGACTTCGTAAAGTCCGTCGTCAGCAGAGTCCCTTCTATGATGGCCGAGTTAATGAACCGAGCCAAAACCTTCATGGGGGTAGAGGATTACCTCGACGGCCGCAGGAGCAGCAACCAAAGCTCCCGCCGTCGGGATGTGTCCGGCAACGAGCCTGGCAATCCCCATAAGAGGATAAACAAGGGAGGTCAAGCTTCCGACAGTCGACCCCCTACGTCTCAAAAGCCACGTCTCGCGAGCAATTTTAGAGACTACTCGAGTTACACTCCCCTGAACGCCCCGGTAGAGCAAATCTACGCTGTGGCGCGTGACAAGTTCGTCGCTCCGGCCCCGATAAGGGGCAGCCTTGCATCTCGCGACCGGTCCCGTTATTGTGTGTTCCACCGGGATTACGGTCACATGACCGCTCAATGCTTCCATCTTAGGAAACAAATTGAGACATTAATCCAGAAGGGAGAGCTCAAAGAGTTTGTCCTTCGCTTGGTAGGAGCTGCATCCCCCACCGACAACAGGCCACAGCCGGAGAAAGGTGGAGGGACCAACGCTAACACCGACCGCACAGCAGTCGCGGCTACAGCCGATGCGCAACTCCACGTCGTCACCACCATCCTAGGTGGCTTGCAAGACGGGGACTCGGCCCGGCAAAGGAAAAGGCTCCTCAGAGCTGCCTCTCAAGAAGGCCTTGCCGGGCAGGTTAACCTCACCTACGAGGAACCTCCGTCCGTACCTCACGAGACGATACAATTCGCCAATGAAGAGGCCAAGCGAGTTGTGTACCCGCACAATGACGCTATAGTCCTTAAGGCCCAGGTGGCCAACAACTTGGTGAAAAGAGTTCTTATTGATAACGGCAGCACGACCGATATAATCTTTAAGACCACCCTTGAGCACATGAAGCTCGGGGGGCTCCGCCCTGTCCCGACTCAAACCCCTCTGTTTGGGTTCACGGGGGAAAAGGTCATGACTGAAGGAATCATTGATTTACAAGTCACCTTCGGAATTACCGGAGGCATCGAAGTCATTCACATGGTCCCCTTTCTTGTGGTCGACCAGGAGTCGCCCTACAATTTTATCATTGGGCGACCCACGTTGAACAGACTAAGGGCTATCACGTCCACTTATCACCTACTAGTGAAATTCCCCACCGAAGAGGGAATTGGCGTCATGGCCGGTGATCAAACCCAAGCGAGGATATGCTATGTCCAAGGCATGGATGGCAAGCCCGCTGAAAAAAGGGTTAACACGATCTACCAACTGGAAGACGACTACCCGTGTGATCAGAAAGACGCACGGCAACTCGGGGAATTAGACCCCCGCGACGATATCGAGAGGTTGAAAGTTGACACCCCCAATGATCTCACTTCGATCGTTCTCGACGAAGCTAAACCTAACCAGGTAGTGAAGATCGGTGCACAACTCCCTTTCGCCATCAAAACTCAAATCGCATCCTTCCTTCGGGAGTTTAAGGATGTCTTTGCGTGGACACATGCAGACATGCCTGACATAGACCCCGATGTGATTGTGCACCGATTGAATGACGATAAAACTATCGCTGAAAAAGTACAAGCTAGACGTGCGTTCAACCCCGAACGATACCTAGCGATAAACGAGGAAATCGAAAAGCTTCTCTCCGCTGGTTTCATCCGAGAAGCCAAGTACCCCAAGTGGGTGGCCAATGTGGTCATGGTCAAAAAGCCTAATGGGAAGTGGCGAATTTGTATAGATTACAAAGATCTTAACAAAGCCTGCCCAAAAGATTGTTTTCCACTCCCACGCATCGAACAACTGGTCGACACCACGGCAGGACATGAACTGCTAAGTTTCATGGACGCCTACTCGGGCTATAACCAGATACGAATGCACGGGCCCGATCAGATCAAGACGACCTTCGTCACTGATCGCGGTCTCTACTGCTATAAGGTCATGCCTTTCGGCCTTAAAAATGCAGGAGCTACTTACCAACGATTGGTAAACCGGATCTTCGCCGACTTAATCGGCAAGACCATGGAAGTATACGTGGACGACATGCTCGTTAAAAGCCTGCTGGCTACCAACCACGTAGACAACCTGAGGGAGATGTTATTAATCCTCCGTCGGTACAAAATTAAGCTCAACCCCAACAAATGTGTATTCGGGGTCAAATTCGGGAAGTTCCTAGGCTACATAGTTAGCCGTCGAGGTATCGAAGCAAACCCCGAGAAAATCAAGGCACTCCTTGACATGAAGTCTCCGCGACATGTCAAGGAAGTCCAAAGTCTGACTGGTCGGATTGCCACCCTTTCATGTTTTGTGGCCAAAGCAACCGACAAGTGTCAACCGTTCTTCAAAGCAATAAAGAAGACAGACGGCTTTGAATGGACGGACGAGTGCGAGAAGGCCTTTCAAGAAATGAAGGCCTACTTTGGGACACCTCCGTTCCTATCCAAGCCAAAAGAAGGCGAGATGCTCTACGTCTACCTCGCCGTCTCCGAACGAGCTGTGAGTGCTGTGCTAATCCGTGAAGAGGATAGGGCTCAATGGCCCATCTTCTACATAAGCAAAGCCCTACTTGACGCCGAAAAGCGTTACATAGAGATAGAGAAGCTCTCTCTCGCTCTCCTCGTAGCCGCCAAAAAGCTACGCCCTTACTTCCAGGCTCACCCAATCGTTGTCCGAACCGGACACCCGATCGGTAAAGCTCTTCAAAAGGGAACATCGACTCGCATGGCGATCTGGTCCCAAGAATTGAGCGAGTACGGGATCGAGTTTCAACCGAGACCAGCAATAAAGGCTCAAGCCTTAGCTGATTTCGTAGCAGAATTCTCCTACACTCCCGACATGGGAAGAGCAGAAGACGACTCGACCGACGACTTGCTGGCTCGAAACAGAAAGGTTGACCCTACGGGTCCCATATGGGAACTACACGTAGACGGAGCATCTAATGCCCAAGGAGCAGGCGCCGGTGTGATTCTGACAAATCCCGACCGGGATAAGTTACGCTACGCCCTCCACTACGGAT
The DNA here is from genome assembly GCF_054948205.1 of Urtica dioica subsp. dioica. NCBI lineage: Eukaryota > Viridiplantae > Streptophyta > Magnoliopsida > Rosales > Urticaceae > Urtica > Urtica dioica. The sequence goes on along the minus strand of NC_142759.1, from coordinate 43,912,048 downwards.
TCCAGGCCTCCAACAATGAGGCCGAGTACGAAGCCCTCATCGTAGGGCTAGAGCTCGCTCAAAAGCTCAACGTACAGAATTTACGAATACACTGTGACTCGCAGTTGATCGTAAATCAGGTTAAAGGCGACTACGTTGCCAAAGAACCTAACATGATCGCCTACTTGGCAAAGACAAATACCAAGCTAGATGCCTTCTCCTGGTTCGAGATCATCCAGATCCCACGAGAAGAGAACTCTGAGGCTGACACCCTAGCTCGCCTCGGATCCGGTATCACCGAAGAATGGTTGGGAACTATCCCGATCGAGTCTCTCTCACAACCATGCGTCGCACGTGACGAGGTTGGAACGATTGAAAGCGTCGCTCATCCAACTTGGATGACCCCGCTCGTGGACTTCTTGCGACGAGGGGCACTTCCCGAAATGCTGAAAGCCCTCGCATCTAAGTACGTGCTGAGAGACGAAGCCCTGTACAAGCGCAGGTACTCGACCCCGCTGCTCCGAAGCCTCAACAGCGTTGAGTCGACTAAGGTCCTCCGCGAAATCCACGAAGGCCTATGCGGGAACCACGCCGCTGGGAGGTCCCTCGCGCTCAAAGCGCTTCGACAAGGCTATTTCTGGCCAACGATGAAAAAAGACGCCTACGACTGGGCGAGAAAGTGCGACAAGTGTCAACGTTTCTCCTACGTTCCTGTTGGAATTGATCTAGGGTTTAAGAAAAAGATTAAACGCTTCGGGAAGAGGCGGAATTTTAAAAAATTTCTTTTCAAGTAAAAACAGTTTTTACTAACCTAGACAAAGAAGCAAGTACATGTAATTAAAAATCAATATGAGCTAAGAGTTTACTAACCTTTCTTGAAGCTTGAACTTTGAAGAAGCTTTTGGAAAGTTTGCAACGCTCGTCTCCCCTCGCAGCACGTCTCTCTTTCTTTCCTCGGCACCTCGAGCAACCACGAAAGTTTCTATCACTAAATCACTCGAAATAAAGGAATAAGTGAGTGGGCACTTTTAAACACTACGACTTGAAGTCGCAGAGCTAAACACTAGGTCGAGTGAGGACCTAGGTGCCAAAACAAGAATAATCGAAAATAAACTAGAGAGAGAGAGAGGAGTTTCGGCCACAAGTTCTAGAGAGAGAGTCTCTCAAATCTCTTAAACTTGGATGAAATTGAAATGTGAGGAAATGAGGCTCCTATTTATAGGAGAGGTCTCACCTTCAATAAGGTAGTTTCCTCTTCTATAGAATATCACATATTCATGAGCTAATTTCCCTATTTCCTACTTGAGACACACGGCCAAAACAAGTCTTCTAGAAGCCTTGATTTGTTTCCTATTTTGTTCAAGGCTTGCCTTTTCTCTCAACATGGTCGATTCCTTATGCATCCCATATGCAAAATTTGTTTCCTCTTTTTCTTTTGGCAAGTATCTAAATACATTTATGCACAAAATAAACTCTCTTTCCTTAGGTATGTTGGGCGCCCAACATGTCTCTAGAAGGAGCTTCTAGAAGCTTCTTCATTTATTCACGAGAACATGAAAAAGGCCCATTAAGAATTTTCAATAAAACTCTTATGAAATGAAATTAATTCACGAGGCCCAATGATCAAGTCATGGCCGAGTGACATTAAGTCATCAAATGAACTTGTCAAAATTTATTGACATTCATTTCATCCTATGTCTCAAAACACAAAAATACCCTTTTGACAATTTTCGTTCTTGTTTTGACTTAGCTTCCAGTTTAACTATTCCTATCGATGTGATTCGTGACAGTGACCTCATGGACCCAAATGAACAAAGCTTGAGCTAAACACTTGGACTCAAAAGTTCACAAACCTTTTCCAAGTTTAGCTTAATGCCAACTGACTCCACTAAAGAGCTGACACTGAAAATCTCTCGGTTCAAATGAATTTGTTTTCTACTCAAGAATTCGACCTCTTTATGATGAGCGGATCCACTGAATATTATCTATGTTTACCCTTCATGAATGTCATCAGCTAGTCAGGATTTACTAAATTACCATTTTACCCTTCTAGCTGTTATTTCCTCAACTCCTTTGTCGCTTGTGAATAAGTTAGAAACAATGTATTGACGAGGAGCTAACAAGTCACATCGTTTCATCCAAAAGAGTCAGGACTCAATATGGACACTGGCCAGTTCATTTATTCACACTCCAAGGAACAAAGCATGAGGTGACATACATTGCATTTCAGCAATCTTGTACATGAATTCCATATCTATGAGAACTTCACAAAGTTACTCATGACATACTCACAACTTAGTACTTCACCAATAGGCCTTGTTCGGAATAACATAGTGAGTCCGAACTTTGACTTTCTCAAATGAGAATACTAAGGTGTGAAATGGGATGTCTCATTTAAGGATTAAGGTAAGCATGATGCAATTCATACATAGTGACTTCGAGACACAAGAGGTTAAATGGTTTGTTCTTATATTGTCTCTAGAAGTGCACTGGTCAATTTAGTACCTTCGGAAGATACCTAGAAGAACTATAGAGTCTCCAACTCTCAATGCCTCATAACCAGACATCATAGATTCTTCTAACAATCGTACTGAGGTCAATAGTCCTTTGACCATAAGATTGCGAATATATCGTTTTAAGCAAACTACGAAGAGTTTGTTCATGCAAATCTACATTTGTCTCTTCGTAAGTTGTTAAGTTTGTTTATGGACTAAAAGACTAAGGTTTTATCATAAAGCTTCAAACAAAGAAAGAATGAATGAACGTTTCAACTTTATTAATGAATGAATAGACAATTACAAGCAAGAGTCTTCATGAGACTTTATTACATCAAATGTACAAAATAAAGACAACTCTTCTTGTGGGCACCATTGACAACAGTTCCACGACAGCCGCCATCTCCCCTAAGTAGCATCGTTGTTCCACGCCCCTTCGCAAAATGGGGCGTAGACATTATCGGCAAGCTTCCCAAAGCCCCGAGGCAATACGAATACGCCATCGTCGCTATTGACTACTTCACTAAGTGGGTCGAAGCCGAGCCTCTGGGCAGGATCACCGAGGCCAACACTACGAACTTCATCTGGAAGTCCATAATATGACGCCACGGCATCCCCGCGTCGATCGTGACCGATAACGGCGCGCAGTTCGACAACGCGTGGGTTAGAGAGATCTGCGCCCAGCTAAGGATAAGCAAGACGTTCTCATCCCCGCGACATCCACAGGCTAATGGCCATGTGGAAGCCGTCAACAAGACGATTAAAAGCAACCTTAAGAAAAAGCTAGAAGCCAAAAAGGGCGCCTGGGCTGAGGAATTGCCTTTCATCCTATGGGCCTATTGAACGACTGTTCGAAACGCCACCGGAGAGACCCCCTTCTCCCTAGCCTTTGGGATTGAAGCAGTGGTCCCCGTGGAAATGGAAGTCCCCACCTATCGGGTCGACACTTTCGACGAAAAAGAAAATGATGAGGCCATGCGCCTCGAACTGGATCTAATCGACGAGAAAAGATCCGAGGCCCTCACCAGACTCGCCGCACAAAAGTGAAAGGTTGAGAGATACTACAACGCCAAAGTCAAAAGGCGGATCTTCGCCGTCGGCAGCCTTGTACTCAGAACCTACTACATCCAAGTGCAAGGCGCTGGGGTCCTCGGCCCAAATCGGGAAGGACCATATAGAGTTCGACAAGTCATACACGACGGAACCTACTACATCGAACACACGGACGGAACTCCAATACGGCACCCGTGGAACGCCGAGCACTTGAGGCAGTACCACCAGTGACCAAGTCCACCCATTTATTGCTCTGATTTCCCTTATTCAAAAAGGCCTACGCGCCACTGTTCAAGGATGTTCCCTGTTAGCAAAACTTAATGAGAAATAAAGTTTGAGGTCTTTTTACCCACTTTATCACAGTTTTTAGTCATCATGGCACGACCTGTAAACTAAAAACTCGGCGGGCCATGGGTCCTGAGACGTACACTCGAAAAATTACGGCATAAAAATAAATAAATAAATAAAAACCTTAAGCCCCCCACTCATGGGATACAGAGGCTTAAGAAGCTCGGGCCCTGACGGCTCATCAGGCATACGGATCCGAGAAAAGACGTCGACCTAACCCGATGCAACACACCTGCTCGGTCGCTCAATCGCACGAGCTCAAAGACGCCGGCCTAACCCGGTGCAACGCATAAGTTCAGTTGCTCAACCCACGAGCACTTCGGTTGCTCAACCCACGAGCACTTCGGTTGCTCAACCCACGAGCACTTCGGTCGCTCAACCCACGAGCTCAACCCAGGCCTAAGTCCCCCACGGGGATACAGACTTAGGAAGCTCGGACCCCGACGGCCCTTCGTGCATACGGGTTCGAGTAAAACGTCGGCCTTCCCGGCGTGCCGTAAGACGCGTAAAGGCGCAGGTGAAAGACGTCTCCTGAGACGCATGTAAGTCGCGTAAAGGCGCTGCCTCAAACCCTAAAAAGGCCAAATTTGAGCCAAATTCGCTTGCCTCAGGGCACAAACACCAAAGACGCCGGCCTAACCCGGTGCAACAGGGTTTGAGTAAAAGACGTCGGCCTAACCCGACGCAACTGCGTTCGCTTGCTCCAGGGCAAGCGAGCCCAAAAGATGTCGGCCTAACCCGACGCACCAGCGTTTGCTTACTCCAGGGTGAGCGGACCCAAAAAGACGCCGGCCTAACCCAACGCACCCGCGTTCACTTGCTCCAGGGTGAGCGGACCCAAAAAGACGCCGGCCTAACCCGACGCACCCGCGTTCGCTTGCTCCAGGGTGAGCGAACCCAAAAAGACGTCGGCCTAACCCGACGCACCTGCGTTCACTTGCTCCAGGGTAAGCGAACCCATGAAGACGCCGGCCTAACCCGGCGCAACCTACGCTCGTTGCTCAAAAGCACGAGCTCCTAAGACGCTGGCCTAGCTCCGGTGCAGTTCTCATTCGCTTGCTCCAGGGCACGAATTCAAAGGACGCCGGCCCAACCCGGCGCGACATACGCGTCCAGTTGCCAATGGCACAGACGCAGAGCCCCCGAGAACTACCCGGTACGACCTCTTCGATCGCCGAAGGGCACGAAGTGAAGTCGCTGGGCCACAGCCACATTAGGCACGCTGAATCGTTGGCCTAACCCGACAGGCCGATACCACCGTTCAAACACGGGTCGGCCCATCGCCTAGCTGGACACAAACGCCCCCTCACCTCGAACGTTTAAACGACGACGAGTCGTAAAGATGAAACGAGCGGAGGATGAACCCCAGTTAAGGACGCAAAACCTGCCAAAACTATTGGTAAGGATACAAGCCCTTCGGGCCACGTTAGCCCGCGAAAAAGGCGCATACGAGTAAAATTGCTCGAAAATTGAGATAAGCATTCAACACGAAAGCGACAAAAATATCTCATAAATAAAAGAAGCCACGGCTTTGAATCCGATAAACACGTGCTAAATAAAAAGTGCGTGGAAAATAAATAAAATCCTGAGAAAAGGAAACAAAAAAAGCAAAGCGCTAAACATACGCGCTAATAAAGGAGCCACACGGCTCAAGCTGCACCCTCATCTAGTAGGGGAAACAGGGTGTCGAAGAAGTCAAATGTGACCCCCCGGGCCTCGTTCTCGGTCGCGGTCGCATCTCGACATTCCACCGCTCTGGCACGACGGGCCTCCTCCGTCCCTATGTCGTAGTCATCTTGCAAGTCGGACGCTCTTCGCTCCGCTTCAGCAAGCTGGGGTGAGAGGCGAACGTTCTCCTCCGCCAGAGAGTCGCGCTCGCACTCCGCCCGAACATGCGCCGCCTCGCTCGAAGTAAGCTGGCGGTGCGACGTCTCCAAAGCATCGGATCGAGCATCCAGCTGCCTCCGAAGGTCGGTAACCTCAGTGCGAAAAATCTCCGCTGATCAGGTCGCCACCTCAAAAGCTCGCCGTTCTTCGGTAAGCTCCCCCGCCATCTTGGCCACAGACATTTGGGCTCCGTCACGCTGATCCCGTGCGATTTGAAGCTCCACCTTAGCCTCACGAAGCTGGTCTCGAAGCGTCTCGGTCTCCGCCCCCGGGTGCGAACCTCGCTCGACCTGAGCCAGCCCCAAGCGCCGGATGAAGTCGTGCAAAATCCTGTCGCTTCGCACGGCCCTCGCGTACGCCTGCGACGACAAAGAAGCAAGGGTTAAAACTAAAACCTACGCTTACAACCGAATAAACAGAAATACTGACCCTCTGAGCGTCGGTAACCCCCGCCTGGAAGAAGGCAATATCGTTCTTCGATACCACTCCCTTCCAACAGGATAGTGGGGATCCCTCGAGGTGGCGGAAGCAATCCCCTCGAGCCTCTATCGCCTCTAGCTCCACCGCCGAGTTCGCCCTCTTGGGCTCGGAACGCTCTTCAGGAGGCGCCGATGTCAAAGTCCTCTTCAAGGAAGCGCGTGGCTCTGGTTCAGCTACAGCGGCAGCCTCGACACGCTCTCCCTTCGCCTTGCGGTCAGCGACCCTAGAGCGAATCTCCGCCATCGAATCGGGATCTCGAGAAGCGAGGGCCAACCTCCTAGCCCGCCTCTTAGCAGCTATACAAGGCGAAGCAACGAAGGTCAGGTTCCTATCAAACGAAAAATTTGTACAAAAACCGTAAAGTTACCTCGAGAAGCAGGAACGACTGGTTGAGCCACGGGACTCGGGGGCCTGCTCGCCCAGCGCGCCTCCTCGGTGCCCAGGGCAAAGGGCGGGAACCACCCAGTGAGCGCCATCAGCTCGGGGGAACGGAACCGCTCGCCAGCCTTGTGGGCTTTCGACATCCCCGATATATCTCTCACAAAGGGGAGCTCCGCTGCCCCCTCATCCGCTGCAAAGTCGGCCAAATGACCATAGCGAAGGGGCGCCTCGCCAAAGGTGTCCGAGGTGACCCACACCAACGCCCGGCGGCTAGGCGGGTCACAATCCTCGACCAGCCTCACGTTGCCCCGAGCACGGGCCATATGAAATCCCGGCTGTCCCGGCGCCGGGAAAACGGCAACCAGATTACGGAAATCGTCCGCGGTCATGGCACGCTGCGTCTGGCAGTGCCACTCCATGAAGCATGTAGCCAACAGGCGGTAGAACACCGGGCTCAACTGACCTGCGTGGACCCCTAGTCGGGTCAGGATCTGTTGGACGATCGTGGGGAACGGGAGACGCAACCCACAGACAAGACTCCCGATCGTCACGGCCGCGTACCCGTCCCTGGGATGAGAGGGCCTGTCCTCGGGGGCAGGTCTAAGCAATCCCACCGAGGGAGGGATGTTATACGTCTCCCAAAGCGTGCTGAAGACTCAGGAAGTGAGCGTGCTCGCGGCATCGATCCCCCTACAGTCCAAGCCGATGGGAGCAATAGAGTCGCCTACTCCGTACATACGAGTCCTCTCCAGTGACCTGGCATAAGTAGCCCGAGGCCTCAGCGGACTCGAAGGCCGACCAGGCCGTCGCCAACACTTTCCCGTTGCGTTTATCCTTCCCCCTCGCGGGAGGAGCCTCCAAGTCCTCTTCAGGGCCCTCTAAGCCCGACCCTAGGGGATCGTCGGAATAAATCTCGTCCAAGAAAGATTCGGACGGCACTATCGCAAGCTCAGCACCCGAGGCGTCCAAGTTAGACGCCCGGGGGAGCTCAGCACCCACTACCGCTTCACCTCGCTGCTTGAGCAAGGGGGCGTCAAAGGACGCCTCGCGGGAAACCAGGTTGATCACCAACCGTGGCGAACGCGGGTCCTTGGACCCTTCGTCCTCCCCTTCGGGGTAGCACCTTGTAGGTAGGGCACTCCCGGGCCCCGCCAGTTCGGTAATCGCCACGGCATCGGTCTCCAACTTGGCGAGCCATTTTTCGGCCGCACCAGAGTCTTCCTCGACAAAGATGGGAATCCCGTCGAGTTCCTCAAAGGGACCCTTGGCCGCCCCCCCCAAAATTTGGGAGAGGGCAGGAAGGGTCAACCTCGGGATCATCAACGTGGGAAACAAGCTCACTCCCCATTAAAAAAGGAAAAAGTCGGCTGCCCAGGGGGAATTTCAAACTCAAAGGAATTTTCAAATTACCCACAGGCTGCCAGTGTGAACAGAAAGGGAGGGGGGCTCTCCTATTTATAGGAGAAGAAGGAGCAAACCCTGCTGTTGTCGCCGTTTTTCGGACAACGATTTAGGAGTCAAAGGCGGTTAGACCCAAGGCCGGACCAAGTGGCCTCACCTCCACTCGAGCGTGTCGGACTTGGTATCCCAAGTCTTCCCTTAGCTGTCGATGGTGTTTGAGCTCGCCGGCATACCTGAAAAAGAGAGGAGAACCGTGAGCTAAGAAGGGAAAACAGAGGGGGTGCCTCTGTTTACCTCTCTGACGCTCAACATTAGTGGGATTAAGGTGGATTATAGAGGTTTAGAGGTGGTGAGAAGCCAAAGGTGAGCGAAACGAGCGAAGTATGAGTTCGGCAGCGTTTCGGGACTCAAAGTTGGATTACCTGGACCAAGGGAAGGGCCTTGGTATTTATAGGCGACCAAAGGGGCATTTTGGGCATCCCCTTGGCCGAAGGCCGGGTCTGAGTCGGCCATGGAGGAAGGCCGGCTCTGAGGAAGGCCGGCTCTGGAGGAAGGCCGGCTTTGGAGGAAGGCCGGCTCTGAAGGAAGGCCGGCTCTGGAGGAAGGCCGGCTCTGGAGGAAGGCCTGCTCTGGAGGAAGGCCGGCTCTGGAGCAAGGCCGGCTCTGGAGCAAGGCCGGCTCTGGAGGAAGGCCGGCTCTGGAGCAAGGCCGGCTCTGGAGCAAGGCCGGCTCTGGAGGAAGGCCGGCTCTGGAGCAAGGCCGGCTCTGGAGGAAGGCCGGCTCTGGAGGAAGGCCGGCTCTAGAGGAAGGCCGGCTCTGGAGGAAGGCCGGCTCTGGATGAAGGCCGGCTCTGAAGGAAGGCCGGCTCTGGAGGAAGGCCGGCTCTGGAGCAAGGCCGGATCTGGAGGAAGGCCGGCTCTGGAGCAAGGCCGGCTCTGGAGGAAGGCCGGCTCTGGAGCAAGGCCGGCTCTGGAGCAAGGCCGGCTCTGGAGGAAGGCCGGCTCTGGAGGAAGGCCGGCTCTGGAGGAAGGCCGGCTCTGGAGGAAGGCCGGCTCTAGGGTTCACTCGGCCATTGGCCGAGTGAACTGCTGGGAGGTTCACTCGGCCATTGGCCGAGCGAACTGCATGGCTAGATGACCTTTGGGCTGGCTGACCTTTGGCCCGGCCGTGGGTCGGCTGAGCATATGGCCGGCTGACCTTTGGGCCGGCCACAGGCCGGCTGACCCTTGGGCCGGCTGAACCTTGGGCCGGCCATTGGTTTGGGCCGGCCAATGGCTGAGGCAAGGTCTTGCCGTCAAAGGCCTCACGCCGGTCTCGTGGGTCGAAGCGATGCCTTCTTCTTCGTCGGTCCGAGACGGGCCGACAACATTAGCCCCCCGAGTTTCTGGTCGAGCGTGGGTTGAGCGGAAACTCAAGAATCACGTCGATATGCGGACTTCAGACGACCGCTCTCGAGTTTGTGAGTGCGTTCTAGAACGACTTCGGCGCATTGCGAGGGGCAGCTTTATCGCGTTGCGAGGAACGACTTTCGTGCGTCGTGGGGGACGAATTTGGCACGTCGCGAGGGACGGCCTTTGTTGCGTGAGTCTTATTTTCTCGACTTACCAACGAAGGCGTAATCGATTTGCACGTCTTTGTTGTGCGCGACTTATTTTCTCGACCTACCAATGAAGGCGTGATCGATTTGCACGGCTTTGTTGTGCGCGGCTTATTTTCTCGACTTACCAATGAAGGCGCGATCGATTTGCACGGCTTGGGCCCTGGGGGGCGTTGGTGTCACATTTGCGTGATTGGGTTTTCCGCGGACGCTGGCTAGACCAGGTACGCCCGGCGGACGCAGGCCTTTGAAACCCATTTGTGACTCACTGCCTATCGGCGCACGAGCTGGGCGGCGAGCGCAGTACCACATTTGTGTGGCCAGGTTTCCCGTGGACGCTGGCTAGACCAGATACGCCCGGCGGACGCAAGCCTTTGAAACCCATTTGTAACTCGCTGCCTATCGGCGCACGAGCTGGGCGGCGAGCGCGATGCCACATTCGTGTGGCCAGGTTTCTCATGGACGCTGGCTAGACAAGATACGTCTGGCGGACGCAAGCCTTTGAAACCCATTTGTGACTCGCTGCCTTTCAGCTCACTAGCTGGGCGGCGAGCGCGGTGCCACATTCGCGTGGCGAGGTTTCCCGTGGATGCTGGCTAGACCAGATACGTCCTGGCGAACGCAAGCCTTTGAAACCCATTTGTAACTCGCTGCCTTTCGGCTCACGAGCTGGGCGGCGAGCGCGATGCTACATTCGTGTGGCCATGTTTCCCGTGGACGCTGGCTAGACCAGATACGCCCGGCGGACGCAAGCCTTTGAAACCCATTTGTGACTCGCTGCCTTTCAGCTCACGAGCTGGGCGGCAAGCGTGGTGCCATATTCGCGTGGCGAGGTTTCCCGTGGATGCTGGCTAGACCAGATACGTCCTGGCGGACGCAAGCCTTTGAAACCCATTTGTAACTCGCTGCCTCTCGGCTCACGAGCTGGGCGGCGAGCGCGATGCCACATTCATGTGGCCATGTTTCCCGTGGACGCTGGCTAGACCAGATACGCCCGGCGGACGCAAGCCTTTGAAACCCATTTGAAACTCACTGCCTTTCGGCTCACGAACTGGGCGGCGAGCGCGGTGCCACATTTGTGTGATGAGGTTTCCCGTGGACGCTGGCTAAACCAGATACGCCCGGCGGACGCAAGCCTTTGAAACCCATTTGAAACTCGTTGCCTTTCGGCTTACGAGCTGGGCGGCGAGCGTGGTGCCACATTTGTGACGAGGTTTCCTGTGGACGCTGGCTAAACCAGATACGCCCAGCGGACGCAAGCCTTTGAACCCACCGTTGCCTTTCGGCTCACGAGCTGGGCGGCGAGCGCGGACTCTGGACTCAACTCGAGGACTCACGTAGAGCCTGCACGAGGAGTAGTTAGTTGACTTGTGGACTCGGGACACAACTCGAGGGCTCATGTAGAGCCTGCACGAGGAATGGTTAGTTGGCTTGTGGACTCGATACTCAACTCGGGGAATGAACTCGTCTCGGGGAAGCATGTGATGTCGGCACGAGGAGTATCGGTCGACTCGTGGATTCGAACTAGACTCGAGGACTCACGTAGAGCCTGCACGAGGAGTTTTGTGAAGAGTCGGCGCGAGGAGTATCGGTCGACTCGCGGACTCGGAGCTCGACTCGAGGAATGAGCTCGTCTCGAGGAGACGTGTGAAGAGTCGGCACGAGGAGTATCAGTCAACTCGTGGACTCGAACTCGGCTCGAGGGCTTATGTAGAGCCTGCACGAGGAGTTCTTTGTAGAATCGGCACGAGGAGTATCGGTCGACTCGTGGATTCGAACTCGACTCGAGGAACGAACTCCTCTCGAGGAGACATGCGGAGTCGACACTAGGAGTAGCTTGTCGACTCGTGGACTCGAACTCGGCTCGAGGGCTTGTGTAGAGCCTGCATGAGGAGTTACGTGAAGAGTCAGCGCGAGGAGTATCGGTCGACTCGCGGACTCGGAGCTCGACTCGAGGACTCATGTAGAGCCTGGACGAGGAGTTTCGTGGAGAGTCGGCACGAGGAGTATCGGTCGACTCGCGGAATCTAACTCGACTCGAGGAATGTACTCATCTCGAGGAGTTACGTTGGGAGTCTCTCTTTGGGACCTCCGGCCTAACCATCGACCCCTTGAGACTTTACTATTATTATTATTTGTTTTCTGTTTCGAGAGAGTTAGCCCAACACGTTTGGGTGAACTGACGAACCGAATCCAAAGACGTTTGGATGAAGTGATGAAGTCGCTCCAGCTTGACTAGACGAAGTGGCGAGGCGAAGTGGCGAGCTCGGCCTAGGCGAAGTGGCGAGCTTGGCCTAGGCAAACTGGCGAGCCCGGCCCAGGCAACGAGGCGAGCTCGACTTAGGCGAACTGGCGAGCTCAGCATAGGCGAACTAACGAGCTCGGCCCAGGCGAAGTGGGGAGTTCGGCCTAGGCGAACTAGCGAGCTCGGCCTAGGCGAAGTGGCGAGCTCGGCCTAGGCGAACTGGCAAGCTCGGCCTAGACGAAGTGGCGAGCTCGGCCTAGGCAAACTGGCGAGCTCGGCCTAGGCGAACTAACGAGCTCGGCCCAGGAGAAGTGGCGAGTTCGGCCTAGGCGAACTGGCGAGCTCGGCCTAGGCGAAGTGGCGAGCTCGGCCTAGGCGAAGTGGCGAGCTCGGCCTAGGCGAAGTGGCGAGCTCGGCCTAGGCAAAGTGGCGAGCTCGGCCTAGGCGAACTGGCGAGCTCGGCCTAGGCGAACTGGCGAGCTCGACTTAGGCGAACTGGCGAGCTCGGCCTAGGCGAACTAACGAGCTCGGCCCAGGAGAAGTGGCGAGTTCGGCCTAGGCGAACTGGCGAGCTCGGCCTAGGCGAAGTGGCGAGCTCGGCCTAGGCGAACTGGCGAGCTCGACTTAGGCGAACTGGCGAGCTCGGCCTAGGTGAACTAACGAGCTCGGCCCAGGTGAACTGGCGAGCTCGACTTGGCGATTTGACGAGCTCGACCTAGGCGAACTGACGAGCTCGACATCCCAACAATCCGTTACTCAACTCGAGGACTCATGTGGAGACATGCGGAGTCGGCACGAGGAGTAGCTTGTCGACTCGTGGACTCGAACTCGGCTCGAGGGCTTATGTAGAGCCTGCACGAGGAGTTACGTGTAGAATCGGCACGAGGAGTATGGTCGACTCGTGGATCCGAACTGGACTCGAGGAATGAATTCATCTCGAGGAGTTACGTGAAGAGTCGGCACGAGGAGTATCAGTCAACTTGTGGACTCGGACTCAACTCGAGGACTCATGTAGAGCCTGCACGAGGAGTTGCGTGATAAGTCTTTCCTTGGGACCTCCGGCCTAACCATCGGCCCCTTGAGACTTTGTTATTATTATTATTTTTGATTGAGCATTGATCCCTGTTAGCCCCCCGAGTTTCTTGCGTTTGTGAGACAAAGGCCAAGAAACTCTCGTGTTAGAGGTATACAATAGTGTGCGTTACATTTTTCCATGTGTGAAATAACTCTTTATTGCAATAAAGGGGGTCGTTACAGGTAGTCATGGCACTTGGCCTTCTTTGAAAAAAGAAGAAATTACATTTTCGAAATAAAAGTGATCACGAAGCCGATCGGGTTCGGGAGTGAATTTAAGGGCGAGAGCTTTGACAATCACGACTTGCTAGCAAACACGACGAATTCCTTGAGGTCCCCACTTCGAATTAGGGAATCAATTCGCTTCTTAAGCTAGTAGCATTCGATCGTCACGTGCCCGTGATCTTTGTGGTATTCGCAGAACCTATTTCGATCTCGCTTCGCGGGGTCCTTTGTGAGTGGAGCGGGGCTTCCCAGCTCATTGCGGTGTAAGCTCAGGATCCGGTCGGGCGTTGTGTTGAGCGAGATGAAGGATTGCTTCGGGGCTGGAGAAGGGTGGTCATTAGGGACTTGACCCCTCCGGCGCCTTTTCCTTTGTGACTCGGGACCAACGGCCGGTATCACAAGCGCGGCTGCGCGCTTCTGGTTGGGTGCTCGACCAATGTTGGGTGGTTGCTACCCCAAGATGATCGCGGTCTCGCGCTGAGCGTCGAGTTTTTCTTTCAAGTCGAACTCGTGAGCCTCTCTTTTAGAGCTGAGGCGGTCTCTCAGGTCTCCGGAGGCCGTCCCTATCACCCTTGTTAAGGGCGTGTTACTCAGGCGATGCCTTTGGCGGAGGCCGCGCCCATCGACGTCGTCACCTTTACGAGGGTTTTGGACGCGGATGGTGAGCTTGGAGCGTCCCTTTCGAGACCTCGAGACTGAGCGTCCTCGGGCATTGCGCGAACTTTGACGCCTTGGCGTGGTCGCCCGAGGGTGTCCCCTCGAGGGCGCGTGCGCGTGCTCATCAAAAGGTTGACGTCTCGGCGTGGTCGCCCGAGGGTGTCCCCTTGGAAGCGTACGCGTGCGTCCCCTTTCGTGAGCAGCGTGGTCGAGGTCGGTCTCGTGGTTGACGTCGTCGACGTCGTTGGAGTCGAGGAGGTCGGCGATGAGAGCGCCGGTGACGCTGGGGCGGTCTAGGAGCACGGCGAGCCTTCGAGCCGTGTCCTCTCGGACTGCGGCCTCGGGGTCATTCGTCGGGTCTCGGGGCTGGCTCTCATTATCATGAGGTTGCCCTTCGAGACCGTGTGTAGAGCTTTGGGGGCCGTGCCTCGAGCTAGTCGCTCGGGCGCCAACGGAGGTGGCAGGCACATGACTCATCTCTCGAGAGTCGTAGGTGTAGTGATAGAGGAATGGAAGGGAGAGTGTCGAGGTCCCCTCCTTCTAGCGCCAAAATGTTGTCGCTATTTTTCGGACAACGATTTAGGAGTCAAAGGCGGTAAGACCCAAGGCCGGACCAAGTGGCCTCGCCTTGACTCGAGCGTGTCGGACTTGGTATCCCAAGTCTTCCCTTAGCTGTCGATGGTGTTTGAGCTCGCCGGCATACCTGAAAAAGATAGGAGAACCGTGAGCTAAGAAGGGAAAACAGAGGGGGTGCCTCTGTTTACCTCTACGACGCTCAACATTAGTGGGATTGAGGTGGATTATAGAGGTTTAGAGGTGGTGAGAAGCCAAAGGTCAGCGAAACGAGCGATGTATGAGTTCGGCAGCGTTTCGGAACTCAAAGTTGGATTACCTGGACCAAGGGAAGGGCCTTGGTATTTATAGGCGACCAAAGGGGCATTTTGGGCATCCCCTTGGCCGAAGGCCGGGTCTGAGTCGGCCATGGAGGAAGGCCGGCTCTGAGGAAGGCCGGCTCTGGAGGAAGGTTGGCTCTGGAGGAAGGCCGGCTCTGGAGGAAGGCCGGCTCTGGAGCAAGGCCGGCTCTGGAGGAAGGCCGGATCTGGAGGAAGGCCAGCTCTGGAGCAAGGCCGGCTCTGGAGCAAGGCCGGCTCTGGAGCAAGGCCGGCTCTGGAGGAAGGCCGGCTCTGGAGCAGGGCCGGCTCTGGAGCGAGGCCGGCTCTTGAGCAAGGCCGGCTCTGGAGGAAGGCCAGCTCTGGAGGAAGGCCGGCTCTAGGGTTCACTCGGCCATTGGCCGAGCGAACTGCATGGCTAGATGACCTTTGGGCCGGCCGTGGGCCGGCTGACCTTTGGCCCGGCCGTGGGCCGGCTGAGCATATGGCCGGCCATTGGCCGGCTGACCTTTGGGCCGGCCACGGGCCGGCTGACCCTTGGGCCGGCTAAGCATATGGCCGGCTGAACCTTGGGCCGGCCATTTGTTGGGGCCGGCCAATGTCTGAGGCAACGTCTCGCCGTCAAAGGCCTCACTCCGGTCTCGTGGGTCGAAGCGATGCCTTCTTCTTCGTCGGTCCGAGACGGGCCGACAACACCTGCTCCTTCCCCCCCCCCTCCCCCCTGCGCGCGCGACACAAGGCCCGGCCCGCGGACCGGCCTCGCGCGCGCGCCAGGCCGCGCACGGGTCTTGCTGCCCGGCCGGCCCGGTCCGGCCCCCAGGGGTCCGGCCACCAAAAAAAAAAAGAAAAAAGATATGCGTGCGTACGGTCACGCGTGATCGAAGGTGAAATTACCTCAACGCCCTTTTCTTTTCTAAAGTTCACGGCTTGCGTCCCGTAAGCCGTAAACTTGGGGGGCTAATGTTATCGGTCATTTTTGGGACACCAGAAATTCAAAAACGATTCAAGGCCGGCCGGGCTTTGCCAGCCGGAAGCCCAACGGGCCCCGGCCCACCGGGCCCGAGCGCCCTGACGCACCCACGGCCCGGCACGGCCGGCACGCGCGCACCTGCGCCCCTGGCCCTGGGGCCCCCGGCCCAATGGGCATCAGCGCGCCCTAGCGCGCCCGGCTCGCGCGCACCGTGCGCCCCGGCCGTCCCGGCCCGCGCGCGCCCCCGCGCCCCGGCCGACCCGGCCCGCGCCCCAGCCTCCCGGCCCGCGCACGCCCCGGCACCCCGGCCGAGCGCCCCTGCTGCCTCGGCCGGGCGCTCCTGCTGCCCCGGCCGAGCGCCCCTGCTGCCTCGGCCAGGTGTCCCTGCCGCCTCGGCCGGGTGCCCCTGCTGCCCCGGCCGAGCATCCCTGCTGCCCCGGCCGAGCGCCCCTGCTGCCTCGGCCGGGTGTCCCTGTTGCCTCGGCCGAGCATCCCTGCTGCCCCGGCCGAGCGCCCCTGCCGCCTCGGCCGGGTGCCCCTGCATCCCCGGCCGAGCATCCCTGCTGCCCCGGCCGTGTGCCCCTGCTGCCCCGGCCATGTGCCCCTGCTGCCTCGGCCGGGTGTCCTTGCCGCCTCGGTCGGGTGGCCCTGCTGCCCCGGCCGAGCGTCCTTGCTGCTCCGGCCGAGCAATCCCAACGCCTCGGTCGGGCACGCCGCGCCTGGCAAAGTCCCGCTCCCGTCCAGGCGACACGTCCCGCGTGCCCTACGCCCTCCTCGACGTGATGCCTCGCGCGCCCCACTCCTGTTCACCCGATGGGCCTCAAGGGGCCGGCCCAAGGCCCCCTCCAAATACTATAAATACCCCCCCCCTAGGGGAGGGAAAAAAACAACATTCATTCCAACAACACTTCTCTTCTCTTGAGAACTCTCTCTCGTTCTCTTGTGACATTCCAAGAGCGCGCGCCTCTCCTCCCTCGGCTCAGAAATACAAGGACCCCCCTCCACGAGAGGGAGCGCGCTCCTTTTCTGCGACCCAAGCTTTAGCAGTCCACGCTGCTCTCCAGCTTCTTGGCCATTGAGCTAGAACTCCGAGCTACGAGGCAAGCGACCCCTCTAAAGTCTTCACTAGAAGCTACGAGCCGGGTCCTACTCTAAAGCCTTTGATTCTCAAGCCTCTGAGCCGAAGATAGCCCTCATATCACAGATTGAACTACGTTCTGACCTGATCCCGACTAAAGGGTACGTAGGCAGCCAACCTTTGGCACGGTCACACCCCCCAAAACACACCTCAGGGTCTGGAGGGTGCAGCTTGGTCTACGAGCTCCCACTTTTGGCCCGGGCGCGGTCACTTGGTCCGGCCTTGGATCGAACCGCCCGAGGTATCTAATCGTTGTTCTTTTTCGTGCGACAACAACCGACGCTAGGAATCCATAACACCCTTTACTCATCAATCTTCTAGCTTGTAATGCTGACACCAACATCTTTGATTTCTTGAGTAGCCTTCCTTCAAAGGTGATCCCTCTTCCCGTTACCGGTTTGAAGATTACTCTTTTACGATGACAATCGATCATTGCATTATTCTCGCCTAAGTCTATACCCAAGATAGAATCAAAGTCTTTCATTTCTAAGACAATGAAATCGATCCTTAACTCATGACCACCAATTATTATCGGTACTCTTTTTAAAAAGTACTCTGATAATAGCACATCACCAAACGGTAATGCCGTCTTGAAAACCTTCCTAGTTTTTACTACACTACCACTTAATTTTCTAGCCAGTTCCAATGAAATAAAGCAATGCGTAGCACCAGAGTAAAAAAAAACTAGAGCATCAAAGTGAGCTATAGGAAGCTGACCTGCTACAACATTCGAAGAGCTGGCTAGAGCATCGGCGTTGGTGTAGGCGTAAATGCGACCTTGGGGCGGCGGTGGCGTCTGATTTGTGGGTGGTGCCTCAAGTCGACCCTAGGCCCAGTCCCAGGTCGACCACGTCTTCCTCACATGGGCTCGGCCTAAATGGGCCCTCGCGCCGAAATGGGCACTCCATGCGTGCGTCCAGCCCAAGGGCCCGACCCAATTCTCGGCCGGTTGTGCCCCCTTCGCGCGGGCCCGGCCCACTTGGGCCTAGGGTTAGCTCAGGGGCCATGGAGGCCGCCGCCCCCTGGCCGGTGCTGCCTAGCTGGCCCGCCTCCATGGGCGGCGCCGTCCGGTGCCGGCGCCTCCTCACCGGCGCGTGCCTCCTCAGGCGCGGTCACGACCAGATCGCCCGCCTCGCTGGCGCGACCAGCAGGTGGCCAAACAGCCCCACCCGGTCGCGTGGGGTCTTGCCCGACGCCGGGATCAACCCAGGCGGCGTCGCCCTCGACCGGCGGGACCCCCTCGGCGCCGATCTCGCCGGGCGTGTTTTTCACCGGTGCGCGCATCTCGCCTAGGCCACCTTCCTCACTAGCGCGACCGCTAGGTAGCCAAACAGCCCCACCCGGTTGGGTGGGGTCCTCCCCGGCGCTGGGGTAGGCCCAGGCGGTGTTGCCCATGGCCTGCGCGTCTCCCCCGGCGTCGAACGCGCTGAGCGCCACCTCGCCGGAGCCGCGCATCTCGCCCAGCTCGCTCGTAAGCGGCTAAACACCCCCGCCCGGCTGGGAGGGGTCTCCCACGCTGCCGGAGACGGCCCAGACAGCGTTGTCTGGGGCTGGCGCTCCTCGCGCCGATCTCGCCGGAGACGGCCTCACCCAGGCTGTACGACCCGCTGGCGTCCCCCTGGTTGGCCTCGCCTATGCGCGTGGCATCCCCGGTGTGCTTGTCACCTAGGCCAGTCCCGCCCTGGTCGATCCAGTCCATCCCGGCGCCTGGCATGGCCTTGCCTGTGTCCTCCAGGCAGCGCGAGCTATCTCCGGCGCGCGGGGTCCCTTCCTCGCCGGTCAGCCATGCGTCTATCGAAGAAAACTCATCCCCGGCCATTCCTAACGTTGTTGTGTTGAGTGGGGACGAATATGGTGCATGATATCCGATTGAGACGGATGAAAACCAGGCCCAAAAATCCTCTAGATCCATGTGTTGATCCCCGAGTAGAGAAAGAAGATCGTCCTCAACGGTCCCGCACGTTGACAGGCGGTTAGTGGGGTCCATGAGCACGTGCAACGAGACGAAAAGGCGTGGAAAACAAAGCAACCAAAGAAAAAAAACAATAATAGAAGGGGCCGAGATGTACCTCTTTACGACGGGTGCTCTGGTGGGCCGACGGCAGTGGAAAGGCCTTGATTTTACCACACGAGTTACACTCGGTGATAAACTCGGAGGGCTAATGTTACCAGCCCGTCCCGACCCGGTGAGACGACGACGACTGTGCATGGCCGGCCCAGGGCCATCGCTCGCACGATGGGCGACCCTGGGTCGTCACTCGCCCGGCCCTGGGCCATCATACGGCCAATGGCCGGCCCAGGGCTGTCACTCGGCCGATGGCCAGTCCTGGGTCGTCACTCGGCCGGCCATGGCCCGTCACTCGGCCAACGGCCGGCCCAGGGCCGTCACTCGGCCGATGGCCGGCCCAGGGCCGTCGCTCGGCCGATGGCCGGCCCTAGGTCGTCACTCGCCTGGCCCTGGCCCGTCACACGGCCAATGGCCGGCCCAAGGCGGTCGCTCGGCCGATGGCCGGCCCTGGGCCGTCACTCGGCCAACGGTCGGCCCAGGGCCATCACTCGGCCGATGGCCGGCCCTGGGTCGTCACTCGGTCGATGGCCGGCCCTGGGCCGTCGCTCGGCCGATCCTTGGTCATCACTCGGCCAATGGGCCTTCTAACGTCCCTTCGTCGCCTATAAATATGAGGCTCGACCCCTCGAGTCATTTTATCCAAAATTGAGTACTAAAAAGCTGCTGAACTCGTACCTCGCTTGTTTCTCTCAATCTTTGGCCCTCTAAACACCTAATCCTCTATATCCCACCTCAATCCTCCTAATGTTGAGCGTCAGAGAGATAAACAGAGGCACCCCCTCTGTTTCCCCTTTGTAGTTCACGTGTTCTTTCTCCTGTTTCAGGTGTTTGGACGAGGCAAGCATCACCGACAGCTAAGGGACGACTTTGGATACCAAGTCCGATAAGCTCGAGCCCGAACGCGACCACTTGGTCCGGCCTTGGTTCGAACCGTTTTTGGGCTCCTAAATAGTTGTCCGAAAACGAGCGACAACAAGGACAGTTCTTCTTCTCGGCCTTGTGAGGTCTCTTCTTAGATCCAGAGGCGGAGGTTTTGTGCTCAGTACCATATGCCTCTCCTTGGTTCCTCTTTCTCTTAGTGAGACCTTCAGCAGTGTGAAGCTTCTTCATTAGCTCGGTAACAGTGTACTCTAGCTTATACATGGAGTAGTTTAGCTTCAAGGTTTCGAAGGATTTGGGGAGAGTTTCCAAGATCATATGTTTTTTGGTCTCCTCATCAATCTTAGATCCTAGGATTTCCATCTCATTCAGGTAACTAATGATCAGCATCATATGGTCCCTGATAGGAGTCCCAACCTTCATGTGACAGTTCATAAACTGTCTGACTGCTTGTCATCTGGCCTGACGCCCTTGCCCTCCAAACATCTCATGGAGATCGTAGAGCATGTCAGCGGCTGTCTCAGTGTCACGATGTTGCTGTTTCAGCACATTGTTCATAGAAGCTAAGATATAGCACCTCACAATCTCATAGTAGCGGAGCCAGGCCGCCAAGGCGTCTTTGTCCTCTTGAGTCGAATCATCATTCGTTTAAGGAGGACACGGGGTGGTGAGTACCCATTTGTGCTTATTAATGGTAAGGATGATATTGAGGTTACGTAGTTTTCGGTTTCGAGTTTGTTTTGAGGAAAGGATGGTTGAGAGATGGTTGAGAGACATGTTGCTGAATTAAGTTGAAACAAGTTTATGATTAGTCTTTGGTTTAGGATTTAAGTTTTTAAGATTTGATAAAATCCAAAGGTGTTATAAACAAAATGATAATCTACTCCCTCAAGAGAAGGCCGCAAAAAATCTCCGTTTATAAGTAAATGACACATCATTAATGCTTAGCCAAGATGTCAATACACCAATTTTGACTTAGCCACCTTTTAAATTGGTTTGATCACTCACATCCTTTCGCAGAGCCTCAAGGGAGGATTACTAGGGATTGAGCCTAAGTGTGCAACCAACCATTTTGTCCAAAAGGTCAACTTTGAAAAAACAATCCCCCAAGAGGAGGCCTTGTCTTCATCGTCTCACTCTCGGACGTAGCTCATTGAGCAATGATCGAAGCAAAAACGCCATAGAGTACTCCCATTGAAGAGAGGGCCACAAGGGTGACTCTCAGTCTCACGTTAATTGCTTCTTTCATTAGTGTTGGGGAACGTGGGTCACAAACAACAAGTATAACCGTCCCACTTAGTTTTTAGAGTTGACACATCGTCTTTATAAGTTCGGAAACAAATTTCCTAGTTATAGAGCGATTGAGTGGACTACTAGAAAGGAATCCTAGATCTTCATGTTCAAGGAAGAGCAGTGTTAGTGCATAAAGGCACAAGGTACATACTCGGACATTTTCCTATTTTCTATTCGGGAAAGTGCATGAGGGAAGTGTGAACTTCAACTCACTTGAACACTTGAAAGTTTGAGATTACACATCTTTTATTTTTCGGCTTGTCTACGAGGAGACCTCCCACTCAAATTTTCAAGAGCATATAGATTTTGAACATATGTGATATAGATATAGTTTTGAAAACATTTTGAAAACTTATTTGATATGGATGACAAAATATTTTCAAGTTTGAAAATGATAACGGTTTTTCAAAATTCAAACTAGTTTTGTAAAAATTCAATTTCAATTAAACTTTCAAAAATCAAAACAATTTAGTCTTTCACATTATGATAATTATCTTATAGAGAATAATTTTGCTCAAGGAAATTTTCTCATTAGAGTTCTATAACTCATGGAGTGGTGTCCTTAATTCGGAATTCATTAATTCTAAAAAACTGAACATTTGGAACAGCCGCGCACCTTGGAGTAAATCGCGATAACTGGCGGCTCCGATGTCCTTTTGACCCAAAACCAATTGCATTGGAAAGAGGAAAAACAGATTTTAATTTGATTTAAAATCATTAAATTTCGAATTCTGAGCTGAGAGTTATGCCACTTTTACTGCGGGTTTTCTCGAGCTCGAAGAAAATTGAAAATAATCTAAGTTCGGACTTTGAGTGCGAAAAAAGAATCGAGTGTAACAGAACGTTTTAGGAAGTTGTTAAGGCTTTTATATGTGTTTTATTAACATGGTAATAACATGGTATAAAATAAAATAACAACAAACATAAAACGAAACGAGTAAATAAACGAAACTAGCAAGACAATATAACTAGTAACAAAATTACTCGAAATTTTCTCAAACTTAAAAACATATTTTTCATTATAAAAAATTAAAAACTTTTAGAACTGATTCGAATGTGTCTTAATATAATCCCAAACTCATAGAAAATCAACATGATTTTTAATTAAAAGGCATGAGCAATAAATTTTCAAAAATCTAAGAAAACAATTCTAACTTGTCACAAAATTAGTAAACTTTCGAAATTGATTTTCAAGCTCATAATTTTAATTACATGTACATGCATATCTTTGACCATAGCTCTGATACCATTTGTCGGAATTGATATAGGGTTAATAAAAGATTTAACGCTTCGAGCAAGCGGCAGAATTTAAAAATTTTCTTTAAAACAAGTAAAACGTTTTTACTAACCTAAACAAAGAGCAAGTACATATAAATTAAAACTATAAATGAACATTATATGTTTTCTAACCTTTGAGAAGCTTGAACGTTGAGAAGCCTTAGGAAGGTTGAAACTTTCGTCTGCCCTCATAGCACGTCTCTCTTCTTTCCTCGGAAACTCGAGCAACCACGAAAGTTTCTATCACAATAATCAGTCGAGAAAGAATGGAATTAGTGTGTGGGCACTTTTAAACACGACGACTCAAGAACAAGTCTCAAAGTCGAAGAGCTAAAACACTAGGTCAAATGTGTACCTAGGTGCCAAAACAAAAACGAAAGAAAACTTAGAGAGAGAGAGAGAGAGAGGAGATGGGCGGCCAAGCTAGAGAGAGAAGCTCTCAATCTCTAAAACTTTGGAATAAATAAACAATGAGAATGAGGTCTCTATTTGTAGGGGAGGGATTACCTTCAATAAGGTAGTTTCCTCTTCTATAGAATATCACATATTCATGAGCAAAAATTGCCCTTTTTCCCTTAGAGTCACTCGGCCATAATGCCTTCTAGAAGGCTTAGATTTGTTTCCTCTTTTGTTCTCTCCTTGCCTGTTGGCCGAATTCCCTCTTTCCTTATGGAGGAAATTTGTTTCCTCTTTTTCTTTTGGAAAGTATCTTCATACATCAATGCACAAAATAATCTCTCCTTTTTCTATTGGGTTGGACTGTTGGAATTGATCTAGGATTTAAGAAAAAGTTTAACTCTTCGGGTAAGCGGCGGACTTTTAAAAATTTTCTTGTGACAAGTAAAACGATTTTACTAACCTAGACAAAGAGTAAGCGCATGTAAATGAAAACTATTGTGAGCATAAATAATTTACTAACCTTTTAGAAGCTTGAATGTTGATGAGCCTTTGGAAGGTTGAAAACGTTCGTCTTCCTCGCAGCACGTCTCTTCTTTCCTCGCCAACTCGAGCAACCACAAAAGTTTCTATCACTATAATCACTCGAGAAAATTAGGAATTAGTGTGTGGGCACTTTTAAACACTACGACTCAAGAACAAGTCTCAAAAACTAAGAGCTAAACTCGCTAGGTCAAATGATGACCTAGGTGCCAAAACAAAAACGAAAAGAACTTAGAGAGAGAAGGAGAGGGGGGCGGCCAAGCTACAGAGATAAGCTCTCACTCTCTAAAACTTGGGATGAATGAAATGTGAAGAATGAGGCTCTTATTTATAGGAGAGGCTTTACCTTCAACAAGGTAGTTTCCTCTTCTATAGAATATCACATATTCATGAGCAAATATTGCCTTATTTCCTCTTTCCTTTGGGCGGCCAAGGGGGCTTCTAGAAGGCTTGGATTTGTTTCCTCTTTTGCTCCCTTGCCTTGCTTGGCCGAATTCCCTTATGCCATGCATAGGAAATTTGTTTCCTCTTTTTCTTTTGGCAAGTATCTTGATACATTTATGCACAAAATATTCTCTCTTTCTTTTGGGTGATGGGCGCCCCAGGCTTCTCTAGAAGGAGCTTCTAGAAGCTTCTTCATTTGTTCATGACAACATGAGAAAGACCCATTAAGAATTTTGAATAAAATTCTTATGAAATGAAATTAATCCACAATGCCCAATTAAATCAATTTTGGCCGAGTGGTCTTAAGTCATCAAATGACCTTGTCAAAAAATTCGTTGACATTCATTTCATACTATGTCCAAAAGGACAAAAATACCCTTTTCACAATTTTCATAAAACTTGTCTCGTTCTTGTTTTCACGTAGCTTCTACTTTAACTATTCCTACTCGATGTGCTTTGTGACAGTGACCTCATGGATCCAAATGAACAAAGCTTGAGCTAAACACTTGGACTCAAAAGTTCACAAACCTTTTCCAAGTTTAGCTTAATGTCAGTTGAATACACTAAAGAGTTGACACAGAAAATCTCTCGGTTCAAATGAATTTATTTTCTACTCAAGAATTCAATCAAATTATGATGAGCGGATCCACTGAATATTATCTATGTTTACGCTTCATGAATATCATCAGCTAGTCGGGATTTACGAAATTACCATTTTACCCTTCTAGCTGTTATTTCCTTCACATTGTTTCATCCAAAAGAGTCAAGCCTCAATTTGGACACTGGCCAGTTCATTTATTCACATTCCAAGGAACAAAGCATGAGGTGATATACATTGCATTTCAGCAATCTTGTACATGAATTCAATATCTATGAGAACTTCACAAAGTTACTCATGACATTCTCACAACTTAGTAATTCACCAATAGGCCCAGTTCAGCATCGCATAGTGAGTCCGAACTCTGACTTTCTCAAATGAGAACACGTAAGCTGTGAAATGACATGTCTTATTTCAGGATTAAGGTAAGCACGATGCAATTCATACGTAGTGACTTTGAGACATAAGTGGTTAAATGGTTTGTTCTTATTTTGTCTCTAGAAGTGCACTGGTCAATTCAGTACCTTCGGAAGATACCTATAAGAGCTATAGAGTCTCCAACTCTCAATACCCCATAACCAGACATCATAGATTCTCCTAACAATCGTACCGAGGTCAATAGTCCTTTGACCATTAGATTGTGAATATATCGTTTTAAGCAAACTACGAAGAGTTTGTTCATGCAAATCTACATTTGTCTCTTCGTAAGTTGTTAAGTTTGTTTATGGACTAAAGACTACGGTTTTATCATAAAGCTTCAAACAAACAAGGAAGAATGAATGAACGTTTCAACTTTTTATTAATGAATAAGCAATTACAAGCAAGAGTCTTCGTGGGACTTTATTACATCAAATGTATAAAATAAAGACTACAACTCTTCTTGTGGGCACCATTGACAACAAACTCCCACTTGACTCAAAGAAGATGTGTGTAGTCCTTCATGCCTAATCCCTCTCGATGTTGGTCGAAGACCTTGTTTGCTAGGGCCTTGGTGAATGGATCTGCTAGGTTGTCCACCGTTGAGATCTTCTTCACTTCCACGTCTCCGCGCTGCACGATCTCTCGAATCAAATGGTATTTCCTCTCAATATGTTTAGAGCGCTTATGGCTTCGAGGTTCCTTTGAGTTAGCGATAGCCCCACTATTATCACAATAACCGGCTCGTCGACATTTGGAACAACTTCCAAATACTTAAGGAATTTTCTAAGCGATACAACCTCTTTGGATGCTTCACAAGCAACCACATATTCTTCTTCCATTGTGGAGTCAGCAATGCATGATTGCTTAATACTCTTCCACACAACAGCTCCACCATTAAGGATGAATGCAGATCCCGAAGTGGATTTCCTGAAATTCTTATCCGCTTGAAAATCGGAGTCGATGGATCCCGTCATAGTCAGGTCAGTACCTGAATATGTAAGCATCAAGTTCCTCGTTCTTCGAAGATACTTGAGAACATGCTTAACAGCAATCCAGTGCTCGGGACCAGGGTTGGATTGGAAACGGCTAACTACGCCAACGGCGAAACATATATCAGGTCTAGTGCAAGGCATAACATACATGAGGCTTCCTACGACAGAGGCGTAAGGAATTTTCCTCACGTCTTCAATCTCTTGTGCAGTCTTTGGAGACTGGTCCTTAGAGAGTGAGACTCCATGCCTAAAGGGTGTTTGGCCCTTCTTGGAGTCTTGCATCGAGAAGCGATCCATCACATCATCAATATAAGACGCTTGAGAGAGCGACATGGTCCGATTTTTCCAATCTCGGAAGATTTGGATCCCCAGAATATACGCGGCTTCTCCTAGATCCTTCATGTCGAATTACTTTGCTAGCTACACCTTAATCTCAGATAATTTACCCACATCGTTACCTATGAGTAATATATCATCGACATACAGTATAAGAAACACTACTTTACCTTCGTGCATTAACTTGTAAACGCACGGCTCATCTATTGTGTTACCGGTCTGTCCCGTCCCGGTGAAGCGACGACGGCCGCGATAGCGGCCGTCCTCGGACTCCCCTCGGCGCACGGCCGGCCCAGGGCCGTCGCTCGGCCATTGGCCGGCCCTGCGAAGTCGCTCGGCCGGCCCTGGGCCGTCACTCGGCCAATGGCCGGCCTAGGACCGGCTCTCGGCCTTTGGCCGGGCCTAGGAAGTCGTTCGGCCGGCCCAGAGCCGGCGCTCGGCCATTGGCCGGCTCAGGACCGGCTCTTGGCCATTGGCCGGGCCTGGGAAGTCACTCGGCCGGCCCAGAGCCGGCGCTCGGCCAATGGCCGGCCCAAGGCCGGCACTCGTCCAATGGTCGGTCTAAGGCCGACGCTCGACCTGGGGACCCCCCAAAACGCCCCTAGGTCGCCTATAAATACGAGACTCAACCCCTCGAGTCAGGTGATCCGATTTTGAGTACTGGAACGCTGCTGAACTCGTAACTCACTCGTTTCTCTCAAATCTCGGCTCTCTAAACACCTAATCTCTTTTACCCACCTCAATCCTACTAATGTTGAGCGTCGGAGAAGTAAACAGAGGCACTCCCTCTGTTTCCTATTTGTAGTTCACACTCTCTTCCAGCTTTTCAGGAATTGAGACGAGGCGAGCATCATCTATAGCTAAGGGACGACTTGGGAAACCAAGTCCGACACGCTCGAGCCGAAGCGAGATTACTTGGTGTGGCCTTGGATCTGACCGCTTTTGGTTCTAAATCGTTGTCCGAAAACGAGCGACAACATTTTGGCGCTAGAAGGAGGGGACCTCCCGACCTTGGCGACGCTCTCCCTTCCAATCCCTTCTCTTACTGCATCTACGACTATCGAAAGATGAGTCAAGTTCCCGCCGCCTCCGCAGGCACTCGAGCGACGAGCTCAAGATACGGCCTCCGAAGCCTCGCGCACCGTCTAGGAGGGCAACCTCGTGACAACGAGAGCCAGCCCCAAGACTCTGCGAATGACCCCGAGGCCGCGCTCCGAGAGGACACGGCTCGAAGGCTCGCCGAGCTCCTAGATCGTCTTGGCGTCGACGGCACGCTCATCGCCGACCGCCTCGGCTATGACGTCGAGGATGGATCCGCCCGAGTCGACTCCGACCCCGACTATGTGAGGGAGTCGAGAACCGACGAGGCAACGCCTAGCCTCGCCCCTTCACGGTCCGAAAGGGCGAATGGCGCTTTGGCCGAGCCGTCGCACCCGGCGCGATAGCAGGCACGGTCACACTCCCGAGGACTCGCCCCCTCGGTTTTAAGAGGCGGCCATACACGGCCCCTCGCCGGGGAGAGAGCGGCCCTAGGAGGCGATGGGGCCGATAGCCGGAGCGCTTGCCGGACAATTCGGCCAAGGGCGACCTCGCCCCGCCAAGTGCCGAGTGTGGACCTTACAGAGCGCCTAACGGCACAGAGAAACTCCCGTGGGGAGGATCTCTGCCAAAGGCTCAACTCTCGGAGGGATGCACTCCCCGCCGCAACTCTCGGCCGACCTCAGGCCAATGCCGGGGACCAAGCGTCTAACGAGCACCAACATGCGATTCCCGCGGTCCCGGAAGTTAGCCCCGCCAACGGGCTCGACATGGTAACGATGATTCAAAGCCTCCAAAACCAAATCATCGAAATGAGGGAATCAGGGAGGCAACGGCCTTATGGAGGGATCGAGGAGTCATACTCTCCCTTCGCCGCTCAAATCCTCGCGCAGCCTTGCGTGGGGAATTTGAAACTGCCGTCCATCCCTCCGTATGACGGACGGACGGACCCGAACTTCCACATCCAGCACTACGAGACGTGGATGATGATGCAAGGACAGTCGGATGCCACCCTCTGTCAAGCCTTCAGCCTGACCCTCACGGGGTCGGGATTTGAATGGTTCTGGAGTCTGAGACCGGGGAGCATCTCGTCTTTCCGGGCCTTGCGATAGGCCTTCCTTGCTCGTTTCGCCACTCTCGTGGCACAAAAGAAGTCGAAGACCTACCTCCTGTCAATCCGACAGGGGAGAGACGAGACCTTGAGGTAGTACCTCGCGCGCTTCACCGAAGAATCTCACAAGGTCGAAGGGTTCGACGATAAAGACGCCATCACGGCGATCACCGAGGGAGTTTGCACGAGCGACTTCCTCAAGTCAATTGTTGAAAAGGTCGCACGGGACATGGCGGAGTTAATGTCGAGAGCCCGCACCTACATGGGGATCCAGGACTACCTCGATGGCCGAGATGGCCGGAATTCAGGAGGGCAAAGCGATCGCCGTTGCGACGACCAGGACGGAGATCATCCCGACCCTCGAAAGAGGAGGAACAAGGGAGGCCAGGCCCCTAACGGTCGCTCCCTCCCCGGGCCAAGACCGTCACATGTCGATAGGTTCCGAAAGTTCTCGGCATTTACCCCCCTGAAAACTCCGCAAGAGAGGATCCTGGCTCTGCACCGCGACAAGCTGGGAAGCCCCGCTCATCTCACAAAGGATCCCGCGAAGCGGGACTGAAGCAAGTTTTGTGAGTACCATCAAGATCATTGACATCTGACGTCCGAATGCTACCAGCTCAAGCATCAGATTGAAGCCCTCATCCAAGATGGAAAGTTGAAGGAATACGTCCTTAGAACGATCGGGACTGCCGCGGCAAACGGTGATCGCTCGCGGCAAGAAAGAAAGGGTCCGACAACGGTAACCGTTACGGACCGAGCAGCGAACCAAGAACTGGAAAGCTCACAAATGCACATCGTGGGCTCAATCATGGGCAGCCCGGAGTTCGGAGACTCGAGCACGCAGAGGAAGAAGTACATGCGAGAAGTCTCCCAAGGGAAGATAGCGCACAACATCAACCACACTTACGAGGCTCCTCCTCCGGCCCCATTCGAGTCTATGTTCTTCACCAGCCAAGAGGCGGTGCGAGTTCTCCACCCACACAACGACGCGATAGTCGTCTCGGCCCCGGTCGCCAACAATCTCGTCCAGAGGATCTTAATCGACAACGGCAGCTCCCCCAACATGATCTTCAAATCGGCGCTGGACAGGATGAAACTATCCGGCATGAGACCGACCCCGATCTCGACCCCACTCTTCGGATTCTCCGAAGAGAGGGTCATGACAGAAGGCACCATCGACCTTCCGGTCACCTTCGGGACACCGGGGGGGATTAAGGTTACCCACATCGTGTCGTTCATGGTTGTAGACCAGCCCTCGGTGTACAATATCATCATCGGCCGCCCGACTCTCAATTGGTTGAAGGCCATAACATCTACCTACCACCTGATGATGAAATTCCCGACCGAGAAGGGGATTGCCATAATGTTGGGAGACCAATCAATGGCAAAAATGTGCTACATCCAGGGTGTGGATTGTAAGGCGAAGGGCAAAATGGTGAGCACCGTTTTCCAACTCGGAGATAAGTTCCAATGCAAGATATAGGAAAGGGGCACCTTCGGAGAGTTGGACCAAAGGGACGATGTCGAGCGTCGGAAGGTGGAGACAACGGACGACCTCGTTCCCGTCGTGCTGGACGACGTCAAACTTGACCAAGTAGTCAAGATAGGCGCCCAGCTCCCATCCGAACTCCGACTCCAGCTCGCAGCCTTCCTCCACGAGTTCAAAGACGTCTTCACGTGGACGCACGCCGACATGCCGGGGATCGACCCCGAGATAATGGTCCACCGGCTCAACGACGACAAGAGGGTGACCGAGCGCGTCCAACCGAGACGAGCATTTAGTGGAGAGAGGTACCAAGCTATTGGTGAAGAAGTTAACAAAATTTTCGCCGCCAACTTCATCAGGGATGCGGAACACCCCAAGTGGGTGTCCAATGTGGTCATGGTCAAGAAGCCGAACGGGAAGTGGCGAATTTGCATTGACTACAAGGACCTCAACAAGGCCTGCCCGAAAGACAGCTTCCCTCTCCCAAGAATCGAGCAGCTTGTGGATGCCACGGCAGGCCACGAGCTGCTGAGCTTCATGGACGCCTACTCGGGCTACAATCAGATCCGCATGCACGAGCCGGATCAAATCAAGACCACCTTTGTTACGAACCGCGGACTTTACTGTTACAAGGTCATGCCCTTTGGCCTAAAAAATGCGGGAGCAACGTATCAAAGGTTGGTAAATCGAATGTTCGCCAATCAAATTGGCAAAACGATGGAGGTCTATGTGGATGACATGCTGGTCAAAAGCCTCAAGGCATATGACCACGTTCGAGATCTCAGGGAAATGTTCACGATCCTGCGGCGATACAAGATGAAGCTCAACCCCAACAAGTGCGCTTTTGGGGCTGAGTCCGGAAAATTCCTGGGCTACATGGTGAGCCGCCGCGGGATTGAAGCTAACCCCGAGAAGATTAAGGCGATCTTAGAGATGAGGTCGCCACAGAAAGTCAAAGATGTACAAAGCTTGACGGGAAGGATCGCCGCCCTAACGCGATTCGTTTCCAAGGCAACCGATAGCTGCCAACCATTTTTCAAAGCATTGAAGAAGACCAACGGGTTTGTGTGGACGAAGGAGTGCGACGAGGCGTTCCACAAAATGAAAGCCTACTTCAGCTCCCCCCCTTCCTCGCAAAGCCAAAGGATGGCGTGACCTTGTATATCTACCTCGCGGTTTCCTGCAGGGCCGTGAGCGCGGTTCTAATACGCGAAGAAGACAAGGTTTAGTGGCCGGTTTACTACATTAGCAAGGCGCTCCTCGACGCCGAGACTCGATACCTGGAAATAGAGAGATTGTCCCTCGCCCTCATCACGAGCGTGAGAAAGCTTCGGCCCTACTTCCAGGCGCACCCAATCGTGGTGCGTACGGGACACCCCATCGAGAAGGCCTTACAAAAAGGGACCTCCTCTCGAATGGCCATATGGTCCCAAGAGCTGGGCGAGTACGGGGTCGAGTTTCAACCGAGAACCGCTATCAAAGGCCAGGCCCTCGCCGATTTTGTGGCCGAATTCACCGACGCACCCTTAACTAACGAGGGCAACAAAGGCAATGAGAACGAGGAAGACAAGGAGAACGACCATGACGGGTCATCAAAGAAGAGGACCAACGACCCGATAGGGCCGGTCTGGGACTTGCACGTGGATGGCGCGTCAAACGCCCGGGGGGCTGGCGCCGACGTTGTGCTCACAAATCCCGATAGGGAAAAACTGAGATACGCCCTGCGGTTCGAGTTCAAGGCTTCCAACAATGAGGCAGAGTACGAGGCTCTGATCGTTGGCTTGGAATTGGCAAACAAACTAGGCGTCCAAAACCTGCGCATCCACTGTGACTCGCAGTTGATTGTGAACTAGGTCAAGGGCGACTACGCAGCCAAAGAGCCTAACATGATCGCATATCTGTCGAAGACCCAGAAAAATCTGGAGGCCCTGTCATGGTTCGAGATAGTCCAAGTTCCCCGAGAGGCGAACATCGACGCCGACGCCCTGGCACGCCTTGCGTCCGGGATAGACGAGGAGGGGGAAGGTAGCATCCCAATAGAAGTGTTGACTCGACCCTACGTCTCGAGAGGTGACGTATGGGTAATCGACGAAACTCCGCCCCCCTCATGGATGACGCCACTCGTAGAGTCTCTCAAGCGAGAAGTCTTCCCCGAAGATAAAGAACAGGCCAGAAAGCTGAGAATCTTGGCGCCGAAATATACAATGAGGGAAGACAACTTGTTCAAGTGAGGATACTCCATGCCCCTTCTCCGATGCCTGACCGAAGTTGAGGCAAAGAAAGCGCTCCGCGAGGTGCACGAAAGGGTGTACTGAAACCATGCCGCCGGACAATCTTTGGCACTAAAGCTACTAAGACTCGGATATTTTTGGCCTACCTAGAAAAAGGACTTACGAATGGGCCAAAAAATGCGACAAATGCCAAAGGTTCGCCCACGTCCCGCACCAAGCACCGGCCCCATTATGCCCGATCATTGTACATCGGCCCTTCGCGAAGTGGGGAATCGACCTCATCGGTGAGCTACCTACAGTCCCAAGGCAGTACAAGCACGCGATCGTGCCATCGATTACTTCACGAAGTGGGTAGAGGCTGAGCCGCTAGCAAAAATCACTGAGGCGAACACGACGAGCTTCATCTGGAAAAATATCGTTTGCTGCTTCGGGATCCCCGCATCGATTGTGACCGACAACGGAAAGCAATTCGATAACACGCGCCTCCGAGACATATGTGAACAGCTGGGCATCGGCAAGACTTTCTCTTCTCCCCGTCATCCTCAAGCCAACGGTCAAGTCGATGCAGTCAACAAAACGATCAAAGAAAACTTGAAGAAGAAGCTGGAAGAGAGAAAGGGGGCGTGGGCCGAAGAGCTTCCCATGGTCCTCTAGGCGTACCAGACCACCGCGCGAAACACGACCGGCAAAACCCCTTTCGCTCTTGCGTTCGGAATCGAGGCCATGATACCTGTCGAGACCAAGCTGCCAACCTTGCGCATCGAAGAGTATGAAGAAGCCGCCAACGACGAAGCGGTTAAGCTCGAGCTGGACCTCATAGACGAGATGAGGGCGAACGCACTCACTCGCCTTGCTGCACAAAAGAGGAAGGTCGAGAAGTTCTACAATTCCAAGGTCAAGCTACGGAAGTTCGCCGATGGAAGCCTCGTCCATAGAAGGGTGTTCCAAAACACCAAAGTGCAAGGGGTGGGAGTTCTGGGCCCCACCTGGGAAGGCCCGTACCGCGTGCGCCGAGCCGTCCACAACGGCACGTACGAGCTCGAGAACCTAGAGGGACTTGTGTTCACGCGCCCGTGGAACGCGGAGCACCTGCGACAATACTACCAATTGAAGTCCGCTCCCGCCTTCCTTACATTTAATTATTTTCATCTTATTTTCAATTTTAGCAAGAGACAATTTCAAGTTTCAAATAAGGCCAATGGCCTGGGAATGTAATTTTTAACTATTTCGACGTGATAATCAGATTACCTTTCACCCCAAAACCTCTATACTATTATATTATAATTTCTAGTCTCCTCTACGAGTACACAAGAAACTCGGGGGGCTAATGAGGGTAACAGGTACGCACTTCCCTCGTGCGACGCTCTCGCACGGTTCGACGCTTCGCGCACCGATAGGTAGTGAAACGTCAACGAGTCGGATCCGCGCACCGGACCTCTGATCCCGTACTTCCCTCGTGTGACGCTCTCGCACGGTTCGACGCTTCGCGCACCGATAGGTAGCGAAACGTCAAAGGGTCGGATCCGCGCACCGGACCTTTGACGCCGCACTTCCCTCGTGCGACGCTCTCGCACGGTTCGACGCTTCGCGCAGCGAGAGGTAGCGAAACGTCAACGAGTCGGATCCGCGCACCGGACCTGTGACCCTACACGTCCTTCGCACGATGCTCTCACACGATTCCATGCCTCGCACACTGATAGGCAGCGGAGCGTCAATGGATCACGTCCGCGCACTAGAATATCGATCCCGGCAGTCAAAACCCAAAACGTGGCATGCGTACCGACAGGTATCACGCCCATTGGGAACTGCACTTACATCAAGCCCGTCCCGGTGTATAATGCGCACGCCAATAGGTAGTGTACTCACCAGGAGATGGGCGTGACAGCCGTCCAGCTCGCACGCGTTGACAAGCGGCGAGTCACGAATGGATAGCGAAGACTCGCACCCGCCGGACGAAACTGGTCTAGCCAGCGACCGTGGGAAACTTCGTCGCCGAGTGTAGCATTAAGCCGTGCAAACCGACCACACCGAACACAGTAAACCAGGGATCGTAAGACACGTACTAATAAGGTTGCGCAAATCGATTACGCTAATCTTAGTAAATCGAGAAAACAAGACGCATAATAAAGCAAGCAATGTCACATAAACAACCCAACAAGAAAAACATGAAAGTGCGACAAACATCCAACAAGGGAAAATATAACAAGTATCTGAAAGGAAACACAAAGCAAGCGCTAAACAAGTGCGTGAAAAATCAAAATAAAGTTGGCTACTCTGAGCCGAAGTCAAACTGCTCCTCATCATCCTCGGGGCGGGGGGCGCGCGCCCGTCAATAGCATCGCCGTCAAGCAGGCGGTTTGTCGATTGAGCAGCCTCCGCGGGGACCTGGGGACGCGGGTCGCTCACCTGTGGCACATCATCCAAAGAAGGAAACATGGCATCGAAGAAGGAAAAGGTGGTCTCACGAGACGCGTTCTCCTTCGCGGTCGCATCTCGAACTCGTACGGCCGCCGCATGACGAGCATCTTCCAATGCTAGGTCCCAATCGTCCTCTAGGTCCGCCTTGGATCGCACGGCGTCGTCCTTCTACTCGATCAGGGTCTGCATCTCCATTAGCAGAGAATCCATCTCCCTCTCAGCCTTGACTCGAGAGATTTTGCTCGCCGATAGTTGAGCATGGATGTTCAGCTCCTCGTCTCGGCTAGAGAGTGCCGCCTGGTGTTTCTTCGTCTCCCCCAAGAAAGTGTCGGCGGCTTGCTCCGCCTTCTCCAGAGACGCATGCGCCATCGCACGCAATAATCTCTCGGCCGCCAGTTCCTCGCGGGTCCACCTCAACTCTTCCTCGAGCGCATGAAACTCTTGGGCAGTCTAAACCCCCACTAGGGCGGCAGCGTGGTCGGCCGCCGCCCTCTCCATATCCCTCTTCATGATATGCATTCTCCGGAGTAGGTCCCGGAGAATCCGGTCACCTCGTTCTTTACACGTGAACATCTCTGAAAAATGGTAGCGCACATATAATCAAAACAAGTACAATGGTCGCATGTAGGTCAAACAAGCGGGCCGTACCTTTCGAGCGTTGCTGATTCCGTTTTGGAAGTACTCAAGATCGCTCGTCCTCAGCAGACCCTTGAAGTCTCTCAGAGGGGTCTCAAGGATCCCCTGGGAACATTCGCCTCTTAGCTCCGCCGTCTCCGCTAGGAGCATCGAATCTATGCCATCTGACGCCGCCGACGTATGAGCACGCTTATAGCCGGAGGGTGAGCCGGTGGAGATTGACGACGATGGTCGCTTGTTCGAAGAAATTGCCTCGTTCCTCGTCCACGTCGGCGATCCCCCGCGACAAGCCTCAACTCGGGAACGAGCCGCGGCCACAGCTTCAGCAGTAGGTTCTACTCTCGGCACTCGCACGCGCGACCGATTCCGGGCCATAGTATCTGCAAAAAGAAAAGGCATCAGTCTATTAGAATATAACAATAAGCATAGACAACAGAATACGATGATAACATGAAAGGCGCGTATGCCCCGCATCGAGGGGGGGAGCCGAGGAACCTCCCTCCTCAGATTCGGGACCCTCCGTGACCTCCGCGCTAAGGGTTGGGCGTCGTGGCGCATCGTCACCGGGGATGAACCACCCGGTCATCGCCATTAAGTCCGGGGACTCGAAGAGCGATCCCTACCGCCTCGAGTTTGGGACCGCCCTGATCACCGCTTTGAGCTCAAAGCCCTCGACATCGCCCACAGGTGAATAGTCGGCTGCGGGGCCAAACGTGAGAGGCGCCACCCCGAAGGCAGACTCGGACACCCATACCTAAGGGTATCTATGCTTCGAGGTGACCTTGGTGACAATGGCAAGGAGCTTTCGGTGTGCTACTAGGTACGAACTCGGTTTCCCTGGCACTCCGCGAACCACCATGAGGTCCTGAATGTCGTCCGCGGTAACGGCCCTCTTCTTTGCCCGATAGAGCATATCATGTGGCATGCCGCGACCACCCAGTAAAAGAAAGGAGACATCTGCGAAGCATGTACTCCCAGTCAAACCAATAGATCCTGAATCACTGGTTGGAATGGCAGTCTCAATCCCCCGCGAAGGCTCGCCTCGTGGATCGCGGCGTACCCCTTTCTTGGACGAGTCGGGAGATCGTCGGGTAATGGCCTCAAGATCGACACCGACTCCAGGATGCAATAGCGCTTCCTCAAACTCATGAAGTTAGCAAGCGAGAGCAAACTCGGGACGTCGACACCCGAGCAATCGATGTCGCCACGAAGTGCTGACTCTCTGACCGGGAAGGCTAAAGCTCGCGCTTCCTCCCGCGCAGTTAGGGAGAGCATCACTACCGGCGTGGCGTGGCGGCCCGACGACTCGCCCGAGCGCTCGACGTCGGGACCGCTCCTCGAGTGAGGTGGTGCCTCCTTACGGTCGCCTGATCGAGCCGGTTGACTTCCCTCGGACCCGACGTGAACACCCGGGCGCGTGTCCGGCCACTGACCGGCCGAGCTCCCTTCTTCGGGTCGGCCCGGCCCCTAACCGGCCGTGTTGCCTCCCACGTGTGCATCCAATCCAAGGACCCAGCCCAATTCTCGGCCGGCTTTCTCCTCCACGCGCGGGACCGTCCCTAGCGGCCCGTCGCCATCCTCGCGCACGCCCGGCCCGGTAGCCCGGCCCAGCTCCCAGCTGGCTGGTTCCTCCACGCGCGTGCCCGGCCTGGTAGCCCGGCCCAGCTCCCGGCCGGCTGGCTCGTCCACGCGTGGGCCCGGCCTGAGCGACCCCTTGCCCTCATCTCACGCCCTCGGCCCAGGCGGCCCCGCGCTCGCTTCGCGCGCGCCTAGTCCAACGTCCCAGCCCAGCCCCTGGCCCGTTGGGTCTTCATCGCGCCGGTCCAGCCCGTCGGCCCGGCCCAACCCTTGGCTGGCTGGGTCCCCAGCATGCAGGCCCGGCCCAAATGGGCCTAGGGTTTGCCCACGGGGCAGGCAAGCCGCCGCCCTCTGGCCGGCGCCACCTGGCCGGGCCACCTCCTGCCCGGCGCCGGCGGCTCCCCAGCGGCGCGGCCAGGCCCGGGGCGTCCTTCTCTCGAGCGTGATCTGCAGGCGGCCAAATAGCCCCACCCGGTGTGGTGGGGATCTTCACGATGCTGGGGCCGACCCAGACAACACCGACGCCGGCCGGCGTACCCTCCACGACGCCGATCTCGCTGGGCGCGGCCTTTCCCTAATCGCGCGCTCCACCTGGGTGGTCCTCTTCTCGGGCGCGACCTACAGATGGCCAAACAGCCCCACTTGGTCGGGTGGGGGCCTCCTCGGCGCTGGGGCTGACCCAGACCACGCCGTCTCTGGCCGGCGCGCCTCCCCCGACACCGCCTTCGGTCGGCGCGCCTCCTCCAGCGTCGGCCACACCGAGCGCGGCCTCCACCGGCACGCGCGCGCCACCCACGCCGTTTGTGGACAGCCGAACATCGCCTCCCGGCCTGGAGGGGTCCTTCCCGATGCTTGCAGCGACGCCTACGCCACCCAGGACCGATGCGTCATCTCCGGCGACCACCTGGCGTCTACCTGCTTGCGCGAACCGTCTTCGGCGCGCGCAGCCTCTCCATCGCCGGCCAGCGACGCTTCAACCAAAGAAAGGTCTTTCTAGAGCATCTCTACGATGTTGTATGTGTTGGATGAATACAATGTGTTGTCGGCCCGTCTCGGACCGACAAGGGCAAAGGCGTCACTTCGACCCACGCGACTGGCGCGAGACCTCGGATGGCGAAACCTTGCCTCGGCCATTGGCCGGCCCAAACCAATGGCCGGCCCAAGGTTGACTCAGCCATTGGCTGGTCCAAACCAATGGTCGGCCCTATTCACTAGTCCATTGGCCGAGTCAAAACTTCAGTCGGCCAATGGCCGACCCATGAGTCTCACTCGGCCATTGGCCGAGTAAAAGCTTCAGTTGGCCAATGGCCAACCCAAGAGTCTCACTCGGCCATTGGCCGAGTCAAAGCTTCAGCCGGCCAATGGCCGGCCCAATTCACTCGGCCATTGGCCGAGTCAAAGCTTTAGTCAGCCAATGGCCGACCCAGGAGTCTCACTCGGCCATTGGCCGAGTCAAAGCTTTAGCCGGCCAATGGCCGGCCCAATTCACTCGGCTATTGGACGAGTCAAAGCTTCAGTCGGTCAATGGCTGACCCAGGAGTCTCACTCGGCCATTGGCCGAGTCAAAGGTTTAGCCGGCCAATGGCCGACCCAGTTCACTCGGACATTGGCCGAGTCAAAGCTTCAGTCGGCCAATGGCCGACCCAAGAGTCTCACTCGGCCAAGGGGTCCACAACACACCCCTTGGTCGCCTATAAATATGGAGGTCCGTCCTCCCCCGAAAGGTAATCCAATTTTGAGTCCCGAAACGCTGTCGAACTCGTACCTAGCTCGTTTCGTTCATCTTTGACCTCTAAACACTTAAACCCTCTATATTCCACCTCAATCCTACTAATGTTGAGCGTCGGAGAGGTAAACAGAGGCACCCCCTCTATTTTCCCTTTGTAGTTCAGACCTCTTTTCTTATCTTATAAGGTGTTCGGACGAGATAGACATCACCAACAGCTAAGGGACGACTTGGGATACCAAGTCCGACACGCTCGAACCGAAGCGAGGCCACTTGGTCCGGCCTTGGGCCTAACCACTTCCGGTTCCTAAATCGTTGTCCAAAAACGAGCGACCACATTTTGGTGCTAGAAGGAGGGGATCTCCCGACCCTGGGGACGCTTTCCCTTCCAACTTCTTTTCTCGTATCTTGCAAGACTCTCGAGTTGTTAACTCGAGGTACGGCCTCAAGAACCTGGCGCATCGTCTAGGAGGGCAACCTCGTGACAACGAGAGCCAGCCCCAAGACCCGGTGAATGACCCCGAGGCCACGCTCCGAGAGGACACGGCTCGGAGGCTCGCCGAGCTCCTAGACCGCCCCGGCGTCGACGACGCGCTTATCGCTGACCTCCTCGGCCACGGTGTCAAGGATCACGTCAACCACGACCAGAGAGACCCCAACAACATGGCAAGATTAAAAATCGACAGGGCCAACCACGACCACGCTATTCACGAAAGTGAACGCGTACACACGCCTTCGAGGAGACTCCCTCAGGCAACCACGACGAGACATCAATCGTCGAATGAACAAATACGTGCGCCCTCGAGGGGACATCCTCGAGAAACTACATCAAGACAAAGATCGAGCAATATTCGAGGATGCTCAACCTCAAGGTCCCGAAAGGGACGCTCCAAGCTCACCATTTGCGTCCAAAATCTTCGTAGAGACGACGTCGTCGATGATCGCGGCCTCCGTCAAGGGCTTCGCCTGAATGACATACCCTTGCCAAGGGTGATAGGAACGGCCAGCGGAGACTTGAGAGACCGCCTCAATTCGGCCAGCGAAGACTTGAGAGACCGTCTCAATTCTCGAAGAGAATCTCATGGGAGAGACTTGAGGGATAAACTCAACGCCCGTCGCGAGATCACGAGAGAGGTCATCTTGGGAAACCAACCACCCAACGTTGCAACCATGCACCCAACAAGAAGCGCGCCATCACACTTGTGGCACCGGCCGTCGGTCCCGACTCGCGAAGGAAAAGGCGTAGAAATGGTCAGGCCCCTAATGACCGTCCTTCTACGACCCCGAAGCAATCTTTCGTCCCTCTCAACACGACGCCCGACAAGATCCTGAGCTCACACAGAGAGGAGCTGGGATCCCCACCTCCGATGAAGACGGACCCCGCAACGCGGGACAGAAGCAAACAGTGCTAATATCCCCAAGACCATAGACACGTGACGACTGAATGCTACCAACGTAGGAAGCAAATTGATTCCCTGATTCGAGGTGGTAATCTCACGGAGTTCATGGCATGCGCTAGCAAGGTGACAATCTAGACTGAGCGCCCAACCGGTCAAAGGGGAGAATCCTCGAGCACAATGACAATGAGACGATGAGCACTGTCTATCAACTAAAGAGCAGGCTCCAACCACTTGCGGCCACAACTGGCATGGTTGTCGCCATTAAATTCATACCTGAACTTACCCGACTCCATGTTCGTTTCATTTCTAACATGTAATTCTCTTTTTCCTAATAAGGCCAAGTGCCATGGCAAGCTGTAACAACCTCCTTATTACAATAAAAAGTTGCGCTACATTTTGTGACATATTATTGTATATCCCTTACAAGAGAGTTTCCTCGTTTTTGTCTCACAAACACAAGAACCTCGGGGGGCCAATGGGGAGAGATACTCAATGAAACCCTAAAAAAAATAAAATAAAAGTATAACAAAGTCTCAAGGGGCCGATGGTTAGGCCGGAGGTCCCAAAGAGAAGGAATCTGCACGCGACTCCTCGAGTTGAGTTCACTCTTCGAGTTGAGCTCCAAGTCGACGAGTCGACTGCTAAGTCCTCGTGTTGACTCTTCACATGACTCCTCGAGTTAAGTTCACTCCTCGAGCTGAGCTTCGAGTCCACGAGTCGACTGCTAAGCCCTCGTGCTGACTCTTCACATGACTCCTCGAGTTGAGTTAACTCCTCGAGTTGAGCTTCGAGTCCACGAGTCGACTGCTAAGCCCTCATGCTGAATCTTCACATGACTCCTCGAGTTGAATTCACTCCTCGAGTTGAGCTTCGAGTCCATGAGTCGACTGCTAAGCCCTCGTGCTGACTCTTCACATGACTCCTCGAGTTGAGTTCACTCCTCGAGTTGAGCTCCAAGTCCACGAGTCGACTGCTAAGTCCTCGTGTTGACTCTTCACATGACTCCTCGAGTTGAGTTCACTCCTCGAGCTGAGCTTCGAGTCAACGAGTCGACTGCTAAGTCGTCGTGCTGACTCTTCACATGACTCCTCTGTTGTCAATGGTGACCACAAGAAGAGTTGTAATCTTTATATTGTACATTTGATGTAATAAAGTCTCATAAAGACTCTTGCCTGTAATTGCTTATTCATTAATAAAAAGTTGAAACGTTCATTCATTGTTCCTCGTCTGTTTGAAGCTTTATGATAAAACATTAGTCTTTAGTCCATAAACAAACTAAACAACTTACGAAGAGAGTAATGTAGATTTGCATGAACAAACTCTTCGTAGTTTGCTTAAAATGATATACTCGCAATCTAAGGGTCAAAGGACTATTGACCTTAGTATGATTGTTAGAAGAATCTATGATGTCTGGTTATGAGGCATTGAGAGTTGGAGACTCTATAGTTCTTCTAGGTATCTTCCGAAGGTACTGAATTGACCAGTGCACTTCTAGAGACAAGATAAGAACAAACCATTTAACCTCTTGTGTCTCGAAGTCACTACGTATGAATTGCATCGTTCTTACCTTAATCCTGAAATGAGACATGCCATTTCATAGCTTACGTATTCTCATTTGAGAAAGTCAGAGTTCAGACTCACTATGTGATTCCGAACAGGGCCTATTGGTGAAGTACTAAGTTATGAGAATGTCATGAGTAACTT
The DNA here is from genome assembly GCF_054948205.1 of Urtica dioica subsp. dioica. Lineage (NCBI taxonomy): Eukaryota > Viridiplantae > Streptophyta > Magnoliopsida > Rosales > Urticaceae > Urtica > Urtica dioica. The sequence continues at coordinate 43,870,653 of NC_142759.1, read as the reverse complement.
TGTGAAGTTCTCATAGATATGGAATTCATGTACAAGATTGCTGAAATGCAATGTATATCACCTCATGCTTTGTTCCTTGGAGTGTGAATAAATGAACTGGCCAGTGTCCAAATTGAGTCTTGACTGTTTTGGATGAAACAATGTGACTTGTTAGCTCATCGTCAATACATTGTTTCTAACTTATTCACAAGCGACAAAGGAGTTGAGGAAATAACAGCTAGAAGGGTAAAATGGTAATTTTATAAATCCCGACTAGCTGATGATATTCATGAAGGGTAAACAGTGATAATATTATGTGGATCCACTCATTACAATTAGGTTGAATTCTTGAGTAGAAAATAAATTCATTTGAACCGAGAGATTTTCAGTGTCAACTCTTTAGTGGAGTCAGTTGACCTTAAGCTAAACTTGGAAAAGGTTTGTGAACTTTTGAGTCCAAGTGTTTAGCTCAAGCTTTGTTCATTTCGATCCCTGAGGTCACTGTCACGAATCACATCGAGTAGGAATAGTTAAACTGGAAGCTAAGTCAAAACAAGAACGAAAATTGTCAAAAGGGTATTTTTGTCTTTGGAGACAAAGGATGAAATGAATGTCAATAAATTTTTTGACATGGTCATTTGATGACATGCATCCACTCGGCCAAGTTGGTTTAGGGCCTTGTGGATTAATTTCATTTCATAAGAATTTTATTGAAAATTCTTAATGGGCCTTTTTCATGTTGTCATGAACAAATGGAAAAGCTTCTAGAAGGCCTTTCTAGAAAGTGTTGGGCGCCCACTACCCAAAGGGAAAGGGAGATTATTTTGTGCATAAATGTATCAAGATACTTGCCAAAAGAAAACGATGAAACAAATTTCCTCTATGAGGAAAGTAGGATTTCGGCCAAACAAGCAAGGAGAGAGCAATGAATAAAAGAGGAAACAAATCCAAGGTGTCATAAAGGCACATGTTGGCCGTGTGACTTGGATGGGAATGGGCAATAAAAGATTGCTCATAAAGGCTTGGAAAATAAGAGGAAACTACTTCTTTCCAAGGCCAACCCTTCTCCTATAAATAGGACCCTCATTCCTCTCATTCCACACAAGTTAGATATTGAGAGCTTCTCTCTCTAGACCTTGTGGTGGCCGATCCTCTCTCTCTCTCTAGTTATTTTTTCGTTTTTGTTTTGGCACCTAGGTCCTCATTTGACCTAGTGTTTAGCTCTGCGACTTCAAGACTCGTTCTTAAGTCGTAGTGTTTAAAAGTGCCCACACACTAATTCCTTTTCTCTCGAGTGATTTAGTGATAGAAACGATCGTGGTTGCTCGAGTTGCCGAGGAAGGAAGAGAGACGTGCTGCGAGGGGAGACGAACGTTGCAACCTTTTTCCAAAAGCTTCTCAACGTTCAAGCGTCTAAAAAGGTTAGTAAACTTCAATGCTCATATTAGTTTTTATTTACATGTGCTTGCTCTTTGTCTAGGTTAGTAAAAACTGTTTTACTTGAAAAAGAAAATTTTTAAATTCCGCCGCTTACCCGAAGCGTTAAACTTTTTCTTAAACCCTAGATCAATTCCAACAAATGGTATCAGAGCTATGGTCAAAGATATGCATGTACATGTATTTAAAATTATGAGCTTGAAAATCGTTTTCGAAAGTTTACTAATTTTGTGACAAGCTAGAATTGTTATCTTAGATTTTTTTTTTATTTATTGCTCTTGCCTTTAAAATAAAAATCATGTTGATTTTCTATGAGTTTGGGATGTTATTAAAACACATTAGAATCAGTTCTAAAAGTTTTTAATTTTTTATATTAAAAAAACGTGTTTTTAAAGTTTGAGAAAATTTCGAGTAAATTTTGTGACTAGTTATCATGTCTTCCTAGTTTCTTTTATTTACTTGAATCGTTTTATGCTTGTTGTTATTTCTTTTATACCATGTTAATAAAACAAAAATAAAAGCTTTAACAACTTCCTAAAACATTCCGTTACACTCGATTCTTTTTCGCACCTAAAAAACCGAACTTTGATTATTTCTTTTTCTTCGAGCTGGAGTAAAACCCGCAGTAAAAGTGGCATAACTCTCCGCTCAGACATCGAAATTCAATGATTCTTGAATCAAACTTCCAAGTGTTCGAGTGAGTTGAAGTTCACACTTCCCTCATGAACTTTCCCGAAATAGAAAATAGGAAAAGATCCGAGTATGTCCCTTGTGCCTTTATGCACTAACACTGCTCTGAACATGAAGATCTAGGATTCTTTTCTAGTTGTCCGCTCTATCGCTCTATAACAAGGAAAACTATTTCCGATCTTATAAGAGTCAATGTACCAACTCCAAAAACTAAGTGGGAGGGTTATACTTGTTGTTTGTAACCCACGATCCCCAACACTAATGAAAGAAGCGATTAATGTGAGACTAAGAGCCGCTCTTGCGACCCTCTCTTAAATGGGAGTACTCTAAGGCGTTTTTGCTTCGATCATTGCTCAATGAGCTACGTCCGGGAGTGATACGATGAAGGCAAGGCCTCCCCTTGGGGGATTGTTTTTCAAAGTTGACCTTTTGGACTAAGTGGTTGGTTGCACACGTAGGCTCAATCCCTAGTAATCCTCCCTTGAGGCTCTGCGAAAGGATGTGAGTGATCAAACCAATTTAAAAGGTGGCTAGTCAAAATTGGTGTATTGACATCTTGGCTTAGCATTAATGATGTGTCATTTACTTATAAATGGAGATTTTTTGCGACCTTCTCTTGAGGGAGTAAATTATCGTTTGGTTTATAATACCTTTGGATTTTATCAAGTCTTAAATAAAACTTAAATCCTAAACCAAAGACTAAATCATAAACTTGTTTCAACTTTATTAAGCAACATGTCTCTCAACCATCTCTCGATCATCCTTTCCTCTAACAAACTCGAAACCAAGAACTACGACATAATACTTACCGTTAACAAGCACAAATGGGTACTCACCACCCCGTGTCCTCCTCTGACGAATGATGATTCGACTCAAGAGGGCAAAGACGCCTTAGCGGCCTGGCTTCGATCCGATGAGATTGCGAGATGCTATATCTTAGCATCAATGAACAATGGGTTGCAAAATAACATCATGACATCGAGACTACCGCTGACATGCTCTACAATCTCCTTGAGATGTATGGAGGGCAAAGGCGTCAAACAAGACAACAAGCAGTCCGACAGTTTATAAACTATCGCATGAAGGCTAGGACTCCTGTCAGGGACCATACGATGCTAATCCTTAGTTACCTGAATGAGATGGAAATCCTAGGATCTAAGATTAACGAGGAGATCAAAATAGATATGATCTTGGAAACTCTCCCCAAATCTTTTGATACCTTCAAGTGGAACTACTCCATGAATAAGCTAGAGTACCTTGTTACCGAGCTTGTGAAGGAGCCTCACACTGCTGAAGGTCTCACTAAGAGAAAGAGAAATCAAGGAGAGGCACATGCTACTGAGCACAAAGTCTCCGCCTCTGGATCTAATAAGAGACCTCAAAAGGCCGAGAAAAAGAATTGTCCTGCCTATCTCAAAGCAAAGGAACATAGTATTGTACTATTTACCGAAGCATGCTTAGTAGCTGATAATGTATCAACGTGGATTCTTGACTCCGCTGCTACTAGCCATATTTGTTGTTCCTTGAATGGTTTCAAGAAAACCAAAAGCTTAGAGGAAGGCGACTTTTGTTTCAAATGGGGTGATGGGAGCCTGGTGTCTGCGAAGGCTGTGGGATCCGTGACGCTGTCTTTTTAAGACCGCACTTTAAACTTAAATAATGTTTATTTAGTTCCTACCTTTGGGAAGAACTTATTATCTGTTGCTCGTCTTCTTGAGCAAGATTATTGTTTAAAGTTCATTAAGAATGGAATTCGTATTTCGTTTCCTGATAATTCTTTTGTCACTGATGCATGTATGAAGAATGCTCTTTTAGACACCAAAATAGATAATGATCTAATTAGGGAGCAAAAGAGGTTCAAACTTTCTGAATCCTCCGATCTAACAAAATCAACATACCTCTGGCACTTAAGACTTGGTCATATCAGTCTAGATAGGATTAAGAGACTTGTCAGGGACGGTCCACTCCAAGCCTCTGCAATAGGTTCACTACCTACTTGTGAATCCTGCATAGAAGGAAAAATGACTAAGCGACCCTTCTCCTTTAAGTATCGAAGAGCCACTGAGTTGCTGGAACTAGTACATTCTGATGTATGTGGTCCGCTCAACCAACAGGCACGTGGAGGATACGAATACTTCGTTACCTTCACCGATGATTACTCGCGATATGGTTTTGTCTATTTGCTCAAACACAAATCCGAGACCTTTAACGTATTTAAGGTCTTTAGGGCTTTAGTGGAAAAGCAAATTGGCAAAGTGATCAAAACCTTTCGATCTGATCGAGGTGGTGAGTATACGTCTGGAGAGTTCGATGACTTTCTTAAAGAAGAAGGTATCGCTTCTCATCTTACCGCACCTGGCACACCTCAACATAACGGAGTGTCAAAGAGAAGAAACCGAACTCTCATGGAGATGGTTAGATCAATGATGAGTTACTCATCACTCCCTCTTTCCTTTTGGGGATATGCCCTCGAAACAGCCGCTTACATTCTGAACCAAGTTCCGTCCAAAACGGTTCCTGGTACTCCAAATGAACGATGGACTGGCCGTAAAGTAAATCTTGGCCGCATCAAAATTTGGGGTTGCCCTGCACACGTGCTGAGGCAAAAGACTAGCAAGTTGGCTAGTAGGTCAGAATTGTGTCTGTTCGTTGGATATCCAAAGGAAACCAAAGGTTTTACTTTCTATAGTCTCGAGGATTATAAGACTTTCGTTAGCACGAATGCTCGATTCCTTGAGGAGGACTTTATGAAGGATGCAAAACCTAGAAGCAAAATTGTGCTTGAAGAAAAGTTGGGTGAGGAAGCTTCTACCTCATCTGTAAGAACTGTTCTTACCCCAACTGAAACACAACCTAACTCTTCAGAATCTCGTCAAGTAGTACTTCGACGTAGTGGGAGGGCTACTCAAAAGCCTGACATGTACATGTCCTATGGAGACTCTCTCGTAGCCGTCTCTGACATGGATGATCATGTTTCCTATAGCCAAGAAATGGCTTGTTCTGAATCAAACCTTTAGCTCGATGCCATGAAAGTTGAAATGCACTCGATGTATGTCAACAAAGTCTGGAAACTTGTAGACCTTCCTGAAGGGATTAAACCCGTAGGGTGTAAGTGGATATATAAGAAGAAAAGGGGTCCGGATGGGAATGTCGAGACGTTCAAAGCACGACTTGTGGCTAAGGGTTATACCCAACAAGAAGGGATTGACTATGAAGAAACCTTCTCGACAATCGTGATGCTTAAATCCATCCGTATACTCCTATCCATAGCTGCAGCTCTCGATTATGAGATCTGGCAAATGGATGTCAAGACAGCCTTCCTGAATGGCAATCTTGATGAGCGCATTTACATGGCTCAACCAGACGGTTTCGTGGATAAAGGCCAAGAGACCAAGGTTAGTGAGTTACTTAAGACCATTTATGGACTCAACCAAGCATCTAGGTCATGGAATATTAGATTCGATGAAACTGTGAAAAGCTTCGGCTTTGAACAGTCAATAGATGAGCCTTGTGTTTATAAGTTACTACACGAAGACAAAGTTTTGATTCTAGTGTTGTCGGTCGTTTTCGGAAAACCTGAGACACCAAGAAGATACGCCGTTCAAAGGGCCGATGGTCAGTCCGGAGGTCCTGAAAAGCGGCAAGCCTTCTGTCACGAGTCAACTGGTGAGTCCTCGTACCAAACTCTCACGCTCGTCGAGCCGAGCCTCGAGTCGTTCTCCTCGAGTCGAGCCTCAAGTCGCTCCTCGAGTCGTTCTCGTCGAGTCGGGCCTCGAGTCGTTCTCCTCGAGTCGAGCCTCGAGTCGTTCTCCTCGAGTCGAGCCTCGGGTCGTTCTCCTCGAGTCGAGCCTCGCGTCATTCTCCTCGAGTCGAGCCTCGGGTCGTTCTCCTCGAGTCGAGCCTCGGGTCGTTCTCCTCGAGTCGAGCCTCGAGTTGCTCCTCGAATCGAGTCACTCTCGTCAACTAGAGACCTTCACATTTCGCATAGAAAGCATGATATCCAAAGACCCCTAAAGGCCCACAAGAGTCCGACGAGACAAGCCATGCGTCGCGCGCGCAGCACGCCCCGCCGGCCAGCCATACAGCAAGCCGCGCGCCGCGCCAGGCAGACCGCGCGCCGCGCGAAGACACGCCTGCGCCTGATGACCCGCGCGCCGCGCTTTTGCGTCGCGCTTTGTGCGCCGTGCGTGTCGTGCGCCTCCACTTGACGGCGCGCGAGCCCCTAGTCCCACATGGACGAAAATGGACCTTCTAAGGCCTTCAAACACCTATAAATACCCCTCTCATTGAGGGGAAAGCCATCCCATTCATTCTCAAGGAACTTGAGACTTCTCTCTGCTTCTCTGGATGCCATCCTTGGCCAGAAGCGGATTCTCCTCGATTTCTCGTTCTTAGAGATTCTAAAGCGCTTTCCGGGGACTCCCGAGTGCCGCATCTCTTGATCGAACGATTAATCTTGAGCCCACGAGTGCTCTAACGGTTTTCCACTGAAAATCGCCTACGCGTCTAGCACCCTAGACGCGTCCGCCATTTCTGACAAGAAATCGCCTACGCGTCCTGCATTTCCAACTAGGAATCGCCTACGCGTCTGGAATCTCCGCCACGATAAGGAACTCTTGACTTAGAGTCTTCCACGTCTCCAAAAGAGAGAAAACACACATTCTCTCTCACGCCCGCGATCTCCGAGGTTCTGAGACGTCGCCGAGGACTCCTCCGTACACCAACTCCTTCGTCGAGTACGCTTCTCCACCAAGGCTCCGCGCCTCACACTACGTTACATACGCTTGAACTACGTTATGACCTAATCCCACACACGGGTACGTAGGCAGCCGACACACAAGGCACGGTCACTCCCCCTCCTCACCCCTTCTCTCCTCTGAGAGGTGGGTTGATCGGAGAAAACCTAACTCGAGACTTTCGAGTTCACACTTTTGGCCCGGGTGCGATCACTTGGTCCGGCCATGGATCGAACCGCCCGAGGTATTCAATAGTTGTTCATTTTCGTTCGACAACATTTTGGCGCTAGAAGGAGGGGACTTCCCGACTTGTTCAGCCCGAAATCCCTTCTGTTCATCTTCTTCTTTTCTTCTACAAACTCAACTTTCTCGAACTTGAGAAAAGATGAGTAGTCAACCACCCGTACGTTATGAGGGCGTGAACAACCCCGATAACGTCACTGGGACCAAAAATTATTTCTTGCGCTCTCACACGCATGGTGACGAAGAGTCGCTCCATGAAGAGAGCTCGACCTGCTCACCATCTCCATCTCCAGATAGAAGGGACAACCGCATCATGGAGTTGGAGGAGAATATCCGCCAAACTAAAGGCGAAGAACGCGAGGTACCACAGCCGACTGGCTGTGAAGCAACCCGCGCATGACACAATGAACCCCAATGGGGATCTTGAGAACCTCAACGAGGAAAGCCGTGACCGCGACCCTGATTACGAGGGTACTGGCGATTCGGAGGATATCGAGACTTCTCTCACGAAGGACGGGGAACACCCCGCCGTGTTTGAAACCGGTCCTTCGAATCCCCTACCCCGGACAGGAAATGCGCCGGCTGCTTCTCAAGAGGGAAATTCCCGACGTTCGGCCCTCGACTGACTAGGTCAAAGGGAGAATGTTGCGGAGAGTCAGGGCACGCGGAGAGCGCGCCGTCGCAGTCGAAGCCTTCGCCTCCGTACGACCAGCCCTGATCTTAGGGACCATCTCACTGCTTGACGCATCGAGCGTTGCGATGACCTAAGAGAGCGACTAAGCTCTCCGCCAAACATCCCCGTAGCAGCCCTAACTAACGGGAACCGCCGCACGGGTCAAGGGTCTAATGAAAGGCGGCAGGTAACTCCTCCCGAACAAGGAGTTACTCCGACTACCAGTCTCGATGTGATCACTATGATCCACGATCTTCGAAATGAAGTACGAGATCTCCGAGAGCATGGAATATGCGGAAGTGCCTATGGGGTCGTTGAGAAGAATTCCTTGACTTTCAGGGCTCAGATATTGGCCGAGGTATGCACGGGAAATTTCAAACTCCCGAACCTCGCTCCCTATGATGGAAAAGCAGATCCTGCTTACCATATCCAGCACATTGAAACCTGGATGACGATGCAGGGTGTCGCTCCCGGCGCCATGTGCCAAGCTTTTAGTCTTACTCTCATCGGACCCGGCTTCGAGTGGTTCAAGAACTTAAGGCCGGGAAGCATCCGATCGTTCAAAGACCTGAAGGACATGTTCCTAGCATGCTTCGCTACATCTATGGTCCAAAAGAAGACCAAGATGTACCTGTGGTCAATCAGGCAAGAGAATGGCGAGTCTCTTGGACGATACCTCGCCGGATTCACTGAAGAATCGAATAAGGTCGACCGCTTTGATGACAAAGACGCAATCACTGCCATCATTGAAGGCTTGCGCACAAGTGACTTCCTAAAGTCCATCGTCGGCCATGTCCCTTCTACCATGGCCGAGTTAATGACTCGAGCCAAGACCTTCATAGGAGTCGAAGATTACCTCGATGGCCGCAAGGGCAATAATCAAAGCCATCACCATCGAGACGAGCCTAGCAACGAGCAAGGCAACTCCCGTAAAAGGCGAAACAGAGGGGGGCAGACTTCTAATAGCCGACCTCCGAATGCTATAGTCTTAAAAGACAGATCGAGGCATTGATCCAACGGGGTGAGCTGAAAGAGTTCGTGTTACGCATGATTAGCGCTGTGGGCCCCACCACAAGCAGACCACAGTCTCGCAAGGGAGGAGGAACAGCTGCTTCTGCTGACCGAACCACGGCTACTGCCGACGCCAATCCGCAGCTCCACGTTGTAACCACCATACTTGGTGGCCCACAAGATGGAGAGTCAGCCCGACAGCGGAAAAAATTCCTAAGGGCCGTAGCTCAAGAAGACGCTGCTATGCACGTCAACCTTACGTATGAAGAACCTCCATCCGTGCCTCACGAGACGATGTACTTCACCAACGAAGAGGCCAAGCGAGTTGTGCATCCGCACAATGACGCGATAGTTCTCAAAGCCCAAGTGGCTAATAACTTGGTGAAAAGAGTTCTCATCGACAATGGCAGTGCTGCCGACATAATTTTCAAGTCCACCCTAGAGCGCATGAAGTTCGGGGGACTACGCCCAACTCCGACCCAAATGCCATTATTCGAGTTCATCGGGGAGAGAGTCATGACCGAAGGCATCATTGATCTACCGGTCACCTTCGGAACTCTCGGAGGTATTGAAGTCGTTCACATGGTCCCATTCCTAGTGGTTGATCAGAAGTCGCCATATAATGTCATCATTGGGCGACCTACGCTGAACCGACTAAGGGCTATTACCTCTACATACCACCTACTGGTGAAGTTCCCCACTAAGGATGGAATCGGCATCATGGCTGGGGATCAATCCCAAGCCAGAATATGCTATATCCAAGGAATCGATGAAAAAACTGCTAGAAAGACGGTTAACACGATCTCCAAAATAAGAGATAGCGTCGAGTCGACCAAGGTCCTCCGCGAAGTCCACAAAGACATCTGCATGACACCCAAATGCAAGGTGTCGACGTCCTCATCCCAAACATGGAAGGACCCCACAAAGTCTGCCAAGTCGTACATGACGAGATACACTACATCAAATACACGAACGAGACACCGATCCGTCACCTGTGGAATGCGGAACGCTTGAGAAAGTACTACCACTAGCCAGCTGTTATCGGCCCGACGAGGTCCGATGTCGCGACCGGCGTTTCGGGCGGTCGGACAAGCTCCCCCAGCCGAGGGCCGGCCCAGTTCGCCCGGCCGTCGGCCGACCCAAACAGATTCACTCGGCCAAAGGCCGAGCGAAACCCCCAGGCGGCCCACAACGCTCACTCGGCCAATGGCCGAGTGAGGCCCCAGTCGGCCCAACACATTCACTCGGCCAAGGGCCGAGTGAAACCTTCTGCCGGCCCAACAACTCGCTCGGCCAACTGGCGAGTAGGTCTTCTCTCGGCCCAGACCCTTCACTCGGCCGATGGCCGAGTGAACCTCCCTCGGCGTCCAGCGTCTCGCTCGGCCATCGGCCGGCCGAGCCTCACTCGGCTGATGGCCGACTCAGCCTCGCCCGGCGCCCACTCCCTCGCTCGGCCATCGGCCGGCCGAACCTCACTCGGCTGATGGCCGACTCAGCCTTGCCCGGCGCCCACTCCCTCACTCGGCCATCGGCCGGCCGAGCCTCACTCGGCTGATTGTCGACTCAATCTCACCCGGCGCCCTTGCCCTCACTCGGCCATTGGCCGAATGAGCCTTCCCCAGCGGCCTACATCTCACTCGGCCATCGGCCGGCCGAGCCTCACTCGGCCGATGGCCGGCTCAACCTCACTCGGCCAAGGGACCCTCGAAACGTCCCTTGGTCGCCTATAAATACAGGGATCCTTTCCCCAGTCCAGGTAATCCGAAATTTGAGTACTGAAACGCTGCCGAACTCATAACTCGCTCGTTTCTCTCAACTCTCGACCCCTAAACACTAAACCCTCCATCAACCACCTCAATCCTACTAATGTTGAGCGTCGGAGAGGTAAACAGAGGCAACCCCTCTGTTTCCCCTTTGTAGTTCACACCTCTTCGCTCGTGTTTCAGGTGCTTGGACGAGATAGACATTACAGACGGCTAAGGGACGACTTGAGATATCAAGTCCGACACGCTCGAGCCGGAGTGAGACCACTTGGTCCGGCCTTGGGTCTAACCATTTCCGGTTCCTAAATCGTTGTCCGAAAAACTGCGACAACATTTTGGCGCTAGAAGGAGGGGGGATCTCTCGACCTTGACGACGCATTCCCTCTACCAGTTTTCTCCCTTTGTTCTCACGACTCTCGAGAGATGAGTCGCATTCCCACTACCTCCGCGGGTACCCGAGCGCCTGGCTCGAGGTACGGTCTTCGGCACCTCGCACATCGTCTTGAAGGGCAACCTCGCGATAGCGAGAGCCAGCCCCAAGACCCGATGGTTGACCCCGAGGCCGCGCTCCGAGAGGACACGGCCCGGCGGCTTGCGGAGCTCCTTGACCGCCCCGGCGTCGACGGTTCGCTCATAGCCGACCTCCTCGGCTATGACGTTGAGGATAGGTCCGCCAAAGACTACTCCGACTCCGAATATGTGGGGGAGTCGAGGACCAACGAGGCAACGCCTAGCCTCGCCCCTTCGCGGCCCGAGAGGCCCAACGACGCTTTGGCCGGACCGTCACACATAGTGCGGCAGCAGGCACGGTCATATTCCCGGGGACTCGCCCCCTCGGTTTCAAGAGGTGGCCGGACACGGCCCCTCGCCGAGGAGAGAGCGACTCTGGTAGATGATGGGGCCGACAGCCGAAGCGCCCGCCGGACGGCCCGACCAAGGGCGACCTCACCTCGCCCCGCACCAAGTGCGGACCTTAGAGAGCGCTTGACGGCGCAGAGAAACTCCCGAGGGGAGGATCTCCGCCAAAGGCTAAACTCTCGAAGGGACGCGCTCCCCGCCGCAACTCTCGGCCGACAGCAGGCCAATGTCGTGGACCAAGCGTCCAACGAACGCCAACCGGTGACTCCCGTGGCCCCAACGATCGGCCCCGCTAACGGGCTCGACATGGTCACGATGATTCAAAGCCTCCAGAATCAAATCATCGAAATAAGGGAGTCGGGGAGGCAAAGGCCGTACGGAGGGATCGAGGAATCATACTCTCCCTTCGCCGCACAAATCCTCGCGCAACCATGCGTGGGGAACTTCAAGTTACCGTCCATTCCCCCCTACGATGGACGTACGGACCCCCACTTCCACGTCCAACACTATGAGACGTGGATGACTATGCAGGGGCAGGCGGACGCCACCCTCTGCCAAGCCTTCAGCCTGACCCTCACAGGCTCGGGGTTTGAGTGGTTCCGAAGCTTGAGGCCGGGAAGCATCCCGTCTTTCCGGGCCTTGCGAGAGGCTTTCCTCGCCCGATTCGCCACCCTCGTGGCGCAAAAGAAGCCGAAGACCCACCTCCTCTCTATCCGACAAGGAAGAGATGAGACGTTGAGACAATACCTCGCTCGCTTCACCGAGGAGTCTCACAAGGTCGAAGGGTTCGACGACAGGGACGCCATCACGGCGATCACCGAGGGAGTGCGCACGAGCGACTTCCTTAAGTCTATTGTTGGCCAAGTCCCGCGTGACATGGCGGAGCTGATGACAAGAGCCCGCACATACATGGGAGTCGAGGACTATCTCGATGGCCGAGATGGCCGAAAGGCAGGAGGACAGGGGAGTCGCCGCCGCGACGATCGAGACGAAGATCGTCCCGACCCCCGAAAGAGGAGGAATAAGGGAAGCCAGGCCCCTAACGGCCGTTCCCTCCCCGGGCCGAAGCCGTCGCATGTCGACAGCTTCCGGAGGTTCTCGCCATTCACTCCTCTGAACACTCCGCCGGAGCAAATCCTAGCTCTGCACCGTGACAAGTTGGGGAGCCCGACCCCGCTCACGAAGGATCCCGCCAAGAGGGATCAAAGCAAGTACTGTGACTACCATCAAGATCACGGGCACCTGACATCCGAATGCTATCAACTCAAGCGTCAGATTGAGGCCCTGATTCAAGATGGGAAGCTGAAAGAGTACGTCCTGAGAACTATCGGGACGGCCGCGGCGCACGGAGGTCGCCCGCGGCAAGGGAAGAAAGGCCCGGCGACGGTGACCGTCACGGACCGAGCGACAAACGAAGAGCCGGAGAGCTCGCAACTTCACGTCGTGGGTGCAATCTTGGGTGGCCCGGAGTTCGGAGACTCGGCTACGCAAAGGAAGAAGTACGTGCGCGAAGTTTCCCAAGGGAAAATAGCGCACTACATCAACCACACGTACGAGGTCCCCCCTCCAGCCCCCTTCGAGTCCATGTTCTTCACCGGACAAGAAGCAACGCGAGTTCTCCATCCACACAATGACGCGATAGTCGTCTCTGCCCCGGTCGCCAACAACCTCGTCCGGAGAATCCTAATCGACAATGGGAGCTCCGCCGACATAATCTTCAAATCTGCGTTGGACAGGATGAAGCTCTCCGGGGTAAGACCGACCCCGATCTCAACCCCGCTCTTCGGCTTCTCTGGGGAGAGGGTTATGACGGAGGGAACTATCGACCTCCCGGTTACCTTCCGTACGCCGGGGGGGCTCGAGGTTACCCACATCGTGTCGTTCCTGGTGGTGGATCAGCCTTTGGCTTACAACATCATCGTCGGCCGCCCGACTCTCAATCGGTTGAAGGCCATAACGTCCACGTACCACCTGATGATGAAGTTCCCGACCGATAAAGGGATCGCCGTGATGTTGGGAGACCAATCCATGGCAAGGATGTGCTACATCCAGGGCGTGGACGGAAAAGGGAAAGGGAAGGTGGTGAGCACCGTCTTCCAACTCGGAGACAAATTCCCGTGCAAGTTAGAGGAAGGGGGCACCTTCGGAGAGCTAGACCAAAGGGACGAAGTCGAGCGTCGAAAGGTGGAGACACCGGACGACCTCGTTCCCGTTGTGTTGGACGACGCCAAACCTGACCAAGTGCTCAAGGTAGGCGCCCAACTCCCGTCTGAGACCCGAATCGAGCTCGCCGCTTTCCTCCGAGAGCACAAAGATGTCTTTGCGTGGACACACGCCGACATGCCGGGGATCGACCCCGAGATCATGGTTCATCGTCTCAACGACGACAAGAGAGTGGCCGAGCGCGTTCAACCGCGACGGGCGTTCAGTGGGCAGAGGTACCAGGCCATTGGTGAAGAAGTTGACAAACTTCTCGCCGCCGACTTCATCAGGGAGGCGGAGCACCCCAAGTGGGTGTCCAATGTGGTAATGGTCAAGAAGCCAAACGGGAAGTGGCGGATCTGTATCGATTACAAAGATCTCAACAAAGCCTGCCCGAAAGACAGCTTCCCTCTCCCGAGGATCGAGCAGCTCGTGGACGCCACGGCGGGCCACGAGTTGCTGAGCTTCATGGACGCCTATTCAGGCTACAACCAGATCCGCATGCACGAGCCGGATCAGATCAAGACCACCTTTGTTACGAACCGCGGACTTTACTGTTACAAGGTCATGCCCTTTGGCCTCAAAAACGCGGGAGCAACGTATCAAAGGTTGGTGAACCGCATGTTCGCCAATCAAATTGGCAAAACCATGGAGGTCTACGTGGATGACATGCTTGTCAAAAGCTTCAAAGCCCACGACCACGTCCGAGACCTTAGGGAAATGTTCACGATTCTGCGGCGCTACAAGATGAAGCTTAACCCCAACAAGTGCGCTTTCGGGGTCGAGTCTGGAAAGTTTCTGGGCTACATGGTGAGCCGCCGCGGGATCGAGGCCAATCCTGAGAAGATTAAGGCGATCTTAGAGATGAGGTCGCCACAAAAGGTCAAAGAAGTTCAAAGCTTGACGGGAAGGATCGCCGCCCTGACGCGATTTGTTTCCAAAGCCACTGACAGGTGCCAACCGTTCTTCAAGGCACTAAAGAAGACCGACGGGTTCGAGTGGACGGAGGAGTGCGAGGAAGCATTCCGCGATATGAAAGCCTATTTCACCTCCCCCCCGTTCCTCGCGAAGCCAAAGAACGGTGAAACCCTGTACCTCTACCTCGCGGTTTCCGATAGGGCCGTGAGCGCGGTCCTCATACGCGAAGAAGACAAGGTGCAATGGCCAGTCTACTACGTTAGCAAGGCGCTCCTCGACGCCGAAACCCGATACCCCGAGATCGAGAGACTGTCCCTCGCCCTCGTCATGAGCGCGAGAAAGCTCCGGCCCTACTTCCAGGCGCACCCCATCGTGGTCCGCTCGGGGCATCCCATCGAGAAGGCCCTTCAAAAAGGGACCTCCTCTCGAATGGCGATATGGTCCCAAGAGCTGGGCGAATACGGGGTCGAGTTCCAACCGAGAACCGCCATTAAGGGTCAGGCCCTCGCCGACTTCATCGCCGAGTTCACAAGCGCGCCCAACCAATGAGGGCGACGAAGGAAGTAAGACCACGGAAGACAAGGAGGACGACCATAGCGAGTCGTCAAGGAAGAGAACCAACGACCCGATAGGGCCGGTCTGGGATTTACACGTGGATGGCGCGTCAAACGCCCGGGGGGCTGGCGCCGGCGTTGTGCTCACAAATCCCGATAGGGAAAAGCTGAGGTACGCCCTGCGGTTCGAGTTCAAGGCTTCCAACAACGAGGCAGAGTACGAGGCTCTGATTGTTGGCTTGGAGCTAGCGAACAAGTTGGGCGCCCAAAACCTGCGCATCCATTGCGACTCGCAATTGATCGTGAATCAGGTTAAGGGCGACTACGCCGCAAAGGAGCCACACATGATCGCCTACTTGTCCAAGGCCCAAAAGAACTTGGAGGCCCTGTCGTGGTTCGAGATCGTCCAGGTCCCTCGAGAGGCGAACGTTGACGCCGACGCCCTAGCTCGCCTCGCGTCTGGGATAGACGAGGAAGGCGAGGGCAGCGTCCCAATCGAAGTGTTGACCCGACCCTACGTCTCGAGAGGCGACGTAGGGGTCATTGACGAGACTCCGCCTCCCTCATGGATGACCCCGCTCGTGGAATTCCTTAAACGGGGAGTCGTCCCCGAGGACAAAGAAGAAGCTAGAAAGCTGAGAAGCCTAGCCCCGAAGTACACAATGAGGGAGGACAGTTTGTTCAAGAGAGGCTACTGCATGCCCCTTCTCCGTTGCCTGACCGAGGTGGAGGCGAGGAAAGCACTCCACGAGGTGCACGAGGGGGTGTGCGGTAACCACGCCGCCGGGAAATCTCTGGCATTGAAGTTGCTAAGACTCGGATATTTCTGGCCAACCTTGAAAAAGGACTCCCACGAGTGGGCCAAGAAGTGTGACAAGTGCCAAAGGTTCGCCCACATTCCGCGCCAAGCACCGGCCCCTTTGTGTCCGATTATCGTGCCGCGACCTTTCGCGAAGTGGGGAATCGACCTCATCGGCGAGCTACCTACGGCCCCGAGACAGTATAAGCACGCGATCGTGGCTATCGATTACTTCACGAAGTGGGTAGAGGCTGAGCCGCTAGCAAAGATCACCGAGACGAACACGACAAGCTTCATTTGGAGAAACATCATCTGCCGCTTCGGGATCCCTGCGTCAATTGTAACCGACAACGGAAAGCAATTCGACAATGCGCGTCTCCGAGAAATGTGCGAACAGCTTGGCATTAGCAAGACTTTCTCCTCTCCCCGCCATCCCCAAGCCAACGGTCAGGTCGAGGCGGTGAATAAGACGATCAAGGAGAACCTGAAGAAGAAGCTGGAGGCAAGAAAGGGGGCTTGGGCTGACGAGCTCCCCATGGTCTTATGGGCATACCGCACCACCGCCCGAAACGCGACCGGCGAAACCCCTTTCGCTCTCGCGTTCGGCGTCGAGGCTGTGGTACCCGTCGAGATCAAGCTGCCAACCTTGCGCATCGAGGAATACGACGAAGCCGCCAACGATGACGCGATCAGGCTCGAGCTAGACCTCATAGACGAAAGGAGGGCGGACGCACTTACCCGGCTTGCCGCGCAGAAGAGGAAGGTCGAGAAGTACTACAACTCGAAGATCAAGCTGCGGAAGTTCGCCGACGGAAGCCTCGTTCTTCGAAGGGTGTTCCAAAACACCAAGGTGCAAGGCGCGGGAGTTCTAGGCCCCACCTGGGAAGGCCCGTACCGTGTGCGCCGAGCCATCCACAACGGCACGTACGAGCTCGAGAACCTGGAGGGACTCGTGTTCACACACCCATGGAACGCGGAACACCTCCGGCAGTATTACCAGTAGACGTTCATTCGTCCTTTTTCCGCTTTTTGTCTTCATGTAATTTTCAATTCTAGCAAAAGCAGTTTACAATTTCAAGTTTGGCCAACGGCCTGGGATGTAATTTTTGAACCATTTCGATAATTTAATAAATTACATTTCACTTCAATACACTTGGTATCTTAGTTTCTAGCCTCCTCTACGAGCACCCAAGCAACTCGGGGGGCTAAGGAGGATATTTCCATGCGCCAAACGGCAGCAAAACACCCATAAATCGGATCCGCGCTCCGGACTTCCGACTTCGTACCCTCCCCGTGCGACGCTCTCGCACGGGTTGAGGCCGTATGCCGAGAGATAGCGAAACGTCGATGAGTTGGATCCGCGCACCGGACCTCCGGCCTCGCACGTCTTTTGCTGCGACCCTCTCGTGCACCGATGCACCTTGCGCACCAATAGGCGGCAAGTCATCGATGGATCACGTCCGCGCACCGGATTGTCGATCTCGGCAGTCAAAACCCAAAACGTGACACGCGTACCAACGAGTACCACGCTCACTGGGAGCTGCAAACCTGTCCCGAGACGCACGCCGATAGGTAGCGTACTCGCCAGAGGATGAACGCGACGGCCACCCAGCTCGCGCGCGCCGATAGGCAGCGAGTCACAAATGGATGGCCGGAAATCGCACCCGCCGGATGAAACTGGTCTAGCTTGCGTCCGTGGGAAACTTCGCCGCCAAATGCGGCAGTAAGCCGTGCCAACCGGTTACGCTAAGCATAGTAAGCCGGGCTCGTAAGACATGCACTATTCAAATTGCGCAAATCGATTACACTAAGCGTAGCAAGTCGAGAAAATAAGACGCACGAGGAAAAGAAAGCTTCAATCAAGGCAAAACAATATTGCGTAAACAACCCGACAAGAAAAGTACGAGAGTACAATGCAAACATAACGAGAATCCGAAAGCAAGCGCTAAACAGGTGCGCAAAAAACCAAAGAAGGCACGGCTACTCTGAGCCGAAATCGATTTGTTCTTCATCATCCTCGGGATGTGGGGCGTCGGGCCCGCCGATGTCCTCTCCGTCAAACCGGCGGTTTGTCGACTGCGCGGCCTCCGTGGGAACTTCGGGATCCGGGCCGTCTTCCGGCGACTCGTCGTCGGGAGAAGGGAACATGGCGTTAAAAAAAGAAAAGGTTGTTCCTCGGGACGCGTTTTCCCTCGCGGTCGCGTCTCGGACTCGTACAGCTGCTTCATAGCGAGCCTGCTCTAACGCCAAGTCCCAGTTCTCCTCCTGTTCCTCCTTGGATCGCACGGCATCTTCCCTTTCCTCTGTGAGGGTCTGCACCTCAGATAGCAAAGAGTCCCTCTCCCTCTCGGCCTTGACCCGAGACATCTCGCTCGCCGATAGTCGGGCCTGGACGATCTTCAGCTCCTCGTCCCGGCTCGAGAGCGTCGACTGAAGTTTCTTAGTCTCGCCTAAGAATGTGTCGGCGGCCTGCTCCGCCTTTTCTAGGGACGCCTGCGCCGCTATGCGCTGCGATCTTTCGGCCGCCAACTCCTCCCGGGTTCGCTGCGATTCTTCCTCAAGCGCCTGAAACTCCTGGGCGGTTCGGACCCCCACCAGGGCGGCAGCATGGTCGGCCGCCGCACGCTCCATATCTCTCTTCATGATCTGCATTCTGCGAAGTAAGTCTCGGAGGATGCGTTCGCTCCGCTCCTGGCTCGCGAGCATCTGCAAGGAATCGTGATATATGCATCATCATGACAAGTGCGGTGGTTATGCGCGGTGCAAAGAAGATGGGTCGTTCCTTTCGGGCATTGCGAACCCCGTTATGGAAGTGGTCTAGGTCGCTTGCGGTCAGCAGACCCTTGAAATCCCTGAGAGGAGTCTCGAGAAGTCCCCGGGAACACTGGCCTCGCAGCTCGGCCGCCTCCGCTAAAAGCATCGACTCCATGCCGTCCGACGCCGCTGACGTACGAATGCGCTTGTGGCCGGACGACGAACCGGGGAGGGCCGTCGACGGTGGCCGCTTGTTCGAGGAGTTCGCCTCATTCCTCGTCCGCGTCGGTGACCCCCCGTGTCGGACCTCTACCTGAGAGCGTGCCGCGGCCTCGGCATCAGCGCTAGGAGCTACCGCCGGCACTCTCGCGCGTGATCGACGTACCATGGTATCTGCAAAATAGAAGGAAGAAGTGTCAGTCGATTAAAACACAATAATAAGCACGAACAATGAAAAGCAACAATGGTGCGAAAACATGTAATCGATCGGTACCCCCCGCGTCGGGTAGGGGGGCAGACGAGCCCCCTGCCTCAGATACAGGGTCCTCCACGGCATCCGCTCCGGATCCGGGTCGCGATGGGTCCTCAACGGCAGGTGTGAACCACCCGGTGGTCGCCATCAGGTCCGGGGATTCAAAAAGCCACCCCTGTCGCCCCGAATCTGGAACCGCTCCGACCACGAGCGCGAGCTCAGAGCTCTCAAGACCGTAGTCGGCGGGGAAGTCAGCTACGGGACCAAAGACGAGGGGCGCCGCCCCGAAGGCGGACTCGGATACCCACATCCAAGGATAGCGATGCTTGGAGGTCAGCTTAGTGAGAATGGGGAACCGCTTCCGATGCTGGGCCTTGTAAAAGCCAGGTTTCCCGGGAACGTCGAAGACGGCCACGAGGTTCCTTATATCATCGGCCGTCAATGCCCGACCCTTCGCGCGGTGTAGCATCATGTGACAAGCGGCTACCATGCGGTAGAAGGATGGAGACATCTGGGCCGCATGGACGCCGAGCCGGGCTAGGAGGTCCTGGATTACGGGCTGGAAAGGTAGTCGCAATCCCCCGCGAAGACTAGCCTCATGGACGGCGGCGTATCCCCTCCGAGGACGAGTGGGGAGATCTCCCGGCAATGGGCGCAACAGTGACACTGATTGCGGGATACCGAAGCGTTTCCTCAAACCCCGGAAGGTCGCGAACGAAAGAGAACTCGAGAAGTCAACGCCGGAACAATCAAAGCCGTCTCGAACCGTTGATTCTCCGATAGGGAATAACAAGGCGCGTTCCTCCTCCTGTGCGGTCAAACTGATTGAGGCAATCGACGGGGTATGGCGGCTCGACGCCTTGCCGGAATCCTCGCCGTTAGAAAGGATCGCTCGGGCCGAGACACGCACCCCCAGCCCGACCGGGCCCTTGACCCGTGTAGCGGCCGCGAGGGACGGCCCGGTCGATGCGTCCGGCCCGGTCGCGGGCCCGTCATGCACATCGGCCGCTCGGGCCCGAAGGCGGGTCTCGCCTAGGGTCGGCCCAAACGCCCCCCCTTCATGGCCCTGGGTCATTGGGTCGGCCATGGGGCACCCATGTGGTGTGTCCGGCCCAACCGCGTGACCCGGCCCAAGAGGGGCTAAGTCCTCACCCCCTAGGCCCGGCCCATTGGGCCCTAGGGTTCGCAGGGCAGCCAAGGTGGCCGCCCCCACCTCTTCAGCCGTGGGCGATCGGCAAAGCTCCCCCCCGGCGTTGGGCGGCCGATGCTCCACCTGTCCGGCGCCGCCGCCCCCGCCTGCAGCGTCAGCCACCGCCGGCGGCGCTCCTCCTCCATGGACGCGCTCCAGCCCGGTCAAGCCCGACCCACCTGGGCTCCCATGGCCGCCGACCACCTGCAGCGCAGCCCCACCCGAGGGGGTGGGGTCCTCCCCGACACCAGCGCCGCCCCCGGCGGCGTTCCTCCACGCCAGCGCGCCATCGTCGGCGCCGACCTCGCCAGACGCGTCGCCCCAGAGCTCGCCCGCGCCCCCCATGGCCGGCTCGGCCCGCTCAGGACGAGGGACACCTCCCCCAGATCTGGGTCCGCCCCAGACGGCGCCGACTCGGTCGGGCGCAGCCCCCTCCACGCCGGCGTCGGCCGCTGCTGCTTCATCGGCGCGCTCCTCGGTCGGGGTCGTCGTGCGCGACCTTTCTGGCACGATCCCGGGGCTGGGCCCAGCGCAGACAGCGCCGACCCAGCTAGGCGCGGCTCCCCCGACGTTGGCGGCGTCCCGCGCAGCGCCGCCCATGGCCGGCCCGCCTCCTCCAGCGCCGGGCTCAACGAGAGCATCCTCCCCAGCGCTGGGTATGTCGCCGCTGGTGTTCTGGGCAGTCAACCCTGCGCACGCGGCGCGTCCCTCGGCCAAGCCAGCCTCGCGCTGGTCGGCCCGGTGGTCCCCGGCGGTCGGTGCCATCAGGCCGACGCTCCCCTGCCGGTCTGGGCAGTCCCCGGCGCACGCTTCACCGTCCCCGTCGGCCAGCCACGCCTCGATCAAAGAAAAATCACCGCTCGGTGCTTCCACCATGTTCCTACCCGATACGAACAAAGTTGGAGCGTTGTAATTGGAATGGGTAGGCGAAAGTTGTGCCCAAAAGTTATCCAATTCGACGTCTCGATTCTCGAGAAGCGGGAAGAGGTCGTCCTCGACGGACCCACACCCCGATAGGTGGTTGGTGGGATCCATAGGCACGTGTAACGAAAAAGCACGTGAAAAGAAAATAAAATAATATTAAAAATCAAGTGAGGGCCTACCGTTCAACGACGAGATGGCCCGGCGAGACGCCGGAGATCGGGGTTTGCTTGAGTTTACCACACGGGCTACGCCCGGCGCCAAACTCGGGGGGCTAATGTTATCGGCCCGACGAGGTCCGATGTCGCGACCGGCGTTTCGGGCGGCCGGACAAGCTCCCCCAGCCGAGGGCCGGCCCAGTTTGCCCGGCCGTCGGCCGACCCAAACAGATTCACTCGGCCAAAGGCCGAGCGAAACCCCCAGGCGGCCCACAACGCTCACTCGGCCAATGGCCGAGTGAGGCCCCAGTCGGCCCAACACATTCACTCGGCCAAGGGCCGAGTGAAACCTTCTGCCGGCCCAACAACTCGCTCGGCCAACTGGCGAGTGGGTCTTCTCTCGGCCCAGACCCTTCACTCGGCCGATGGCCGAGTGAACCTCCCTCGGCGTCCAGCGTCTCGCTCGGCCATCGGCCGGCCGAGCCTCACTCGGCTGATGGCCGACTCAGCCTCGCCCGGCGCCCACTCCCTCGCTCGGCCATCGGCCGGCCGAACCTCACTCGGCTGATGGCCGACTCAGCCTCGCCCGGCGCCCACTCCCTCACTCGGACATCGGCCGGCCGAGCCTCACTCGGCTGATTGTCGACTCAATCTCACCCGGCGCCCTTGCCCTCACTCGGCCATTGGCCGAATGAGCCTTCCCCAGCGGCCTACATCTCACTCGGCCATCGGCCGGCCGAGCCTCACTCGGCCGATGGCCGGCTCAACCTCACTCGGCCAAGGGACCCTCGAAACGTCCCTTGGTCGCCTATAAATACAGGGATCCTTTCCCCAGTCCAGGTAATCCGAAATTTGAGTACTGAAACGCTGCCGAACTCATAACTCGCTCGTTTCTCTCAACTCTCGACCCCTAAACACTAAACCCTCCATCAACCACCTCAATCCTACTAATGTTGAGCGTCGGAGAGGTAAACAGAGGCAACCCCTCTGTTTCCCCTTTGTAGTTCACACCTCTTCGCTCGTGTTTCAGGTGCTTGGACGAGATAGACATTACAGACGGCTAAGGGACGACTTGAGATATCAAGTCCGACACGCTCGAGCCGGAGTGAGACCACTTGGTCCGGCCTTGGGTCTAACCATTTCCGGTTCCTAAATCGTTGTCCGAAAAACTGCGACAACACCAGCGCTCCCCCCATTTTATTTCTTTGCTTTCCAGCATTCAATAAGGCCTACGAGCCAATGTTTTAGGATTTCAAATTTCTTCAATATTAATAAAGTTCGAGGTTTTTCTTTCAAAATCCGCTTTATCAAAGTTTTTCAATAACGTTTATAAACCCAAAAACTCGGGGGGCTAGTGACATAGGCAACGGTAAATACACTCAAAACCCTCAAGAAAGTACGCTCCACCCAAAGAAAGTACGCTCCACCAAAACAAAACACCCGAACACAAAGGGGAACGAGCGTTCAACTAAGACGCCTCCGCGGCGCGCCGTAAGACATCCATGAGGTACAGGCTAAACACGCCTCCGTGGCGCGCCATAAGTCATCCAAGAGATGCAGGGTAAAGACGCCTCCGCGGCTCGCCATAAGACATCCCAGAGATGCAGGCTAAAGACGCCTCCGCGGCGCGCCGCAAGACATCCCAGAGATGCAGGCTAAGATGCCTCTGCGGCGCGCCATAAGACATCCCAGAGATGCAGGCTACGATGCCTCTGCGGCGTGCCGTAGGACATCCCCGAGATGCAGGCTAAGACGCCTCCGCAGCGCGCCATAAGACATCCCAGCGATACAGGCTAAGACGCCTCCGCGGTACGCCGTAAGACATCCCCGAGATGCAGGCTAAGACGCATACGCGGCACGCCATAAGACATCCTAGAGATGCAGGCTAAAGTCGTCCCTCGCGACGCACCAAAGTCTCCTACATGGCGCACGTAAGACGCCTACATGGCGCACCTAAGACGCCTACATGGCGCACCAAAGCCGTCCCTCACGACGCACCAAAGACGCCTACATGGCGCACGTAAGATGCCCACATGGTGCACCTAAGACGCCTATATGGTGCACCTAAGACGCCTATATGGCGCACCAAAGCCGTCCCTCGCGATGCACCAAAGACGCCTACATGGCGCACGTAAGACGCCTACATAGCGCGACCAAGTCGTCCCTCGTGGCGCACCGAAGCCGCCTACACGGCGTACCCAAGACGCCTACATGGCACATCTAAAAACCCTACAAGGCGCACCAAAACTGCCATACAAGGCGTAAGTCCTGCCATCTTTGCCACCGTCAGCTGAGCGCGATCACACTCGCCGTGGGAGACTCCCCATTCCATGCGAGCTAATGTGAGCTGCTCACAAAGACTCGCGAACTCCGCCTCTGAGAAAGAACCTCGCTCGGCCCGAGCTAGCTGTGACTTCGCTCGAACAAGCACCTCCTGCAAGAGTCCCAGGCAACGAATGAGGTCGTGTAGAATCTCCCCGAGTCGAGCTTTGCTCTCCTAATCGAGTCATTCTCCTTGAGTCGAGCTTCGCTCCCCGAGTCGAGTCATCCTCCTCGAGTCGAGCTTCGCTCCTCGAGTCGAGTCATTCTCGTCGAGTCAAGCCTTGCTCATCGAATCGAGTCGTTTTCCTCGAGTCGAGCTTCGCTCCTCGAATCAAATCTCTGTCCTCGAGTCGAGCCTTGCTCCCCGAGTCAAATAATTCTCCTAGAGTCAAGCTTCGCTCCTCGAGTCGAGTCGCTCTCATCGAGTCGAGCCTCGCTCCTCGAATCGAGTCATTCTCCTCGAGTCGCTCTCATCGAGTCACCTCGAATCGAGTCATTCTCCTCGAGTCGAACTTCGCTCCTTGAGCCTTGAGTCATTCTCCTCGAGTCAAGCCTTACTCCTCGAGTCGAGTCACTCTCCTCGAGTTGAGCCTCGCTCCTCGAGTCAAGTCATTCTCCTCGAGTCAAGCCTTGCTCCTCGAGTCGAGTCACTCTCCTCGAGTTGAGCCTCGCTCCTCGAGTCGAGTCATTTTCCTCGAGTCGAGCTTCGCTCCTAGAATCAAATCCCTGTCCTCGAGTCGAGCCTTGCTCCCCGAGTCAAATCATTCCCCTCGAGTCGCACTAGTACAATTGGTAGCATCAGGTGCGACAAAAGTCGCACTTGAAAGCACCGATGTCGCACCTGAAAGTATCATCAGGTGCGACTTTAGATGCGACAAAGTCGCATCTGAAAGTCCGCAGCTGATGATTTTAGGTACGAGTTGTCGCACCTGAAAGTCATCACTATCAGGTGCGATATTTTAGGTGCGACTTGTCGCACCAAACGTCGCACCTAAATATCCTCCAAAATAAGATATTAAAGCGGGAATTATAGTATCAGATGCGACTAGTCGCATCTGATACCTTCGCGGGAAAAGTATCAGATGCGACTAGTCGCATCTGATAGTAATTCCCCACTTAATATTTGGCGGGTTACAGTACAATCAGATGCGACTAGGATACTTTTCCCGCGAAGGTATCAGATGCGACTAGTCGCATTTGATTGTCTGTAGTTTTTTTTTTAAATGCTGATTCTAATAGAATCAGCCTATTAATTATTTAAAAATTATAATTTAAAAATTAATTAAATAATTTTTTTGTTAAAGTAAATAAATTATTTGAATAATATTAATTAGAATAATTATATAAATAATTTAATAGAAATTCTAATATGAAATTCATAAAATTTGATAATTTACGTTCAATAAATTAAAAAAATTACAATCTATTCTTTTTGTTTCCCTTTTTCACTCGAAGTCTTCCAATTCTGGAATGCACGGCCTCCTCTTCCGCCAGATCTTCCTCGTGCGCCTTGGCGGCCTGGTGCGCTGGCGCTCGAACGATGTCGCTGAAATTCTGCCGAACCTGGCGTTTGATCAGCATTTGGCATTGAAGCGGATGGCGGCGTCTGAACATTCGGCATTGAAGCGGATGGCGGCGTCTGAACATTCGGCATTGAAGCGGATGGCAGCCTCTAAACATTCGGCATTGAAGCGGATGGCGACGTCTGAACATTCGGCATTGAAGCTGATGGTGGCGTCGTCCAAGGGTGCAGCGTCGCGGGGGATGTTTGCATGGGAGACGGATGCTGTTGTGTGTAGGCAAAGAACTGTCGCTGAAACGTCTCCGTCTGAGCTCGTTGCTCACGCCTCATCTCTTCCATTGCAGCCTGTTGTGCGGCTAACGCTGCTTGTAGCTCGCTAACCACTGGATCTGGAACGCGCCTCGATGAAGAACCTGAGGACGAGCTGTCGTCCTGAGCCTGAGCCAAGAGATACGAGGATCTCGGGATCGAGGGACCTATCCCGACATACCAATCTCGACGTTGCCCGAGAACAGTATCCATCGCGTACTGCTCCGCGTGGTCTATGTCAAACGTTTGGCCTGACTCCACTACTTGTCGCTGCATATCCTGGACTTGAGTCATAATTCGCGCCTTCAAACATATGTTAAAAAAATTATTAAGATTATCGAAACTTGATTATTAAGTAATTAACACAAGTAACTTACAAATGCTTGTTGCGCCCAAGCTGTCGTCCAATTGCCTTGATCATCTTGATGTTTTTTGTTGTCGCAGTTTTTCGGACAACGATTTAGGAGTCGCAGACGGTTAGACCCAAGGCCGGACCAAGTGGTCTCGTCTTGACTCGAGCGTGTCGGGCTTGGTATCCCAAGCCGTCCCTTAGCTGTCTGTGGTATCTGTCTCGTCCAGGCACCTGAAAAGCAAGCAAAGAAGGTGTGAACTACAAAGGGGAAACAGAGAGGTTGCCTCTGTTTACCTCTCCGACGCTCAACATTCGTAGGATTTAGGTGGTTTGTAGAGGGTTTAGTGTTTAGAGGTCGAGACTTGAGAGAAACGAGCGAGGTACGAGTTCGACAGCGTTTCAATACTCAAATTCGGATTACCTGGACTAGGGGGGCGCCCCCTGTATTTATAGGCAGCCAAGGGGTGGTTTGAAGACCCCTTGGCCGAGTGAGCATGTTTGGGTCGGCCATTGGCCGAAGGAGGCTCGACCGGCCGATGGCCGAGCGAGATGCTGGCGGCCGAGGGAGATTCACTCCGCCAATGGCCGAGTGAAGGAATGGACGCCGGGTGAGCTTCATTCGGCCATCGGCCGAATGAAAAGTCTGGGCCGAGGGAGGTCTCACTCGGCGTTTGGCCGAGCGAGCTGTTGGGCTGGCAGGAGTCCTCACTCGGCCTTCGGCCGAACGAACATGCTGGGCCGCTCGGGGCCTCACTCGGCCATTGGCCGAGCGAGCACGGTGGGCCGTCTGGAGTCCTCACTCGGCCTTCGGCCGAACGAATATGCTGGGCCGCTCGGGGCCTCATTCGGCCATTAGCCGAGTGAACATATGGAGGAGTTCTCTCGGCCATTGGCCGAGTGATGGGCCTGGGCCGAGAGAAGGCTCACTCGGCCATTGGCCGAGTGAGTTGATGGGCCGGCCGAGTGTGGGCTAGAAGCTAGGGTTTCACTCGGCCATTGGCCGAGTGAGCTTGCTCGGCCGCCCGAAATGTCGATCGAGCCGTCGGACCTCTTTGGGCCGATAACATTAGCCCCCCGAGTTTGGCACCGGGCGCAGCCCGTGTGGTAAACTCAAGCAGCTCCGCCTCCAGTCGTCTCGTCGAACCGTCTTGTCAATAATTGGTAAGCTCGCTCATTTTGGGTATTATTTTAATGTTTTTGCTGACGTGTTTGTCGTTATTCGCGCCCATGGGGTCCCCCAACCACACGTCGGCCAATGGGCCCCCCGAGGACTTCGTCTCGTTCTTCTTTGACGACCCTCACGAGACTCTGGATGATCTTCTAGATCGAATTTCACCACCCCCGGTCGATCACAACTCTCTCCCCACTCTAGGTTTGGTTTTCCTAGACCGAATGACAATGAATTTGGACGGCCAAGACCTCCCCACGGTGGATGCTTGGTTGGCTGGCGAGGGAGAGCACCTAGCGGCCGAGGGCGACGCCGGCGGGGCCGAGGCGAGCGCTGGTGTGGCTGAGGCGAGCGAGGAAGCAGCCGGGGTGCGCGCTGCCGGGGCTGGATCGCGCTGTGGCGTGGCCGGGTCGGCCGAGCGGGCCGAGGTGGACGAGCGTGCAGACGAGGCCGGGTCGGCCGGGGACAGCGCCGGCAGGGTCGACGCGGCTGGGGACAGCGCAGGCGGGGTCGAGCGAGGCCGCGCTGCTGCCGGGGAGGCCTCGGCTGGCTGTGTCGGCGCCGTCTGTGGCGAGCCCAACCCCGGGTGGGCACTGGTGGAGACGCGCGCGACGAACCCAGGCGTGGGGCACGCCGCTCGGGCTGGTGGAGGCGGCGCCGGCGCTGGAGAGGCCGCGTCCGGCCGGGTCGGCTTCGTGGAAGGCTCTACCCATGCGGGTGGGGCCGCGTTGCAGGTGAACGGAGACCATGGTGGCCCGGGTGGACCAGCCCCAATCAGGCCGGGGCGCGCGCGCGACGAGGAGACGCCGCCGGTGACGGCCGGCGTCATGGGCGGAGGAGCCGGCGCCGGAGATGGGGCGTGCCGGCCATCCATTGTTGAAGGAGAGGGGGCGGCCAGCTTGGACCCTTCCCAAACCCTAGGGCCCATTGGGCCGGGCCTAGGTGGGGAAAGCTTGGAGCATGCTCAAACCCTAGGACCCATTGGGCCGGGCCTAGGTGAGAGAGAGCTTGACCCCTCACAGGACTTCGGGCCGAACCACGAGCTTGGGCCGGACGCATCCTATGGGGGCCACACGGCCATCCCATCGCTTGACGCGCACCATGGGCTCACGAACGGGCCGGATGCGCCGACGGAGCCGCCTCTCGTGGTCAACACCCGGGAAACGGGCCCCAGTGGGCCGAGCGCACATACCACGGCCCGAGCGAGCTACCGTAGCGGGCACCACGAGGGTTCGGGCGAGACGTCGGGTCGTCGCGTCCTATCGGTCACTCCAACAAGCTCGACTACGCAGGAAGAAGAACGAACCTCGTCGTTTCCCCTTGGGGAAACGGCGATTCGAGATAGCTTTGACTTCTCTGGCATCGATTTCCCGAGTTCGCTCTCATTTGCTAGCTTTAGTGGTTTGAGGAAGCGGTTCCACATCCCATCGGCCGTATCGCTTTTGCGACCGTTGTCCGACGATCTGCCGACTCGTCCTCGGAGGGGGTACGCCGCCGTTCACGAGGCGAGCCTTCGGGGAGGGCTGCGATTGCCTTTTCAGCCCGTGATCCAGGATCTTCTAGCTCGGCTCGGTGTCCATGCGGCCCAGATGTTTCCATCCTTCTACCGTATGGTGGCTGCCTGCCACATGATGCTACACCGAGCGAAGGATCGAGCCGTGACGGCCGACGACATCAGGAATCTCGTGGCCGTCTTCGATGTTCCCGGGAAACCCGGCTTCTACAAGGTTCAGCACCGGAAGCGATTCACTATCCTCACCAAGCTGACCTCGAAACACCGATATCCTTGGGTCTGGGTGTCCGAATCTGCCTTCGGGATGGCACCTCTCACCTTTGGCCCCGTTGCCGAATTCCCGGCCGACTATGGCATCGAGAGCTCCGAACTCGCGCTCGTGATCTGAGCGGTTCCCGACTCGAGGCGGCAAGGATCGCTTTTCGAGTCCCCGGATCTTATGGCAACCACCGGATGGTTCGTGCCTGCTGACGAAGACTCCTCATGTTCCGGACCTGGAGTGGAGACTGGCCCGGAATCCGAGACGGGGGGTTCGTCAGCTCCCCCACCCGACGCGGGGGGTACTGATAGAACATGCGTCGTCGCGTTATCGTTGTTCTTCCATTACTTACGCTTACCGTTACGTTTTAACTTACAAACGCGCTTTTCTTCTCTGCAGGTGCCATGGCTCGACGTCATCGACCGCGCACCCAAATGCCGAGAGCAACGCCCACCGATGACGCTACGATCGTGGCTCGCCCTCCAGCCGAGGCCCGTCGCGGGGGGTCGCCACCGCGGGCGAGGAATGAAATGATCTCCTCCAATAAGCGACCATCATCGTCGGCTTCTCTCGGGTCACCGTCCGGCCACAAACGCGCTCACACATCGACAGTGTCAGACAGCCTGGACTCTATGCTCCTAGCGGAGGCGGCAGAGTTGAGAGACCAGTGCTCCCGAGGGATCCTTGAGACCTCCTTGCGGGATTTCAAAGGCCTGCTGACGACGAGCGATCTTGAGCACTTCCAGAACGGGATCGGCGATGCCCGAAAGGTATGGCTCGTTTGCTTGTGTTATGTATGACTGTCGTGCTTATTGTAATTATCCGCGTTTCGCTTGCTTGCAGATGCTCGCGCGCCAAGAGCGGAGTGATCGCATTCTCCGAGATATGCTACGACGCATGCAAATCATGGAGAAGGAGAAGACGAGCATGGCGGCCGCGCACGCTGCCGCCCTAGCAGGGGCTCGCACCGCCCGAGAGTTTGAGGCGCTCGAGGGGGAGCTAGAGCGAGCTCGCGGGGAATTGGCCACCGAGAAGGCGCTTCGTGAGAAGGCGGAGCAGGCAGCCGACACCTTCCTGGGGGAAACGAAGAAGCTTCAGACGGCGCTCTCGAGCCGGGATGCAGAGCTGAGCATCGTTCACGCTTGACTATCGGCGAGCGAGATCGCTCGGGTTAAGGTCGAGAGGGAGAGGGATACCCTCCGGACGGAGATGCAGACCCTTGCCGAGGAGAAGGAAGACGCCGTGCGATCCAAGACCGACTTGGAGGACGACTGGGACTTGGCGTTGGAGGCGGCTCGTTACGAGGCGGCCCGGCGGGTTCGGGAAGCGACCGAGAAAGAGAACGCGTCTCGCGGGACCACGTTTTCCTTTTTCAACACCATGTTCCCTCCTTACGACGACGAGCTGCCGGAGGATGACCCGCCTCCCCGAATCCCTGCCGAGGCTGCGCAATCGACGACCCATCAACCGGACGGAGAAGCCGTCGGCGGGTTCGGCACTTCTTGCCCCGAAGAAGACGAGGAGCAGATCAATTTCGGCTCGGAGTAGCCAACTTTTCTTTAGTTTTTCGCGCCATTGTTTAGCGCTTACGTATTGTTTGCTTTCGGATTCTCATTTGTTCGGCACGCATCGTACTTTCTTTGTTTTTCTCGCCGGTTTGATTGTGTGACATTGACTTGCTTCGATGGAAGCTTTCCTTTTTATTGTGCCTCTTATTTTCTCGACTTGCTATGCTTAGTGTAATCGATTTGCGCAATTTGAATACTGCGTGTCTTATGAGCCCGGTTTGCTATGCCTAGCGTAACTGGTCGGCACGGCTTACTGCCGCATTTGGCGGCGAAGTTTCCCGCGGACGCTGGCTAGACCAGTTTCATCCGGCGGGTGCGACTTTTGGCCATCCATTCGTGACTCGCTGCCTATCGGCGTGCACGAGCTGGGTGGCTGTCGCGCTCATCCTTCGGCGAGTACGCTACCTATCGGCGTGCGTATCGTGATGGGTTCGCAGCTCCCAGTGAGCGTGGTACTCGTCGGTACGCGTGTCACGTTTTGGGTTTTGACTGCCGAGATCGACAATCCGGTGCGCGGACGTGATCCATCGATGCCTTGCCGCCTATCGGTGCGCAAGGTGCATCGGTGCACGAGAGGGTCGCAGCAAAAGACGTACGAGGCTGGAGGTCCGGTGCGCGGATCCAAATTGTCGACGTTTCGCTATCTCTCGGCATACGGCCTCAACCCGTGCGAGAGCGTCGCACGAGGAGGGTACGAAGTCGGAGGTCCGGTGCGCGGATCCGATTTATGGGTGTTTTGTTACCGCTTGGCGCGTGGAAAGTGGAGTAAGCGAGCTTGTTGTTCTCGCCTTATCCCCCTTAGCCCCCCGAGTTTCTTGGGTGCTCGTAGAGGAGGCTAGAAACTAAGAAACAATGTTTTGAAGTGAAATGTAATTCATTAAATTGTTGAAATGGTTCAAAAATTACATCCCAGGCCGTTGGCCAAACTTGAAATTTAAAATTGACTTTGCTAGAATCGAAAATTACATGGGAACAACAAAGCGTAAAAATGGACGAATGAACATCTATTGGTAATATTGCCGAAGGTGCTCCGCATTCCACGGGTGTGTGAACACGAGTCCCTCCATGTTCTCGAGCTCGTATGTGCCGTTATGGATGGCTCGGCGCACACGGTACGGGCCTTCCCAGGTGGGGCCCAGAACTCCCGCACCTTGCACCTTGGTGTTTTGGAACACCCTTCGAAGAACGAGGCTTCCGTTGGAGAACTTCCGCAGCTTGATCTTTGAGTTGTAGTACTTCTAGACCTTCCTCTTTTGCGCAGCAAGCCGGGTGAGTGCGTCCGCCCTCCTCTCGTCTATGAGGTCTAGCTCGAGCCTGATCGCGTCATCGTTGGCGGCTTCGTCGTACTCCTCGATGCGCAAGGTTGGCAACTTGGTCTCGACGGGTACCACAGCCTCGACGCCGAACGCGAGAGCGAAAGGGGTTTCGCCGGTAGCGTTTCGAGCGGTGGTGCGGTATGCCCATAAGACCATGGGGAGCTCGTCGGCCCAAGCCCCCTTTCTTGCCTCCAGCTTCTTCTTCAGGTTCTCCTTGATCGTCTTGTTCACCGCCTCGACCTGACCGTTGGCTTGAGGATGGCGGGGAGAGGAGAAAGTCTTGCTAACGCCAAGTTGTTCGCACATTTCTCGGAGGCGCGCATTGTCGAATTGTTTTCCGTTATCGGTTACAATTGACGCAGGGATCCCGAAGCGGCAGATGATGCCTTTCCAAATGAAGCTCGTCGTGTTCGCCTCAGTGATCTTTGCTAGCGGCTCGGCCTCTACCCACTTTGTGAAGTAATCGATGGCCACGATTGCGTGCTTGTATTGCCTCGGGGCCGTAGGTAGCTCGCCGATGAGGTCGATTCCCCACTTCGCGAAAGGTCGCGGCACGATGATCGGACACAAAGGGGCCGGTGCTTGGCGCGGAATGTGGGCGAACCTTTGGCACTTGTCACACTTTTTGGCCCACTCGTGGGAGTCCTTTTTCAAGGTCGGCCAAAAATATCCAAGTCTCAGCAGCTTCAATGCCAAAGATTGCCCGGCGGCGTGGTTACCGCACACCCCCTCATGCACCTCGTGGAGTGCTTTCCTCGCCTCTACCTCGGTCAAGCAGCGAAGGAGAGGCATAGAATAGCCTCTCTTGAACAAGTTGTCCTCCCTCATTGTGTACTTTGGCGCCAAGCTTCTCAGCTTTCTGGCCTCTTCTCTGTCTTCGGGAACGACTCCTCGCTTAAGGAATTCCACGAGCGGAGTCATCCACGAGGGAGGCGGAGTCTCGTCAACGACCCCTACGTCGCCTCTCGAGACGTAGGGTCGGGTCAGCACTTCGATTGGGACGCTACCCTCGCCTTCCTCGTCTATCCCAGACGCGAGGCGAGCCAGGGCGTCAGCGTCAATGTTCGCCTCTCGAGGGACTTGGACGATCTCGAACCACGACAGGGCTTCTAGATTCTTTTGGGCCTTGGACAGGTATGCGATCATGTGTGGCTCTTTTGCGGCGTAGTCGCCCTTAACCTAGTTCACAATCAATTGCGAGTCGCAATGGATGCGCAGGTTTTGGGCGCCCAACTTGTTTGCTAGCTCCAAGCCAACGATCAGAGCCTCGTACTCTGCCTCGTTGTTGGTAGCCATGAACTCGAAACGCAGGGCGTATCTCAGCTTTTCCCTATCGGGATTTGTGAGCACAACGCCGGCGCCAGCCCCCCGGGCGTTTGACGCGCCATCCACGTGCAAGTCCCAGACCGGCCCTATCGGGTCGTTGGTTCTCTTCTTCGACGACTTGGCGTGGTCGTCCTTCTTCTCTTCCGTGCTCTCGTTATTCTCGTCGCCCTCGTCGGTTGGGGGCGTACTTGTGAATTCGGCGATGAAGTCGGCGAGGGCCTGACCCTTAATGGCGGTTCTCGGTTGGAACTCGATCCCGTACTCGCCCAACTCTTGGGACCATATCGCCATTCGAGAGGAGGTCCCTTTTTGAAGGGCCTTCTCGATGGGATGTCTCGAGCGGACCACAATGGGGTGCGCTTGGAAGTAGGGCCGGAGCTTTCTCGCGCTCATGACGAGGGCGAGGGACAGTCTCTAGATTTCCGG
This sequence comes from Urtica dioica subsp. dioica, assembly GCF_054948205.1. NCBI lineage: Eukaryota > Viridiplantae > Streptophyta > Magnoliopsida > Rosales > Urticaceae > Urtica > Urtica dioica. The sequence goes on along the minus strand of NC_142759.1, from coordinate 43,837,215 downwards.
GTATCGGGTTTCGGCGTCGAGGAGCGCCTTGCTAACGTAGTAGACCGGCCATTGTACCCTATCCTCCTCGCGTATGAGGACCGCGCTCACGGCCCTATCAGAAACAGCGAGGTAGAGGAACAAGGTTTCGCCATTCTTTGGCTTCGCGAGGAACGGGGGGGAGGTGAAATAGGCTTTCATATCGCGGAATGCTTCCTCGCACTCCTCCGTCCACACGAACCCGTCGGTCTTCTTCAGTGCCTTGAAGAATGGTTGGCACCTATCAGTGGCTTTGGAAACAAATCGCGTCAGGGCGGCGATCCTTCCCGTCAAGCTTTGAACTTCTTTGACCTTTTGCGGCGACCTCATCCCTAAGATCGCCTTAATCTTCTCAGGATTGGCCTCGATCCCACGGCGACTCACCATGTAGCCCAGAAACTTTCCAGACTCGACCCCGAAAGTGCACTTGTTGGGGTTGAGCTTCATCTTGTAGCGCCGCAGGATCGCGAACATTTCCCTAAGGTCTCGAACGTGGTCGTGGGCTTTGAGGCTTTTGACAAGCATGTCATCCACGTAGACCTCCATAGTTTTGCCAATTTGATTGGCGAACATGCGGTTCACCAACCTTTGATACGTTGCTCCCGCGTTTTTGAGGCCAAATGGCATGACCTTGTAACAGTAAAGTCCGCGGTTCGTAACAAAGGTGGTTTTAATTTGATCCGGCTCGTGCATGCGGATCTGGTTGTAGCCTGAGTAGGCGTCCATGAAGCTTAGCAATTCGTGGCCTGCAGTGGCGTCCACGAGCTGCTCGATCCTCGGGAGAGGGAAGCTGTCTTTCGGGCAGGCTTTGTTGAGATCTTTGTAGTCGATACAGATCCGCCACTTCCCGTTTGGCTTCTTGACCATTACCACATTGGACACCCACTTGGGGTGCTCCGCCTCCCTGATGAAGTCGGCGGCGAGAAGTTTGTCAACTTCTTCACCAATGGCTTGGTACCTCTCCCCGCTGAACGCCCGCCGTGGTTGAACGCGCTCGGCCACCCTCTTGTCGTCGTTGAGACGATGAACCATGATTTCGGGGTCGATCCCCGGCATGTCGGCGTGTGTCCACGCGAAGACATCTTTGTGCTCTCGGAGGAAAGCGGCGAGCTCGGTTCGGACTTCAGACGAGAGTTAGGCGCCTACCTTGACCACTTGGTCAGGCTTGGCGTCGTCCAACACGACGGGAAAGAGGTCGTCCGGTGTCTCCACCTTCCGTCGCTCGACTTCGTCCCTTTGGTCTAGCTCTCCGAAGGTGCCTCCCTCCTCTAACTTGCACGGGAATTTGTCCCCGAGTTGGAAGACGGTGCTCACCACCTTCCCTTTCCCTTTTCCGTCCACGCCCTGGATGTAGCACATCCTCGTCATGGATTGGTCTCCCAACATCACGGCGATTCCCTTCTCGGTCGAGAACTTCATCATCAGGTGGTACGTGGACGTTATGGCCTTCAACCGATTGAGAGTCGGGCGGCCGACGATGATGTTTTAAGCCGAGGGCTGATCCACCACTAGGAACGATACGATGTGGGTAACCTCGAGCCCCCCCGGCGTACCGAAGGTAACCGGGAGGTCGATAGTTCCCTTCGTCATAACCCTTTCCCCAGAGAAGCCGAAGAGTGGGGTTGAGATCGGGGTCGGTCTCACCCCGGATAGCTTCATCCTGTCCAATGCCGATTTGAAGATTATGTCGGCGGAGCTCCCATTGTCGATCAGGATTCTCCGGACGAGGTTGTTGGCGACCGGGGCAGAGACGACTATCGCGTCGTTGTGTGGATGGAGCACTCGCGCCGCTTCTTGCCCGGTGAAGAACATGGACTCGAAGGGGGCCGGAGGAGGGACCTCGTACGTATGGTTGATGTAGTGCGCTATTTTCCCTTGGGAAACTTCGCGCACGTACTTCTTCCTTTGCGTAGCCGAGTCTCCGAACTCCGGGCCGCCCAAGATCGCGCCCACGACGTGAAGTTGCGAGCTCTCTGGTTCTTCGGTTGCCGCGCGGTCCGTGACAGTCACCGTCGCCGGACCTTTCTTTCCTTGCCGCGGGCGGCCTCCGTGTGCCGCGGCCGTCCCGATAGTTCTAAGGACGTATTCTTTCAGCTTCCCATCTTGAATCAGGACCTCAATCTGACGCTTGAGTTAATAGCATTCAGATGTCAGGTGCCCGTGATCCTGATGGTAGTCACAGTACTTGCTTTGATCCCTCTTGGCGGGATCCTTCGTGAGAGGGGTTGGGCTCCCCAACTTGTCACGGTGCAGAGCTAGGATTTGCTCCGGCGGAGTGTTCAGAGGAGTGAATGGCGAGAACTTTCGGAAGCTGTCGACATGTGGCGGCCTCGGCCCGGGGAGGGAACGGACGTTAGGGGCCTGGCTTCCCTTATTCCTCCTCTTTCGGGGGTCGGGACGATCTTCATCTCGATCGTCGCGGCGGCGACTCCCCTGTCCTCCTGACTTTCGGCCATCTCGGCCATCGAGATAGTCCTCGACTCCCATGTATGTGTGGGCTCTTGTCATTAGCTCCGCCATGTCACGCGGGACTTGGCCAACAATAGACTTGAGGAAGTCACTCGTGCGTACTCCCTCAGTGATTGCCGTGATGGCGTCCCTGTCGTCGAATCCTTCGACCTTGTAAGACTCCTCGGTGAAGCGAGCAAGGTATTGTCTCAACGTCTCGTCTCTTCATTGTAGGATAGAGAGGAGGTGGGTCTTCGGTTTCTTTTGCGCCACAAGGGTGGCGAATCGGGCGAGGAACGCCTCTCGCAAGGCCCGGAAGGATGGGATGCTTCCCAGCCTCAAACTTCGGAACCACTCAAACCCCGACCCTGTGAGGGTCAGGCTGAAGGCTTGGCAGAGAGTGGCGTCCGTTTGCCCTTGCATCGTCATCCACGTCTCATAATGTTGGACGTGGAAGTGGGGGTCCGTACGTCCATCGTAGGGGGGAATGGACGGTAACTTGAAGTTCCCCACGCATGGTTGCGCGAGGACTTGTGCGGCGAAGGGAGAGTATGATACCTCGATCCCTCCGTACGGCCTCTGCCTCCCTGACTCTCTCATTTCGATGATTTGATTCTGGAGGCTCTGAATCATCGTGACCATGTCGAGCCCGTTAGCGGGGCCGACCGTCGGGGCCACGGGAGTCACCGGTCGGCGTTCGTTGGACGCTTGGTCTACGACGTTGGCCTGAGGCCGGCCGAGAGTTGCAGCGGGGAGCGCGTCCCTTCGAGAGTTTAGCCTTTGGCGGAGATCCTCCCCTCGGGAGTTTCTCTGCGCCGTCAAGCGCTCTCTAAGGTCCGCGCTTGGTGCGGGGCGAGGCGAGGTCGCCCTTGGTCGGATCGTCCGGCGGGCGCTTCGGCTATCGGCCCCATCATCGACCAGAGTCGCTCTCTCCTCGGCGAGGGGCCGTGTCCGACCGCCTCTTGAAACCGAGGGGGCGAGTCCCCGGGAGTGTGACCGTGCCTACTGCCGCGCTGGGTGAGACGGCCCGGCCAGAGCATTGTTGGACCTCTCGGGCCGCAAAGGGGCAAGGCTAGGCGCTGCCTCGTTGGTCCTCGACTCCCCCACATACTCGGGGTCGGAGTCGTCTTGGGCGGACCTATTTTCAATGTCATAGCCGAGGAGGTCGGCTATGAGCGTACCGTCGACGCCGGGGCGGTCAAGGAGCTCCGCAAGCTGCCGGGCCGTGTCCTATCGGAGCACCGCCTCGGGGTCAATCATCGGGTCTTGGGGCTGGCTCTCGCTATCGCGAGGTTGCCCTTCAAGACGATGTGCGAGGCGTCGAAGACCGTACCTCGAGCTCGTCGCTCGGGTACCCGCGGAGGTGGCAGGAATGTGACTCATCTCTCGAGAGTCGTGAGAACAAAGGGAGAAAACTGGTAGAGGGAATGCGTCGTCAAGGTCGAGAGATCCCCTCCTTCTAGCGCCAAAATGTTGTCGCAGTTTTTCGGACAACGATTTAGGAGTCGCAGACGGTTAGACCCAAGGCCGGACCAAGTGGTCTCGTCTTGACTCGAGCGTGTCGGGCTTGGTATCCCAAGCCGTCCCTTAGCTGTCTGTGGTATCTGTCTCGTCCAGGCACCTGAAAAGCAAGCAAGGAAGGTGTGAACTACAAAGGGGAAACAGAGGGGTTGCCTCTGTTTACCTCTCCGACGCTCAACATTCGTAGGATTGAGGTGGTTTGTAGAGGGTTTAGTGTTTAGAGGTCGAGACTTGAGAGAAACGAGCGAGGTACGAGTTCGACAGCGTTTCAGTACTCAAATTCGGATTACCTGGACTAGGGGGGCGCCCCCTGTATTTATAGGCAGCCAAGGGGTGGTTTGAAGACCCCTTGGCCGAGTGAGCATGTTTGGGTCGGCCATTGGCCGAAGGAGGCTCGGCCGGCCGATGGCCGAGCGAGATGCTGGCGGCCGAGGGAGATTCACTCGGCCAATGGCCGAGTGAAGGAATGGATGCCGGGTGAGCTTCATTCGGCATCGGCCGAATGAAAAGTCTGGGCCGAGGGAGGTCTCACTCGGCGTTTGGCCGAGTGAGCTGTTGGGCCAGCAGGAGTCCTCACTCGGCCTTCGGCCGAACGAACATGCTGGGCCGCTCGGGGCCTCATTCGGCCATTGGCCGAGTGAACATATGGAGGAGTTCACTCGGCCATTGGCCGAGTGATGGGCCTGGGCCGAGAGAAGGCTCACTCGGCCATTGGCCGAGTGAGTTGATGGGCCGGCCGAGTGTGGGCTGGAAGCTAGGGTTTCACTCGGCCATTGGCCGAGTGAGCTTGCTCGGCCGCCCGAAATATCGATCGAGCCGTCGGACCTCGTCGGGCCGATAACATTTTTTCTCCCACGTGTTCAACGCCGAGGCCAAAGTCCCATCTTCCCTACTCTGCAGTTCTTATGAAAATACGAGTAATGTATTTATTGCAAAAAAAATATTACAAAATTAGAATAAACTTACGTTCAAATGTCGATGAGCCAAAAAAGAAATCGACCCTTGTGCGGACTTCGTTTTCTTGTTCTTTGAATTGTCTCTGTTGCGAGTAGACTTTTTCTGCACATATTAAATTGCGTTATAATTCGATTTCATAGAAGATAACATAATTTTTTTGAATTATACATTACCTTCCAATCGTCAGTTGCGAACTCCTCTATCACCTTCTCCCAATCGTCTTTTTGATATCCTTTTGGGATTTCTTTCTTGGCGACATTCATTTGCCCACAACATTTGCCTAAGAAAGTCCCTGATAATCTAGACTTTTGGTTGCGCCTCATTCGCTTTGCATCGCGAATAATAGTCTGGTCAATCAGATGACGAAAGCAATCCGCCGGAAGCAGCTCCTCGGTCTCATCATCCTTGTACACGAAAGTGTACTCGGAATGAAGTGCGCTCAGAATATTGCCCAACATTTGGGGCGTCACTTCGTTCCAATCACGAAGTGTGACCGGGATATGGACTTTCACCAAAGGGCCGACGCGGTTGTTGAATACTCCTACCTTTTTTATAGTTTTCCTTACGTCCTGGTAGAAGGTTTGGTTGATTAGGTCATACCTAACAACTTTCGCATCGGGTACCCCAAGCGCTGCTTTTGCCGAAGTAGAGCCGGTTGTTGGTCCCCTTGTTTTCTTAGGACCTTGGGAACCCGGTGTCTCTAGCGGAGACTCATCTCCACCTGCTCCTGAACGGAGTAGCGGAGACTCATCTCCACCTGCATCTGACATCCTGTAAGATGTGAACAATATTAGTATATAAATATTAGTTTTCTGTTTAAAAAAAAACGTGGACGGCACCACGGATTTTATTATTAACAAACCTCACATATGGCGGAGGAAAACCGTGGTTACATTATATAGTAAATAAACATACAAAAAAGATATTACTCATTCATCGTCATCTATGTCTATAATGTTAATATCATTTTCTATATCGACATCAACATCTTCTCCCTCAAAAACGACCCGTCTCTCATTTTCATCATCGTCTTCTTCATCATCGTCAACGACAGTCACTAACTCAGCTTCATCGGTTTCGTGTCGATGATTCAAACGCTTGATGTTTGACAACTCTATAGTCAATGGGATCGAGGCTGAGTTGGAGGGGTCAACTTCAGGAATGTCCCAAATCCCTCGATGATTGCATTCCTGGACGATTTCCCAGTCGCCGCGTTTAACAAGATCTTCGATGTAAAAAACTTGTTTGACTTGAGTCGCGAGTACGTACGGCTCCTCTTTAAACCACTGTTTCGCAGTATAAGCACTCATTTCTCCAGTAGTCTTATCGGTGTGCACTAGTCGGTTTGCATGATACTTGTCACCGTACCAAATGCATTTGAACAATACAACACTACAGTTATGCCTATAGTTCACGACGATGACGTCTTCCATTCGACCATAGTAAGTGAAATCATCCACAAGTACACATACACTGCTATTTTGAGTTACAAAGAAACTCGGATATTGATAGGCGACTTGAAGGGAACCGATAGAAAGCGAATAGAGCTCGTCAGACATGTCAGAACCACTAGCTTTCGTATCAAAAATCTGATTACGAAAGAAAGCATTGATTAGCACTTGTGCGTTTATCAAAAAATTGCATTGATATTGTGTTATTATCTTCTTCTCAAACCAAATTTTGAACCTCTTTCTATGCTCCGCTTCAATATCGCGAACTCCAGATTCGCTCAAGAGATCCAAATGCTCGCCGTTATTAAAAACATTACTTCAATAGCAATATATAAAAAGAATGAATTGAAACACATTCCCAACGATAACTTACGTCAAATATGGATCCACTTCAGGACAGTTGGTATAGATGTACCACTCAGCGTTCTCTTTCTGTTCATCGTCTAATACTATCGGTTTCATCATTCCATAAGGCACACACATCTCGGATCGAAAAACAGAGAGCTCTCGCACTTGAACTTCATCTACACTTTTTTTATCTTCAAGATACCTTGCAACGAACGTTAGAGCTTCTTCTACAACATAAGCTTCCGCAACATAGCCTTCTGGTCTAGCTCTATTTTTGACAAAATGTTTTAACGTCCCAAGGTATCTCTCAAATGGGTACATCCACCGCATATGCACCGGGCTGCGATACAACGCTTCCTCTGGTAGATGAATCGCCACGTGAATCATGATCGTGAAAAAAGATGGTGGAAATATCATCTGAAGCTTACACAAGATCTCGATGATAGACTCTTGCGCATTTTCAAGATCTTCTACTCTCAAGGTTCTCGAACTTATCAGCTTGAAAAAGTTGCAAAGCTCGGAGATCGTCTGATGTATTTCTTTTGGCACAAAATGACGAATACCAACAGCCAACAACCTCTGCAAGATCACGTGGCAATCGTGCGACTTCAAACCTATGAGCTTTCCATCAGCAGTTACATTATTCTTCAAATTCCCAGCGACCCCATCTGGGAATTTGACAGATTGGAGGAACTCGGTAAATCTCTGCCTCCTATCAAGGGTTAAGGTATATGATGCTCGCGGTTTGTACCACGAATCCCCTTGTTTTTTCAAGTGGAGAGCGGTCTTGATGCCCAAGTCCATCAAATCAAACCTCGCCTTATATGTGTCGTAGTTCTTCTTTTCTAAGCTGAGCAAGGTTCCGAGAAGATTCTCGCACACGTTCTTCTCTATGTGCATGAAGTCCATTTTATGCTTCAACTCCAAATCTGACCAGTACGGCAACTCGTAAAAGATGCTTTTCTTGGCCCAATTTAGTTCTCACTCGGCTCGCTTTCGTTTTCTGCCCACGGAGCCAGCATGTTTGCCAGTTGTCGTGCAAGACACACTAGCCAACTGAGCAAGTATGTCTTGCGGAGTAAACTTCGCGGGTTTACTGCGTTTCTCGTGGCGATCCTTGTAGTGATCGGTGCTTTTTCTCAATCGGTGACGCGTACGCAAGAATCGACGATGTTTGTAGTAGATGATCCTGTTTCTGACTTTCAAAGACGGCATGTCAAGGTTGCACGTCGAGCAAGCGAGATACCCTTGGCCACTCCATCCCGATAAATAGGATCGAGCTGGAAAATCGTTAATCGTCCAGAGTAGCGCGGCACACAATCGAAACTCTTCATCGTTGGCGCCATCTCGAACGCGGAATCCGGTCTCCCACAGTTCTTTCAGCTCTTCGACAATTGGCCGCAAGAACACGTCCATGTCCTTTCCTGGTGAGTGAGGCCCCGGGATCAAAAGCGTCAGCATCAAGTACTCTTTCTTCATGCACAACCAAGGCGGCAAGTTGTACGCAGTTAGTACCACAGGCCACATGCTATACGATAAACTCATTTCTCCGAACGGATTGAATCCATCCGCAGCTAGTCCAAGCCGCACGTTTCGAGGCTCTGCAGCAAAGCCTGGGTATCTCTCGTCTAGGTTTTTCCACATCGTACCATCCGCAGGATGTCGTAGAACACCAACTTCCGTGACGCGATCTCTTTCGTGCCACTGCATCAGAAGCGACGTGTGTCGAGACGCGTACAACCGCTTCAATCGATCTTTTAGGGGAAAATATCGCAAAAGCTTTTGCGGTATCATTTTCCCAGTTGGCTTCCGTCTGCTCTCGTTGCATACTCGGCACATGTCGACTTCCGCGAGATATTTTCGAAATAGGACACAGTCGTTAATACACGCATCGATCATCTCATATCCCATGCCAAAACGCTTCAGCTTCGCCTTTGCCTTGTAATGCTTCTCCGGATTTCGATTACCAGGTGGATGAGACTTTTTCAAGAGCTCCAAGAGTTGTGTGAACGACTTGTTCGTCCAATGGTTCGTGACTTTGAGGTGCATCAACGAAACCAAGAAGGACAAAGAAGAAAACTCTTTCCATCCAGGGTACAATTCTGCTTCCAACTCGGCGAAGAGGTCTTCCACTTGCTCCTCTGCACGCACCTCGCTTTGGGTCGGCTCCGTAGCATCGTCGAAATCCTCGTGATCCCTAATATCCTCCACAGTACCGTGTAATCCTCCTATTCCTCTCTGATCTATTCCTCCGATGGAATCTTCTTCATGAGGAAGGACGACACGCTCGAGCTCGCCGTGATGATACCATTTTGTGTAGCCTGGGGTAAACCCCTTGTTTAGCAAATGATTCCTGACAACCCCGACGTCGTGCCATCTCACACTGTTGCAAGGTTTGCAAGGACACCGATATTTGCCATTTTCGTTCGGGAATCTTCTTGCAGCGTGAATAAACTCGTTAACACCGGTTTTGTACTGCAATGTCACCCGATTATTCTCTGTGATCCAATCTTTACTTGGAGTGGAAATTTCGCTGAATGAGAGCGAAAAATGAAAGTTGTGAAGAATTATTGATAAAGGACGACGGAGAACAAAATGAAAGAGAGATTATGAATTGTATGTTATTTTGAAGTCAGATTGAATAACTTGAGAGTTTTTAGACTAATTGATTCGAAACTCTACCGAAATTTCGGCAGAGTTTCCCCTATTATACAGACAAACCAAAAACCTGCAAAATTATTTAAAAACATATACAAACCATCCAGAACTATCCTACAAATTAGCTCGGCCCTAAACCGAACCTCCGTGGTTCGGTCACAACATTTTATAAATGAAAGAGCCAAATAAACAAAATATCACAAACTATAATCAAAACATTTCACAAACTATTTTTCTTATTTAAACTAACAATTTCATTTCATGTTAAATCAACTAAAACTAATCCCAAATTCATTAACTTAATTTTAACCTAAACTTCATTTTATACTAAACATGTCACAAAACATCAAAACATGTCACAAAACACAAATAAAACTTAGTTTAACCTAAACTAATCAAATTATTAAACATGTGATGACATTATCAATTACAATTACTAATCAATTTCAAAGTAGCATGTTACAATTACAATTTTAATTTCATTACATAATTTTAAACTAAACAACCTATTCATGTAATTATTCGACTAATTAAAATTCCTAATTGATAAATTACAATAAATCAAAACTAATTAAAACAAAACAAATTTAAACTAAACACTAACCTAAACACATTACTAAACATTGTAATTAATTACAATTTCTTTACAATTACAATTAACATACTAATCAAAATTAAATTAAAGAACCTAAACATATTACTAACTATGTAATTACAATTTACAATGATTAACTACAATTATATTAACTAACATTTACATTTACATACTAATACTTAACATTCTAAATAATTAGTTACTAACATATCTATTTAATTAACTAATATTTACATACTAATTAACTAACTAACATTTTATATCAACTAACCTAATTAACTAAACTAACTAAACTAGCCATCTTATATAACAAACAAATTTTTTTTTTTTTTAAAAGGCTAGACTTACTTGGACAGCTCGGGACAACAGGGCTGAGCACACGGCGGTGAAACGGCTCGGTGAAACGGCAGAGGAGGGATCGAGGCAGCGACGATTCGGTGCAGCGGGAAGAGAGACTCGTCGAGGACAAGGGACGAGGCAGGGACTCGTCGAGGACAGGGGACGACAGCAGGGCCGGGGATGACAGCAGACTCGTCGAGGACAACTCGGGACAACAGCAGCCCTGCTCTCGGTTCTCGGTTCAGTCAAAGAGAGAGAGAGAGAGAGAGAGAGAGAGAGGCAGTGAGAGAGAGCTTACCGGGATTGCAGCGACGCCGAGGCTGAGCACGCGTCGAGGCAGCAGGGCTGTCGGGGCAAAGACGCCGAGGTGTCGAGGCTGAGCGCGCGGCGGTCGGAAGCTCGGTGTGAGTGAGGCAGAGAGAGAGCCTGACGGAGAGAGTGAGAGTGAGAGTGAGGCAGAGAGCGAGCCAGAGAGTGAGAGTGAGCCAGAGAAATACCGGTGCTGAGGGGCTCGAGGCCAAGAGTGAGGGAGAGAGAGAGCTGGAGAGTGAGAGTGAGAGTGGTCGAAGGGGCTCGAGGCCAAGAGAGAGAGAGAGAGAGAAAGAGAAATACCGGTGCTAAGCCGGAGCTGTGGTCGGAGGGGCTCGTGGCTCAGTGAGGCAGAGAAAGAGAGCTTTTTTTTTTAAACTGTTGGCGAAGTGGGGAAGACGAAGTGCAGAAGAGTCCGGTTTATACAAAAACCTAAATTACAAGTGCGACTTTGTCGCATCTGATGGATCTTTCCGGTGCGACTAGTCGCACCTGATAAGGTATCGGGTGCGACTAGTCGCATCTGATTAATATTAAAAAAATTAATTAATTTCGGAAGCCACGTCATAACTGAATGAAAAAAGAAGAGGGAGAATTGGCCCGCTTAAAATGTAAAACAATCAGGTGCGACTCTGTCGCATCTAAAAGTTTCTTTAACTATCAGGTGCGACTAGTCGCACCTGATACTCAAAATATCAGCGAAGTTTTTTGGACTTCTGGGTGCTAATCGGGTGCGACTAGTCAGTCGCACCCGAAACTCATTTAGATGCGACAATTAGGTGTGACTAGTCGCACCTGATAGTCATGCACATCATAAAACCAAATTTGTAGTAGTGTCGAGCCTCGCTCCTCGAGTCGAGTCATTCTCCTCGGGTTGAATCTTGTTCCTCGAGTCGAGCCATTCTCCTTGAGTCGAGCCCCGCTCCTCGAGTCGAGTCATTATCCTCAAGTCGAGCTTTCCTCCTCGAGTCGAGTCATTCTCCTCGAGTCGAGCTTCGCTCCTTGAGTCGAGTCATTCTCCTCGAAGTCAAGCCTCGCTCCTCGAGTCCAGTCATTCTCCTCGAGTCGAGCTTCGCTCCTTGAGTCGAGTCATTCTCCTCGAAGTCAAGCCTCGCTCCTCGAGTCGAGTCATTCTCCTCAAGTCAAGCTTCGCTCCTCGAGTCAAATCACTGTCCTCGAGTCGAGCCTTGCTCCCCGAGTCAAATCATTCTCCTCGAGTCGAGCCTCCCTCCTCGAGTCGAGTCATTCTCCTCAAGTCGAGCTTCGCTCCTCGAGTCAAATCACTGTCCTCGAGTCGAGCCTTGCTCCTCGAGTCAAATCATTCTCCTCGAGTTGAGCTTCGCCCCCCGAGTCGAGTCATTCTCCTCGAGTCGAGCCTTGCCCCTCGAGTCGAGTGATTCTCCTCGAGTCGAGCCTCGCTCCTCGAGTCGAGTCATTTTCCTTAAGTCGAGCCTTGCCCCTCGAGTCGAGCCATTCTCCTCGAGTCGAGTCCCGCTCCTCGAGCAAACACCTGGAGCTACCTGAAGAACAGGTCAGCCAAAGCAGAGACCCGCGCTCGCGTCTGGGGAATAAGGGTCGATCTTCCGAACGCAGACGAAGAAGCGTCACCAGGGCGGGAATGTCGGATGCCCCGTTAGACTGACTTATGCTTGATGCGTGGTCAAACTCTTAGCATTGATCCCCGAGCAGTCGAAGCCCTCCGGTGCGGCAGAGCCTTTGACCTGGTGCCACTCCGTCTTCTCGAAGCATCAGCCCGCAACATCAACCTCCGTCTTTGAGACCTCGGAATGAGCACGCCTTCCAAGCGGGCCGAGATGGACGCCATGATCTTCCCCTAACAGGTCACGATAACACAATCGTCACCCTGCTAGTCACCGTCGAGTCCCATGGACTCCGGGTTGATGATATCATCAAACAGAACGCCATCAAAGAAAGACTTGGGCATGACCTCGCCCAAAGATCAACTAGCCATAACGCGCTGATCCGTCTCTGCGCACACGCACGCCCTACCTACGCACGCATGTCCCCGCTGCCCCAGGGCTAGAGCGATGGATGCGACCGCATCCTCCTCGCCCACGTTGAGCTACGAATCTCATCCGCTCAGATCCTCCTCCACGTGTTGATCACACAATCATGTTGAGAGAGACGGAAAAGCGAGAGAGAGCACTTGCAATTGCAAGAATATTCTCTATAATCACAAAAGCTTCGCGACGGCGAAGCCCTGGGAGATAAATTTTCCTCAAACACCAGGTGAGAACAACTAAAAGTTCACCGCCCGGGGCCTCCCGAGCGATAAACTTGGGGGGCTAATGTTGTCGGTCGTTTTCGGAAAACCCGAGACGCCAAGAAGATACGCCATTCAAAGGGCCGATGGTCAGTCCGGAGGTCCTGAAAAACGGCCAGCCTTCTGTCACGAGTCGACTGGTGAGTCCTCGTACCAAACTCTCACGCTCCTCGAGCCGAACCTCGAGTCGTTCTCCTCGAGTCGAGCCTCGAGTCACTCCTCGAGTCGAGCCTCGAGTCGTTCTCCTCGAGTCAAGCCTCGAGTCGTTCTCCTCGAGTTGAGCCTCGAGTCGCCCTCCTCGAGTTGAGCCTCGAATTGCTCCTTGAATCGAGTCACTCTCGTCAAGTAGAGACCTTCACATTTCGCATAGAAAGCATGATATCCAAAGACCCCTAAAGGCCCACAAGAGTCCGATGAGACAAGCCATGCATCGCGCGCGCAGAGCGCCGCGCCAGGTAGACCGCGCGCCCATGCGCCGCGCATCCCGCGCCGCGCCTGATGACCCGCGCACTGTGCCCCCTGCGCCGCGCGCCGCGCGTTTTGCGCCACGCTTTGTGCGTCGTGCGTGCCGTGCGCCTCCACTTGACGGCGCGCGCGCTCCTAGTCCCACATGGACAAAAAAGGGACCTTCTAAGGCCTTCAAACACCTATAAATACCCCTCTCATTGAGGGGAAAGCCATCCCATTCATTCTCAAGGAACTTGAGACTTCTCTCTGCTTCTCAGAGATTCTGAAGCGCTTTCTGGGGACTCCCGAGTGCCGCCTCTCTTGATCGAACGATTAAATCTTCAGCCCACGAGTGCTCTAACGGTTTTCGACTGAAAATCGCTTACGCGTCTAGCGCCCTAGATGCGTCCGCCATTTCTGATAAGAAATAACCTACGCGTCCTGCATTTCCAACTAGGAATTGCCTACGCATCCGGAATCTCCGCCACGGTAAGGAAATCTTGACTTAGAGTCTTCCACGTCTCCAAAAGAGAGAAAACACACATTCTCTCTCGCGCCCGCGATCTCCGAGATTCTGAGACGTCGCCGAGGACTCCTCCGTGCACCGTCTCTTTCGTCGAGTACGCTTCTCCACCAAGGCTCCGCGCCTCACACTGCGTTACATACGCTTGAACTACGTTATGACCTGATCCCACACACGGGTACGTAGGCAGCCAACACACAAGGCACGGTCAATCCCCCTCCTCACCCTTTCTCTCCTCTGAGAGGTGGGTTGATCCGAGAAAACCTAGCTCGAGACTTTCGAGTTCACACTTTTGGCCTGGGTGCGATCACTTGGTCCGGCCTTGGATCGAACCGCCCGAGGTATTCAATAGTTGTTCATTTTCGTGCGACAACATCTGGTACTATATGTCGATGATATATTACTCATAGGTAACGATGTGGGTAAATTATCTAAGGTTAAGGTCTGGCTAGCAAAGCAATTCGACATGAAGGATCTAGGAGAAGCCGCGTACATTCTAGGGATCCAAGCATCTTATATTGATAAGGTAATGGATCGCTTCTGGATGCAAGACTCCAAGAGGGGCCAAACACGCTTTAGGCATGGAGTTGCACTCTCTAAGGACCAGTCTCCCAAGACTACACAAGAGATCGAAGATATTAGGGAGATTCCTTACGCCTATGCCGTAGGAAGCCTCATGTATGCTATGCTTTGCACTAGACTTGACATCTGTTTCGTCGTTGGCATAGTTAGCCGTTTCCAATCCAACCCTGGACCCGAGCACTGGATTGCTGTTAAGCGTGTTCTTAAGTATCTTCGAAGAACTAGGAACTTGATGCTTACATATTCAGGTACTGACCTGACTATGACGGGATATACCGACTCCGATTTTCAAGCGGATAAGGATTCCATGAAATCCACTTCGGGATCTGTGTTCATCCTTAATGGTGGAGCTGTTGTGTGGATGAGTATTAAGCAATCTTGCATTGCTGACTCCACAATGGATACAGAATATGTGGCTATTTGTGAAGCATCCAAATAGGCTGTATGGCTTAGAAAATTCCTTAAGTATATGGAAGTTGTTCCAAACGTCGACGAGCCCATGACCCTGTATTGTGATAATAGTGGGGCTGTCGCTAACTCAAAGGAACCTCGAAGCCATAAGCGCTCTAAGCATATTGAGAGAAATTACCATTTGATTCGAGGGATCATGCAGTGCGGAGACGTGGAAGTGAAGAAGGTCTCAATGGTGGACAACCTAGAAGATCCATTCACAAAGGTCCTAGCGAACAAGGTCTTCGACCAACATCGAGAGGGATTAGGCATGAAGGACTACACACATCTTCTTTGAGTCAAGTGGGAGTTTGTTGTCAATGGTGCCCACAAGAAGAGTTGTAATCTTTATATTGTACATTTGATGTAATAAAGTCTCATGAAGACTCTTGCTTGTAATTGCTTATTCATTAATAAAAAGTTGAAACGTTCATTCATTCCTCCTTGTCTGTTTGAAGCTTTATGATAAAACATTAGTCTTTAGTCCATAAACAAACTAAACAACTTAGGAAGAGATGTTACCGGTCCATTCCGGCCCGGTACGGCAATGACAACATATGGCGGTTTCCCCAAGTCTTTCCCGGCGCACGGCCGCCTCAGAGCCGGCCATGGCCGAGTCAGAGCCGGTCATGGCCTCCATGGCCGAGTCAGAGCCGGCCATGGCCTCCACGGCCGAGTCAGAGTCGGCCATGGCCGGGTCAGAGCCGGCCATGGCCTCCACGGCTGAGTCAGAGCCGGCCATGGCCGGGTCAGAGCCGGCCATGGCCTCCACGGCCGAGTCAGAGCCGGCCATGGCCGGGTCAGAGCCGGCCATGGCCTCCACGGCCGAGTCAGAGCTGGCCATGACCGGGTCAGAGCCCGCCATGGCCTCCACGGCCGAGTCAGAGCCGTCCATGGCCGGGTCAGAGGCGGCCCTCGGCCAAGGGGTTGTTCATGATGCTCCTTGGTCGCCTATAAATATAGGGGTCTCTCCCCTAGCCCAGGTAATCCGAATTTGAGTACTGAAACGTTGTCGAACTCATACCTCGCTCGTTTCTCTCAAGTCTCGACCCCTAAACACTGAACCCTCTACAAACCACCTAAATCCTACTAATGTTGAGCGTCGGAGAGGTAAACAGAGGCAACCCCTCTGTTTCCCCTTTGTAGTTCACACCTTTTCTGCTTGCTTTTCAGGTGCCTGGACGAGACAGATACCACAGACAGCTAAGGGACGACTTGGGATACCAAATCCGACACGCTCGAGTCGAGACGAGACCACTTGACGGCGTGGACCTTAGAGAGCACTTGACGGCGCAAAGAAACTCCTGAGGGGAGGATCTCCGCCAAAGACTAAACTCTCGAAGGGACGCGCTCCCCGCCGCAACTCTCGGCCGGCCTCAGGCCAATGTCGTGGACCAAGCGTCCAACGAACGCCAACCGGTGACTCCCGTAGCCCCGACGGTCGGCCCCGCTAACGGGCTTGACATGATCACGATGATTCAGAGCCTCCAAAATCAAATCATCGAAATGAGGGAGTCAGGGAGGCAAAGGCCGTACGGAGGGATCGAGGAATCATACTCTCCCTTCGCCGCACAAGTCCTCGCGCAACCATGCGTGGGAAACTTCAAGTTACCGTCCATTCCCCCCTACGATGGACGTACGGATCCCCACTTCCACGTCCAACACTATGAGACGTGGATGACGATGCAAGGGCAGACGGACGCCACCCTCTGCCAAGCCTTCAGCCTGACCCTCACAGGGTCGAGGTTTGAGTGATTCCGAAGTTTGAGGCCGGGAAGCATCCCGTCTTTCCGGGCCTTACGAGAGGCGTTCCTTGCCCGATTTGCCACCCTCGTGGCGCAAAAGAAACCAAAGACCCACCTCCTCTCTATCCGACAAGGAAGAGACGAGACGCTGAGACAATACCGCGCTCGCTTCACTGAGGAATCTAACAAGGTCGAAGGGTTCGACAACAGAGACGCCATCACGATGATCACTGAGGGAGTCCGCACGAGCGACTTCCTCAAGTCTATTGTTGGCCAAGTCCCGCGGGACATGGCGGAGCTAATGACGAGAGCCCGCACATACATGGGAATCGAGGACTATCTCGACGGCCGAGATGGCCGAAAGTTAGGAGGACAGGGGAGTCGCCGCCGCGACGATCAAGACGGAGATCGCCTCGACCCTCGAAAGAGGAGGAATAAGGGAAGCCAGGCCCCTAACGGCCGTTCCCTCCCTGGGCCGAGGCCGCCACATGTCGATAGCTTCCGAAAGTTCTCGACGTTCACTCCTCTGAACACTTCGCCGGAGCAAATCCTGGCTCTGCACCGTGACAAGCTGGGGAGTCCAACCCCTCTCACGAAGGATCCCGCCAAGAGGGATCAAAGTAAGTACTGTGACTACAATCAGGATCATGGGCATCTGACATCCGAATGCTACCAACTCAAGCGTCAGATTGAGGCCCTGATTCAAGATGGGAAACTGAAAGAATACGTCCTTAGAACTATCGGGACGGCCGCGGCACACGGAGGCCGCCCGCGGTATGAAAAGAAAGGTCCGGCGACGGTCACCGTCACGGACCGCGCGACAAACGAAGAACCGGAGAGCTCGCAACTTCACGTCGTGGGCGCAATCTTGGGCGGCCCGGAGTTCGGAGACTAGGCCACGCAAAGGAAGAAGTACGTGCGCGAAGTTTCCCAAGGGAAAATAGCGCACTACATCAACCATACGTACGAGGCCCCTCCTCCGGCCCCCTTCGAATCCATGTTCTTCACCGGACAAGAAGCGGCGCGAGTGCTCCATCCACACAACGACGCGATAGTCGTCTCTGCCCCGGTCGCCAACAACCTCGTCCGGAGAATCCTAATCGACAATGGGAGCTCCGCCGACATAATCTTCAACTCGGTGTTGGACAGGATGAAGCTATCCGGGGTGAGACCGACCCCGATCTCGACCACGCTCTTCGGCTTCTCCGGGGAGAGGGTCGTGACGGAGGGAACTATCGACCTCCCGGTTACCTTCGGTACCCCGGGGGGGGCTCGAGGTTACCCACATCGTGTCGTTCCTAGTCGTGGATCAGCCATCGGCATACAATATCATCGTCGGCCGCCCGACTCTCAATCGGTTGAACGCCATAACGTCCACGTACCATCTAATGATGAAATTCCCGACCGAGAAGGGGATTGCCGTAATGCTGGGAGACCAGTCAATGGAGAGGATGTGCTACATCCAGGGCGTAGACGGAAAAGGGAAAGGAATGGTGGTAAGCACCATCTTCCAACTCGGGGACAAATTCCCCTGCAAGATAGAGGAGGGAGGCGCCTTTGGGGAGCTAGACCAAAGGGACGATGTCGAGCGTCGAAAGGTGGAGACACCGGACGACCTCGTTCCCGTCGTGTTGGATGACGCCAAGCCTGACCAAGTAGTCAAAGTAGGCGCCCAACTCTCATCTGAAGTCCGAACCGAGCTCACCGCTTTCCTCAGAGAGCACAAAGATGTCTTCGCGTGGACACACGCCGACATGCCGGGAATTGACCCCGAAATAATAGTTCATCGTCTTAACGACGACAAGAGAGTAACTGAGCGCGTTCAACCGTGACGGGCGTTCAGCGGTGAGAGGTACCAGGCCATTGGTGAAGAAGTTGACAAACTCCTCGCCGCCGACTTCATCAGGGAGGCGGAGCACCCCAAGTGGGTGTCCAATGTGGTGATGGTCAAGAAGCCAAACGGGAAGTGGCGGATCTGCATTGACTACAAAGATCTCAACAAAGCCTGCCCGAAAGACAGCTTCCCTCTCCCGAGGATCGAGCAGCTCGTGGACGCCTCGGCGGGCCACGAGTTGCTGAGCTTCATGGACGCCTATTCAGGCTACAACCAGATCCGTATGCACGAACCGGATCAGATCAAGACCACCTTTGTTACGAACCGCGGTCTTTACTGTTACAAGGTCATGCCCTTTGGCCTCAAAAACGCGGGAGCAACATATCAAAGGTTGGTGAACCGGATGTTCGCCAATCAAATTGGCAAAACCATGGAGGTCTACGTGGACAATATGCTTGTCAAAAGCCTCAAAGCCCACAACCACGTTCGAGACCTTAGGGAGATGTTCACGGTCCTGCGACGCTACAAGATGAAGCTCAACCCCAACAAGTGCGCTTTCGGGGTTGAGTCTGGAAAGTTTCTGGGCTACATGGTGAGCCGCCGCGGGATCGAGGCCAATCCTGAGAAGATTAAGGCGATCTTAGAGATAAGGTCGCCACAAAAGGTCAAAGAGGTTCAAAGCTTGACGGGAAGGATCGCCGCCCTGACGCGATTCGTTTCCAAAGCCACTGATAGGTGTCAACCGTTCTTCAAGGCACTGAAGAAGACCGACGGGTTCGTATGGACGGAGGAGTGCGAGGAAGCATTCCCCGATATGAACGCCTATTTCACCTCCCCCCCGTTCCTCGCGAAGCCGAAGAATGGCGAAACCTTGTACCTCTACCTCGCGGTTTCCGATAGGGCCGTGAGCGCGGTTCTCATACGCGAAGAAGACAAGGTACAATGGCCGGTCTATTACGTTAGCAAGGCGCTCCTCGACGCTGAAACCCGATACCCGGAAATCGAGAGACTGTCCCTCGCCCTCGTCATGAGCGCGAGAAAGTTCCGGCCCTACTTTCAAGCGCACCCCATTGTGGTCTGCTCGGGACATCCCATCGAGAAGGCCCTTCAAAAAGGGACCTCCTCTCGAATGGCGATATGGTCCCAAGAGCTGGGCGAGTACGGGATCGAGTTCCAGCCGAGAACCGCCATTAAGGGCCAGACCCTCGCCGACTTCATCGCCGAATTCACAAGCGCGCCCCCGATCGACGAGGGCGACAAGAGTAGTAAGAGCACGGAAGACAAGGTGGACGACCATAGCAAGTCGTCGAAGAAGAGGACCAACGACCCGATAGGGCCGGTCTGGGACTTGCACGTGGATGGCGCGTCAAACGGGGGGGGGGGGGGGGCTGGCGCCGGCGTTGTGCTCACAAATCCCGAGAGGGAAAAGCTGAGATACGCCCCGCGGTTCGAGTTCAAGGCTTCCAACAACGAGGCAGAGTACGAGCCTCTGATCGTTGGCTTGGAACTAGCAAACAAGCTAGGCGCCCAAAACCTGCGCATCCACTGCGACTCGCAGTTGATTGTGAACCAGGTTAAGGGCGACTACGCCGCAAAAGAGCAAAACATGGTCGCATACTTATCCAAAGCCCAAAAGAATCTAGAGGCCCTGTCGTGGTTCGAGATCGTCCAAGTTCCTCGAGAGGCGAACATTGATGCTGACGCCCTGGCTCGCCTCGCGTCTGGGATAGACGAGGAGGGCGAAGGCAGCGTCCCGATCGAAGTGTTGACCCGACCCTACGTCTCGAGAGGCGACGTAGGGGTAGTTGACGAGACTCCGCCTCCCTCATGGATGACTCCGCTCGTGGAATTCCTTAAGCGAGGAGTCGTCCCCGAAGACAAAGAAGAGGCCAGAAAGCTGAGAAGCTTGGCGCCGAAGTACACAATGAGGGAGGATAACTTGTTCAAGAGAGGCTACTCAATGCCCCTTCTCCGCTGCCTGACCGAAGTCGAGGCGAGGAAGGCGCTCCACGAGGTGCATGAGGGGGTGTGCGGAAACCACGCCGCCGGACAATCTTTGGCATTAAAGCTGCTAAGACTTGGATATTTTTGGCCGACCTTGAAAAAGGACTCCCACGAGTGGGCCAAAAAATGTGATAAGTGCCAAAGGTTCGCCCACATCCCGCGTCAAGCACCGGCCCCATTATGTCCAATCATTGTGCCGCGACCTTTCGCGAAGTGGGGAATTGACCTCATCGGTGAGCTACCTACGGCCCCGAGGCAATACAAACACGCGATCGTAGCCATCGATTACTTCACAAAGTGGGTAGAAGCTGAGCCGCTGGCAAAGATCACCGAGGCGAACACGACAAGCTTCATTTGGAAAAGCATCATCTGCCGCTTCGATATCCCCGCATGAATTGTAACCGACAACGGGAAACAATTCGACAACGCGCACCTCCGAGAAATGTGCGAACATCTGGGCATTAGCAAGACTTTCTCCTCTCCCCGCCATCCTCAGGCCAACGATCAGGTCGAGGCAGTTAACAAGACAATCAAAGAGAACCTGAAGAAGAAGATGGAGGAAAGAAAGGGGGCTTGGGCCGACGAGCTCCCTATGGTCTTATGGGCATACCGCACCACCGCTCGAAACGCGACCGGCGAAACCCCTTTCGCTCTCGCGTTCGGCGTCGAGGCCGTGGTACCCGTCGAGATCAAGCTACCGACCTTGCGTATCGAGGAGTACGAAGAAGCCACCAACGATGACGTAATCAGGCTCGAGTTAGACCTCATAGACGAGAGGAGGGCGGACACACTCACCCGACTTGCCACACAAAAGAGGAAGGTCGAGAAGTACTACAATTCCAAGGTCAAGCTGCGGAAGTTCGCCGACGGGAGCCTCGTTCTTCGAAGGGTGTTCCAAAACACCAAGGTGCAAGGTGCGGGAGTTCTGGGCCCCACCTGGGAAGGCCCGTACCGTGTGCGCCGAGCCATCCACAACGGCACGTACGAGCTCGAGAACCTGGAGGGACTCGTGTTTACGCATCCATGGAATGCGGAGCACCTTCGGCAATATTACCAATAGATGCCCTTGCGCTCACTCTACGCTTTGTTTTTTCATGATTGTTTTCGATTTTTAGCAAAGACAATTTTAAATTTCAAGTTCGGCCAACGGCCTGGGATGTAATTTTTCAACCATTTCAACAATATAATGAATTACATTTCGCTTCAAAGCATTGTATTATAATTTCTAGTCTCCTCTACGAGTACCCAAGAAACTCGGGGGGCTAACAGGGATAGAATGAGATTAACAAGTTCGTTTTTCGCGCGACGCAATCGCACAACTCCACTTTTCACGCACCGAGAGGTAGCAAAACTTCTACAAATCGGATCCGCGCACCGGACCCCCGACCCCGCACGTCCCTCGTGCGACGCTCTCGCACGAGTCGGATCCGTGCGCCGAGAGATAGCGAAACGTCAACAAGTTGGATCCGCGCACCGGACCTCCAGCCTCGCACGTCTTTCGCTGCGACACTCTCGCGCAACGTCGCGCCTTGCACACCGATAGGCAGTAAGGCGTCGACGGACCACATCCGCGCACCGGATGGTCGATCCCGGCAGTCAAAACCCAAAACGTGACACGCGTACCGACATGTACCACGCTCACTGGGAACTGCGAGCTCGTCGTGATACGCACGCCGATAGGTAGCGTACTCGCCGGAAAATGAGCGCGACGGCCACCCAGCTCGCACGCGCCGATAGGTAGCGAGTCACGAATGGATGGCCGAGAATCGCACCGAACGGATGAAACTGATCTAGCCAGCGTCCGCGGGAAACTTCGCCGCCAAATGCGGCAGTAAGCCGTGCCAACCGGTTACGCTAAACATAGTAGGCCGAGTTCGTAAGACACGCACCAATCAAATTGCGCAAATAAATTACACTAAGCGTAGCAAGTCGAGAAAATAAGACGCACAATAAAAAGAAAGCTTCCATCAAAGCAAAACGATGTTGCACAAACAACCCGACGAGAAAAGTATGAAAGTACGACACATGTCAAACAAACAAAAATCCGAAAGTAAACACTACGTAAACGCTAAACAAGTGCGCGAAAAACCGGGGAAAAGTTGACTAATCCGAGCCAAAGTCAACTTGCTCTTCGTCTCCCTCGGGGCCAGGAGCGCCAAACCCGCCAACGGCTTCTCCGTCAGGCTGGCGGGTAGTCGACTGAGCAGCCTCGGCGGGGATTTGTGGATGCAGGTCATCCTCCGGCGGCTCATCTTCATAAGGAGGGAACATGGCATTAAAGAAGGAAAACGTGGTCCCACGAGACGTGTTCTCCTTTGCGGTCGCATCTCGGACTCGCCTTGCCGCTTCGTAACGAGGCGCCTCCAACGCCAAGTCCCAGTCATCCTCCACGTCCGTTTTGGATCGCACGGCATCCTCCTTCTCCTCAACGAGGGTCTGCATATCCATCCGTAAGGCGTCCCTCTCCCTCTCGACCTTGACCCGAGCGATCTCGCTCGCCGATAGCCGAGCATGGACGATGCTCAGCTCCGCATCCCGGCTCGAGAGTGCCGCCTGGAGTTTCTTCGTTTCCCCCAAAAAGGTTTCAGCCGCTTGCTCCGCCTTCTCACGAAGTGCTTTCTCGGCGGCCGATTCCCCGTGAGCTCGCTCCAGCTCCCCCGCGAGCGCCTCAAACTCTTGAGCGGTGCGAGCCCCCGCTACGGCGGCAGCATGCGCGGCTGCCATACTCGTCTTCTCCTTCTCCATGATCTGCATGCGTCGTAACATGTCTCGGAGAATGCGATCACTCCGCTCTTGGCGCGCGAGCATCTGCGAACAGATGAAACGTGGATAATCACAATGAGCACGACAACCATTCATAACACAAGAAAGCGAGTCATACCTTTCGGGCGTCGCCGATCCCGTTCTGGAAGTGCTCTAGATCGCTCGTCGTCAACAGACCCTTGAAATCCCGCAAGGAGGTCTCAAGGATCCCTCGGGAGCACTGATCTCTCAACTCTGCCGCCTCCGCTAGGAGCATAGAGTCCAAACTGTCAGACACCGTCGATGTGTGAGCGCGTTTGTGGCCGTACGGTGACCCGAGAGAAGCCGACGATGATGGTCGCTTGTTGGAGGAGATCGCTTCATTCCTCGCCCGCGATGGCGACCCCCCGCGACGGGCCTCGGCTGGAGGACGAGCCACGATCGTAGCATCGTCGGTGGGCGTTGCTCTCGGCATTTGTGTGTGCGGTCGATGACGTCGAGCCAAGGTACCTACAGAGAGGAAAGGAGCATCTGTCAGTTAAAACATAACGATAAGCACAAATAATGGAAAACAACGATAGCACGATAACGCGAAAGTATATGCACGGCCAGTACCCCCCGCGTCGAGGGAAGGAGCTGACGAACCCCCCGCCTCGGACTCGGGATCCTCAGTAGCCCCCGCGTCGGGGCCGGGACACGAAGGAACATCGTCGCTAGGAACGAACCACCCAGTCCTCGCCATTAGGTCCGAGGACTCGAAGAGCGCTCTAATCACCGCGTCGAGCTCGGATCCTTCGATGTCGCCCGCGGGTGGGAAGTCGGCCACAGGACCGAAGACGAGAGGTGCGACCCCGAAAGCCGATTCGGACATCCACACCCAGGGGTATCTGTGCTTCGAGTTCACCTTGGTGAGAATGGCGAGGCGTTTGCGATGCGACGCCAGGTAGAAGCCCGGCTTCCCGGGTACCCCTCGCACCATCATGAGGTCCTGAATATCGTCGGCAGTGACGGCCCTTTTCTTCGCCCGAAAAAACATCATGTGGCACGCCGCAACCACCCGATAGAAAGGATGGGGACATCTGCGAGGCGTGCACCCCTAATCGAACCAACAACTCTTGGACAACCGGCTGGAAAGGCAGTCTTAGTCCTCCACGGAGACTCGCCTCGTGGACCGCGGCGTACCCCTTTCGCGGGCGAGTTGGAAGATCATCGGGTAGCGGTCTCAGGATCGACACGTACTCTGGGATGCTATAACGCCTTCTCAGACTCATGAAGCTGACAATCGAGAGTGAACTCGGGACGTCGACGCCCGAGCAATCGAGCTCGCCTCGTATGGCCGACTCTCCAATCGGGAAGGCCGAGGCCCGCGTTTCCTCCCGCACGGTTGAGGAAAGTGGCACGGCAGGTACGTCGTGACGGCTGGACTAATCGCTCGAGCGGTCGGCGTCAAGAGCCACGCTTGGACAGGGAGGAGCACCGTCATGGCCGCCCTCGCAAGCCGGCTGGTTCCCCTCGGCCCCGGCGTGGTCACCTTCGTCGGGCCGGCTCGACTCCCGGCCGGCCGTGCTCCCTCCGGCGTGCGCGTGCAGCCCAAGGACCCAGCCCGTCTCTTGGCTAGGCGGCTCCTCCATGCGCGGGCCCGGCGCGAGCGGCCCGGCGCTTTCGGCATGCGCATCTGGCCCCCCGGTCCGGCCCGGCTCCCGGCTAGCCAGACCTTCGGCCCGTGGGCTTTGCCCGGGCGCCCCGACGCTCGCCCCACGTGCGCCCGGCCTGGCGGTCTGGCCCGACTCCCGGCAGGTTGGGCTTCCCTCGCGCGCGCGCGGCCCATTGGCCCAGTCCAGTCCCTGCTCGGCCGGGCCCTCTTCCCACGCGCCTAATCCAGCCCCTCGGCCCAATACTCGGCCGGCTGGGCTCTCACAACACAAGCCCGGCCCACTCGGGCCTAGGGTTTCCCCAGGGGCCAGGCAGGCCGCCACCTCCTGCCCGGCACCGCCAGGCCAGGCCACCCCCTGCCCGGCGTCGTCTCCTCCATGGGTGACGTCCCCCGGCGCCGGCGACTCCCCGGCGGCGCTCGTCTTCACCGGCGCGGCTGGGCTCGAGGGGCTCTCCCCCTGGGCGCGGTCTCCAAGCCACCCGGTGACCTTCCCCGCGTCGGGACCAACCCAGAAGACACCGACGCCGGCCGTCGCGCCCCCCCCGGCGCTGGTTTCGCCGTGCGCGGCTTCCCCGGGGCCGATCGCTCCGCCCGAGCGGCTTACCCCGCCAACGCGACAGGTTGGTGTCCTGTCGGCCTCGCCCGGCCGGGTAAGGGTCCCCTCGGTGTCGGGGTCGATCCAGGTCGTGCCCCCCGAGGGCGAGGCGCCATCCCCGCGGCCGTCCTCCTCCGGCGCGCCTCCTCCAGCGCCGGCCGCTCCAGGCGCGACTGCCTCAGGCACGCGCGCGCCATCCAGGCCACCAGTGGGTGACGGGGCACTGTCCCTCGGCCTGGGGGGGTATTCCTCGACATCTCCTATGCCGCTGTGAGCCCAGCCACCTCCTCCAGTGCGCGAGCTATCTCCGGCGTCCACCTGCCAGCGCTGGCCGTCTCCGGCACGAGCGCCCTCTCCATCATCGGTCAACCACGCTTCGACCAAGGCAAGATCTTCCCTGGCCATCGTAACGACGCTGCTCGTGCCCGATGAGTGAGGCACGTTGGTAACGCTTGGGAGAGATGAGAATTGAGTCCAAAAAGTTTCCAAGTCCACGTGTTGATCCCCAAGCAAGTGAAACAAATCATCTTCAATGGTCCCACACCACGATAAGCGGTCAACGGGGTCCATGGGCGCGAATAACAAGACGAGGGTGACCGACAAAAAATAAAATAATAATATTAAAGGGCGTCGGAACATACCTCTTGGCGATGGGCTACTCCGGTGGGCCAATAACGGCAGAGGCTTCGAGTTTATCACACGAGTTACACTCGATAATAAACTCGGGGGGCTAATGTTACCGGTCCATTCCGGCCCGGTACGGCAACGACAACATATGGCGGCTTCCCCAAGTCTTTCCCGGCGCACGGCCGCCTCAGAGCCGGCCATGGCCTCCACGGCCGAGTCAGAGCCGGCCATGGCCGGGTCAGAGCCGACCATGGCCTCCACGGCCGAGTCAGAGTCGGCCATGGCCGGGTCAGAGCCGGCCATGGCCTCCACGGCCGAGTCAGAGCCGGCCATGGCCTCCACGGCCGAGTCAGAGCCGGCCATGGCCTCCATGGCCGAGTCAGAGCCGGCCATGACCAGGTCAGAGCCGGCCATGGCCTCCACGGCCGAGTCAGAGCCGGCCATGGCCGGGTCAGAGCCGTCCATGGCCTGGTCAGAGGCGGCCCTCGGCCAAGGGGTTGTTCATGATGCTCCTTGGTCGCCTATAAATATAGGGGTCTCTCCCCTAGCCCAGGTAATCCGAATTTGAGTACTGAAACGCTGTCGAACTCATACCTCGCTCGTTTCTCTCAAGTCTCGACCCCTAAACACTGAACCCTCTACAAACCACCTCAATCCTACTAATGTTGAGCGTCGGAGAGGTAAACAGAGACAACCCCTCTGTTTCCCCTTTGTAGTTCACACCTTTTTTGCTTGCTTTTTAGGTGCCTGGACGAGACAGATACCACAAACAGCTAAGGGACGACTTGGGATACCAAGTCCGACACGCTCGAGTCGAGACGAGACCACTTGGTCCGGCCTTGGGTCTGACCGTCTACGAGTCCTAAATCGTTGTCCGAAAAACAGCGACAACAAGAGACAAATGTAGATTTGCATGAACAAACTCTTCGTAGTTTTCTTATAACGATATATTCGCAATCTAAGGGTCAAAGGACTATTGACCTCAGTATGATTGTTAGAAGAATCTATGATGTCTGGTTATGAGGCATTGAGAGTTGGAGACTCTATAGTTCTTCTAGGTATCTTCCGAAGGTACTGAATTGACCAGTACACTTCTAGAGACAAGATAAGAACAAACCATTTAACCTCTTATGTCTCGAAGTCACTACGTATGAATTGCATCGTGCTTACCTTAATCCTGAAATGAGATATGCCATTTCACAGCTTACCTATTCTCATTTGAGAAAGTCAGAGTTCGGACTCACTATGTGATTCCGAACAGGGCCTATTGGTGAAGTACTAAGTTGTGAGAATGTCATGAGTAACTTTGTGAAGTTCTCATAGATATGGAATTCATGTACAAGATTGCTGAAATGCAATGTATATCACCTCATGCTTTGTTCCTTGGAGTGTGAATAAATGAACTGGCCAGTGTCCAAATTGAGTCTTGACTCTTTTGGATGAAACAATGTGACTTGTTAGCTCATCGTCAATACATTGTTTCTAACTTATTCACAAGCGACAAAGGAGTTGAGGAAATAACAGCTAGAAGGGTAAAATGGTAATTTTGTAAATCCCGACTAGCTGATGATATTCATGAAGGGTAAACACTGATAATATTATGTGGATCCGCTCATTACAATTAGGCCGAATTCTTGAGTAGAAAAGAAATTCATTTGAACCGAGAGATGTTTAGTGTCAACTCTTTAGTGGAGTTAGTTTACATTAAGCTAAACTTGGAAAAGGTTTGTGAACTTTTGAGTCCAAGTGTTTAGCTCAAGCTTTGTTCATTTGGATCCATGAGGTCACTGTCACGAATCTCATCGAGTAGGAATAGTTAAACTGGAAGCTAAGTCAAAATAAGAACGAAAATTGTCAAAATGGTATTTTTGTCTTTTGAGACATAGGATGAAATGAATGTCAATAAATTTTTTGACGTGGTCATTTGATGACATGCATCCACTCGGCCAAGTTGGATTAATTGGGCCTTGTGGATTAATTTCATTTCATAAGAATTTTATTGAAAATTCTTAATGGTCCTTTTTCATGTTGTCATGAACAAATGGAAAAGCTTCTAGAAGGCCTTTCTAGAAAGTGTTGGGTGCCCACTACCCAAAGAGAAAGGGAGATTATTTTGTGCAAAAATGTATCAAGATACTTGCCAAAAGAAAAAGAGGAAACAAATTTCCTCTATGAGCAAAGTAGGATTTCGGCCAAACAAGCAAGGAGCGAGCAATGAATAAAAGAGGAAACCAATCCAAGGTGTCATAAAGGCACATGTT
Organism: Urtica dioica subsp. dioica; assembly: GCF_054948205.1. NCBI lineage: Eukaryota > Viridiplantae > Streptophyta > Magnoliopsida > Rosales > Urticaceae > Urtica > Urtica dioica. Next base: position 43,808,823 of record NC_142759.1, on the reverse strand, counting down.
GGCCGTGTGACTTGGATGGGAATGGGCAATAAAAGATTGCTCATAAAGTCTTGGAAAATAAGAGAAAACTACTTCTTTCCAAGGCCAACCCTTCTCCTATAAATAGGACCCTCATTCTTCTCATTCCACATAAGTTAGAGATTGAGAGCTTCTCTCTCTAGTCCTTGTGGTGGCCGATCCTCTCTCTGTCTCTCTAGTTATTTTTTCGTTTTTGTTTTGGCACCTAGGTCCTCATTTGACCTAGTGTTTAGCTCTGCGACTTCAAGACTCGTTCTTAAGTCGTAGTGTTTAAAAGTGCCCACACACTAATTCCTTTTCTCTCGAGTGATTTAGCGATAGAAACTTTCGTGGTTGCTCGAGTTGCCGAGGAAGGAAGAGAGATGTGCTGCGAGGGGAGACGAACGTTACAACCTTTTTCCAAAAGCTTCTCAACGTTCAAGTGTCTAAAAAGGTTTGTAAACTTCTATGCTCATATTAGTTTTGATTTACATGTGCTTGCTCTTTGTCTAGGTTAGTAAAAACTGTTTTACTTGAAAAAGAAAATTTTTAAATTCCGCCGTTTACCCGAAGCGTTAAACTTTTTCTTAAACCCTAGATCAATTCCAACATCCTCGAGTTGAGCTCCAAGTCCACGAGTCAACTGCTAAGTCCTGGTGTTGACTCTTCACATGACTCCTCGAGTTGAGTTCACTCATCGAGCTGAGCTTCGAGTCCACGAGTCGACTGCTAAGCCCTCGTGCTGACTCTTCACATGACTCCTCGAGTTGAGCTCCAAGTCCCCGAATCAACTGCTAAGCCCTCGTGCTGACTCTTCACATGACTCCTCGAGTTGAGCTCTAAGTCCACGAGTCGACCACTAAGCCCTCGTGCTGACTCCTCGAGTTGAGCTTCGAGTCCACGAGTCGACTGCTAAGTCCTCGTGCTGACTCTTCACATCACTCCTCGAGTTGAGTTCACTCCTCGAGTTCAGCTTCGAGTCCACGAGTCGTCTGCTAAGTCCTCGTGCAGACTCTTCACATCACTCCTCGAGTTTAATTGACTCCTCGAGTTATGTTTCGAGTCAACGAGTCAACTAATATGTCCTCGCCCTGACTCTACACATGACTTCTCAGGTTGAGTCCACTCCTCGAGTTAAGTACCGAGTCCACGAGTCGACTGATAAGTCCTCGTGCCGACTCTTCACGTGACTCCTCGAGTTGAGTTCCGAGTCAACGAGTCGACCGATAAGTCCTCGTGCCGACTCTTCACATGATTCCTCGAGTTGAGTTCACTCCTCGAGTTGAGTCCCAAGTCCACGAGTCAACGAACTACTCCTCTTGCCAACTCTACATGACTCCTTGAGTTGATTTCACCCCTCGAGTCAAGCTCCGAATCCACGAGTTGACTGATAAGTCCTCTTGCCGACTCTACACATGACCAATCCTCGAGTCGACCTCACGCGTGGCTCCTCAGGTCAGGTCTATTCTTAGAGTTTCGACTTGAAAGTCCTCATGTCAGACATGCACGACTTCTTGACTCACTAATAATCGATAGACTCGCAAGTCTTGATGACAAAGCTGCTTGCTCTAATACGAACAACACAAAAACTGTCCCTAACGAAGTGCTTTTGTCGCCCCTACCGGCGCACCAAAATTCGCTCTACGACGTTCTCGTGAGAGAAAGAATGGGCCAATTGAGTCCCCAAATGTGACACGCGCACCAGGACGTCGCGTTCACAAGGGCACAAGACTCGACCCAAGAGACTCAATCCAAAAATGCGACCAGTGCACTAAGGTGCCACACTCGCCGGGAGATCAAGTCTACACCTAACCTCGCCTATCATAAGGTGGTACGGTCACGCGCGCCGCCCAGCTCGTGCGCCAATAAGCAGCGAGTCACAAATGGGTTTCAAAGGCATGCGCCCGCCGGACGAAACTGGTCTAGACAGCGTCCACGGAAAACCTGGTCACACAAATGTGGTACCAAGGCCCCACGGGGCCCAAGCCGTGCAAATCGATCACGCCTTCGTTGGTAGGTTGAGAAAATAAGCCGCGCACAACAAAGCCGTGCAAATCGATCACGCCTTCATTGGTAGGTCGAGAAAATAAGCCGTGCACCCACAACAAAGACGTGCAAATCGATCACGCCTTCATTGGTAGGTCGAGAAAATAAGTCGCGCACCCACAATAAAGCCGTTCAAATCGATTACGCCTTCGTTGGTAAGTCGAGAAAATAAGCCACGCACCACCATCGAGACGTTGGAATCGATTACGCCTTCAATGGTAAGTCGAGAAAATAAGTCACGCACCCACAACAAAGCAGTGCAAATCGATCACGCCTTCATTGATAGGTCGAGAAAATAAGCCGCGCACCCACAACAAAGCCGAGCAAATCGATCACGCCTTCACTGGTAGGTCGAAAAAATAAGCCGCGCACCCACAACAAAGCCGTGCAAAATCGATCACGCATTCATTGGTAGGTCGAGAAAATAAGCCGCGCACCCACAATAAAGCCGTGCAAATCGATTACGCCTTCGTTGGTAACTCGAGAAAATAAGCCACGCACCACCATTGAGACGTTGGAATCGATTACGCCTTCATTGGTAAGTCAAGAAAATAAGCCACGCCTTACCAAGCCGCGCAAATCAATTACACCCTCGTCGGCAAATCGAGAAAATAAGATGCTCACCAACAAAACCGTGCGAATCGACTACGATAGTACGTCGAGAACATAAGACACGCAAAACCAAAGCCGTCCCTCGCGACGCACAAGAGCCGTCCCTCACGACGCACAAAAGCTGTCCCTCGCGACGCACAAAAGCCGTCCCTCGCGACGCACAAAAGCCGTCCCTCGGGACGCACAAAAGCCATCCCTCGCAACGCACAAAAGCCGTCCCTCGCGACGCACAAAAGCCGTCCCTCGCGACGCACAAAGGCCATCCCTCGCGACGCACAAAAGCCGTCCCTCGCGACGCACCAAAGCCATCCCTCGCGATGCATTAAAAGCCCTTCTACGGTGCGATCACAACCTCGAGAGCGTTCATCCCAGGTCCACACGTCAGCTCAAGTACTGAGTTTCCACTCGACCCACGCTCGACAAGAAACTCGGGGGGTTAATGTTGTCGGCCCGTCTCGGACCGACGAGGGAAAAGGCGTCAAGGTTAACTCAGATGGTGAAACCTTGCCTCGGCCATTGGCCGGCCCAAACCAATGGCCGGCCCAATTCACTCGGCCATTGGCTGAGTCAAAGCTTTAGTCGGCCAATGGCCGACCCAAGAGTCTCACTCGGCCATTGGCCGAGTCAAAGCTTCAGCCGGCGAATGGCCAGCCCAATTAACTCGGCCATTGGCCGAGTAAAAGCTTCAGTCGGCCATTGGCCGAGTCAAAGCTTCAGTCGGCAAATTGCCGGCCCAATTCACTTGGCCATTGGCCGAGTCAAAGCTTCAGTCGACCAATGGCTGACCCAGGAGTCTCACTCGGCCATTGGCCGAGTCAAAGCTTCAGCCGGCCAATGGCCGGCCCAATTCACTCGGCGATTGGATGAGTCAAAGCTTCAGTCGGCCAATGGCCGACCCAGGTGTCTCACTCGGGCATTGGCCGAGTCAAAGCTTCAGCCGGCCAATGGCCGGCCCAGTTCACTCGGCCATTGGCCGAGTCAAATCTTCAGTCGGCCAATGACTGACCCAAGAGTCTCACACGGCCAAGGGGTCCCCAACACACCCCTTGGTCGCCTATAAATATGGAGGTCCGTCCTTCCCCGAAAGGTAATCCAATTTTGAGTTTCGAAACGCTGTCGAACTCGTACCTCGCTCGTTTCGCTCATCTTTGGCCTCTAAACACTTAAACCCTCCATATTCCACCTCAATCCTACTAATGTTGAGCGTCGGAGACATAAACAGAGGCACCCCCTCTGTTTTCCCTTTGTAGTTCACACCTCTTTTCTTATCTTTTCAGGTGTTCGGACGAGATAGACATCACCAACAGCTAAGGGATGACTTGGGATACCAAGTGCGACACGCTCGAACCGAAGCGAGGCCACATGGTCCGACCTTGGGCCTAACCACTTCCGGTTCCTAAATCGTTGTCCAAAAATGAGCGACAACACGATGCGTCGGGAATAGTTGGGGGGGGGGACGAAAATTGGACCCAAAAGTTGTGCAAATCCACGTGTTGGTTCCCGAGCAAGTGAAACAAGTCATCTTCGACTGTCCCACACCCCGATAGGCGGTCGGTGGGGTCCATGGGCGCAGAAAACGAGGCGAAAAGTGACCGATGAAAATAAAAAATAATAATTAAAGACGATCGAAACGTACCTTTTGAAGGTGGGCTGCTCCGATGGGCCGACGACAATGTTGTCGGTCATTTTCGGAAAACCCGAGACGCCAAGAAGACACGCCGTTCAAAGGGCTGATGGTCAGGCCGGAGGTCCTGGAGAGTGGCAAGCCTTCTGTCACGAGTCGACTGACAAGTCCTCGTGCCAAATCCTCACGTTTCTCGAGTCGAGCCTCGGGTCACTCCTCGAGTCGAGCCTAGAGTCGTTCCTCGAGTCGAGCCTCGAGTCGTACTCCTCGAGTCGAGCCTCGAGTCGTTCCTCGAGTCGAGCCTTGAGTCGTTCCTCGAGTCAAGCCTCGAGTCGAGCCTCGAGTCGTTCCTCGAGTCGAGCCTCGAGTCGCTCCTCGAGTCGAGCCTTGAGTTGTTCCTCGAGTCGAGCCTCGAGTCGTTCTCCTCGAGTCGAGCCTCGAGTCGTTCCTCGAGTCGAGCCTTGAGTTGTTCCTCGAGTCGAGCCACTCTCGTCGAGTAGAAACCTTCATATTTCGCATGGCAAGAATGGTATTCGAAGACCCCTAAAGGCCCGCAAGAGTCCGGCAAGACGAACCATTCGCTGCGCGCACAGCAAGCTGCGTCGGCCAGCCGCGCAGCAAGCAACGCGCCGCGCTCGCCATGCGCCGCGCACCCGCGCGCCGCGCCAGATGACTCGCGCGCCGCGCCCCCTGCGCCGCGCGCCGCGCGTTGTGCGCCGCTCTTTGTGCGCCGTGCGCCTCCGCTTGATGCCACATGCGTTCCTAGTCCCACATGGACGATAAAGAAGCCTTCTAAGACCCCCAAACACCTATAAATACCCCCTCTCATTGAGGGGAAAGCCATCCCATTCTTTCTCAAGGAACTTGAGACTTCTCTCCGCTTCTCTAGATGCCATCCTTGGCCTGAAGCGAATTCTCCACGATTTCTCGCTCTCGGAGATTCTGAAGCACTTTCCGGGGACTCCCGAGTGCCACCTCTCTTGATTGAGCGATTAATCTTGAGCCCACGAGTGCTCTAACGGTTTTCTACTGAAAATCGCCTACGCGTCTAGCACCCTAGACGCGTCCGCCATTTCTGACAAGAAATCGCCTACGCGTCCGGCATTTCCGACTAGAAACCGCCTACGCGTCCGGAATCTCCGCCACAACAAGGAACTCTTGACTTAGAGTCTTCCACGTCTCCGAAAGAGAGAAAACACACATTCTCTCTCGCATACGCGATCTCCGAAGTTCTGAGACGTCGCCGAGGACTCCTCCGCGCCTCGTCTCCTTCGTTGAGCATGCCTCTCCACCAAGGCTCCGCGCCTCATACTGCGTCACACACGCTTGAATTACGTTCTGACCTGATCCCACACACGGGTACGTAGGCAGCCGACAACCAAGGCACGGTCACTCCTCCTCCTCACCCCCTACCTCTCCCGAGAGGCGGGTTGATCGGAGAAAACCCTAGCTTGAGACTATCGAGTTCACACTCTTGGCCCGGGTGCGATCACTTGGTCCGGCCTTGGATCGAACCGCCCGAGGTTTTAAATAGTTGTTCATTTTCGTGCGACAACATTTTGGCGCTAGAAGGAGGGCACTTCCCGACCTATTCAGCCTGAAATCCCTTCTGTTCATCTTCTTCTTTTCTTCTGCGAACTCAACTTTCTCGAACTTGAGAAACGATGAGTAGCCAACCACCCATACGTTCTGAGGGTGTGAACAACCCCGAAAACATCACTGGGACCAAGAAATACTTCTTGCGCTCCCGAGCGCATGGTGACGAAGAGTCGCTCCACGAAGAGAGCCTGACCCGCTCACCATCTCCATCTCCTGATAGCAGGGACGACCGCATCATGGAGTTGGAGGAGAGTATCCGCCAACTAAAGGCGAAAAACGCAAGGTACCACAACCGAATGGCTGCAAAGTTGAGTCGAGCATCGCTCCTCGATTCGAGTCATTCTCTTCGAATCGAGCTTCGCTCCTCGAGTCGAGTCATTCTCCTCGAGTCGAGCCTTGTTCCTCGAGATGAGTCATTTTCCTCAAGTCGAGCTTCGCTCCTTGAGATGAGTCACACTCCTCGAGTCGAGCCTTGCTCCTCGAGACGAGTCATACTCCTCGGGCCGAGCCTCGCTCCTCGAGTCGAGTCATTCTCCTCGAGTCGAGCCTTGCTCCTCGAGACAAGTCATTCTCCTCGAGTCGAGCCTGGCTCCTCGAGTCGAATCATTCTCCTCGAGTCGAGCCTTGCTCCTAGAGTCGAGTCATTCTCCTCGAATCGAGCTTCGCTCCTCGAACCGAGTCATACTCCTCGAGCCGAGCCATGCTCTTCGAGACGAGTCACACTCCTCGAGTCGAGCCTTGCTCCTCGAGTCGAGTCGCTCTCCTCGAATCGAGCTTCGCTCCTCGAACCGAGTCATACTCCTCGAGCCGAGCCATGCTCTTCGAGACGAGTCACACTCCTCGAGTCGAGCCTTGCTCCTCGAGACAAGTCATTCTCCTCGAGTCGAGCCTGGCTCATCGAGTCGAATCATTCTCCTCGAGTCGAGCCTTGCTCCTCGAGTCGAGTCATTCTCCTCGAATCGAGCTTCGCTCCTCGAGACGAGTCACACTCCTCGAGTCGAGCCTTGCTCTTCGAGACGAGTCGCACTCCTCGAGTCGAGCCTTGCTCCTCGAGACGAGTCATTCTCCTCAAATCAAGCTTCGCTCCTCGAGTCGAGTCATTCTCCTCGAGTCGAGCCTTGCTCCTCGAGACGAGTCATTCTCCTCGAATCGAGCTTCGCTCCTCGAGACAAGTCATTCTCCTCGAGTCGAGCCTTGCTCCTCAAGACGAGTCATACTCCTTCGGCCGAGCCTCGCTCCTCGAGTCGAGTCATTCTCCTCGAGTCGAGCCTTGCTCCTCGAGACAAGTCATTCTCGTCGAGTCGAGCCTGGCTCCTCGAGTCGAATCAATTTCCTCGAGTCGAGCCTTGCTCCTCGAGTCGAGTCATTCTCCTCGAATCGAGCTTCGCTCCTCGAACCGAGTCATACTCCTCGAGCCGAGCCATGCTCTTCGAGACGAGTCACACTCCTCGAGTCGAGCCTTGCTCCTCGAGTCGAGTCACTCTCCTCGAATCGAGCTTCGCTCCTCGAACCGAGTCATACTCCTCGAGCCGAGCCATGCTCTTCGAGACGAGTCACACTCCTCGAGTCGAGCCTTGCTCCTCGAGACAAGTCATTCTCCTCATGTCGAGCCTAGCTCCTCGAGTCGAATCATTCTCCTCGAGTCGAGCCTTGCTCCTCGAGTCGAGTCATTCTCCTCGAATCGAGCTTCGCTCCTCGAGACGAGTCACACTCCTCGAGTCGAGCCTTGCTCCTCAAGACGAGTCATTCTCCTTGAATCGAGCTTCGCTCCTCGAGTCGAGTCATTCTCCTCGAGTCGAGCCTCGCTCCTCGAGACGAGTTATTCTCCTCGAATCGAGCTTCGCTCCTCGAGACAAGTCATTCTCCTCGAGTCGAGCCTTGCTCCTCGAGACGAGTCATTCTCCTTGAATCGAGCCTCGCTCCTCGAGTCGAGTCATTCTCCTCGAGTCGAGCCTTGCTCCTCGAGTCTTGTCATTCTCTTCGAATCGAGCTTCGCTCCTCGAGTCGAGTCATTCTCCTCGAGTCGAGCCTTGTTCCTCGAGATGAGTCATTCTCCTCGAATCGAGCTTCGCTCCTTGAGTCGAGTCACACTCCTCGAGTCGAGCCTTGCTCCTCGAACCGAGTCATACTCCTCAAGCCGAGCTATGTTCTTCGAGACGCGTCACACTCCTCGAGTCAAGCCTTGCTTCTCGAGACGAGTCATTCTCCTCGAATCGAGCTTCGCTCCTCGATTCGAGCCTTAAAACTTTATGCACGAAGAGCCTCCGTCCATGCCTCACGAGACGATTTACTTCACCAGCAAAGAGACCAAGCGAGTTGTGCATTCGCATAATGACGCGATAGTGCTCAAAGCCCAAGTGGCTAACAACTTGATGAAAAGAGTTCTCATCGACAAACGGCAGTGCTGCCGACATAATCTTCAAGTCCACCCTAGAGCGCATGAAGCTCGGGGGGCTACGCCCAACTCCTACCCAAACGCCTCTATTCGGGTTCACTGGGGAGAGAGTCATGACCGGAGGCATCATCAATCTACCGGTCACCTTCGGGACTCCCGGAGGCATTGAAGTCGTTCACATGGTCCCATTCCTAGTGGTCGACCAAGAGTCCCCCTACAACGTAATCATTGGGCGACCCACGTTGAACCGACTAAGGGCTATTACTTCAACATACCACCTACTGGTGAAGTTCCCCACCGAGGATGGAATCGGCATCATGGCTGGCGACCAATCCCAAGCCAGAGTGAGTTACATCCAAGGAATCGATAGAAAGACCGCTAGAAAGACGGTTAACACGATCTCCCAATTCAGAGATAGCGTCGAGTCGACCAAGGTCCTCCGCGAAGTCCACGAAGACATCTGCATGACACCCAAGTGCAAGGTGCCGACGTCCTCATCCCAAGCAGAGAGGGACCCTGCAGAGTCCTCCAAGTCATACATGACGGGACCTACTACATCAAATACACAGACGAAACACCGATCTGTCGCCTGTGGAATGCGGAACACTTGAGGCAGTACTATCAATAGCCAGCGCTTCCCCCCATTTTATTTCTTTGCTTTCCAACATTCAATAAGGCCTACGAGCCAACGTTTTAGGATTTCAAATTTTTGCAATATTAATAAAGTTCGAGGTTTTTCTTTGAAAATCCACTCTTTCAAAGATATTCGATCATCAAAATACGATTGTAAACCCAAAACTCGGGGGGCTAGTGACATAGGCAATGGTAAGTACGCTCGAAATCCTCAACAAAGTACGCTCCGCAAAAAGAAAGCACGCTCCACCAAGACAAAACACCCGAACACAAACGGGAACGAGCGTTCAACCAAGACGCCTTCGCGGCGCGCTGTAAGACATCCACGAGATGCAAGCTAAAGACGCCTCCGCGGCGCGCCATAAGACATCCCTGAGATGCAGGCTGAAGATGCCTCCGCGGCGCGCCATAAGACATCCCTGAGATGCAGGCTGAAGACGCCTCCGCGGCACGCCATAAGACATCCCAGAGATGCAGGCTGAAGACGCCTCCACGGCGCGCCATAAGCCATCCCCGCGATGCAGGCTGAAGACGCCTCCACGGCACGCCATAAGACATCCCAGAGATGCAGGCTAAGACGCCTCCGCCGCGCGCCGTAAGACATCCCCGCGATGCAGGCTAAGACGCCCCCGCGGCGCGCTGTAAGACATCCCCGAGATGCAGGCTAAAGCTATCCCTCGCGGCGCAACCTAAAACGCCTACATGGCGCACTTAAGACGCCTACATGGCGCACGTAAGACGCGTAAAGGCGCAACCCGTAAGACGCCTACATGGCGCAACCTAAGACTCCTACATGGCGCACTTAAGACGCCTACATGGCGCAACCCGTAAGACGTCTACATGGCGCTACCTAAGACGCCTACATGGCGCACGTAAGATGCGTAAAGGCGCAACCTAAGACGCCTACATGGCGCACTTAAGACGCCTACATGGCGCAACCCGTAAGACGCCTACATGGCGCAACCTAAGACGCCTACATGGCGCACGTAAGACGCGTAAAGGCGCAACCCGTAAGACGCCTACATGGTGCAACCTAAGACGCCTACATGGCGCACGTAAGACGCGTAAAGGCGCAACCCGTAAGACGCCTACATGGCGCAACCTAAGATGCCTACATGGCGCACGTAAGACGTGTAAAGGCGCAACCCGTAAGACGCCTACATGGGGCAACTTAAGACGCCAACATGGCGCACGTAAGACGCGTAAAGGCGCAGCCCGTAAGACGCCTACATGGCGCAACCTAGGACGCCTACATGGCGCAAGTAAGACGCGTAAAGGCGCAGCCCGTAAGACGCCTACACGGCGCAACCGAAGAGGCCTACATGGCGCACGTAAGACGCGTAAAGGAGCAACCCGTAAGACGCCTACATGGCGCAACCTAAGACGCCTACATGGCGCACTTAATACGCCTACATGGCGCAACCCGTAAGACGCCTACATGGCGCAACCTAAGACGCCTACATGGCGCACGTAAGACGCGTAAAGGCGCAACCCGTAAGACGCCTACATGGCGCAACCTAAGACGCCTACATGGCGCACGTAAGACGCGTAAAGGCGCAACCCGTAAGACGCCTACATGGCGCAACCTAAGACGCCTACATGGCGCACGTAAGACGCGTAAAGGCGCAACCCGTAAGACGCCTACATGGCGCAACCTAAGATGCCTACATGGCGCACGTAAGACGCGTAAAGGCGCAACCCGTAAGACGCCTACATGGCGCAACCTAAGGCGCCTACATGGCGCACTTAAGATGCCCACATGGCGCACGTAAGACGCCTACATGGCGCAACCTAGGACGCCTACATGGCGCACTTAAGATGCCTACATGGCGCACGTAAGACGCGTAAAGGCGCAACCAGTAAGACGCCTACATGGCGCAACCTAAGACGCCTACATGGCGCACTTAAGATGCCCACATGGCGCACGTAAGACGCCTACATGGCGCAACCTAGGACACCTACATGGCGCACTTAAGACGCCTACATGGCGCACGTAAGACGCCTACATGGCACAACCAAGATGCCTACATGGCGCGCTTAAAATGCCTACCTGGCGAGACTTAAGATGCCCACATGGCGCAACCAAGTCGTCCTTCGTGACGCACCTAAGTAACCTACATGCTGCATCTAGGCCATCCCTCACGACGTGCCTATGACGCCTAAAACAACGTACAGAGCCGTCTCTAACGACGCGCTCTGAGTCACCGCAAGGCGCTGCGTATGATGACTAATCGCAATGCACCTGAACTGCCATACGAGGCGCAGTTCATGCCATCTTCGCCATCGCCAACTAAACACGATCACACTCACCTTGGGAGACTCCCCATTCCATGCGAGTTAATTGAAGCTTCTCGCAAAAACTCGCGAACCCCGCCTCCGAGCAAGAACCTCGCTCGGCCTGAACTAGCTGAGACTTCGCTCCTCGAGTCGAGCTTCGCTCCTCGAGTCAAGTCTTTCCCCTCGAGTCGAGCCTCGCTCCTTGAGTTGAGTCATTCTCCTCGAGTCGAGCCTTGCTCCTCAAAACGAATCATCCTCCGCGAGTCAAACTTCGCTCCTCGAGTCGAGTCACTCTCGAGCCTTGCTCTTCGAGTTGAGTCATTCTCCTCGAGTTGAGCCTCCCTCCTCGAGTCGAGTCGTTCTCCTCGAGTCGATCTTGTTGGAATCGATCTAGGGTTTAAGAAAAAGTTTAACGCTTCGTTAAGCGGCGGAATTTTAAAAATTTTCTTTTTAAGTAAAACTAGTTTTTACTAACCTAGACAAGAGCATGTACATGTAAATAAAAACCAATATGAGCTATTAAAGTTACTAACCTTTCTTGAAGCTTGAACCTTGTAGAAGCTTTTGGAAAGTTGCAACGCTCGTCTCCCCTCGCAGCACGTCTCTCTTTCTTTCCTCGGGAACTCGAGCAACCACGATAGTTTCTATCACTAAATCACTCGAAAAGAAGGAATCAGTGAGTGGGCACTTTTAAACACTACGACTTGAGAACGAGTCTCGAAGTCGCAGAGCTAAAGACTAGGTCGAGTGAGGACCTAGGTGCCAAGACAAGAGAAAACCGAAAATAAACTAGAGAGAGAGAGAAGAGGACTTCGGCCAAGTTCTAGAGAGAGAGTCTCTCAAATCTCTTAAACTTGGATGAATGAATTGTGAGGAAATGGGGCTCCTATTTATAGGAGAGGTCTCACCTTCAATAAGGTAGTTTCCTCTTCTATAGAATATCACATATTCATGAGCAAAAATCCTTCATTTCCCATTCCTTGTTGGGCGCCCAAGGCTGCCTCCTAGAGGCAAGGATTTGTTTCCTTTTTTGTTCCTTGGCTTTCCCTTTTCTCACTTGGCCGAATTTCCCATTGCATGTGTGGGAAATTTGTTTCCTCTTTTTCTTTTGGCAAGTATCTAAATACATTTATGCACAAAATAAACTCTCTTTCCTTGGGTATTATGGGCGCCCATTTCACTTCTAGAAGGAGCTTCTAGAAGCTTCTTCATTTATTCGTGAGAACATGAAAAAGGCCCATTAAGAGTTTTCAATAAAATTCTTATGAAATGAAATTAATTCACAAGGCCCAATTAATCATATTATGGCCGAGTGACATTAAGTCATCAAATGAACTTGTCAAAATTTATTGACATCCATTTCATCCTTATGTCTCAAAAGACAAAAATACCCTTTTAACTATTTTCGTTCTTGTTTTGGCTTAGCTTCCAGTTTAACTATTCCTATCGATGTGATTCGTGACAGTGACCTCATGGACCCAAATGAACAAAGCTTTAGCTAAACACTTGGACTCAAAAGTTCACAAACCTTTTCCAAGTTTAGCTTAATGCCAACTGACTCCACTAAAGAGCTGACACTGAAAATCTCTCGGTTCAAATGAATTTATTTTCTACTCAAGAATTCGACCTAATTATGATGAGCGGATCCACTGAATATTATCTATGTTTACCCTTCATGAATGTCATCAGCTAGTCGGGATTTACTAAATTACCATTTTACCCTTCTAGCTGTTATTTCCTCAACTCCTTTGTCGCTTGTGAATAAGTTAGAAACAATGTATTGACGAGGAGCTAACAAGTCACATTGTTTCATCCAAAAGAGTCAAGACTCAATTTGGACACTGGCCAGTTCATTTATTCACACTCCAAGGAACAAAGCATGAGGTGACATACATTGCATTTCAGCAATCTTGTACATGAATTCCATATCTATGAGAACTTCACAAAGTTACTCATGACAGACTCACAACTTAGTACTTCACCAATAGGCCTTGTTCGGAATCACATAGTGAGTCCGAACTTTGACTTTCTCAAATGAGAATACTAAGGTGTGAAATGGCATGTCTCATTTCAGGATTAAGGTAAGCATGATGCAATTCATACATAGTGACTTCGAGACATAAGAGGTTAAATGGTTTGTTCTTATCTTGTCTCTAGAAGTGCACTGGTCAATTCAGTACCTTCGGAAGATACCTAGAAGAACTATAGAGTTCCTAACTCTCAATGCCTCATAACCAGACATCATAGATTCTTCTAACAATCATACTGAGGTCAATAGTCCTTTGACCCTAAGATTGCGAATATATCGTTTTAAGCAAACTACGAAGAGTTTGTTCATGCAAATCTACATTTGTCTCTTCGTAAGTTGTTAAGTTTGTTTATGGACTAAAAGACTATGGTTTTATCATAAAGCTTCAGACAAGGAAGATTGAATGAACGTTTCAACTTTATTAATGAATGAATAGGCAATTACAAGCAAGAGTCTTCATGAGACTTTATTACATCAAATGTTCAAAATAAAGACTACAACTCTTCTTGTGGGCACTATTGACAACAAACTCCCACTTGACTCAAAGAAGGTGTGTGTAGTCCTTCATGCCTAATCCCTCACGATGTTGGTCGAAGACCTTGTTCGCTAGGGCCTTGGTGAATGGATCTGCGAGGTTGTCCACCGTTGAGATCTTCTTCACTTCCACGTCTCCGCGCTGCACGATCTCTCGAATCAAATGGTATTTCCTCTCAATATGCTTAGAGCGCTTATGGCTTCTAGGTTCCTTTGAGTTAGCGACAGCCCCACTATTATCACAATAAAGGGTCATGGGCTCGTCGACGTTTGGAACAACTTCCAAATACTTAAGGAACTTTCTAAGCCATACAGCCTCTTTGGATGCTTCACAAGCAGCCACATATTCTGCTTCCATTGTGGAGTCAGCAATGCAAGATTGCTTAATACTTCTCCACACAACAGCTCCACCATTAAGGATGAACACAGATCCCGAAGTGGATTTCCTGGAATCCTTATCCGCTTGAAAATCGGAGTCGGTATATCCCGTCATAGTCAGGTCAGTACCTGAGTATGTAAGCATCAAGTTCCTAGTTCTTCGAAGATACTTAAGAACATGCTTAACAGCAATCCAGTGCTCGGGTCCAGGGTTGGATTGGAAACGACTAACTACGCCAACGGCGAAACATATATCAGGTCGGGTGCAAAGCATAGCATACATGAGGCTTCCTACGGCAGAGGCGTAAGGAATTTTCCTCATGTCTTCAATCTCTTGTGCAGTCTTGGGAGACTGGTCCTTAGAGAGTGAAACTCCATGCCTAAAGGGTGTTTGACCCCTCTTGCAGTCTTGCATCGAGAAGCGATCCATCACCTTATCAATATAAGATGCTTGAGAGAGCGACAGGGTCCGGTTTTTCCTATCTCGAAAGATTTGGATTCCCAGAATGTATGCGGCTTCTCCTAGATCCTTCATATCGAATTGCTTTGCTAGCCAGACCTTAACCTCAGATAACTTACCCACGTCATTACCAATGAGTAGTATATCATCGACATATAGTACCAGAAACACAACTTTGCCTTCGTGTATTAACTTGTAAACACAAGGCTCATCTATTGACTGTTCAAAGCCGAAGCTCTTTACAGTTTCATCGAATCTAATGTTCCATGACCTAGATGCTTGCTTTAGTCCATAAATGGATTTAAGCAACTCACAAACCTTGGTCTCTTGACCTTTATCCACGAAACCGTCTGGTTGAGCCATGTAAATGCGCTCGTCAAGATTGCCATTCAGAAAGGCTGTCTTGACATCCATTTGCCAGATCTCATAGTCGAGAGCTGCAGCTATGGATAGGAGTATGCGGATGGATTTAAGCATCGCGACTGGCGAGAAGGTTTCTTCATAGTCAATCCCTTCTTGTTGGGTATAACCCTTCGCCACAAGTCGTGCTTTGAACGTCTCAACGTTCCCATCAGGACCCCTTTTCTTCTTGTATATCCACTTACACCCTACGGGTTTAATCCCTTCAGGAAGGTCTACAAGTTTCCAGACTTTGTTGACATACATCGAGTGCATCTCAACTTTCATGGCGTCAAGCCAAAGGTTTGATTCAGAACAAGCCATTGCTTGGCTATAGGAAACAGGATCATCCATGTCAGAGACGGCTACAAGAGAGTCTCCATAAGACATGTACCTGTCAGGCTTTTGAGTAGCCCTCCCACTACGTCGAAGTACTACTTGACGAGATTCTGATGAGTTAGGTTGTGTTTCAGTTGGGGTAAGAACAGTTCTTACAGATGAGGTAGAAGCTTCCTCACCCAACTTTTCTTCAAGCACAATTTTGCTTCTAGGTTTCGCATCCTTCATAAAGTCCTCCTCGAGGAAACGAGCATTCGTGCTAACGAAAGTCTTATCGTCCTCGGGACTATAGAAAGTAAAACCTTTGGTTTCCTTCGGATATCCTACAAACAGGCACAATTCTGACCTACTAGCCAACTTGCTAGTCTTTTGCCTTAGCACGTGTGCAGGGCAACCCCAAATTCGGATGCGGCCAAGATTCACTTTACGGCCAGTCCATCGTTCATAAGGAGTACCAGGAACCGTTTTGGACGGAACTTGGTTCAGAATATAAGCGGCTGTTTCGAGGGCATATCCCCAAAAGGAAAGCGGGAGTGATGAGTAACTCATCATTGATCTAACCATCTCCATAAGAGTTCGGTTTCTTCTCTCTGACACTCCGTTTTGTTGAGGTGTGCCAGGCGCGGTAAGCTGAGAAGCGATACCTTCTTCTTTAAGAAAGTCATCGAACTCTCCAGACATATACTCACCACCTCGATCAGATCGAAGGGTTTTGATCACTTTGCCAGTTTGCTTTTCCACTAAAGCCCTAAAGACCTTAAATACGTTAAAGGTCTCGGATTTGTGTTTAAGCAAATAGACAAACCCATATCTTGAGTAATCATCAGTGAAGGTAACGAAGTATTCGTATCCTCCACGTGCCTGTTGGTTGAGTGGACCACATACATCAGAATGTATTAGTTCCAGCAACTCAGTGGCTCTTCGACCCTTATCGGAGAAAGGTCGCTTAGTCATTTTTCCTTCTATGCAGGATTCACAAGTAGGTAGTGAATCTATTGCAGAGGCTTGGAGTGGACCATCCCTCACAAGTCTCTTAATCCTATCTAGACTGATATGACCAAGTCTTAAGTGCCAGAGGTATGTTGATTTTGTTAGATCGGAGGATTCAGAAAGTTTGATCCTCTTTGGCTCCCTAATTAGATCATTATCTATTTCGGTGTCTAAAAGAGAAGGTTGAGTGGGATAGATGTAAAAAAAAGACCATTCTTCATACATGCATCAGTGACGAAAGAATTAGAAAAAGAAATACGAATTCCATTCTTAATGAACTTTAAACAATAATCTTGCTCAAGAAGACGAGCAACGGATATTAAGTTCTTACCAAAGGTAGGAACAAAATAAACATTATTCAAGTTTATAGTACGGTCTTCAAAAGACAATGTCACGGATCCCACAGCCTTCGCAGACACCAGGCTCCCATCACCCCATTTGAAACAGAACTCGCCTTCCTCTAAGCTTTTGGTTTTCTTGAAACCATTCAAGGAACAACAAATATGGTTAGTAGCAGCGGAGTCAATAATCCACGATGATACATTATCAGCTACTAAGCATGCTTCGGTAACTAGTACAATACTATGTTCCTTTGCTTTGAGATAGGCGGGACAGTTCTTTTTATCGGCCTTGTAAGGTCTCTTCACAGTTCCAGAGGCGGAGGCTTTTGCTCAGTAGCATGTGCCTCTCCTTGATTCCTCTTTCTCTTAGTGAAACCTACAGCAGTGTGAAGTTCTTCCATAAGCTTGGTAACAGTGTACTCTAGCTTGTTAATGGAGTAGTTCATCTTGTAGGTATCAAGAGATGCGGGGAGAGTTTCTAAGATCACATCTATGACATTCTTCCCATCAATCTCAGATCCTAGGATTTCCATTTTACTCAGATGACTAATGATCAATATCATAAAGTCTCCAACAGGAGTCCTAGCCTGCATATGACAGTTCATAAACTGTCGGACTGCTTGTAGCCTTGTTTGACGTCTTTGCCCTCCAAACATCTCAAGGAGATTGTAGAGCATGTCAGCGGCAGTCTCGAAGTCACGATGTTGCTCTTTCAGCATATTGTTCATAGATGCCAAGATATAGCACCTCACAATCTCATCGGATCGAAGCCAGGCCGCTAAGGCGTCATTGTCCTCTTGAGTTGAATCATCATTCGTCAGAGGAGGACACGGGGTGGTGAGTACCCTTTTGTGCTTGTTAACGGTAGGTATTATGTCGAGGTTACGTAGTTTTCGTTTTCGAGTTTATTCGAGGAAAGAAAGATTGAGAGATGTTTGAGAGACATATTGCCTATTTAAGTTGAAACAAGTTTATGATTAGTCTTTGGTTTAGGATTTAAGTTTCATTAAGACTTTTGTAAAACCCAAAGGTGTTATAAACCAAACGATAATTTACTCCCTCAAGAGAAGGCCGCAAAAAATCTCCATTTATAAGTAAATGACACATCATTAATGCTAAGCCAAGATGTCAGTACATCATTTTGACTAGCCACCTTGTAAATTGGTTTGATCACTCATATCCTTTCGCAGAGCCTTAAGGAAGGATACTAGGGATTGAGCCTAAGTGTGCAACCAACCACTTAGTCCAAAAGATCAGCTTTGAAAAACAATCCCCCAAGGGGAGGCCTTGCCATCATTGCATCACTTTCGGACGTAGCTCATTGAGCAATGATCGAAGCAATAACGCCTTGGAGTACTCACATTTAAGTGAGGGTCGCAAGAGCGGCTCTTAGTCCCACGTTATTGCATCTTTCACTAGTGTTGGGGATCGCGGGTTACAAACAACGAATATAACCCTCCCACTTAGTTTTTGGAGATGGTTCATCGACTCTTTTAAGTTCAGAAACAGATTTCCTAGTTAGAGAGCGACAGAGCGGACAACTAGAAGAGAATCCTAGATCGACATGTTCAGAGCAGTATTAGTGCATAAAGGCACAAGGGACATACTCGATCTTTTCCTATTTTCTATTTCGGGAAAGTGCGTGAGGGAAGTGTGAACTTCAACTCACTCGAACACTTGAAAGTTTGAGATTACACATCTTTTATTTTTCGGCTTTGTCTACAAAGAGACCTCCCACTCAAAATTTCAAGAGCATATAGATTTTGAACATATGTGATATAGATATAGTTTTGAAAACATTTTGAAAATTTATTTGATTTGGATGACAAAATATTTTCAAGTTTGAAAGTGAAAACGGTTTTTCAAAATTAAAACTAGTTTTGTAAAAATTCAATTTCAATTAATCTTTCAAAAAACAAAACTTTTAATCTTTACACATCATGTTTATAATCATATGAAAAACATTTTTGCTCAAGAAAGTTTTCTCATTAGAGTTCTATAACTCATGGTAGTGGGGTTTGAAAATCCGGATTTCTAAAAAAACTGGAGTTTCAGACAGCCGCGCACCTCGGAGTAAAATCGCCATAACTGGCGGCTCCGATGTCCTTTTGAGCCGAAACCGGTGGCATTGGACAGAGGACAGACAGAGCTTTAATTTGATTCAAGAATCATTAAATTTCGGGTTTACATTCCAGCTCGAAGAAAAAGAAATAAATTAAAGCTTTGTCCTTTTAGGTGCGAAAAAGAAACGAGTGTAACGGAACGTTTTATGAGGTTGTTTAAAGCTTTTATTTGTGTTTTATTAGCAGGGTAACAACATAGAATAAAAGAAATAACAACATGCATAAAACGATTCAAGTAAATAAACGAAACTAGCAAGAAAATAAAACTAGTCACAAAATTTACTCGAAAATTCTCAAACCTTTAAAACACGTTTTTCAATATAAAAAAAATAAAAACTTTTAGAACTGATTCTAATGTGTTTTAACATCATCCCAAACTCATAGAAAATCAACATGGTTTTTAATTTAAAGGCATGAGCAATAAATTAAAAAAAACTAAGATTACAATTCTAACTTGTCACAAAATTAGTAAACTATCGAAAACGATTTTCAAGCTCATAATTTAAAAACATGCACATGCATTCCTTTGACCATAGCTCTGATACCATTTGTTGGAATCGATCTAGGGTTTAAGAAAAAGTTTAACGCTTCGTTAAGCGGCGGAATTTTAAAAATTTTCTTTTTAAGTAAAACTAGTTTTTACTAACCTAGACAAGAGCATGTACATGTAAATAAAAACCAATATGAGCTATTAAAGTTACTAACCTTTCTTGAAGCTTGAACCTTGTAGAAGCTTTTGGAAAGTTGCAACGCTCGTCTCCCCTCGCAGCACGTCTCTCTTTCTTTCCTCGGGAACTCGAGCAACCACGATAGTTTCTATCACTAAATCACTCGAAAAGAAGGAATCAGTGAGTGGGCACTTTTAAACACTACGACTTGAGAACGAGTCTCGAAGTCGCAGAGCTAAAGACTAGGTCGAGTGAGGACCTAGGTGCCAAGACAAGAGAAAACCGAAAATAAACTAGAGAGAGAGAGAAGAGGACTTCGGCCAAGTTCTAGAGAGAGAGTCTCTCAAATCTCTTAAACTTGGATGAATGAATTGTGAGGAAATGGGGCTCCTATTTATAGGAGAGGTCTCACCTTCAATAAGGTAGTTTCCTCTTCTATAGAATATCACATATTCATGAGCAAAAATCCTTCATTTCCCATTCCTTGTTGGGCGCCCAAGGCTGCCTCCTAGAGGCAAGGATTTGTTTCCTTTTTTGTTCCTTGGCTTTCCCTTTTCTCACTTGGCCGAATTTCCCATTGCATGTGTGGGAAATTTGTTTCCTCTTTTTCTTTTGGCAAGTATCTAAATACATTTATGCACAAAATAAACTCTCTTTCCTTGGGTATTATGGGCGCCCATTTCACTTCTAGAAGGAGCTTCTAGAAGCTTCTTCATTTATTCATGAGAACATGAAAAAGGCCCATTAAGAGTTTTCAATAAAATTCTTATGAAATGAAATTAATTCACAAGGCCCAATTAATCATATTATGGCCGAGTGACATTAAGTCATCAAATGAACTTGTCAAAATTTATTGACATCCATTTCATCCTTATGTCTCAAAAGACAAAAATACCCTTTTAACTATTTTCGTTCTTGTTTTGGCTTAGCTTCCAGTTTAACTATTCCTATCGATGTGATTCGTGACAGTGACCTCATGGACCCAAATGAACAAAGCTTTAGCTAAACACTTGGACTCAAAAGTTCACAAACCTTTTCCAAGTTTAGCTTAATGCCAACTGACTCCACTAAAGAGCTGACACTGAAAATCTCTCGGTTCAAATGAATTTATTTTCTACTCAAGAATTCGACCTAATTATGATGAGCGGATCCACTGAATATTATCTATGTTTACCCTTCATGAATGTCATCAGCTAGTCGGGATTTACTAAATTAGCATTTTACCCTTCTAGCTGTTATTTCCTCAACTCCTTTGTCGCTTGTGAATAAGTTAGAAACAATGTATTGACGAGGAGCTAACAAGTCACATTGTTTCATCCAAAAGAGTCAAGACTCAATTTGGACACTGGCCAGTTCATTTATTCACACTCCAAGGAACAAAGCATGAGGTGACATACATTGCATTTCAGCAATCTTGTACATGAATTCCATATCTATGAGAACTTCACAAAGTTACTCATGACAGACTCACAACTTAGTACTTCACCAATAGGCCTTGTTCGGAATCACATAGTGAGTCCGAACTTTGACTTTCTCAAATGAGAATACTAAGGTGTGAAATGGCATGTCTCATTTCAGGATTAAGGTAAGCATGATGCAATTCATACATAGTGACTTCGAGACATAAGAGGTTAAATGGTTTGTTCTTATCTTGTCTCTAGAAGTGCACTGGTCAATTCAGTACCTTCGGAAGATACCTAGAAGAACTATAGAGTTCCTAACTCTCAATGCCTCATAACCAGACATCATAGATTCTTCTAACAATCATACTGAGGTCAATAGTCCTTTGACCCTAAGATTGCGAATATATCGTTTTAAGCAAACTACGAAGAGTTTGTTCATGCAAATCTACATTTGTCTCTTCGTAAGTTGTTAAGTTTGTTTATGGACTAAAAGACTATGGTTTTATCATAAAGCTTCAGACAAGGAAGATTGAATGAACGTTTCAACTTTATTAATGAATGAATAGGCAATTACAAGCAAGAGTCTTCATGAGACTTTATTACATCAAATGTTCAAAATAAAGACTACAACTCTTCTTGTGGGCACTATTGACAACAGATCTTTGCTCCCTGAGTCGAGTCATTCTCCTCGAAGTCGAGCCTCGCTCATCGAGTCGAGTCATTCTCCTCAAGTTGAGCGTCGCTCCTCGAGCTGAGTCATCCTCCCCGAGTTGAGTCATTCTCCTCGAGTTGAGTCATTCTCCTCGAGTCGAGCTTCTCTCCTCGAGTCGAGTCATTCTCCTCTAACTGAACCATTCTGCTCGAGTCGAGCCCTGCTCCTCGGGTCGAGTCATTCTCCTCAAGTCGAACTTCGCTCCTCGGATCGAGTCATTCTCCTCGAGTCGAGCTTCGCTCCTTGAGTCGAGTCATTCTCCTCGAGTCGAGCTTCGCTCCTTGAGTAGAGTCGTTCTACTCGAGTCGAGTCATCATCCTCTAGTCGAGCTTCGCTCCTCGAGTCAAATCACTGTCCTCGAGTCGAGCCTTGCTCCCCGAGTCAAATCACTCTCCTCGAGTCGAGCCCCGCTCCTTGAATCGAGTCATTCTCCTCGAGTCGAGCTTCGCTCCTTGAGTCGAGTCATTCTCCTCAAGTCGAGCTCCGCTCCTCGAGTCGAGTCATCATCCTCAAGTCGAGCTTCGCTCCTCGAGTCAAATCACTGTCCTCGAGTCGAGCCTTGCTCCCCGAGTCAAATCATTCTCCTCGAGTCGAGCTTCGCTCCTTGAGTCGAGTCATTCTCCTCAAAGTCGAGATTCGCTCCTTGAGTCGATTCATTCTCCTTAAAGTCGAGCTTTGTTCCTCGAGTCGATTCATTCTCCTCAAGCCGAGCCTTGCTCCCCGAGTCAAATCATTCTCCTCGAGTCGAGCCCCGCTCCTTGAGTCGAGTCATTCTCCTCAAGTCGAGCCCCGCTCCTCGAATCGAGTCATCCTCCTCGAGTCGAGTTTCGCTCCTTGAGTCGAGTCATTCTCCTCGAATCGAGCTTCGCTCCTTGAGTTGAGTCATTCTCCTTGAGTCGAGCATCGCTCCTTAACGTCGAGTCGCTCTCCTTGAGTCGAACACTGCTCCTCAAGTCAAGACATCGTCCTCAAGTCGAGTCACACCCTCCTCGAGTCGAGCCATGCTCCTCGAGTCGAGTCACTCTCCTTGAGTCATCCCCCTCGAGTCGAGCATCACTCATCAAGTCATTCTCCCCGAGTTGAGTCTTGCCCCTCGAATCGAGTCATACTCCTCGAGTCGAGCATCGCTCCTCGAGTAGAGTCATATTCCTTAAAGTCCAGCCAATCTCCTTGAGTCGAGCCTAGCCCCTCGAGTCGAGACTTGAGTCGGCTCCCTGAGTCGAGCCTAGCCCCTCGAGTTGAGACTTGAGTCGGCTCCCCGAGTTGAGCTTTGCTCCTCGAGTTGAGACTTGATTCAATCTCCTCGAGTCGAGCTTCGCTCCTCGAGTCGAGCCTTGAGTCAGTCTCCTCGAGGCGAGCTTCGCTCCTCGAGTCGAGCCTTGAGTCGTTCTCCTCGAGTCGAGTCCCGCTCCTTGAACAAACGGCTGGAGCAACCTGAAGAACAGGTTAGCCAAAGCAGAGACCCGCGCTCGCGCCTAGGGAATAAGGGCCGATATTCCGAACGCAGACGAAGAAGCGTCACCAAGGCAGGAATAGCGGATGCCCCGTGAGACCGACTTATGCTTGATGCGTGGTCATACTTTTAGCGTTTATCCCCGAGCAGTCGAAGCCCTCCGGTGTGGCAGAGCCTTCTTCCAGGTGCCACTCCGTCTTCTCGAAGCATCCGCCCGCAGCATCAACCTCTGTCTTCGAGACCTCGGAATGAGCACGCCTCTGCATAAAAGGAAAAAGTGCAGTCGCCTTCCAAGCTGGCCGAGACGGAAGCCATGATCTTCCCCTAATACGTCACAATTACACAATCGTCGCCCTGCTAGTCACCGTCGAGTCCCATGGACTCCGGATTGATGATATTATCAAGCAAAATGCCATCGAAGAAAGACTTGGGCATGACTTCGCCAAAAGATCAACGAGCCGCGACATGCCGGACCGCCTCTACATAAATGCGTGTCCCGCCTGCCCACGCATGTCCCCTTTGCTCCGGGACTAGAGCGATGGACGCAAACACGTCTGCCTCGCCTACGTCGAGCTACGTCTCCTATCCGCTTGGATCATCCTCCACGTGTCGATCACACACTCGTGTCGAGAGAAACGGAAAAGCGAGAGAGAGCACTAGAATTCGCAAGAATATTCTCTATGTTCACAAAAGCTTCGCGACAGCGAAGCCCTGGGAGATAAATTTTCCTCAAACACCCGGCAGAAACAACTAAAAGTTCACCGCCCGGGGCCTCCCGAGCGATAAACTTGGGGGGCTAATGTTGTCGGTCGTTTTCGGAATACCCGAGACGCCAAGAAGACACGCCGTTCAAAGGGCCGATGGTCAGGCCGGAGGTCCTGAAGAGCGGCAAGCC
Source organism: Urtica dioica subsp. dioica (assembly GCF_054948205.1). Lineage (NCBI taxonomy): Eukaryota > Viridiplantae > Streptophyta > Magnoliopsida > Rosales > Urticaceae > Urtica > Urtica dioica. The sequence continues at coordinate 43,784,916 of NC_142759.1, read as the reverse complement.
TTCTGTCACGAGTCGACTGACAAGTCCTCGTGCCAAATCCTCACGTTCCTCGAGTCGAGCCTCGGGTCGCTCCTCGAGTCGAGCCTTGAGTCGTTCCTCTAGTCGAGCCTTGAGTCGTTCTCCTCGAGTCGAGCCTCGAGTCATTCCTCGAGTCGAGCCTTGAGTCGTTCCTCGAGTCAAGCCTCGAGTCGTTCTCCTCGAGTCGAGCCTCGAGTCGTTCCTTGAGTCGAGCCTCGAGTCGCTCCTCGAGTCGAGCCTTGAGTTGTTCCTCGAGTCGAGCCTCGAGTCGTTCTCCTCGAGTCGAGCCTCGAGTCGTTCCTCGAGTCGAGCCTTGAGTTGTTCCTCGAGTCGAGCCACTCTCGTCGAGTAGAAACCTTCATATTTCGCATGGCAAGAATGGTATTCGAAGACCCCTAAAGGCCCGCAAGAGTCCGGCAAGACGAACCATTCGCTGCGCGCACAGCAAGCTGCGTCGGCCAGCCGCGCAGCAAGCAACGCGCCGCGCTCGCCATGCGCCGCGCACCCGCGCGCCGCGCCAGATGACTCGCGCGCCGCGCCCCCTGCGCCGCGCGCCGCGCGTTGTGCGCCGCTCTTTGTGCGCCGTGCGCCTCCGCTTGATGCCACATGCGTTCCTAGTCCCACATGGACGATAAAGAAGCCTTCTAAGACCCCCAAACACCTATAAATACCCCCTCTCATTGAGGGGAAAGCCATCCCATTCTTTCTCAAGGAACTTGAGACTTCTCTCCGCTTCTCTAGATGCCATCCTTGGCCTGAAGCGAATTCTCCACGATTTCTCGCTCTCGGAGATTCTGAAGCACTTTCCGGGGACTCCCGAGTGCCACCTCTCTTGATTGAGCGATTAATCTTGAGCCCACGAGTGCTCTAACGGTTTTCTACTGAAAATCGCCTACGCGTCTAGCACCCTAGACGCGTCCGCCATTTCTGACAAGAAATCGCCTACGCGTCCGGCATTTCCGACTAGAAACCGCCTACGCGTCCGGAATCTCCGCCACAACAAGGAACTCTTGACTTAGAGTCTTCCACGTCTCCGAAAGAGAGAAAACACACATTCTCTCTCGCATACGCGTCACACACGCTTGAATTACGTTCTGACCTGATCCCACACACGGGTACGTAGGCAGCCGACAACCAAGGCACGGTCACTCCTCCTCCTCACCCCCTACCTCTCCCGAGAGGCGGGTTGATCGGAGAAAACCCTAGCTTGAGACTATCGAGTTCACACTCTTGGCCCGGGTGCGATCACTTGGTCCGGCCTTGGATCGAACCGCCCGAGGTTTTAAATAGTTGTTCATTTTCGTGCGACAACATTTTGGCGCTAGAAGGAGGGCACTTCCCGACCTATTCAGCCTGAAATCCCTTCTGTTCATCTTCTTCTTTTCTTCTGCGAACTCAACTTTCTCGAACTTGAGAAACGATGAGTAGCCAACCACCCATACGTTCTGAGGGTGTGAACAACCCCGAAAACATCACTGGGACCAAGAAATACTTCTTGCGCTCCCGAGCGCATGGTGACGAAGAGTCGCTCCACGAAGAGAGCCTGACCCGCTCACCATCTCCATCTCCTGATAGCAGGGACGACCGCATCATGGAGTTGGAGGAGAGTATCCGCCAACTAAAGGCGAAAAACGCAAGGTACCACAACCGAATGGCTGCAAAGTTGAGTCGAGCATCGCTCCTCGATTCGAGTCATTCTCTTCGAATCGAGCTTCGCTCCTCGAGTCGAGTCATTCTCCTCGAGTCGAGCCTTGTTCCTCGAGATGAGTCATTTTCCTCAAGTCGAGCTTCGCTCCTTGAGATGAGTCACACTCCTCGAGTCGAGCCTTGCTCCTCGAGACGAGTCATACTCCTCGGGCCGAGCCTCGCTCCTCGAGTCGAGTCATTCTCCTCGAGTCGAGCCTTGCTCCTCGAGACAAGTCATTCTCCTCGAGTCGAGCCTGGCTCCTCGAGTCGAATCATTCTCCTCGAGTCGAGCCTTGCTCCTAGAGTCGAGTCATTCTCCTCGAATCGAGCTTCGCTCCTCGAACCGAGTCATACTCCTCGAGCCGAGCCATGCTCTTCGAGACGAGTCACACTCCTCGAGTCGAGCCTTGCTCCTCGAGTCGAGTCGCTCTCCTCGAATCGAGCTTCGCTCCTCGAACCGAGTCATACTCCTCGAGCCGAGCCATGCTCTTCGAGACGAGTCACACTCCTCGAGTCGAGCCTTGCTCCTCGAGACAAGTCATTCTCCTCGAGTCGAGCCTGGCTCATCGAGTCGAATCATTCTCCTCGAGTCGAGCCTTGCTCCTCGAGTCGAGTCATTCTCCTCGAATCGAGCTTCGCTCCTCGAGACGAGTCACACTCCTCGAGTCGAGCCTTGCTCTTCGAGACGAGTCGCACTCCTCGAGTCGAGCCTTGCTCCTCGAGACGAGTCATTCTCCTCAAATCAAGCTTCGCTCCTCGAGTCGAGTCATTCTCCTCGAGTCGAGCCTTGCTCCTCGAGACGAGTCATTCTCCTCGAATCGAGCTTCGCTCCTCGAGACAAGTCATTCTCCTCGAGTCGAGCCTTGCTCCTCAAGACGAGTCATACTCCTTCGGCCGAGCCTCGCTCCTCGAGTCGAGTCATTCTCCTCGAGTCGAGCCTTGCTCCTCGAGACAAGTCATTCTCGTCGAGTCGAGCCTGGCTCCTCGAGTCGAATCAATTTCCTCGAGTCGAGCCTTGCTCCTCGAGTCGAGTCATTCTCCTCGAATCGAGCTTCGCTCCTCGAACCGAGTCATACTCCTCGAGCCGAGCCATGCTCTTCGAGACGAGTCACACTCCTCGAGTCGAGCCTTGCTCCTCGAGTCGAGTCACTCTCCTCGAATCGAGCTTCGCTCCTCGAACCGAGTCATACTCCTCGAGCCGAGCCATGCTCTTCGAGACGAGTCACACTCCTCGAGTCGAGCCTTGCTCCTCGAGACAAGTCATTCTCCTCATGTCGAGCCTAGCTCCTCGAGTCGAATCATTCTCCTCGAGTCGAGCCTTGCTCCTCGAGTCGAGTCATTCTCCTCGAATCGAGCTTCGCTCCTCGAGACGAGTCACACTCCTCGAGTCGAGCCTTGCTCCTCAAGACGAGTCATTCTCCTCGAATCGAGCTTCGCTCCTCGAGTCGAGTCATTCTCCTCGAGTCGAGCCTCGCTCCTCGAGACGAGTTATTCTCCTCGAATCGAGCTTCGCTCCTCGAGACAAGTCATTCTCCTCGAGTCGAGCCTTGCTCCTCGAGACGAGTCATTCTCCTTGAATCGAGCCTCGCTCCTCGAGTCGAGTCATTCTCCTCGAGTCGAGCCTTGCTCCTCGAGTCTTGTCATTCTCTTCGAATCGAGCTTCGCTCCTCGAGTCGAGTCATTCTCCTCGAGTCGAGCCTTGTTCCTCGAGATGAGTCATTCTCCTCGAATCGAGCTTCGCTCCTTGAGTCGAGTCACACTCCTCGAGTCGAGCCTTGCTCCTCGAACCGAGTCATACTCCTCAAGCCGAGCTATGTTCTTCGAGACGCGTCACACTCCTCGAGTCAAGCCTTGCTTCTCGAGACGAGTCATTCTCCTCGAATCGAGCTTCGCTCCTCGATTCGAGCCTTAAAACTTTATGCACGAAGAGCCTCCGTCCATGCCTCACGAGACGATTTACTTCACCAGCAAAGAGACCAAGCGAGTTGTGCATTCGCATAATGACGCGATAGTGCTCAAAGCCCAAGTGGCTAACAACTTGATGAAAAGAGTTCTCATCGACAAACGGCAGTGCTGCCGACATAATCTTCAAGTCCACCCTAGAGCGCATGAAGCTCGGGGGGCTACGCCCAACTCCTACCCAAACGCCTCTATTCGGGTTCACTGGGGAGAGAGTCATGACCGGAGGCATCATCAATCTACCGGTCACCTTCGGGACTCCCGGAGGCATTGAAGTCGTTCACATGGTCCCATTCCTAGTGGTCGACCAAGAGTCCCCCTACAACGTAATCATTGGGCGACCCACGTTGAACCGACTAAGGGCTATTACTTCAACATACCACCTACTGGTGAAGTTCCCCACCGAGGATGGAATCGGCATCATGGCTGGCGACCAATCCCAAGCCAGAGTGAGTTACATCCAAGGAATCGATAGAAAGACCGCTAGAAAGACGGTTAACACGATCTCCCAATTCAGAGATAGCGTCGAGTCGACCAAGGTCCTCCGCGAAGTCCACGAAGACATCTGCATGACACCCAAGTGCAAGGTGCCGACGTCCTCATCCCAAGCAGAGAGGGACCCTGCAGAGTCCTCCAAGTCATACATGACGGGACCTACTACATCAAATACACAGACGAAACACCGATCTGTCGCCTGTGGAATGCGGAACACTTGAGGCAGTACTATCAATAGCCAGCGCTTCCCCCCATTTTATTTCTTTGCTTTCCAACATTCAATAAGGCCTACGAGCCAACGTTTTAGGATTTCAAATTTTTGCAATATTAATAAAGTTCGAGGTTTTTCTTTGAAAATCCACTCTTTCAAAGATATTCGATCATCAAAATACGATTGTAAACCCAAAACTCGGGGGGCTAGTGACATAGGCAATGGTAAGTACGCTCGAAATCCTCAACAAAGTACGCTCCGCAAAAAGAAAGCACGCTCCACCAAGACAAAACACCCGAACACAAACGGGAACGAGCGTTCAACCAAGACGCCTTCGCGGCGCGCTGTAAGACATCCACGAGATGCAAGCTAAAGACGCCTCCGCGGCGCGCCATAAGACATCCCTGAGATGCAGGCTGAAGATGCCTCCGCGGCGCGCCATAAGACATCCCTGAGATGCAGGCTGAAGACGCCTCCGCGGCACGCCATAAGACATCCCAGAGATGCAGGCTGAAGACGCCTCCACGGCGCGCCATAAGCCATCCCCGCGATGCAGGCTGAAGACGCCTCCACGGCACGCCATAAGACATCCCAGAGATGCAGGCTAAGACGCCTCCGCCGCGCGCCGTAAGACATCCCCGCGATGCAGGCTAAGACGCCCCCGCGGCGCGCTGTAAGACATCCCCGAGATGCAGGCTAAAGCTATCCCTCGCGGCGCAACCTAAAACGCCTACATGGCGCACTTAAGACGCCTACATGGCGCACGTAAGACGCGTAAAGGCGCAACCCGTAAGACGCCTACATGGCGCAACCTAAGACTCCTACATGGCGCACTTAAGACGCCTACATGGCGCAACCCGTAAGACGTCTACATGGCGCTACCTAAGACGCCTACATGGCGCACGTAAGATGCGTAAAGGCGCAACCTAAGACGCCTACATGGCGCACTTAAGACGCCTACATGGCGCAACCCGTAAGACGCCTACATGGCGCAACCTAAGACGCCTACATGGCGCACGTAAGACGCGTAAAGGCGCAACCCGTAAGACGCCTACATGGTGCAACCTAAGACGCCTACATGGCGCACGTAAGACGCGTAAAGGCGCAACCCGTAAGACGCCTACATGGCGCAACCTAAGATGCCTACATGGCGCACGTAAGACGTGTAAAGGCGCAACCCGTAAGACGCCTACATGGGGCAACTTAAGACGCCAACATGGCGCACGTAAGACGCGTAAAGGCGCAGCCCGTAAGACGCCTACATGGCGCAACCTAGGACGCCTACATGGCGCAAGTAAGACGCGTAAAGGCGCAGCCCGTAAGACGCCTACACGGCGCAACCGAAGAGGCCTACATGGCGCACGTAAGACGCGTAAAGGAGCAACCCGTAAGACGCCTACATGGCGCAACCTAAGACGCCTACATGGCGCACTTAATACGCCTACATGGCGCAACCCGTAAGACGCCTACATGGCGCAACCTAAGACGCCTACATGGCGCACGTAAGACGCGTAAAGGCGCAACCCGTAAGACGCCTACATGGCGCAACCTAAGACGCCTACATGGCGCACGTAAGACGCGTAAAGGCGCAACCCGTAAGACGCCTACATGGCGCAACCTAAGACGCCTACATGGCGCACGTAAGACGCGTAAAGGCGCAACCCGTAAGACGCCTACATGGCGCAACCTAAGATGCCTACATGGCGCACGTAAGACGCGTAAAGGCGCAACCCGTAAGACGCCTACATGGCGCAACCTAAGGCGCCTACATGGCGCACTTAAGATGCCCACATGGCGCACGTAAGACGCCTACATGGCGCAACCTAGGACGCCTACATGGCGCACTTAAGATGCCTACATGGCGCACGTAAGACGCGTAAAGGCGCAACCAGTAAGACGCCTACATGGCGCAACCTAAGACGCCTACATGGCGCACTTAAGATGCCCACATGGCGCACGTAAGACGCCTACATGGCGCAACCTAGGACACCTACATGGCGCACTTAAGACGCCTACATGGCGCACGTAAGACGCCTACATGGCACAACCAAGATGCCTACATGGCGCGCTTAAAATGCCTACCTGGCGAGACTTAAGATGCCCACATGGCGCAACCAAGTCGTCCTTCGTGACGCACCTAAGTAACCTACATGCTGCATCTAGGCCATCCCTCACGACGTGCCTATGACGCCTAAAACAACGTACAGAGCCGTCTCTAACGACGCGCTCTGAGTCACCGCAAGGCGCTGCGTATGATGACTAATCGCAATGCACCTGAACTGCCATACGAGGCGCAGTTCATGCCATCTTCGCCATCGCCAACTAAACACGATCACACTCACCTTGGGAGACTCCCCATTCCATGCGAGTTAATTGAAGCTTCTCGCAAAAACTCGCGAACCCCGCCTCCGAGCAAGAACCTCGCTCGGCCTGAACTAGCTGAGACTTCGCTCCTCGAGTCGAGCTTCGCTCCTCGAGTCAAGTCTTTCCCCTCGAGTCGAGCCTCGCTCCTTGAGTTGAGTCATTCTCCTCGAGTCGAGCCTTGCTCCTCAAAACGAATCATCCTCCGCGAGTCAAACTTCGCTCCTCGAGTCGAGTCACTCTCGAGCCTTGCTCTTCGAGTTGAGTCATTCTCCTCGAGTTGAGCCTCCCTCCTCGAGTCGAGTCGTTCTCCTCGAGTCGATCTTGTTGGAATCGATCTAGGGTTTAAGAAAAAGTTTAACGCTTCGTTAAGCGGCGGAATTTTAAAAATTTTCTTTTTAAGTAAAACTAGTTTTTACTAACCTAGACAAGAGCATGTACATGTAAATAAAAACCAATATGAGCTATTAAAGTTACTAACCTTTCTTGAAGCTTGAACCTTGTAGAAGCTTTTGGAAAGTTGCAACGCTCGTCTCCCCTCGCAGCACGTCTCTCTTTCTTTCCTCGGGAACTCGAGCAACCACGATAGTTTCTATCACTAAATCACTCGAAAAGAAGGAATCAGTGAGTGGGCACTTTTAAACACTACGACTTGAGAACGAGTCTCGAAGTCGCAGAGCTAAAGACTAGGTCGAGTGAGGACCTAGGTGCCAAGACAAGAGAAAACCGAAAATAAACTAGAGAGAGAGAGAAGAGGACTTCGGCCAAGTTCTAGAGAGAGAGTCTCTCAAATCTCTTAAACTTGGATGAATGAATTGTGAGGAAATGGGGCTCCTATTTATAGGAGAGGTCTCACCTTCAATAAGGTAGTTTCCTCTTCTATAGAATATCACATATTCATGAGCAAAAATCCTTCATTTCCCATTCCTTGTTGGGCGCCCAAGGCTGCCTCCTAGAGGCAAGGATTTGTTTCCTTTTTTGTTCCTTGGCTTTCCCTTTTCTCACTTGGCCGAATTTCCCATTGCATGTGTGGGAAATTTGTTTCCTCTTTTTCTTTTGGCAAGTATCTAAATACATTTATGCACAAAATAAACTCTCTTTCCTTGGGTATTATGGGCGCCCATTTCACTTCTAGAAGGAGCTTCTAGAAGCTTCTTCATTTATTCATGAGAACATGAAAAAGGCCCATTAAGAGTTTTCAATAAAATTCTTATGAAATGAAATTAATTCACAAGGCCCAATTAATCATATTATGGCCGAGTGACATTAAGTCATCAAATGAACTTGTCAAAATTTATTGACATCCATTTCATCCTTATGTCTCAAAAGACAAAAATACCCTTTTAACTATTTTCGTTCTTGTTTTGGCTTAGCTTCCAGTTTAACTATTCCTATCGATGTGATTCGTGACAGTGACCTCATGGACCCAAATGAACAAAGCTTTAGCTAAACACTTGGACTCAAAAGTTCACAAACCTTTTCCAAGTTTAGCTTAATGCCAACTGACTCCACTAAAGAGCTGACACTGAAAATCTCTCGGTTCAAATGAATTTATTTTCTACTCAAGAATTCGACCTAATTATGATGAGCGGATCCACTGAATATTATCTATGTTTACCCTTCATGAATGTCATCAGCTAGTCGGGATTTACTAAATTACCATTTTACCCTTCTAGCTGTTATTTCCTCAACTCCTTTGTCGCTTGTGAATAAGTTAGAAACAATGTATTGACGAGGAGCTAACAAGTCACATTGTTTCATCCAAAAGAGTCAAGACTCAATTTGGACACTGGCCAGTTCATTTATTCACACTCCAAGGAACAAAGCATGAGGTGACATACATTGCATTTCAGCAATCTTGTACATGAATTCCATATCTATGAGAACTTCACAAAGTTACTCATGACAGACTCACAACTTAGTACTTCACCAATAGGCCTTGTTCGGAATCACATAGTGAGTCCGAACTTTGACTTTCTCAAATGAGAATACTAAGGTGTGAAATGGCATGTCTCATTTCAGGATTAAGGTAAGCATGATGCAATTCATACATAGTGACTTCGAGACATAAGAGGTTAAATGGTTTGTTCTTATCTTGTCTCTAGAAGTGCACTGGTCAATTCAGTACCTTCGGAAGATACCTAGAAGAACTATAGAGTTCCTAACTCTCAATGCCTCATAACCAGACATCATAGATTCTTCTAACAATCATACTGAGGTCAATAGTCCTTTGACCCTAAGATTGCGAATATATCGTTTTAAGCAAACTACGAAGAGTTTGTTCATGCAAATCTACATTTGTCTCTTCGTAAGTTGTTAAGTTTGTTTATGGACTAAAAGACTATGGTTTTATCATAAAGCTTCAGACAAGGAAGATTGAATGAACGTTTCAACTTTATTAATGAATGAATAGGCAATTACAAGCAAGAGTCTTCATGAGACTTTATTACATCAAATGTTCAAAATAAAGACTACAACTCTTCTTGTGGGCACTATTGACAACAAACTCCCACTTGACTCAAAGAAGGTGTGTGTAGTCCTTCATGCCTAATCCCTCACGATGTTGGTCGAAGACCTTGTTCGCTAGGGCCTTGGTGAATGGATCTGCGAGGTTGTCCACCGTTGAGATCTTCTTCACTTCCACGTCTCCGCGCTGCACGATCTCTCGAATCAAATGGTATTTCCTCTCAATATGCTTAGAGCGCTTATGGCTTCTAGGTTCCTTTGAGTTAGCGACAGCCCCACTATTATCACAATAAAGGGTCATGGGCTCGTCGACGTTTGGAACAACTTCCAAATACTTAAGGAACTTTCTAAGCCATACAGCCTCTTTGGATGCTTCACAAGCAGCCACATATTCTGCTTCCATTGTGGAGTCAGCAATGCAAGATTGCTTAATACTTCTCCACACAACAGCTCCACCATTAAGGATGAACACAGATCCCGAAGTGGATTTCCTGGAATCCTTATCCGCTTGAAAATCGGAGTCGGTATATCCCGTCATAGTCAGGTCAGTACCTGAGTATGTAAGCATCAAGTTCCTAGTTCTTCGAAGATACTTAAGAACATGCTTAACAGCAATCCAGTGCTCGGGTCCAGGGTTGGATTGGAAACGACTAACTACGCCAACGGCGAAACATATATCAGGTCGGGTGCAAAGCATAGCATACATGAGGCTTCCTACGGCAGAGGCGTAAGGAATTTTCCTCATGTCTTCAATCTCTTGTGCAGTCTTGGGAGACTGGTCCTTAGAGAGTGAAACTCCATGCCTAAAGGGTGTTTGACCCCTCTTGCAGTCTTGCATCGAGAAGCGATCCATCACCTTATCAATATAAGATGCTTGAGAGAGCGACAGGGTCCGGTTTTTCCTATCTCGAAAGATTTGGATTCCCAGAATGTATGCGGCTTCTCCTAGATCCTTCATATCGAATTGCTTTGCTAGCCAGACCTTAACCTCAGATAACTTACCCACGTCATTACCAATGAGTAGTATATCATCGACATATAGTACCAGAAACACAACTTTGCCTTCGTGTATTAACTTGTAAACACAAGGCTCATCTATTGACTGTTCAAAGCCGAAGCTCTTTACAGTTTCATCGAATCTAATGTTCCATGACCTAGATGCTTGCTTTAGTCCATAAATGGATTTAAGCAACTCACAAACCTTGGTCTCTTGACCTTTATCCACGAAACCGTCTGGTTGAGCCATGTAAATGCGCTCGTCAAGATTGCCATTCAGAAAGGCTGTCTTGACATCCATTTGCCAGATCTCATAGTCGAGAGCTGCAGCTATGGATAGGAGTATGCGGATGGATTTAAGCATCGCGACTGGCGAGAAGGTTTCTTCATAGTCAATCCCTTCTTGTTGGGTATAACCCTTCGCCACAAGTCGTGCTTTGAACGTCTCAACGTTCCCATCAGGACCCCTTTTCTTCTTGTATATCCACTTACACCCTACGGGTTTAATCCCTTCAGGAAGGTCTACAAGTTTCCAGACTTTGTTGACATACATCGAGTGCATCTCAACTTTCATGGCGTCAAGCCAAAGGTTTGATTCAGAACAAGCCATTGCTTGGCTATAGGAAACAGGATCATCCATGTCAGAGACGGCTACAAGAGAGTCTCCATAAGACATGTACCTGTCAGGCTTTTGAGTAGCCCTCCCACTACGTCGAAGTACTACTTGACGAGATTCTGATGAGTTAGGTTGTGTTTCAGTTGGGGTAAGAACAGTTCTTACAGATGAGGTAGAAGCTTCCTCACCCAACTTTTCTTCAAGCACAATTTTGCTTCTAGGTTTCGCATCCTTCATAAAGTCCTCCTCGAGGAAACGAGCATTCGTGCTAACGAAAGTCTTATCGTCCTCGGGACTATAGAAAGTAAAACCTTTGGTTTCCTTCGGATATCCTACAAACAGGCACAATTCTGACCTACTAGCCAACTTGCTAGTCTTTTGCCTTAGCACGTGTGCAGGGCAACCCCAAATTCGGATGCGGCCAAGATTCACTTTACGGCCAGTCCATCGTTCATAAGGAGTACCAGGAACCGTTTTGGACGGAACTTGGTTCAGAATATAAGCGGCTGTTTCGAGGGCATATCCCCAAAAGGAAAGCGGGAGTGATGAGTAACTCATCATTGATCTAACCATCTCCATAAGAGTTCGGTTTCTTCTCTCTGACACTCCGTTTTGTTGAGGTGTGCCAGGCGCGGTAAGCTGAGAAGCGATACCTTCTTCTTTAAGAAAGTCATCGAACTCTCCAGACATATACTCACCACCTCGATCAGATCGAAGGGTTTTGATCACTTTGCCAGTTTGCTTTTCCACTAAAGCCCTAAAGACCTTAAATACGTTAAAGGTCTCGGATTTGTGTTTAAGCAAATAGACAAACCCATATCTTGAGTAATCATCAGTGAAGGTAACGAAGTATTCGTATCCTCCACGTGCCTGTTGGTTGAGTGGACCACATACATCAGAATGTATTAGTTCCAGCAACTCAGTGGCTCTTCGACCCTTATCGGAGAAAGGTCGCTTAGTCATTTTTCCTTCTATGCAGGATTCACAAGTAGGTAGTGAATCTATTGCAGAGGCTTGGAGTGGACCATCCCTCACAAGTCTCTTAATCCTATCTAGACTGATATGACCAAGTCTTAAGTGCCAGAGGTATGTTGATTTTGTTAGATCGGAGGATTCAGAAAGTTTGATCCTCTTTGGCTCCCTAATTAGATCATTATCTATTTCGGTGTCTAAAAGAGAAGGTTGAGTGGGATAGATGTAAAAAAAAGACCATTCTTCATACATGCATCAGTGACGAAAGAATTAGAAAAAGAAATACGAATTCCATTCTTAATGAACTTTAAACAATAATCTTGCTCAAGAAGACGAGCAACGGATATTAAGTTCTTACCAAAGGTAGGAACAAAATAAACATTATTCAAGTTTATAGTACGGTCTTCAAAAGACAATGTCACGGATCCCACAGCCTTCGCAGACACCAGGCTCCCATCACCCCATTTGAAACAGAACTCGCCTTCCTCTAAGCTTTTGGTTTTCTTGAAACCATTCAAGGAACAACAAATATGGTTAGTAGCAGCGGAGTCAATAATCCACGATGATACATTATCAGCTACTAAGCATGCTTCGGTAACTAGTACAATACTATGTTCCTTTGCTTTGAGATAGGCGGGACAGTTCTTTTTATCGGCCTTGTAAGGTCTCTTCACAGTTCCAGAGGCGGAGGCTTTTGCTCAGTAGCATGTGCCTCTCCTTGATTCCTCTTTCTCTTAGTGAAACCTACAGCAGTGTGAAGTTCTTCCATAAGCTTGGTAACAGTGTACTCTAGCTTGTTAATGGAGTAGTTCATCTTGTAGGTATCAAGAGATGCGGGGAGAGTTTCTAAGATCACATCTATGACATTCTTCCCATCAATCTCAGATCCTAGGATTTCCATTTTACTCAGATGACTAATGATCAATATCATAAAGTCTCCAACAGGAGTCCTAGCCTGCATATGACAGTTCATAAACTGTCGGACTGCTTGTAGCCTTGTTTGACGTCTTTGCCCTCCAAACATCTCAAGGAGATTGTAGAGCATGTCAGCGGCAGTCTCGAAGTCACGATGTTGCTCTTTCAGCATATTGTTCATAGATGCCAAGATATAGCACCTCACAATCTCATCGGATCGAAGCCAGGCCGCTAAGGCGTCATTGTCCTCTTGAGTTGAATCATCATTCGTCAGAGGAGGACACGGGGTGGTGAGTACCCTTTTGTGCTTGTTAACGGTAGGTATTATGTCGAGGTTACGTAGTTTTCGTTTTCGAGTTTATTCGAGGAAAGAAAGATTGAGAGATGTTTGAGAGACATATTGCCTATTTAAGTTGAAACAAGTTTATGATTAGTCTTTGGTTTAGGATTTAAGTTTCATTAAGACTTTTGTAAAACCCAAAGGTGTTATAAACCAAACGATAATTTACTCCCTCAAGAGAAGGCCGCAAAAAATCTCCATTTATAAGTAAATGACACATCATTAATGCTAAGCCAAGATGTCAGTACATCATTTTGACTAGCCACCTTGTAAATTGGTTTGATCACTCATATCCTTTCGCAGAGCCTTAAGGAAGGATACTAGGGATTGAGCCTAAGTGTGCAACCAACCACTTAGTCCAAAAGATCAGCTTTGAAAAACAATCCCCCAAGGGGAGGCCTTGCCATCATTGCATCACTTTCGGACGTAGCTCATTGAGCAATGATCGAAGCAATAACGCCTTGGAGTACTCACATTTAAGTGAGGGTCGCAAGAGCGGCTCTTAGTCCCACGTTATTGCATCTTTCACTAGTGTTGGGGATCGCGGGTTACAAACAACGAATATAACCCTCCCACTTAGTTTTTGGAGATGGTTCATCGACTCTTTTAAGTTCAGAAACAGATTTCCTAGTTAGAGAGCGACAGAGCGGACAACTAGAAGAGAATCCTAGATCGACATGTTCAGAGCAGTATTAGTGCATAAAGGCACAAGGGACATACTCGATCTTTTCCTATTTTCTATTTCGGGAAAGTGCGTGAGGGAAGTGTGAACTTCAACTCACTCGAACACTTGAAAGTTTGAGATTACACATCTTTTATTTTTCGGCTTTGTCTACAAAGAGACCTCCCACTCAAAATTTCAAGAGCATATAGATTTTGAACATATGTGATATAGATATAGTTTTGAAAACATTTTGAAAATTTATTTGATTTGGATGACAAAATATTTTCAAGTTTGAAAGTGAAAACGGTTTTTCAAAATTCAAACTAGTTTTGTAAAAATTCAATTTCAATTAATCTTTCAAAAAACAAAACTTTTAATCTTTACACATCATGTTTATAATCATATGAAAAACATTTTTGCTCAAGAAAGTTTTCTCATTAGAGTTCTATAACTCATGGTAGTGGGGTTTGAAAATCCGGATTTCTAAAAAAACTGGAGTTTCAGACAGCCGCGCACCTCGGAGTAAAATCGCCATAACTGGCGGCTCCGATGTCCTTTTGAGCCGAAACCGGTGGCATTGGACAGAGGACAGACAGAGCTTTAATTTGATTCAAGAATCATTAAATTTCGGGTTTACATTCCAGCTCGAAGAAAAAGAAATAAATTAAAGCTTTGTCCTTTTAGGTGCGAAAAAGAAACGAGTGTAACGGAACGTTTTATGAGGTTGTTTAAAGCTTTTATTTGTGTTTTATTAGCAGGGTAACAACATAGAATAAAAGAAATAACAACATGCATAAAACGATTCAAGTAAATAAACGAAACTAGCAAGAAAATAAAACTAGTCACAAAATTTACTCGAAAATTCTCAAACCTTTAAAACACGTTTTTCAATATAAAAAAAATAAAAACTTTTAGAACTGATTCTAATGTGTTTTAACATCATCCCAAACTCATAGAAAATCAACATGGTTTTTAATTTAAAGGCATGAGCAATAAATTAAAAAAAACTAAGATTACAATTCTAACTTGTCACAAAATTAGTAAACTATCGAAAACGATTTTCAAGCTCATAATTTAAAAACATGCACATGCATTCCTTTGACCATAGCTCTGATACCATTTGTTGGAATCGATCTAGGGTTTAAGAAAAAGTTTAACGCTTCGTTAAGCGGCGGAATTTTAAAAATTTTCTTTTTAAGTAAAACTAGTTTTTACTAACCTAGACAAGAGCATGTACATGTAAATAAAAACCAATATGAGCTATTAAAGTTACTAACCTTTCTTGAAGCTTGAACCTTGTAGAAGCTTTTGGAAAGTTGCAACGCTCGTCTCCCCTCGCAGCACGTCTCTCTTTCTTTCCTCGGGAACTCGAGCAACCACGATAGTTTCTATCACTAAATCACTCGAAAAGAAGGAATCAGTGAGTGGGCACTTTTAAACACTACGACTTGAGAACGAGTCTCGAAGTCGCAGAGCTAAAGACTAGGTCGAGTGAGGACCTAGGTGCCAAGACAAGAGAAAACCGAAAATAAACTAGAGAGAGAGAGAAGAGGACTTCGGCCAAGTTCTAGAGAGAGAGTCTCTCAAATCTCTTAAACTTGGATGAATGAATTGTGAGGAAATGGGGCTCCTATTTATAGGAGAGGTCTCACCTTCAATAAGGTAGTTTCCTCTTCTATAGAATATCACATATTCATGAGCAAAAATCCTTCATTTCCCATTCCTTGTTGGGCGCCCAAGGCTGCCTCCTAGAGGCAAGGATTTGTTTCCTTTTTTGTTCCTTGGCTTTCCCTTTTCTCACTTGGCCGAATTTCCCATTGCATGTGTGGGAAATTTGTTTCCTCTTTTTCTTTTGGCAAGTATCTAAATACATTTATGCACAAAATAAACTCTCTTTCCTTGGGTATTATGGGCGCCCATTTCACTTCTAGAAGGAGCTTCTAGAAGCTTCTTCATTTATTCATGAGAACATGAAAAAGGCCCATTAAGAGTTTTCAATAAAATTCTTATGAAATGAAATTAATTCACAAGGCCCAATTAATCATATTATGGCCGAGTGACATTAAGTCATCAAATGAACTTGTCAAAATTTATTGACATCCATTTCATCCTTATGTCTCAAAAGACAAAAATACCCTTTTAACTATTTTCGTTCTTGTTTTGGCTTAGCTTCCAGTTTAACTATTCCTATCGATGTGATTCGTGACAGTGACCTCATGGACCCAAATGAACAAAGCTTTAGCTAAACACTTGGACTCAAAAGTTCACAAACCTTTTCCAAGTTTAGCTTAATGCCAACTGACTCCACTAAAGAGCTGACACTGAAAATCTCTCGGTTCAAATGAATTTATTTTCTACTCAAGAATTCGACCTAATTATGATGAGCGGATCCACTGAATATTATCTATGTTTACCCTTCATGAATGTCATCAGCTAGTCGGGATTTACTAAATTACCATTTTACCCTTCTAGCTGTTATTTCCTCAACTCCTTTGTCGCTTGTGAATAAGTTAGAAACAATGTATTGACGAGGAGCTAACAAGTCACATTGTTTCATCCAAAAGAGTCAAGACTCAATTTGGACACTGGCCAGTTCATTTATTCACACTCCAAGGAACAAAGCATGAGGTGACATACATTGCATTTCAGCAATCTTGTACATGAATTCCATATCTATGAGAACTTCACAAAGTTACTCATGACAGACTCACAACTTAGTACTTCACCAATAGGCCTTGTTCGGAATCACATAGTGAGTCCGAACTTTGACTTTCTCAAATGAGAATACTAAGGTGTGAAATGGCATGTCTCATTTCAGGATTAAGGTAAGCATGATGCAATTCATACATAGTGACTTCGAGACATAAGAGGTTAAATGGTTTGTTCTTATCTTGTCTCTAGAAGTGCACTGGTCAATTCAGTACCTTCGGAAGATACCTAGAAGAACTATAGAGTTCCTAACTCTCAATGCCTCATAACCAGACATCATAGATTCTTCTAACAATCATACTGAGGTCAATAGTCCTTTGACCCTAAGATTGCGAATATATCGTTTTAAGCAAACTACGAAGAGTTTGTTCATGCAAATCTACATTTGTCTCTTCGTAAGTTGTTAAGTTTGTTTATGGACTAAAAGACTATGGTTTTATCATAAAGCTTCAGACAAGGAAGATTGAATGAACGTTTCAACTTTATTAATGAATGAATAGGCAATTACAAGCAAGAGTCTTCATGAGACTTTATTACATCAAATGTTCAAAATAAAGACTACAACTCTTCTTGTGGGCACTATTGACAACAGATCTTTGCTCCCTGAGTCGAGTCATTCTCCTCGAAGTCGAGCCTCGCTCATCGAGTCGAGTCATTCTCCTCAAGTTGAGCGTCGCTCCTCGAGCTGAGTCATCCTCCCCGAGTTGAGTCATTCTCCTCGAGTTGAGCCTCGAGTTGAGTCATTCTCCTCGAGTCGAGCTTCTCTCCTCGAGTCGAGTCATTCTCCTCTAACTGAACCATTCTGCTCGAGTCGAGCCCTGCTCCTCGGGTCGAGTCATTCTCCTCAAGTCGAACTTCGCTCCTCGGATCGAGTCATTCTCCTCGAGTCGAGCTTCGCTCCTTGAGTCGAGTCATTCTCCTCGAGTCGAGCTTCGCTCCTTGAGTAGAGTCGTTCTACTCGAGTCGAGTCATCATCCTCTAGTCGAGCTTCGCTCCTCGAGTCAAATCACTGTCCTCGAGTCGAGCCTTGCTCCCCGAGTCAAATCACTCTCCTCGAGTCGAGCCCCGCTCCTTGAATCGAGTCATTCTCCTCGAGTCGAGCTTCGCTCCTTGAGTCGAGTCATTCTCCTCAAGTCGAGCTCCGCTCCTCGAGTCGAGTCATCATCCTCAAGTCGAGCTTCGCTCCTCGAGTCAAATCACTGTCCTCGAGTCGAGCCTTGCTCCCCGAGTCAAATCATTCTCCTCTAGTCGAGCTTCGCTCCTTGAGTCGAGTCATTCTCCTCAAAGTCGAGATTCGCTCCTTGAGTCGATTCATTCTCCTTAAAGTCGAGCTTTGTTCCTCGAGTCGATTCATTCTCCTCAAGCCGAGCCTTGCTCCCCGAGTCAAATCATTCTCCTCGAGTCGAGCCCCGCTCCTTGAGTCGAGTCATTCTCCTCAAGTCGAGCCCCGCTCCTCGAATCGAGTCATCCTCCTCGAGTCGAGTTTCGCTCCTTGAGTCGAGTCATTCTCCTCGAATCGAGCTTCGCTCCTTGAGTTGAGTCATTCTCCTTGAGTCGAGCATCGCTCCTTAACGTCGAGTCGCTCTCCTTGAGTCGAACACTGCTCCTCAAGTCAAGACATCGTCCTCAAGTCGAGTCACACCCTCCTCGAGTCGAGCCATGCTCCTCGAGTCGAGTCACTCTCCTTGAGTCATCCCCCTCGAGTCGAGCATCACTCATCAAGTCATTCTCCCCGAGTTGAGTCTTGCCCCTCGAATCGAGTCATACTCCTCGAGTCGAGCATCGCTCCTCGAGTAGAGTCATATTCCTTAAAGTCCAGCCAATCTCCTTGAGTCGAGCCTAGCCCCTCGAGTCGAGACTTGAGTCGGCTCCCTGAGTCGAGCCTAGCCCCTCGAGTTGAGACTTGAGTCGGCTCCCCGAGTTGAGCTTTGCTCCTCGAGTTGAGACTTGATTCAATCTCCTCGAGTCGAGCTTCGCTCCTCGAGTCGAGCCTTGAGTCAGTCTCCTCGAGGCGAGCTTCGCTCCTCGAGTCGAGCCTTGAGTCGTTCTCCTCGAGTCGAGTCCCGCTCCTTGAACAAACGGCTGGAGCAACCTGAAGAACAGGTTAGCCAAAGCAGAGACCCGCGCTCGCGCCTAGGGAATAAGGGCCGATATTCCGAACGCAGACGAAGAAGCGTCACCAAGGCAGGAATAGCGGATGCCCCGTGAGACCGACTTATGCTTGATGCGTGGTCATACTTTTAGCGTTTATCCCCGAGCAGTCGAAGCCCTCCGGTGTGGCAGAGCCTTCTTCCAGGTGCCACTCCGTCTTCTCGAAGCATCCGCCCGCAGCATCAACCTCTGTCTTCGAGACCTCGGAATGAGCACGCCTCTGCATAAAAGGAAAAAGTGCAGTCGCCTTCCAAGCTGGCCGAGACGGAAGCCATGATCTTCCCCTAATACGTCACAATTACACAATCGTCGCCCTGCTAGTCACCGTCGAGTCCCATGGACTCCGGATTGATGATATTATCAAGCAAAATGCCATCGAAGAAAGACTTGGGCATGACTTCGCCAAAAGATCAACGAGCCGCGACATGCCGGACCGCCTCTACATAAATGCGTGTCCCGCCTGCCCACGCATGTCCCCTTTGCTCCGGGACTAGAGCGATGGACGCAAACACGTCTGCCTCGCCTACGTCGAGCTACGTCTCCTATCCGCTTGGATCATCCTCCACGTGTCGATCACACACTCGTGTCGAGAGAAACGGAAAAGCGAGAGAGAGCACTAGAATTCGCAAGAATATTCTCTATGTTCACAAAAGCTTCGCGACAGCGAAGCCCTGGGAGATAAATTTTCCTCAAACACCCGGCAGAAACAACTAAAAGTTCACCGCCCGGGGCCTCCCGAGCGATAAACTTGGGGGGCTAATGTTGTCGGTCGTTTTCGGAATACCCGAGACGCCAAGAAGACACGCCGTTCAAAGGGCCGATGGTCAGGCCGGAGGTCCTGAAGAGCGGCAAGCCTTCTGTCACGAGTCGACTGACAAGTCCTCGTGCCAAATCCTCACGTTCCTCGAGTCGAGCCTCGGGTCGCTCCTCGAGTCGAGCCTTGAGTCGTTCCTCTAGTCGAGCCTTGAGTCGTTCTCCTCGAGTCGAGCCTCGAGTCATTCCTCGAGTCGAGCCTTGAGTCGTTCCTCGAGTCAAGCCTCGAGTCGTTCTCCTCGAGTCGAGCCTCGAGTCGTTCCTTGAGTCGAGCCTCGAGTCGCTCCTCGAGTCGAGCCTTGAGTTGTTCCTCGAGTCGAGCCTCGAGTCGTTCTCCTCGAGTCGAGCCTCGAGTCGTTCCTCGAGTCGAGCCTTGAGTTGTTCCTCGAGTCGAGCCACTCTCGTCGAGTAGAAACCTTCATATTTCGCATGGCAAGAATGGTATTCGAAGACCCCTAAAGGCCCGCAAGAGTCCGGCAAGACGAACCATTCGCTGCGCGCACAGCAAGCTGCGTCGGCCAGCCGCGCAGCAAGCAGCGCGCCGCGCCAGGCAGGCGCGCGCCGCGCCAAGACGCGCCCGCGCCGCGCTCGCCATGCGCCGCGCACCCGCGCGCCGCGCCAGATGACTCGCGCGCCGCGCCCCCTGCGCCGCGCGCCGCGCGTTGTGCGCCGCTCTTTGTGCGCCGTGCGCCTCCGCTTGATGCCACATGCGTTCCTAGTCCCACATGGACGATAAAGAAGCCTTCTAAGACCCCCAAACACCTATAAATACCCCCTCTCATTGAGGGGAAAGCCATCCCATTCTTTCTCAAGGAACTTGAGACTTCTCTCCGCTTCTCTAGATGCCATCCTTGGCCTGAAGCGAATTCTCCACGATTTCTCGCTCTCGGAGATTCTGAAGCACTTTCCGGGGACTCCCGAGTGCCACCTCTCTTGATTGAGCGATTAATCTTGAGCCCACGAGTGCTCTAACGGTTTTCTACTGAAAATCGCCTACGCGTCTAGCACCCTAGACGCGTCCGCCATTTCTGACAAGAAATCGCCTACGCGTCCGGCATTTCCGACTAGAAACCGCCTACGCGTCCGGAATCTCCGCCACAACAAGGAACTCTTGACTTAGAGTCTTCCACGTCTCCGAAAGAGAGAAAACACACATTCTCTCTCGCATACGCGATCTCCGAAGTTCTGAGACGTCGCCGAGGACTCCTCCGCGCCTCGTCTCCTTCGTTGAGCATGCCTCTCCACCAAGGCTCCGCGCCTCATACTGCGTCACACACGCTTGAATTACGTTCTGACCTGATCCCACACACGGGTACGTAGGCAGCCGACAACCAAGGCACGGTCACTCCTCCTCCTCACCCTCTACCTCTCCCGAGAGGTAGGTTGATCAGAGAAAACCCTAGCTCGAGACTATCGAGTTCACACTCTTGGCCCGGGTGCGATCACTTGGTCCGGCCTTGGATCGAACCGCCCGAGGTTTTAAATAGTTGTTCATTTTCGTGAGACAACAGACAACAAGGACCTTGAGTTTACCACGCGAGTTACACTCGGTGATAAACTCGGGGGGCTAATGTTACCGGTCTGTCCCGGCCCGGTGAAGCGTTGATGGCCGCGATAACGGCCGTCCTCGGACTCCCCTCGGTGCACGGCCGGCCCAGGGCCGTCGCTCGGCCATTGGCCGGCCTTGGGAAGTCGCTCGGCCGGCCCTGGGATGTCGCTCGGCCAATGGCCGGCCCAGGACCGGCTCTCGGCCAATGGCCGGCCCAGGACCGGCTCTCGGCCATTGGCCGGGCCTGGGAAGTCCCTCGGCCGACCCAGGGCTGGCGCTCGGCCAATGGCCGGCCCAGGACCGGCTCCCAGCCATTGGCCGGGCCGGGGAAGTCACTTGGCCGGCCCAGGGCCGGCGCTCGGCCAATGGCCGGCCCAGGACCGGCTCTCGGCCATTGGCCGGGCCTGGGAAGTCACTCGGCCGGCTTAGAGCCGGCGCTCGGCCATTGGCCGGGCCTGGGAAGTCACTCGGCCGGCTTAGAGCCGGCGCTCGGCCAATGGCCGGCCCAGGACCGGCTCTCGGCCATTGGCTGGGCCTGGGAAGTCACTCGGCTGGCCCAGGGCCGGCACTCGGCCAATGGCCTGTCCAAGGCCGGCGCTCGACCTGGGGACCCCCCAAAACGTCCCTAGGTCGCCTGTAAATACGAGGCTTGACCCCCCGAGTCAGGTGATCCGATTTTGAGTACTGGAACGCTGCTGAACTCATAACTCACTTGTTTCTCTCAAATCCTCGGCTCTCTAAAACTTTTACCCACTTCAATCCTACTAATGTTGAGCGTCGGAGAGGTAAACAGAGGCATCCCTGTTGTCGCAGTTTTTCGGACAACGATTTAGGAGTCGCAGACGGTTAGACCCAAGGCCGGACCAAGTGGTCTCGTCTCGACTTGAGCGTGTCGGACTTGGTATCCCAAGTCGTCCCTTAGCTGTCTATGGTATCTGTCTCGTCCAGGCACCTGAAAAGCAAGCAGAAAAGGTGTGAACTACAAAGGGGAAATAGAGGGGTTCCCTCTGTTTACCTCTCCGACGCTCAACATTAGTAGGATTGAGGTGGTTTGTAGAGGGTTTAGTGTTTAGGGGTCGAGACTTAAAGGAAAGAGCGAGGTACGAGTTCGACAGCGTTTCAGTACTCAACTTCGGATTACCTGGACTAGGGGAACGGCCCCTGTATTTATAGGCGACCAAGGGGCGTTATGGGCAACCCCTTGGCCGAGGATAGCCTAGGGCCGGCCAATGGCCAGGAGTAGCTTGGGTCGGCCGTTGGCCGAGGCTGGCCTCTGGGCCGGCCTATGGCAGAGGCTGTTTGGGCCGGCCATTGGCCGAGGCTGGCCCTAGGGCCGGCCAATGGCCGGGAGTAGCTTGAGTCGGCCATTGGCCGAGGCTGGCCTCTGGGCCGGCCAATGGCCGAGGCTGTTTGGGCCGGCCATTGGCCGAGGCTGTCCCTAGGGCCGGCCAATGGCCGGGAGTAGCTTGGGTCAGCCATTGGCCGAGGCTGGCCTCTGGGCCGGCCAATGGCCGAGGCTGTTTGGGCCGGCCAATGGCCGGGAGTAGCTTGGGTCGGCCATTGGCCGAGGCTGGCCTCTGGGCCGGCCAATGGCCGAGGCTGTTTGGGCCAGCCATTGGCCGAGGTTGGCCCTAGGGCCGGCCAATGGCCGGGGCGAGCTGCCGAGACGCGTTCGACGCCACTTCGCCTCCGTTCGACCGCGATCGGGGTCGGGCCGATAACATTAGTCCCCCGAGTTTACGGCCGAGTGAAACTCGTGCGGTAAACTCAAGACTCTTGCCGTCATCGGCCCACCGGAGCAGCCCGTCGTGACAAGGTTTGACTCGGCTCTTTTAATTATTATTTTTCCTTTTCTCCGGTCACTTTTTGCCCTGTCTCGTTACAAGCGTCAATGGACCCTACCAACCACCTGTCGGGGAGTGGGTCCATTGATGACGACCTCTTCCCTTTGCTCGGGAATCAAGACGCGAATTTAGACGAGTTGTGGGCGCAATTTTCATCTCCCTTGGTTACCAACACCGTGTCGCCTTCACGCCCTTTGAGCAACCACGTGACAGAGATGGCCATGGGAGACTTTGACACAGTCGAAGCATGGCTGGCCGACGAGGAGGAATACATATGCATTGGGGACGGCCCCGGCCGACAGGAAGACGCCGGCCCAGGAGCACTGGGCGTCGGGGAGCGCTGGGTCGACCAGCGCAGAGGCGCGCTCGGCGAGCTGGGCCTGGGAGAAGATGCGCCGGCCCCTGTCGGCGCCGTCTGTGCCAGGAGCGTCGGAGGAGGAGCCCCAGGCGACGCTGGGGATGCGCGCGGCCCGGGTTGAGTCGCACTCTCGGGCGTAGCTCATTGAGCAATGATCAGAGCAAAGCGCCCTTGAGTACTCTCATTTAAGAGAGGGCCACGAGGGTGACTCTTAGTCTGGCGACACTTGCACTTTTCATTAGTGTTGGGGATCGTGGGTCACAAACAACAAGTATAACCCTCCCACTTAGTTTTTGGAGTTGGTTCATCGACTCTTATAAGTTCGGAAACAAATTTCCTAGTTAGAGAGCGACAGAGCGGACAACTAGAAGAGAATCCTAGATCGACATGTTCAGAGCAGTATTAGTGCATAAAGGCACAAGGTACATACTCGATCTTTTCCTATTTTCTATTTCGGGAAAGTGCGTGAGGGAAGTGTGAACTTCAACTCACTCGAACACTTGAAAGTTTGAGATTACACATCTTTTTATTTTTCGGCTTGTCTACAAGGAGACCTCCCACTCAAATTTTCAAGAGCATATAGATTTTGAACATATGTGATATAGATATAGTTTTGAAAACATTTTGAAAATTTATTTGATTTGGATGACAAAATATTTTTCAAGTTTGAAAGTGAAAACGGTTTTTCAAAATTCAAACTAGTTTTGTAAAAATTCAATTTCAATTAATCTTTCAAAAATCAAAAATTTTAATCTTACACATCATGTTTATAATCATATGAAAAACATTTTTGCTCAAGAAAGTTTTCTCATTAGAGTTCTATAACTCATGGTAGTGGGGTTTGAAAATCCGGATTTCTAAAAAAACTGGAGTTTCAGACAGCCGCGCACCTCGGAGTAAAATCGCCATATCTGGCGGCTCCGATGTCCTTTTCAGCCGAAACCGGTTGCATTGGACAGAGGACAGACAGAGCTTTAATTTGATTCAAGAATCATTAAATTTAGATTTCTGAGCAGAGAGTTATGCCACTTTTAATGCGGGTTTACTCCAGCTCGAAGAAAAAGAAATAAATTAAAGCTTGGTCCTATTTAGGTGCGAAAAAGAATCAAGTGTAACCGAACGTTTTAAGATGTTGTTTAAAGCTTTTATTTGTGTTTTATTAGCAGGGTAATAACATAGAATATAAGAAATAACAACATGCATAAAACGATTCAAGTAAAAATAAGAAACTAGCAAGATATCAAAACTACTCACAAAATTTTACTCGAAATTTCTCAAACCTTTAAAACACGTTTTTCAATATAAAAAATTAAAAAATTTAGAACTGATTCTAACGTGTTTTAAAAACATCCCAAACTCATAGAAAATCAACATGCTTTTTAATTTAAAGACAAGAGCATTAAATTAAAAAAAATCTAAGATTACAATTCTAACTTGTCACAAAATTAGTAAACTTTTGAAAACGATTTTCAAGCTCATAATTTTAAAAACATGTACATGCTAATCTTTGACCATAGCTCTGATACCATTTGTTGGAATCGATCTAGGGTTTGAGAAAATAATTAACGCTTCGGTAAGCGGCGGAATTTTAAAAATTTTCTTTTACAAGTAAAAACAGTTTTTACTAACCTAGACAAGTGAGCAAGTACATGTAATTAAAAACTATTATAAGCTAAGAAGTTTACTAACCTTTCTTGAAGCTTGATCTTTGAGAAGCTCTTAGAAAGTTGCAACGCTCGTCTCCCCTCGCAGCACGTCTCTCTTTCTTTCCTCGGCACCTCGAGCAACCACGAAAGTTTCTATCACTAAATCACTCGAAATAAAGGAATTAGTGAGTGGGCACTTTTAAACACGACGACTCGAGAACAAGTCTCAGAGTCGAAGAGCTAAAACCACTAGGTCAAATGAGGACCTAGGTGCAAAAACAAAAACCGAAAATAACTAGAGGGAGAGAGAGAGGATCGGCCACAAGGTCTAGAGAGAGAAGCTCTCAATCTCTAACTTATGTGGGATGAATAGAATGAGAGGAATGAGGCCTCTATTTATAGGGGAGGCATGAGCAAATCTTATTTCCTCTTTTCTACCCATGTTGGACGTTCATGACATGTCATGCAAGTCCTTGGATTTGTTTCCTCATTTGTTCTCTCTTAGTTGGCCGAAAATGCACTTTCCTTCTAAAGGAAATTTGTTTCCTCTTTTTCTTTTGGCAAGTATCTTCATACATCAATGCACAAAATAAACTCTCTTTCCCACTATGGCATGAACGAAATTCAGCCTTATTTTCCTTGGGTTGGACGAAATTTGAGCTTCTAGAAGGAGCTTCTAGATGTTTCTTCAATTGTTCATGACAACATAAGAAAAGCCCATTAAGAATTTTCAAGTAAAATTCTATGAAATGAAATTAATCCTCAAGGCCCAATTACACTAATATGGCTGAGTAATATTTATTTCATTTGTCATCATATGACAATGTCAAAAATAATTTATTGACATTCATTTCGTCCTATGTCCAAAAAGACTAAAATACCCTTTTGACAATTTTCGTAAAACTTGTCTCGTTTTTGTTTTGACTTAGCTTCTAGTTTAACTATTCCTACTCGATGTGATTCGTGACAGTGACCTCATGGATCCAAATGAACAAAGCTTGAGCTAAACACTTGGACTCAAAAGTTCACAAACCTTTTCCAAGTTTAGCTTAATGCCAACTGACTCCACTAAAGAGTTGACACTGAAAATCTCTCGGTTCAAATGAATTTATTTTCTACTAAAAAATTCAACCAAATTATGATGAGCGGATCCACTGAATATTATCTATGTTTACCCTTCATGAATGTCATCAGCTAGTCGGGATTTACTAAATTACCATTTTACCCTTCTAGCTGTTATTTCCTCAACTCCTTTGTCGCTTGTGAATAAGTTAGAAACAATGTATATGACGAGGAACTAACAAGTCACATTGTTTCATCCAAAAGAGTCAGGACTCAATTTGGACACTGGCCAGTTCATTTATTCACACTCCAAGGACCAAAGCATGAGGTGACATACATTGCATTTCAGCAATCTTGTACATGAATTCCATATCTATGAGAACTTCACAAAGTTACTCATGACATACTCACAACTTAGTACTTCACCAATAGGCCTTGTTCGGAATCACATAGTGAGTCCGAACTTTGACTTTCTCAAATGAGAATACTAAGGTGTGAAATGGCATGTCTCATTTTAGGATTAAGGTAAGCATGATGCAATTCATACATAGTGACTTCGAGACATAAGAGGTTAAATGGTTTGTTCTTATATTGTCTCTAGAAGTGCACTGGTCAATTCAGTACCTTCGGAAGATACCTAGAAGAACTATAGAGTCTCCAACTCTCAATGCCTCATAACCAGACATCATAGATTCTTCTAACAATCATACTGAGGTCAATAGTCCTTTGACCCTAAGATTGCGAATATATCGTTTTAAGCAAACTACGAAGAGTTTGTTCATGCAAATCTACATTTGTCTCTTCGTAAGTTGTTAAGTTTGTTTATGGACTAAAAGACTAAGGTTTTATCATAAAGCTTCAAACAAAGAAAGAATGAATGAACGTTTCAACTTTATTAATGAATGAATAGGCAATTACAAGCAAGAGTCTTCATGAGACTTTATTACATCAAATGTACAAAATAAAGATTACAACTCTTCTTGTGGGCACCATTGACAACACAGTGAAGGGCCGCCGGAGGTGGGCGGCGCTGCTGGAGGGAGCGCCGGCGCCAGTGACGAGGAGGGCCGGCCGGACAGCGCCGGCCGGAGGGCGGCGGCCGAGGCGTTGGTCGCCCTAGCCCTAGGAGCCGGCGGGCTAGGGCTGCACGGGGGGAGCCCACCTGGCGGGCCGGGCCGGGCCGCTCTGCTGGGCCAGGTGCACGCGCCATTGGGCTGGGCGAGAATCTCAGGGGCCCAGGCGACTTGGGCGCGCAAGGGGACTGCCTCCCTGGGCCGGGCGCTGGTGGGGTCGGCCCAACGGCCTTGGGCATCCACCAAGGGAGCCCGGGCGAGACGGGCCTCGCCGAGGAATGCTTACTGGGTTCGAGGCCAGGCACCGATGATGGGTCCGCTGCCGTGCCGACCATCGGGAAGACAAGGCCCGCCGAGCCGGGCACCCATGTAACGGTCCAGCCGGCCGGCCTTGGCCATCGCCACGAAGGATCTGCCGGGCCGAGGATCGCCTCCGGCGCCGAGTGCTCGAGCGAGTCGTCGGACCGTCATGCCACAACCGCGGCGATGCCTTCTTTAACAGCGCGGGAGGAAGCACGAGCCCTATCCTTCCCGACCGAGGAATCGGCAATACCTGGCGGCCTGGATTGCTCGGGTGTCGACATCCCGAGCTCGCTCTCGATCGCCAGTTTTACGAGCTTGAGGAGGCGGTACGGCATCCCGGACTCCATGTCGATCTTGCGACCGTTGCCCGACGATCTTCCGACTCGCCCCCGGAAAGGACACGCTGCCATTCACGAGGCGAGCCTTCGCGGAGGGTTACGGTTACCCTTCCGGCCGGTGATCCAAGAGTTACTTATTCGGTTGGGGGTGCACGCGTCGCAAATGTCTCCGACCTTCTACCGGGTAGTCGCCGCGTGCCACATGATGCTCTATCGAGCAAAGAGAAGGGAGATCACTGCGGACGACATCCAAGATCTCGTGCTCGTTCGCGGGGTTCCGGGGAAACCAGGCTTCTACACGGCGTTCACTCGGAAGCGCATCTCCGTCGTCACCAAAGTTACCTCGAAGCATCGATACCCTTGGGTGTGGGTGTCCGAGTCATCCTTCGGGACCGCGCCTCTCCTCTTCGGCCCCGCGGCCGACTTTCCACCCGTGGGCGATGTCGAGGGCTCCGAGCTCGTCGCGGTGATTAGGGCGATCCCGGAAACAAGGCGGCAAGGAATGCTCTTTGAGTCCCAAGACCTAATGGCGAGGACCGGGTGGTTCGTGCCTAGCGACGATGTTCCTTCGTGCCCTGGCCTCGACGCGGGGGCTACGGAGGATCCTGAGACCGAGGAGGGGGGTTCGTCAGCTCCTTCCCCCGACGCGGGGGGTACTGGCCGCGCATATACTTTCGCGTTACCGCGCTATCGTTGTTTTCCATTATTTATGCTTATCGTTATGTTTTAACTGACAGACGCTCTTTTCATCTCTGCAGGTACCATGGCTCGACGTCATCGACTGCGCACACAAATGCCGAGAGCGACGTCCACCGACAATGCTACGATCGTGGCTCGTCCTCCAGCTGAGGCCCGTCGCGGGGGGTCGCCATCGCGGGCGAGGAACGAAGCGATCTCCTCCAACAAACGACCATCATCGTCGGCTTCTCTCGGGTCACCGTCTGGCCACAAACGCGCTCACACATCGATGGTGTCAGACAGCTTGGACTATATGCTCCTAGCGGAGGCGGCAGAGTTGAGAGATCAATGCTCCCGAGGGATCCTTGAGACCTCCTTGCGGGATTTCAAGGGTCTGTTGACGACAAGCGATCTTGAGCACTTTCAGAACGGGATCGGCGACGCCCGAAAGGTATGACTCGTTTGCTTGTGTTATGTATGACTATCGTGCTCATTGTGATTATCCACGTTTCATCCGTTTGCAGATGCTCGCACGCCAAGAGCGGAGCGATCGCATTCTCCGAGATATGCTACGACGCATGCAGATCATGGAGAATGAGAAGACGAGTATGGCGGCCGCGTATGCTGCCGCCCTAGCGGGGGCTCGCACCGCCCAAGAGTTTGAGGCGCTCGAGGGGGAGGTGGAGCGAGCTCGCGGGGAATCGGCCGCCGAGAAAGCACTTCGTGAGAAGGCGGAGCTAGCGGCTGACACCTTTCTGGGGGAAACGAAGAAACTCCAGGCGGCACTCTCGAGCCGGGATGCAGAGCTGAGCATCGTCCATGCTCGGCTATCGGCGAGCGAGATCGCTCGGGTCAAGGTTGAGAGGGAGAGGGACACCTTACGGACGGAGATGCAGACCCTCGTCGAGGAGAAAGAAGACGCCGTGCGATCCAAGACGGACTTGGAGGACGACTGGGACTTGGCGTTGGAGGCCGCTCGTTACGAAGCGGCAAGGCGAGTCCGAGATGCGACCGCGAAGGAGAACGCGTCCCGTGGGACCACGTTTTCCTTCTTTAACGCCATGTTCCCTCCTTATGATGACGAGCCGCCGGAGGACGACCCGCATCCACAAATCCCTGCCGAGGCTGCACAGTGGACGACCCGCCAGCCTGACGGAGAGGCCGTTGGCGGGTTTGGCGCTCCTCGCCCCGAGGGAGATGAAGAGCAAATTGATTTCGGCTCGGAGTAGCCAACTTCTCCTTGGTTTTTCGCGCACTTGTTTAGCGCTTACGTAGTGTTTACTTTCGGATTTTCGTTTGTTTGACATGTATCGCACTCTCGTACTTTTCTCGTTGGGTTGTTTGTGCAACATTGTTTTGCTTTGATTGAAGCTTTATTTTTGTTATTATGCGTCTTATTTTCTCGACTTAGTGTAATCGATTTGTGCAATTTCGAACAATGCGTGTCTTACGAACTCGGCTTATTATGTCTAGCGGAACCGATCTGCACGGCTTACTGTCGCATTTGGCGGTGAAGTTTCCCGCGGACGCTGGCTAGACCAGTTTCATCCGGCGGGTGCGATTCTCGGCCATCCCTTCGTGGCTCGCTGCCTATCGGCGTGTGCGAGTTGGGAGGCCGTCGCGCTCATCTTGAGGCGAGTATGCTACCTATTGGCGTGCGTATCGGGACGAGCTTACCGTTCCCAGTGAGCGTGGTACTTGTCGGTACGTGTGTCACGTTTTGGGTTTTGACTGCCGGGATCGACGATCCGGTGCGCGGACGTGATTTGTCGATGCCTTGCTGCCTATCGGTGTGCAAGGCGCGACGTTGCGTGAGAGTGTCGCGGCAAAAGACGTGCGAGGTCGGAGGTCCGGTGCACGGATCCAACTTGTCGACGTTTCGCTATCTCTCGGCGTATGGATTCGACTCGCGTGAGAGCGTCGCACGAGGGACGTGCGGCGTCGGAGGTCCGGTGCACGGATCCGATTTGTGAAAGGTGGAATGAATGAGCTTGTTACCCTTACTCTATTCTCCTTAGCCCGCCGAGTTTCTTGGGTGCTCGTAGAGGAGACTAGAAATTATAATACAATGCTTTGAAACGAAATGTAATTCATTATATTGTTGAAATGGTTAGAAAATTACATCCTAGGCCGTTGGCCGAACTTGAAATTTAAAATTGTCTTTGCTAAAAATCGAAAACAACATGAAAGCAACAAAACGTAGAGTGAGCGAAAGGGCATCTATTGGTAATATTGCCGAAGGTGCTCCGCGTTCCCTGGATGCGTGACACGAGTCCTTCCAGGTTCTCGAGCTCGTACGTGCCGTTGTGGATGGCTCGGCGCACACGGTACGGGCCTTCCCAGGTGGGGCCCAGAACTCCCGCACCTTGCACCTTGGTGTTTTGGAACACCCTTCGAAGAACGAAGCTCCCGTCGGCAAACTTCCGCACCTTGATCTTGGAGTTGTAGTACTTCTCGACTTTCCTCTTTTATGCAGCGAGCCGGGTGAGTGCGTCCGCCCTCCTTTCGTCTATGAGGTCTAGCTCGAGCCTGATTGCGTCGTCGTTGGCGGCTTCTTCATACTCCTCGATGCGCAAGGTCGGTAGCTTGGTCTCGACGGGTACCACGGCCTCGACGCCGAATGCGAGAGAGAAAGGGGTTTCGCCGGTCGCGTTTCGAGCGGTGGTGCGGTACGCCCATAGGACCATAGGGAGATCATCGGCCCAAGCCCCCTTTCTTTCCTCCAGCTTCTTCTTCAAGTTCTCTTTGATTGTCTTGTTAACCGCCTCGACCTGACCATTGGCTTGAGGATGGCGGGGGGAGGAGAAAGCCTTGCTAATGCCCAGTTGTTCGCACATTTCTCGGAGGCGCGCGTTGTCGAATTGTTTCCCGTTGTCGGTTACAATTGACGCAGGGATCCCGAAGCGGCAGATGATGCTTTTCCAAATGAAGCTTGTCGTGTTCGCCTCAGTGATCTTTGCTAGCGGCTCAGCCTCCACCCACTTTGTGAAGTAATCGATGGCCACGATCGCGTGCTTGTACTGCCTCGGGGCCGTAGGTAGCTCACCGATGAGGTCGATTCCCCACTTTGCGAAAGGTCGCGGCACAATGATTGGACACAGCGGGGCCGGTGCTTGACGCGGGATGTGGGCGAACCTTTGGCACTTATCGCATTTTTTGGCCCACTCGTGGGAGTCCTTTTTCAAGGTTGGCCAAAAATATCCGAGTCTCAGTAGCTTCAATGCCAACGACTGCCCTGCGGCGTGGTTTCCGCACACCCCTTCGTGCACCTCGCGGAGCGCTTTCCTCGCCTCGACTTCGGTCAGGCAGCGGAGAAGGGGCATAGAGTAGCCTCTCTTGAACAAGTTGTCCTCCCTCATTGTGTACTTCGGCGCCAAGCTTCTCAGCTTTCTCGCCTCTTCTTTGCCTTCGGGGACGACTCCTCGCTTTAGGAATTCCACGAGCGGAGTCATCCATGAGGGGGGCGGAGTCTCGTCAACCACCCCTACGTCGCCTCTCGAGACGTAGGGTCGGGTCAACACTTCGATCGGGACGCTGCCTTCGCCCTCCTCGTCTATCCCGGACGCGAGGCGAGCCAAGGCGTCAGCATCGATGTTCGCCTCTCGAGGAACTTGGACGATCTCGAACCACGACAGGGCCTCTAGATTCTTTTGGGCTTTGGACAAGTACGCGACCATGTTTGGCTCTTTCGCGGCGTAGTCGCCCTTAACCTGGTTCACAATCAACTGCGAGTCGCAGTGGATGCGTAGGTTTTGGGCGCCTAGCTTGTTCGCTAGTTCCAACCCAACGATCAGAGCCTCGTACTCTGCCTCGTTGTTGGAAGCCTTGAACTTGAACCGCAGGGCGTATCTCAGTTTTTCCCTATCGGGATTAGTGAGCACAACGCCGGCGCCAGCCCCCCGGGCGTTTGACGCACCATCCACGTGCAAGTCCCAGACCGGCGCTATCGGGTCGGTGGTCCTCTTCTTCGACGACCTGCTGTGGTCGTCCTCCTTGTCTTCCGTGCTCTTACTACTTTCGTCGCCCTCGTCGGTCGGGGGCGTGCTTGTGAATTCGGCGATGAAGTCGGCGAGGGCCTGACCCTTGATGGCGGTTCTCGGCTGGAACTCGATCCCGTACTCGCCCAACTCTTGGGACCATATCGCCATTCGAGAGGAGGTCCCTTTTTGAAGGGCCTTCTCGATGGGATGTCCAGAGCGGACCACAATGGGGTGCGCTTGGAAGTAAGGCCGGAGCTTTCTCCCGCTCATGACCAGGGCGAGGGACAGTCTCTCGATTTCCGGGTATCGCGTTTCAGCGTCGAGGAGCGCCTTGCTAACGTAATAGACCGGCCATTGTACCTTGTCTTCTTCGCGTATGAGAACTGTGCTCACGGCCCTATCGGAAACCGCGAGGTAGAGGTACAAGGTTTCGCCATTCTTCGGCTTCGCGAGGAACGGGGGGGAGGTGAAGTAGGCTTTCATATCGCGGAATGCTTCCTCGCACTCCTCCGTCCATACGAAACCGTCGGTCTTCTTTAGTGCCTTGAAAAACGGTTGGCACCTATCAGTGGCCTTGGAAACGAATCGCGTCAGGGCGGCGATCCTTCCCGTCAAGCTTTGAACTTCTTTGACTTTTTTATGGCAACCTCATCTCTAAGATCGCCTTAATCTTCTCAGGATTGGCCTCGATCCCGCGGCGGCTCACCATGTAGCCCAGAAACTTTCCAGACTCGACCCCGAAAGCGCACTTGTTGGGGTTGAGCTTCATCTTGTAGCGCCGCAGGATCGTGAACATCTCCCAAAGGTCTCGAACATGGTCGCGGGCCTTGAGGCTTTTGACAAGCATGTCGTCCACGTAGACCTCCATGGTTTTTCCAATTTGATTGGCGAACATCCGGTTCACCAACCTTTGATACGTTGCTCCCGCGTTTTTGAGGCCAAAGGGCATGACCTTGTAACAGTAAAGTCCGCGGTTCGTAACAAAGGTGGTCTTGATCTGATCCGGCTCGTGCATGCAGATCTGATTGTAGCCTGAGTAGGCGTCCATGAAGCTTAGCAATTCGTGGCCCGCAGTGGCGTCCACGAGCTGCTCGATCCTCGGGAGAGGGAAGCTGTCTTTCGGGCAGGCTTTGTTGAGATCTTTGTAGTCGATACAGATCCGCCACTTCCCGTTTGGCTTCTTGACCATCACCACATTGGACACCCACTTGGGGTGCTCCACCTCCCTGATGAAGTCGGCGGCGAGAAGTTTGTCAACTTCTTCGCCAATGGCTTGATACCTCTCCCCGCTGAACGCCCGTCGCGGTTGAACGCGCTCGGCCACTCTCTAATCGTCGTTGAGACGATGAACCATGATTTCGGGGTCGATCCCCGGCATGTCGGCGTGTGTCCACGCGAAGACATCTTTGTGCTCTCGGAGGAAAGCGGCGAGCTTGGTTCGGACTTCAGATGAGAGTTGGGTGCCTACCTTGACTACTTGGTCAGGCTTGGCGTCGTCCAACACGACGGGAATGAGGTCGTCTGGTGTCTCCACCTTTCGACGCTCGACATCGTCGCTTTGGTCTAGCTCTCCGAAGGCGCCTCCCTCCTCTATCTTGCAGGGGAATTTGTCCCCGAGCTGGAAGATGGTGCTTACTACCATTCCTTTCCCTTTTCCGTCTACACCCTGGATGTAGCACATCCTCGCCATTGACTGGTCTCCCAGCATTACGGTGATCCCCTTCTCGGTCGAGAATTTCATCATTAGATGGTATGTGGACGTTATGGCCTTCAACCGATTGAGAGTCGGGCGGCCGACGATGATATTGTATGCTGACGGCTGATCCACGACTAGGAACGACACGATGTGGGTAACCTCGAGCCCCCCCGGGGTACCGAAGGTAACCGGGAGGTCGATAGTTTCCTCCGTCATGACCCTCTCCCCGGAGAAGCCGAAGAGCGGGGTCGAGATCGGTGTCGGTCTCACCCCGGATAGCTTCATCATGTCCAACGCCGACTTGAAGATTATGTCGGTGGAGCTCCCATTGTCGATTAGGATTCTCCGGATGAGGTTGTTGGCGACCGGGGCAGAGACGACTATCGCGTCGTTGTGTGGATGGAGCACTCGCGCCGCTTCTTGTCCGGTGAAGAACATGAATTCGAAGGGGGCCGGAGGAGGGGCCTCGTACGTATGGTTGATGTAGTGCACTATCTTCCCTTGGGAAACTTCGCGCACATACTTCTCCGAACTCCGGGCCACCCAAGATTGCGCCCACGATGTGAAGTTGCGAGCTCTCCGGTTCTTCGTTTGTCGCGCGGTCCGTGACAGTCACCGTCGCCGAACCTTTCTTTTCTTGCCGCGGGCGGCCTCCGTGTGTCGCGGCCGTCCCGATAGTTCTAAGGACGTATTCTTTCAGTTTCCCATCTTGAATCAGGGCCTCAATCTGACGCTTGAGTTGATAGCATTCGGATGTCAGATGCCCATGATCCTGATGGTAGTCACAGTACTTACTTTGGTCCCTCTTGGCGGGATCCTTCGTGAGAGGGGTTGGACTCCCCAGCTTGTCACGGTGCAGAGCCAGGATTCTCTCCGGCGAAGTGTTCAGAGGAGTGAATGTCGAGAAATTTCGGAAGCTATCGACATGTGGCGGCCTCGGCCCAGGGAGGGAACGGCCGTTAGGGGCCTGGTTTCCCTTATTCCTCCTCTTTCGAGGGTCGAGGCGATCTCCGTCTTGATCGTCGCGGCGGCGACTCCCCTGTCCTCCTAACTTTCGGCCATCTCGGCCGTCGAGATAGTCCTCTATTCCCATGTATGTGCGGGCTCTCGTCATTAGCTCCGCCATGTCACACGGGACTTGGCCAACAATAGACTTGAGGAAGTCGTTCGTGCGGACTCCCTCAGTGATTGCCGTGATGGCGTCTCTGTCGTCGAACCCTTCGACCTTGTGAGATTACTCAGTGAAGCGAGCGAGGTATTGTCTCAGCGTCTCGTCTCTTCCTTGTCGGATAGAGAGGAAGTGGGTCTTTGGTTTCTTTTGCGCCACGAGGATGGCGAATCGGGCAAGGAACGCCTCTCGTAAGGCCCGGAAAGACGGGATGCTCTCCGGCCTCAAACTTCGATACCACTCAAACCCCGACCCTATGAGGGTCAGGCTGAAGGCTTGGCAGAGGGTGGCGTCCGTCTGCCCTTGCATCGTCATCCACGTCTCATAGTGTTGGACGTGGAAGTGGGGATCCGTACGTCCATCGTAGGGGGAATGGACGGTAACTTGAAGTTTCCCACGCATGGGTGCGCGAGGACTTGTGCGGCGAAGGGAGAGTATTGTTGTCGCTGATTTTTGGACAACTATTTAGGAGCCAAAGACGGTTAGACCCAAGGCCGGACCAAGTGGTCTCGTCTTGACTCGAGCGTGTCGGACCCGGTATCCCGAGTCGTCCCTTGAGTTCGTCAGAGTACCTGAAAAGGAGTAGAGAACACGTGAACTACAAAGGGGAAACAGGGGGGGTGCCCCTGTTTACCTCTCCGACGCTCAACATTAGTGGGATTGAGGTGGAGTATAGAGGTTTTAGCGGTGTTTTGAGGCCGAGACTTGAGAGAAACGAGCGAGGTACGAGTTCGACAGCGTTTCAGTACTCAAGAATGGATTACCTGGACTAGGGGAGCGGCCCTTGTATTTATAGGCAGCCAAGGGGTGGTTTGAAGACCCCTTGGCCGAGTGAGTAAGGTTGGGTCGGCCATGGAGAGCCGGCTATGGAGGGCCGGCCATGGAGAGCCGGCCATGGAGGGCCGGCCATGGCGAGCCGCCATGGAGAGCCGGCCATGGAGAGGGGCCGGCCTTGGAGTGCCGGCCTTGGAGGAGGGCCGGCCTTGGAGTGCCGGCCTTGGAGGAGGGCCGGCCTTGGAGAGCCGGCCTTGGAGGAGGGCCGGCCTTGGAGTGCCGGCCTTGGAGAGGGGGGCCGGCCTTGGAGTGCCGGCCTTGGAGGAGGGCCGGCCTTGGAGTGCCGACCTTGGAGGACGGCCGGCCTTGGAGTGCCGGCCTTGGAGAGGGGGGCCGGCCTTGGAGTGCCGGGCTTGGAGGAGGGCCGGCCTTGGAGTGCCGGCCTTGGAGGAGGGCCGGCCTTGGAGTGCCGGCCTTGGAGAGCCGGCCTTGGAGGAGGGCCGACCTTGGAGAGCCGGCCATGGAGAGCCGGCCATGGAGAGCCGGCCATGGAGAGCCGGCCATGGAGGGCCGGCCATGGAGGAGGGCCGGCCTTGGAGTAGGGCCGGCCTTTGAGTAGGGCCGGCCTTGGACGTGGCCGACTGATCTTTGGGCCGGCGACAGGCCGGTCAAGCATATGGCCGGCCACTGGCCGGCTGAGCATATGGCCGGCCACTGGCCGACTGACCCTTGGCCCGGCCATTGGTTTTGGCCGGCCAAAGGCCGATGCAAGGTTTCGCCCCTCGAGGCCTTGCACCGGTCGCGTGGGTCGAAGTGACGCCTTAGTCCCCGTCGGTCCGAGACGGACCGACAACATTAGCCCCCCGAGTTTCTGGTCGAGCATAGGTCGAGCGGAAATTCAGTGCTTGCGTTGATGTGTGGACCCAGGACAAACACTCTCGAGTTGGTGGTCGCATCGTAGAAGGGTTTTTTAATGCATAGCAAGGGACGGCTTTGTGCAGCCAGGTTTCCCGTGGACGCTCGCTAGACCAGATACGCCCTTGCGGACGCAAGCCTTGAACCCATTTGTAACTCGTCACCTTATCGGCTCACGAGCTGGGCGGCGAGCGTGATGCCACATTTGTGTGGCGAGGTTTCCCGTGGACGCTGGCTTGACCAGATACGCCCAGCGGACGCAAACCTTGAACCCATTTGTAACTCGTCGCCTATCGTCTCACGAGCTGGGCGGCGAGTGCGATGCCACATTTGTGTGGCGAGGTTTCCCGTGGACGGTGGCTAGACCAGATACACCCAGCGGACGCAAACCTTGAACCCATTTGTAACTAGTCGCCTTATCGGCTCACGAGCTGGGCGGCAAGCGCGATGCCACATTTGTGTGGCGAGGTTTCCCGCGGACGCTGGCTAGACCAGATACACCCAGCGGACGCAAACCTTGAACCCATTTGTAACTCGTCGCCTTATCGGCTCACGAGCTGGGCGGCGAGTGCGATGCCACATTTGTGTGGCGAGGTTTCCCGTGGACGCTGGCTAGACCAGATACGCCGAGCGGACGCAGACCTTGAACCCATTTATAACTCGTCGCCTATCGGCTCACGAGCTGGGCGGCGAGCGTGATGCCACATTTGTGTGGCGAGGTTTCCCGTGGACGCTGGCTAGACCAGATACGCCCAGCGGACGCAAACCCTGAACCCATTTGTAACTCGTCGCCTATCGGCTCACGAGCTGGGCGGCGAGCGCAATGCCACATTTGTGTGGCGAGGTTTCCCGTGGACGCTGGCTAGACCAGATACGCCCAGCGGACGCAAACCTTGAACCCATTTGTAACTCGTCGCCTTATCGGCTCACGAGCTGGGCGGCGAGCGCGATGCCACATTTGTGTGGCGAGGTTTCCCGTGGACGCTGGCTAGACCAGATACGCCCAGCGGACGCAAACCTTGAACCCATTTGTAACTTGTCGCCTATCGGCTCACGAGCTGGGCGGCGAGCGCGATGCCACATTTGTGTGGCGAGGTTTCCCGTGGACGCTGGCTAGACCAGATACGCCCAGTGGACGCAAACCTTGAACCCATTTGTAACTCGTCGCCTATCGGCTCACGAGCTGGGCGGCGAGCGCGATGCCACATTTGTGTGGCGAGGTTTCCCGTGGACTCGAACTCGACTCGAGGACTCACGTAGAGCCTGCACGAGGAGTTTCTTGAAGAGTCGGCGCGAGGACTATCGGTCGACTCGTGGGTTCGAATTCGACTCGAGGAATGAACGCATCTCGAGGAGATATGTGAAGAGTCGGCATGAGGAGTATCAGTCGACTCATGGACTCGAACTCGACTCGAGGACTCACGTAGAGCCTGCACGAGGAGTTTCGTAAAGAGTCGTCGCGAGGAGTATCGGTCGACTCGCGGACTCGGAGCTCGACTCGAGGAATTAACTCATCTCGAGGAGACATCGTAGAGCTTGCACGAGGAGTATCAATCGACTCGTGGACTCGAACTCGACTCGGGGACTCACGTAGAGCCTGCACGAGGGGTTTCGTGAAGAGTCGGCACGAGGAGCATTAGTGGACTCGTGGACTCGGGGCTCGACTCGAGGAATGAGCGCATCTCGAGGAGACATGTGGAGAGTCGGCACGAGGAGTATCAGTCGACTCGTGGACTCAAACTCGACTCGAGGACTCACGTAGAGCCTGCACGAGGAGTTACGTGAAGAGTCGGCACGAGGAGCATTAGTCGACTCGTGGACTCGGGGCTCGACTCGAGGAATGAACGCATCTCGAGGAGACATGTGGAGAGTCAGAACGAGGAGTATCAGTCGACTCGCGGACTCGAACTCGACTCGAGGACTCACGTAGAGCCTGCACGAGGAGTTACGTGAAGAGTCGGCACGAGGAGCATTAGTCGACTCGTGGACTCGGGACTCGACTCGAGGAATGAACGCATCTCGAGGAGACATGTGGAGAGTCGGCACGAGGAGTATCAGTCGACTCGTGGACTCGAACTCGACTCGAGGACTCACGTAGAGCCTGCACGAGGAGTTACGTGAAGAGTCGGCACGAGGAGCATTAGTCGACTCGTGGACTCGTAGCTCGACTCGAGGAATGAATTCATCTCGAGGAGACATGTGAAGAGTCTTTCTTTGTGACCTCCGGTTTAACCATCGGCCCCTTGAGACTTTATTATTATTATTTTTTTTGAGTTGTTGTTGAGTTGTTTTTTATTGAGCATTAATCCCTGTTAGCCCCCCGAGTTTCTTGCGTTTGTGAGACGAAGGCCAAGAAACTCTCGTATTAGAGGTATACAATAGTGTGCGTTACACTTTTTCATGTGTGAAATAACTCTTTATTGCAATAAGGGGGTCGTTACAGTGTGTCATGGCACTTGGCCTTTTTTGAAAACGGGAAATTACATTTTCGAAATTAAAGCGATCACGAAGCCGATTGGGTTCGGGCGTGAATTTAAAGGTCGACGCTGCGACAATCATGGCTTGCTAGGAGATGCGACGAATTCCTTGAGATCCCCACTTCGAATTAGGGAATCAATTCGCTTCTTAAGCTGTTTGCATTCGATCGTCACGTGCCCGTGATCCTGGTGGTATTCGCAGAACCTACTTCGATTTCGCTTCGCGGGGTCCTTTGTGAGTGGAGCGGGGCTTCCTAGCTCATCGCGGCGTAAGCTCAGGATCCTGTCGGGCGTTCTGTTGAGCGGGACGAAGGTTTGCTTCGGGGCTGGAGAAGGGTGGTCGTTAGGGACTTGACCCTTCCGGCGCCTTTTCCTTCGTGACTCGGGACCAACGGCCGGTTTCACACCCACGGTTGCGCGGTTTTGGTTGGGTGCTTGATCAATGTTGGGTGGTCGCTGCCCCAAGACGATCACGGTCTCACGTTGAGCGTTGAGTTTTTCTCTCAAGTCGAACTCGTGATCCTCTCTTTGAGAGTTGAGGCGGTCTCTCAAGTCTCCGGAGGCCGTCCCTATCACCCTTGTTAAGGGCGCGTCATTCAGGCGATGCCTTTGGCGGAGGCCGAGACCATCGACGTCGTCACCTTCACAAGAGTTTTGGACGCGGACGGTGAGCTTGGAGCGTCCCTTTCGGGACCTCGAGACCAAGCTTCCTCGGGTATTGCGCGAGTTTTGACGCCTTGACGTGGTCGCCCGAGGGTGTCCCCTCGAGGGCGCGTGCGCGTGCTCATCAGAAAGTTGACGTCTCGGCGCGGCCGCCCGAGGGTGTCCCCTTGGAAGCGTGCGCGTGCGTCCCCTTTCGTGAACAACGTGGTCGAGGTCGGTCTCGAGGTTGACGTCGTCGGCGTTGTTGGAGTCGAGGATGTCGGCGATGAGTGCGCCGGTGACGCCGGGGCGGTCTAGGAGCTCGGCGAGCCTTCGAGCCGTGTCCTCTCAGACTGCGGCCTCGGGGTTATTCGTCGGGTCTCGGGGCTGGCTCTCATTATCATGAGGTTGCCCATCGAGACCGTGCGCAGAGCTTTGGAGGCCGTGCCTCGAGCTAGTCGCTCGGGCGCCCACGGAGGTGGCAAGCACATGACTCATCTCTCGAGAGTCGTAGGTGTAGTGATAGAGGAATGGAAGGGAGAGCGTCGAGGTCCCCTCCTTCTAGCGCCAAAATGTTGTCGCTGATTTTTGGACAACTATTTAGGAGCCAAAGACGGTTAGACCCAAGGCCGGACCAAGTGGTCTCGTCTTGACTCGAGCGTGTCGGACCCGGTATCCCGAGTCGTCCCTTAGCTATGGACGTCCCTTGAGTTCGTCAGAGTACATGAAAAGGAGTAGAGAACACGTGAACTACAAAGGGGAAACAGGGGGGGTGCCCCTGTTTACCTCTCCGACGCTCAACATTAGTGGGATTGGGGTGGAGTATAGAGGTTTTAAGGGTGTTTTGAGGCCGAGACTTGAGAGAAACGAGCGAGGTACGAGTTCGACAGCGTTTCAGTACTCAAGAATGGATTACCTGGACTAGGGGAGAGGCCCCTGTATTTATAGGCAGCCAAGGGGTGGTTTTAAGACCCCTTGGCTGAGTGAGCAAGGTTGGGTCGGCCATGGAGAGCCGGCCATGGAGGGCCGGCCATGGAGAGCCGGCCATGGAGAGCCGGCCATGGAGAGGGGCCGGCCTTGGAGTGCCGGGCTTGGAGGAGGGCCGGCCTTGGAGTGCCGGGCTTGGAGGAGGGCCGGCCTTGGAGAGCCGGCCTTGGAGGAGGGCCGGCCTTGGAATGCCGGC
Organism: Urtica dioica subsp. dioica; assembly: GCF_054948205.1. Classification (NCBI taxonomy): domain Eukaryota; kingdom Viridiplantae; phylum Streptophyta; class Magnoliopsida; order Rosales; family Urticaceae; genus Urtica; species Urtica dioica. The sequence goes on along the minus strand of NC_142759.1, from coordinate 43,743,858 downwards.
CTTGGAGAGGGGGGCCGGCCTTGGAGTGCCGGGCTTGGAGGAGGGCCGGCCTTGGAGTGCCGGCCTTGGAGTGCCGGCCTTAGAGAGGGGGGCCGGCCTTGGAGTGCCGGCCTTGGAGGAGGGCCGGCCTTGGAGTGCCGGCCTTAGAGAGCCGGCCTTGGAGGAGGGCCGGCCTTGGAGAGCCGGCCATGGAGAGCCGGCCATGGAGAGCCGGCCATGGAGGGCCGGCCATGGAGGAGGGCCGGCCTTGGAGTAGGGCCGGCCTTGGACGTGGCCGAGTGACCTTTGGGACGGCGACAGGCCGGTCAAGCATATGGCCGGCCACTGGCCGGCTGAGCATATGGCCGGCCACTGGCCGACTGACCCTTGGCCCGGCCATTGGTTGGGCCGGCCAAAGGCCGAGGCAAGGTTTCGCCCCTCGAGGCCTTGCACCGGTCGCGTGGGTCGAAGTGACGCCTTAGTCCCCGTCGGTCCGAGACGGACCGACAACAAGTATGATTCCTCGATCCCGTTAGCGGGGCCGACCGTCGGGGCCACGGGACTCCCTCATTTCGATGATTTGATTTTGGAGGCTCTTAATCATCGTGACCATGTCAAGCCCGTTAGCGGGGCCGACCGTCGGGGCCACGGGAGTCACCGGTTGGCGCTCGTTGGACGCTTGGTCCACGACATTGGCCTGAGGTCGGCCGAGAGTTGCGGCGGGGAGCGCGTCCCTTCGAGAGTTTAGCCTTTGGCGGAGATCCTCCCCTCGGGAGTTTCTTTGCGCCGTCAAGCGCTCTCTAAGGTCCACGCTTGGCACGGGGCGAGGCGAGGTCGCCCTTGGTCGGACCGTCCGGCGAGCGCTTCGGCTATCGGCCCCATCATCTACCAGAGTCGCTCTCTCCTTGGCGAGGGGCCGTGTCCGACCGCCTCTTGAAACCGAAGGGGCGAGTCCCCGGGAATGTGACCGCGCCTGCTGTCGCGCCAGATGCAACGGCCCGGCCAAAGCGTCGTTAGACCTCTCGGGCCGCGAAGGGGCAAGGCTAGGCGTTGCCTCATTGGTCCTCGACTCCCCCACATATTCGTGGTCGGAGTCGTCTTGGGCGGACCTATCCTCAATGTCATAGCCGAGGAGATTGGCTATGAGCGTACCATCGACGCCGGGACGGTCAAGGAGCTCCGCAAGCCGCCGGGCCGTGTCCTCTCAGAGCTCGGCCTCGGGGTCATTCATCGGGTCTTGGGGCTGGCTCTCGCTATCGCGAGGTTGCCCTTCAAGACGATGTGCGAGGCGTCGAAGACCGTACCTCGAGCTCGTCGCTCGGGTACCCGCGGAGGTGGTGGGAATGTGACTCATATCTCGAGAGTCGTGAGAACAAAGGGAGAAAACTGGTAGAGGGAATGCGTCGTCAAGGTCGAGAGGCCCCCTCCTTCTAGCGCCAAAATGTTGTCGCAGTTTTTCGGACAACGATTTACGAGTCGCAGACGGTTAGACCCAAGGCCGGACCAAGTGGTCTCGTCTCGACTCGAGTGTGTCGGACTTGGTATCCCAAGTCGTCCCTTAGCTGTCTATGGTATCTGTCTCGTCCAGGCACCTGAAAAGCAAGCAGAAAAGGTGTGAACTACAAAGGGGAAACAGAGGGGTTGCCTCTGTTTACCTCTCCGACGCTCAACATTAGTAGGATTGAGGTGGTTTGTAGAGGGTTTAGTGTTTAGGGGTCGAGACTTGAGAGAAACGAGCGAGGTACGAGTTCGACAGCGTTTCATTACTCAAATTCGGATTACCTGGACTAGGGGAACGGCCCCTGTATTTATAAGCGACCAAGGGGCGTTATGGGCAACCCCTTGGTCGAGGATAGCCTTGGCCCGGCCATTGGCCGAGGCTGGCCCTTGGGCCGGCCAATGGCCGAGGCTATTTGGGCCGGCCATTGGCCGAGGCTGGCCCTAGGGCCGGCCAATGGCCGGGAGTAGCTTGGGTCGGCCGTTGGCCGAGGCTGGCCTCTGGGCCGGCCAATGGTCGAGGCTGTTTGGGCCGGCCAATGGCCGGGAGTAGCTTGAGTCGGCCATTGGCCGATGCTGGCCTCTGGGCCGGCCAATGGCCGAGGCTGTTTGGGCCGGCCATTGGCCGAGGCTGGCCCTAGGGCCGGCCAATGGCCGGGAGTAGCTTGGGTCGGCCATTGGCCGAGGCTGGCCTCTGGGCCGGCCAATGGCCGAGGCTGTTTGGGCCGGCCATTGGCCGAGGCTGGCCCTAGGGCCGGCCAATGGCCGGGAGTAGCTTGGGTCGGCCATTGGCCGAGGCTGGCCTCTGGGCCGGCCAATGGCCGAGGCTATTTGGGCCGGCCAATGGCCGGGGCGAGCTACCGAGACGCGTTCGAGGCCGCTTCGCCTCTGTTCGGCCGCGATCGGAGTCGGGCTGATAACAACCCCCTCTGTTTCCTCTTTGTAGTTCACACTCTCTTCCCGTTTTTTCAAGTATTGACACGAGGCAAGCATCATCTACAGCTAAGGGATGACTTGGGAAACCAAGTCCGACACGCTCGAGCCGAAGCGAGATCACTTGGTCTGGCCTTAGATCTGACCGCTTTTGGTTCCTAAATCGTTGTCCGAAAACGAGCGACAACATATTGACTGCTCAAAGCCGAACTCTTTACAGTTTCATCGAATTTAAAATTCTATGACCTAGATGCTTGCTTTAATCCATAAATGGACTTAAGCAACTCATAAACCTTGGTCTCTTGACCTGTTTCCACGAAACCATCTGGTTGAGCCATGTAAATGAGCTCGTCAAGATTGCCATTCAGGAAGGCTGTCTTGACATCCATTTGCCAAATCTCATAGTCGAGAGCTGCAACTATGGATAGGAGTATGCGGATGGATTTAAGCATCGCGGCTGGCGAGAAGGTTTCTTCATAGTCAATCCTTTCTTGTTGGGTATAACCCTTAGCCACAAGTCGTGCTTTGAATGTCTCGACGTTCCCATCCGGACCCCTTTTCTTCTTGTATATCCACTTACACCCTACGGGTTTAATCCCTTCAGGAGGGTCTACAAGTTTCCGGACTTTGTTGACATACATCGAGTGCATTTCAACTTTCATGGCGTCAAGCCAAAGGTTTGATTCAGAACAAGCCATTGCTTGGCTATAGGAAATAGGATCATCCATGTCAGAGACGGCTACGAGAGAGTCTCCATAGGACATGTACCTGTCAGGCTTTTGATTAGCCCTCCCACTACGTCGAAGTACTACTTGACGAGATTCTGAAGAGTTAGGTTGTGTTTCAGTTGGGGTAAGAACAGTTCTTACAGAGGAGGTAGGAGCTTCCTCACCCAAATTTTCATCAAGCACAATTTTGCTTCTAGGTTTTGAATCCTACATAAAGTCATCCTCATGGAAATGAGCATTCGTGCTAACGAAAGTCTTATCATCCTCGGGACTATAGAAAGTAAAACCTTTGGTTTCCTTTGGATATCCAACGAACAGACACAATTCTGACCTACTAGCCAACTTGCTAGTCTTTTGCCTCAGCACGTGTGCAGGGCAACCCCAAATTTTGATGTGGCCAAGATTTACTTTGCGGCCAGTCCATCATTCATAAAGAGTACCAAGTACCGTTTAGGACGGAACGTGTTTCAGAATGTAAGCGGCTGTTTCGAGGGCATATCCCCAAAAGGAAAGAGGGAGAGATGAGTAACTTATCATTGATCTAACCATCTCCATAAGAGTTCGGTTTCTTCTCTCTGACATTCCATTTTGTTTAGGTGTGCCAGGTGCGGTAAGCTGAGAAGCGATACCTTCTTCTTTAAGAAACTCATCGAACTCTCCAGACAAATACTCACTGCCTTGATCAGATCGAAGGGTTTTGATGACTTTGCCATTTTTATTTTCCATAAAGCCGTAAAGACCTTAAATTTGTTAAAGGTCTCGGATTTGTGTTTGAGCAAATAGACAAAACCATATCGCGAGTAATCATCGGTGAAGGTAACGAAGTATTCGTATCCTCCACGTGCCTGTTGGTTGATCGGACCACATACATCAGAATGTACTAGTTCCAGCAACTCAGTGGCTCTTCGACCCTTATCCGAGAAAGGTCGCGTAGTCATTTTTCCTTCTATGCAGGGTTCACAAGTAGGTAGTGAACCTATTGCAGAGGCTTGGAGTGGACCGTCCATCACAAGTCTCGTAATCCTCTCTAGACTGATATGACCAAGTCTTAAGTGCCATAGGTATGTTGATTTTGTTGGATCAGAGGATTCAGAAAGTTTGATCCACTTTGGCTCCCAAATAAGATCTTTATCTATTTCAGTGTCTAAAAGACAAGGTTGAGTGGGATAAATGTAAAAAAGACCATTCTTCATACATGCATCAGTGACAAAAGAATTTGAAAAAGAAATACGAATTCCATTCTTTATAAACTTTAAATAATAATCTTGCTCGAAAAGTTGACCAACATATATTAGGTTTTTCCCAAAGGAAGGAACATAATAAACATTATTCAAATTTAATGTTCGATCTTCAAAAGATAGCATCACGGATCCCACAGCCTTCGCAGACACAACCCTCCCATCACCCCACTTGAAGCAGAAGTCGCCATCCTTTAAGCTTTTTCTTTTCCTAAAACCAGTTAAGTAGCAGTAAATATGGTTAGTAGCAGCAGAGTCAATAATCCACAATGATACATTATCAGCCACTAAACAAGCTTCAGTAATAAGTACAATACCTTTTACTTTGTTTTGAGGTAGGCAGGACAGTTCCTACTTCTCGCCCTTGTGAGGTCTCTTCTTAGATCCAGAGGCGGAGGCTTTGTGCTCAGTAGCATGTGCCTCTCCTTGATTCCTCTTTCTATTAGTGAGACCTTCAGTAATGTGAAGCTCCTTCATAAGCTCGGTAACAATGTATTCTAACTTGTTCATGGAGTAGTTCAACTTGAAGATATTAAAAGATTCGGGGAGAGTTGCCAAGATCATATCTATTTTGGTCTCCTCGTCAATCTTAGATCCTAGGATTTCCATCTTATTCAAGTAACTAATGATCATCATCATATGTTCCCTGACAGGAGTCCCACCCTTCATGCGACAGTTCATAAACTGTCGGACTGCTTGTTGCCATGCTTGACGCCTTTGCCCTCCAAAACTCTAAAGGAGATTGTAGAGCATGTTGGTGGCAGTCTCGATGTCACGATGTTGTTGTTGCAACACATTGTTCATTGATGCTAAGATATAGCACCTCACAATCTCATCGGATCGGAGCCAGGCCGCCATGGCATCTTTGTCCTCTCTAGTCGAATCATCATTCGTTTGAGGAGGACACGGGGTGGTGAGAACCCAGTGTTGTCGGTCGTTTTCGGAAAACCCGAGACACCAAGAAGACACGCCGTTCAAAGGGCCGATGGTCAGGCCGGAGGTCCTGAAGAGCGGCAAGACTTCTGTCACGAGTCGACTGGCAAGTCCTCGTGCCAAATCCTCACGCCCCTCGAGTCAAGCCTCGAGTCGTTCCTCGAAGTCGAGCCTCGAGTCGTTCCTCGAGTCGAGCCTTGAGTCGTTCTCCTCGAGTCGAGCCTCGAGTCGTTCCTCGAGTCGAGCCTCGAGTCGGTCCTCGAGTCGTTCTCCTCGACTCGAGCCTCGAGTCGCTCCTCGAGCCGAGCCTCGAGTGGAGCCTCGGGTCGTCCTCCTCGAGCCGAGCCTTGAGTCGTTCCTCGAAGTCGAGCCTCGAGTCGTTCCTCGATTCGAGCCTCGAGTCGTTCCTCGATTCGAGCCTCGAGTCGTTCCTCGAGGCAAGCCTCGAGTCGTTCTCCTCGAGTCGAGCCTCGAGTCAAATAGAAACTTTCATATTTCGCGTGACAAGCGTGGTATCCAAAGACACCTAAAGGTGTTGGAATCGATCTAGGGTTTAAGAAAATAATTAACGCTTCGGTAAGCGGCGGAATTTTAAAAATTTTCTTTTACAAGTAAAAACGGTTTTTACTAACCTAGACAAGTGCAAGTACATGTAATTAAAAACTAATATGAGCTAAGAAGTTTACTAACCTTTCTTGAAGCTTGATCTTTGAGAAGCTCTTAGAAAGTTGCAACGCTCGTCTCCCCTCGCAGCACGTCTCTCTTCCTTTCCTCGGCACCTCGAGCAACCACGAAAGTTTCTATCACTAAATCACTCGAAATAAAGGAATTAGTGAGTGGGCACTTTTAAACACTACGACTTAAGAACGAGTCTTGAAGTCGCAGAGCTAAACACTAGGTCGAGTGAGGACCTAGGTGCCAAAACAAGAAAAATCGAAAATAAACTAGAGAGAGAGAGAGGAGTTCGGCCAAAGTTCTAGAGAGAGAGTCTCTCAAATCTCTTAAACTTGGATCAATGAATTGTGAGGAAATGAGGCTCCTATTTATAGGAGAGGTCTCACCTTCAATAAGGTAGTTTCCTCTTCTATAGAATATCACATATTCATGAGCAAAATAACCCTTATTTCCCATTCCATTTGGGCGCTCAAGGCAGCCTTCTAGAAGGCTTGGATTTGTTTCCTTTTTTTGTTCCTTGGCTTGCCTATTACTCACTTGGCCGATTCCCCTATGCATCTCATATGCAAATTTGTTTCCTCTTTTTCTTTTGGCAAGTATCTTGATACATTTATGCACAAAATAATCTCTCTTTCCTTTTGGGTGGTGGGCGCCTATTCTAATGCTAGAAAGGCCTTCTAGAAGCTTTTCCACTTGTTCATGACAACATGAAAAAGGCCCATTAAGAATTTTCAATAAAATCTTATGAAATGAAATTAATCCACAAGGCCCAATAAATCTTATTTTGGCCGAGTGAAACTTGTCATCAAATGACCATGTCAAAAAATTTATTGACATTCATTTCATCCTATGTCTCAAAAGACAAAAATACCCTTTTGATTATTTTCGTTCTCGTTTTGACTTAGCTTCCAGTTTAACTATTCCTATCGATGTGATTCGTGACAGTGACCTCATGGACCCAAATGAACAAAGCTTGAGCTAAACACTTGGACTCAAAAGTTCACAAACCTTTCCCAAGTTTAGCTTAATGCCAACTGACTCCACTAAAGAGTTGACACTGAAAATCTCTCGGTTCAAATGAATTTATTTTCTACTCAAGAATTCGACATAATTATGATGAGCGGATCCACTGAATATTATCTATGTTTACCCTTCATGAATGTCATCAGCTAGTCGGGATTTACTTAATTACCATTTTACCCTTCTAGCTGTTATTTCCTCAACTCCTTTGTCGCTTGTGAATAAGTTAGAAACAATGTATTGACGAGGAGGTAACAAGTCACATTGTTTCATCCAAAAGAGTCAGGACTCAATTTGGACACTGGCCAGTTCATTTATTCACACTCCAAGGAACAAAGCATGAGGTGACATGCATTGCATTTCAGCAATCTTGTACATGAATTCCATATCTATGAGAACTTCACAAAGTTACTCATGACATACTCACAACTTAGTACTTCACCAATAGGCCCTGTTCGAAATCACATAGTGAGTCCGAACTCTGACTTTCTCAAATGAGAATACTAAGGTGTGAAATAACATGTCTCATTTCAGGATTAAGGTAAGCATGATGCAATTCATACATAGTGACTTCGAGACATAAGAGGTTAAATGGTTTGTTCTTATCTTGTCTCTAGAAGTGCACTGGTCAATTCAGTACCTTCGGAAGATACCTAGAAGAACTATAGAGTCTCCAACTCTCAATGCCTCATAACCAGACATCGTAGATTCTTCTAACAATCATACTGAGGTCAATAGTCCTTCGACCCTAAGATTGCGAATATATCGTTTTAAGCAAACTACGAAGAGTTTGTTCATGCAAATCTACATTTGTCTCTTCGTAAGTTGTTTAGTTTGTTTATGGACTAAAAGACTAAGGTTTTATCATAAAGCTTCAGACAAGGAAGATTGACTGAACGTTTCAACTTTTTATTAATGAATAAGCAATTACAAGCAAGAGTCTTCATGAGACTATATTACATCAAATGTACATAAATAGACACTACTACTCTTCTTGTGGGCACCATTGACAACAAACTCCCACTTGACTCAAAGAAGATGTGAGTAGTCCTACATGCCTAATCCCTATCGAAGTTGGTCGAAGACCATGTTCGCTAGGGCCTTGGTGAATGGATCTGCCAGAGATCTACTTCACCTCCACGTCTTCGCGTTGCGCGATCTCTCGAATCAATGGTATTTCCTCTCAATATGCTTAGAGCGCTTATGTCTTCTAGGTTCCTTTGAGTTAGCGACAGCCCCACTATTATCACAATAAAGGGTTATGGGCTCATCGACGTTTGGAACAACTTCCAAATACTTAAGGAATTTTCTAAGCCATACAGCCTCTTTGGATGCTTCACAAGCAGCCACATATTCTGCTTCCATTATGGAGTCAGCAATGCAAGATTGCTTAATACTTCTCCACACAACAGCTCCGCCATTAAGGATGAACACATATCCCGAAATGGATTTCCTGGAATCCTTATCCGCTTGAAAATTGGAGTCGGTATATCCCGTCATAGTCAGGTCAGTACCTGAGTATGTAAGCATCAATTTCCTAGTTCTTCGAAGATACTTAAGAACATGCTTAACAGCAATCCAGTGCTCGGGTCCAAGGTTCGATTGGAAACGGCTAACTACGCCAACGGCGAAACATATATCAGGTCTAGTGGAAAGCATAGCATACATGAGGCTTCCTACGGCAGAGGCGTAAGGAATTTTCCTCATGTCTTCAATCTCTTGTGCAGTCTTGGAAGACTGGTCCTTAGAGAGTCAAACTCCATGCCTAAAGGGTGTTTGGCCCTTCTTGGAGTCTTGCATCGAGAAGCGATCCATTACCTTATCAATATAAGATGCTTGAGAGAGCGACAGGGTCCGGTTTTTCCTATCTCGAAAGATTTGGATCCCCAGAATGTACGCGGCTTCTCCTAGATCCTTCATATCGAATTACTTTGCCAGCCAGACCTTAACCTCAGATACCTTACCCACGTCATTACCAATGAGTAGTATATCATCGACATATAGTACCAGAAACACAACTTTGCCTTCGTGTATTAACTTGTAAACACAAGGCTCATCTATTGACTGTTCAAAGCCGAAGCTTTTCACAGTTTCATCGAATCCAATATTCCATGACCTAGATGCTTGCTTTAGTCCATAAATGGACTTAAGTAACTCACAAACCTTGGTCTCTTGACCTTTTTCCACGAAACCGTCTGGTTGAGCCATATAAATGCGCTCGTCAAGATTGCCATTCAGGAAGGCTGTCTTGACATCCATTTGCCAGATCTCATAGTCGAGAGCTGCAGCTATGGATAGGAATATGCGGATGGATTTAAGCATTGCGACTGGCGAGAAGGTTTCTTCATAGTCAATCCCTTCTTGTTGGGTATAACCCTTCGCCACAAGTCGTGCTTTGAACGTCTCGACGTTCCCATCAGGACCCCTTTTCTTCTTGTATATCCACTTACTCCCTACGGGTTTAATCCCTTCAGGAAGGTCTACAAGTTTCCAGACATTGTTGACATACATCGAGTGCATTTCAACTTTCATGGCGTCAAGCCAAAGGTTTGATTCAGAACAAGCCATCGCTTGGCTATAGGAAACAGGATCATCCATGTCAGAGACGGCTACAAGAGAATCTCCATAAGACATGTACCTGTCAGGCTTTTGAGTAGCCCTCCCACTACGTCTAAGTACTTCTTGACGAGATTCTGATGAGTTAGGTTGTGTTTCAGTAGGGGTAAGAACAGTTCTTACAGATGAGGTAGAAGCTTCCTCACCCAACTTTTCTTCAAGCACAATTTTGCTTCTAGGTTTTGCATCTTTCACAAAGTCCCCCTCAAGGAAACGAGCATTCGTGCTAACGAAAGTCTTATCGTCCTCGGGACTATAGAAAGTAAACCTTTGGTTTCCTTTGGATATCCCACAAACAGGCACAATTCTGACCTACTAGCCAACTTGCTAGTCTTTTGCCTCAGCACGTGTGCATGGCAGCCCCAAATTCGGATGCGGCCAAGATTTACTTTACGGCCAGTCCATCGTTCATAAGGAGTACCAGGAACCGTTTTGGACGGAACTTGGTTCAGAATATATGCGGCTGTTTCAAGGGCATATCCCCAAAAGGAAGGAGGGAGTGATGAGTAACTCATCATTGATCTAACCATCTCCATTAGAGTTCGGTTCCTTCTCTCTGACACTCCGTTTTGTTGAGGTGTGCCAGGCGCGGTAAGTTGAGAAGCGATACCTTCTTCTTTAAGAAAGTCATTGAACTCTCCAGACATATACTAACCACCTCGATCATATCGAAGGGATTTGATCACTTTGCCAGTTTGCTTTTCCACTAAAGCCCTAAAGACCTTAAATACGTTAAAGGTCTCGGATTTGTGTTTGAGAAAATAGACAAACCCATATCGTGAGTAATCATTGGTGAAGGTAACGAAGCATTCATATCCTCCACGTGCATGTTGGTTGAGCGGACCACATACATCATAATGTACTAGTTCCAGCAACTCAGTGGCTCTTCGACCCTTATCGGAGAAAGGTCGCTTGGTCATATTTCCTTCTATGCAGGATTCACAAGTAGGTAGTAAACCTATTGCAGAGTCTTGGAGTGGACCGTCCCTCACAAGTCTCTTAATCCTATCTAGACTGATATGACCAAGTCTCAAGTGCCAGACGTATGTTGATTTTGTTAGATCGGAGGATTCAGAAAGTTTGATCCTCTTTGACTCCCTAATTAGATCATTATCTATTTCGGTGTCTAAAAGAGAAGGTTGAGTGGGATAGATGTAGAAAAGAGCATTCTTCATACATGCATCAGTGACAAAAGAATTATCAGGAAACGAAATACGAATTCCATTCTTAATGAACTTTAAACAATAATCTTGCTCTAGAAGACGAGCAACGGATATTAAGTTCTTCCCAAAGGTAGGAACAAAATAAACATTATTCAAGTTTAAAGTGAGGTCTTCAAAAGACACCGTCACGGATCCCACAGCCTTCGCAGACACCAGGCTCCCATCACCCCATTTGAAACAGAACTCGCCTTCCTCTAAGCTTTTGGTTTTCTTAAAACCATTTAAGGAACAACAAATATGGTTAGTAGCAGCGGAGTCAAGAATCCACGTTGATACATTATCAGCTACTAAGCATGCTTCGGTAACTAGTACAATACTATGTTCCTTTACTTTGAGATAGGCAGGACAGTTCTTTTTATCGGCCTTGTAAGGTCCCTTCTCAGTTCTAGAGGCGGAGGCTTTGTGCTCAGTAGCGTGTGCCTCTCCTTGATTCCTCTTTGTCTTAGTGAGACCTACAGCAGTGTGAAGTTCCTCCATAAGCTTGGTTACAGTGTACTCTAGCTTGTTAATGGAGTAGTTCATGTTGGAGGTATCAAGAGATGCGGGGAGAGTTTCTAAGATCACATCTATGACATTCTTCCCATCAATCTCAGATCCTAGGATTTCCATTTTACTCAGATAACTAATGATCAGTATCATAAAGTCTCCAACATGAGTCCTAGCCTTCATGTGACAGTTCATAAACTGTCGGACTGCTTTTTGCCTTGCTTGACGCCTTTGCCCTTCAAACATCTCATGGAGATTGTTGAGCATGTCGGCGGCAGTCTCGATGTCACGATGTTGTCGTTGCAACACATTGTTCATTGATGCCAAGATATAGCACCTCACAATCTCATCGGAGCAGAGCAGGCCGCCAAGGCGTCATTGTCCTCTTGAGTTGAATCATCATTCGTCAGAAGAGGACACGGGGTGGTGAGTACCCATTTGTGCTTGTTAACGGTAGGTATTATGTCGAGGTTACGTTTCGAATCTACGTAGTTTTCATTTTCGATTTTGATTGAGGAAATAAAGATTGAGAGATGGTTGAGAGACATATTGCCTATATAAGTTGAAACAAGTTTATGATTAGTCTTTGGTTTAGGATTTAAGTTTTATTAAGACTTTTATAAAATCCAAAGGTGTTATAAACCAAACGATAATTTACTCCCTCAAGAGAAGGCCGCAAAAAATCTCCTTTTATAAGTAAATGACACATCATTAATGCTAAGCCAAGATGTCAATACATCAATTTTGACTAGCCACCTTGTAAATTGGTTTGATCACTCACATCCTTTCGCAGGGCCTCGAGGGAGGATTACTAGGGATTGAGTCTAAGTGTGTAACCAACCACTTAGTCCAAAAGATCAACTTTGAAAAACAATCCCCCAAGGGGAGGCCTTGCCATCATCGTCTCACTCTCGGACGTAGCTCATTGAGCAATGATCAGAGCAAAGCGCCCTTGAGTACTCTCATTTAAGAGAGGGCCACGAGGGTGACTCTTAGTCAGGCGACACTTGCACTTTTCATTAGTGTTGGGGATCGTGGGTTACAAACAACAAGTATAACCCTCCCACTTAGTTTTTGGAGTTGGTTCATCGACTCTTATAAGTTCGGAAAAACAAATTTCCTAGTTAGAGAGCGACAGAGCGGACAACTAGAAGAGAATCCTAGATCGACATGTTCAAAGTAGTATTAGTGCATAAAGGCACAAGGTACATACTCGATCTTTTCCTATTTTCTATTTCGGGAAAGTGCATGAGGGAAGTGTGAACTTCAACTCACTCGAACACTTGAAAGTTTGAGATTACACATCTTTTTATTTTTCGGCTTGTCTACAAAGAGACCTCCCACTCAAATTTTCAAGAGCATATAGATTTTGAACATATGTGATATAGATATAGTTTTGAAAACATTTTGAAAACTATATCTATATCACGAGTCGACTGGTCACGAGGTCAGGCCGGAGGTCCTGAAGAGCGGCAAGACTTCTGTCATGATTCGACTGGCAAGTCCTCGTGGCAAATCCTCACGCCCCTCGAGTCAAGCCTCGAGTCGTTCCTCGAAGTCGAGCCTCGAGTCGTTCCTCGAGTCGAGCCTTGAGTCGTTCTCCTCGAGTCGAGCCTCGAGTCGTTCCTCGAGTCGAGCCTCGAGTCGGTCCTCGAGTCGTTCTCCTCGACTCGAGCCTCGAGTCGCTCCTCGAGCCGAGCCTCGAGTGGAGCCTCGGGTCGTCCTCCTCGAGCCGAGCCTCGAGTCGTTCCTCGAATCGAGCCTCGAGTCGTTCCTCGATTCGAGCCTCGAGTCGTTCCTCGATTCGAGCCTCGAGTCGTTCATCGAGGCAAGCCTCGAGTCGTTCTCCTCGAGTCGAGCCTCGAGTCAAATAGAAACTTTCATATTTCGCCTGACAAGCGTGGTATCCAAAGACCCCTAAAGGTGTTGGAATCGATCTAGGGTTTAAGAAAATAATTAACGCTTCGGTAAGCGGCGGAATTTTAAAAATTTTCTTTTACAAGTAAAAACGGTTTTTACTAACCTAGACAAGTGCAAGTACATGTAATTAAAAACTAATATGAGCTAAGAAGTTTACTAACCTTTCTTGAAGCTTGATCTTTGAGAAGCTCTTAGAAAGTTGCAACGCTCGTCTCCCCTCGCAGCACGTCTCTCTTCCTTTCCTCGGCACCTCGAGCAACCACGAAAGTTTCTATCACTAAATCACTCGAAATAAAGGAATTAGTGAGTGGGCACTTTTAAACACTACGACTTAAGAACGAGTCTTGAAGTCGCAGAGCTAAACACTAGGTCGAGTGAGGACCTAGGTGCCAAAACAAGAAAAATCGAAAATAAACTAGAGAGAGAGAGAGGAGTTCGGCCAAAGTTCTAGAGAGAGAGTCTCTCAAATCTCTTAAACTTGGATCAATGAATTGTGAGGAAATGAGGCTCCTATTTATAGGAGAGGTCTCACCTTCAATAAGATAGTTTCCTCTTCTATAGAATATCACATATTCATGAGCAAAATAACCCTTATTTCCCATTCCATTTGGGCGCCCAAGGCAGCCTTCTTGAAGGCTTGGATTTGTTTCCTTTTTTTGTTCCTTGGCTTGCCTATTACTCACTTGGGCGATTCCCCTATGCATCTCATATGCAAATTTGTTTCCTCTTTTTCTTTTGGCAAGTATCTTGATACATTTATGCACAAAATAATCTCTCTTTCCTTTTGGGTGGTGGGCGCCTATTCTAATGCTAGAAAGGCCTTCTAGAAGCTTTTCCACTTGTTCATGACAACATGAAAAAGGCCCATTAAGAATTTTCAATAAAATTCTTAAGAAATGAAATTAATCCACAAGGCCCAATAAATCTTATTTTGGCCGAGTGAAACTTGTCATCAAATGACCATGTCAAAAAATTTATTGACATTCATTTCATCCTATGTCTCAAAAGACAAAAATGCCCTTTTGACTTAGCTTCCAGTTTAACTATTCCTATCGATGTGATTCGTGACAGTGACCTCATGGACCCAAATGAACAAAGCTTGAGCTAAACACTTGGACTCAAAAGTTCACAAACCTTTTCCAAGTTTAGCTTAATGCCAACTGACTCCACTAAAGAGTTGACACTGAAAATCTCTCGGTTCAAATGAATTTATTTTCTACTCAAGAATTCGACCTAATTATGATGAGCGCATCCACTGAATATTATCTATGTTTACCCTTCATGAATGTCATCAGCTAGTCGGGATTTACTAAATTACCATTTTACCCTTCTAGCTGTTATTTCCTCAACTCCTTTGTCGCTTGTGAATAAGTTAGAAACAATGTATTGACGAGGAGGTAACAAGTCACATTGTTTCATCCAAAAGAGTCAGGACTCAATTTGGACACTGGCCAGTTCATTTATTCACACTCCAAGGAACAAAGCATGAGGTGACATGCATTGCATTTCAGCAATCTTGTACATGAATTCCATATCTATGAGAACTTCACAAAGTTACTCATGAAATACTCACAACTTAGTACTTCACCAAAGTTACTCTGACTTTCTCAAATGAGAATGCTAAGGTGTGAAATGACATGTCTCATTTCAGGATTAAGGTAAGCATGATGCAATTCATACATAGTGACTTCGAGACATAAGAGGTTAAATGGTTTGTTCTTATCTTGTCTCTAGAAGTGCACTGGTCAATTCAGTACCTTCGGAAGATACCTAGAAGAACTATAGAGTCTCCAACTCTCAATGCCTCATAACCAGACATCGTAGATTCTTCTAACAATCGTACTGAGGTCAATAGTCCTTTGACCCTAAGATTGCGAATATATCGTTTTACGAAAACTACGAAGAGTTTGTTCATGCAAATCTACATTTGTCTCTTCGTAAGTTGTTTAGTTTGTTTATGGACTAAAAGACTAAGGTTTTATCATAAAGCTTCAGACAAGGAAGATTGAATGAACGTTTCAACTTTTTATTAATGAATAAGCAATTACAAGCAAGAGTCTTCATGAGACTATATTACATCAAATGTACACAAATAGACGCTACTACTCTTCTTGTGGGCACCATTGACAACAAACTCCCACTTGACTCAAAGAAGATGTGAGTAGTCCTACATGCCTAATCCCTCTCGAAGTTGGTCGAAGACCATGTTTGTTAGGGCCTTGGTGAATGGATCTGCCAGAGATCTACTTCACCTCCACGTCTTCGCGTTGCGCGATCTCTCGAATCAAATGGTATTTCCTCTCAATATGCTTAGAGAGCTTATGGCTTCTAGGTTCCTCTGAGTTAGCGACAGCCCCACTATTATCACAATAAAGGGTCATGGGCTCATCGACGTTTGGAACAACTTCCAAATACTTAAGGAATTTTCAAAGCCATACAGCCTCTTTGGATGCTTCAAAAGCAGCCACATGATGGTGCGCGCGCCCCTAGTCCCACATGGACGAAAAAGGGACCTTCTAAGGCCCTCAAACACCTATAAATACCCCTCTCATTGAGGGGAAAGCAATCCAATTCATTCTCAAGGAACTTGAGACTTCTCTCTGCTTCTCTAGATGCCATCCTTGGCCTGAAGCGGATTCTCCTCGATTTCTCGTTCTCAGAGGTTCCGAAGCACTCACGGGGACTTCCCGGAAGTTGCTCCCTCTGACCGAACGCCCCCCGGTGCTCAAGCACGCCCCTAGGGTTCTCGACTAGAGTTCCCCTCGCGCGTCTAACACGCTAGACGTGCACATGATCTCCGAAGTTCCGAGACGCTGCCGAGGACTCCTTGCACCTCGTCTCCTTCGTCGAGCATGCCTCTCCACCAAGGCTCCACGCCTCATACTGCGTTTTACACGCCTGAACTACGTTCTGACCTGATCCCACACACGGGTACGTAGGCAGCCGACACCCAAGGCACGGTCACTCCTCCTCCTCACCCCCTACCTCTCCCGAGAGGCGGGTTGATCGGAGAAAACCTAGCTCGAGACTTTCGAGTTCACACTCTTGGCCCGGGTGCGATCACTTGGTCCGGCCTTGGATCGAACCGCCCGAGGTTTTCAATAGTTGTTCATTTTCGTGTGACAACATTTTGGCGCTAGAAGGAGGGGACTTCCCGACCTATTCAGCCCGAAATCCCTTCTATCCATCTTCTTCTTTTCTTCTGAAAACTCGACTTCCTCGAACTTGAGAAAAGATGAGTACTCAGCCACCCGTACGTTCTGAGGGCGTTAACAACCCCGATAACGTCACTGGGACCAAAAAATATTTCTTGCGCTCCCGAGCGCATGGTGACAAAGAGTCGCTCCACGAAGAGAGCTCGACCCACTCACCATCTTTATCTCCAGATAGCAGGGACGACCGCATCATGGAGTTGGAGGAGAATATCCGCCAACTAAAGGCGAAGAACGCAATGTACCACAGCCGACTGGCTGCGAAGCAACCCGCGCATAACACAATGACCCCCAACGGGGATCCTGAGAACCTCAACGAGGAAAGCCCCGACCGTGACCCTGATTACGAGGGTACTGGCGATTTGGAGGATATCGAGACTTCTCTCACGAAGGACGGGGAACACCCCGCCGTGTTTGAAGCCGGTCCTTCGAATCCCCTACCCCGGACAGGCGACGCTCCGGCTGCTTCTGAAGAGAGAAATTCCCGACGTTCGGCCCTCGACCGACTAGGTCCAAGGGAGAATGTTACGGAGAGTCAGGGCACGCGGAGAGCGCGCCGTCACAGACGAAGCCCGCGCCTCCGTACGACAAGCCCTGATCTTAGGGACCATCTCACTGCTCGACGCATCGAGCATGGCGATGACCTAAGAGAGCGACTAAGCTCTCGGCCAAACATCCCCGTAGCAGCCCCAACTAACGGAATAGGCGGAAGTGCCTATGGGGTCGTCGAGGAGAATCCATCGCCTTTCACGGCTCAGATATTGGCCGAGGTATGCACGGGAAATTTCAAACTCCCGAACCTCTTTCCCTACGATGGAAAAGCAGATCCCGCTTACAATATCCAGCACTACGAAACGTGGATGACGATGCAGGGTGTCGCTCCCGGCGCCATGTGCCAAGCTTTCAGTCTTACCCTCGCCGGACCCGGCTTCGAGTGGTTCAAGAACTTAAGGCCGGGAAGCATCCGATCGTTCAAAGACCCGAAGGACATGCTCCAAGCATGCTTCGCTACATCTATGGTCCAAAAGAAGACCAAGATGTACATGTGGTCGATCAGGCAAGAGAATAACGAGTCTCTTAGACGATACCTCGCCCGATTCACTTAAGAATCGAATAAGGTCGACCGCTTTGACGACAAAGACGCAATCACTGCCATCATTGAAGGCTTGCGCACAAGTAACTTCCTTAAGTCCATCGTCGGCCGTGTCCCTTTTACCATGGCCGAGTTAATGACTCGAGCCAAGACCTTCATGGGAGTCGAAGATTACCTCGATGGCCGCAAGGGCGATAATCAAAGCCCTCACCGCCGAGACGAGCCTAGCAACGAGCAAGGCAACTCCCGTAAAAGACGAAACAGAGTGGGTTAGACGTCTAATAGTCGACCTCCGATGCCCCAAAAGCCACGACTTGCGGAAAACTTTAAGGGCTACTCGTCGTTCACGCCATTGAACACGACGCCGGAACAAATCCTAGCTTTGGCACGTGACAAATTCACTCCCCCGGCTCCAATGAACAAAGGTCCCGCGACTCGCGATCGATCTAAATATTGCGAGTTCCATCAAGAATAAGGTCACTTGACCTCCGAATGCTATAGTCTTAAAAGGCAGATCGAGGCATTGATCCAACGGGGTGAGTTAAAAGAGTTCGTGTTAGGCATGATTAGCGTTGCGGGCCCCACTATGAACAGACAACAGTCTGGAAAGGGAGGAGGAACAACCGCTTTCGCCGACCGAGCCACGGCTACTGCCGATGCCAATCCACAGCTCCACGTTGTAACCACCATACTAGGTGTCCCACAAGATGGAGATTCAGCCCGGCAACGGAAAAAATTCCTACGAACCGTGGCTCAAGAAGGCGCTGCTATGCACATCAACCTCACCTATGAAGAACCTCCCTCCGTGCTCCACGAGACGATGTACTTCACAACCGAAGAGGCCAAGCGAGTTGTTCATCCGCACAATGACGCGATAGTGCTCAAAGCCCAGGTGGCTAATAACTTGGTGAAAAAAGTTCTCATCGACAACGGCAGCGCTGCCGACATAATTTTCAAGTCCACCCTAGAGCGCATGAAGCTCGGGGGGCTGCGCCCGACTCCGACCCAAACGCCCTTGTTTGGCTTCACTAGGGAGAGAGTCATGACCGAAGGCATCATCGATCTACCGGTCACCTTCGGAACTCCCGGAGACATTGAAGTCGTTCACATGGTCCCATTCCTAGTGGTTGATCAGGAGTCGCCGTATAATGTCATCATTGGGCGACCCACGCTGAACCGACTAAGGGCTATTACTTCCACATACCACCTAGTGGTGAAGTTCCCTACCAAGGATGGAATCGGCATCATGGCTGGAGATCAATCCCAAGCGAGAATATGCTACATCCAAGGAATCGATGCAAAAACCATTAGAAAGACATTTAACACGATCTCCCAACTAAGAGATAGCGTCGAGTCGACCAAGGTCCTCCGCGAAATCCACAAAGACATTTGCATGACACCCAAGTGCAAGGTGCCGACGTCCTCATCCCAAACAGGGAGGGACCCCACAAAGTCTGCCAAGTCATACATGACGGGACATACTACACGAACGAGACACCGATCCGTCGCCTGTGGAATGCGGAACACTTGAGAAAATACTACCATTAGTCAGCGCTCCCCCCATTTTATTTCTTTGCTTTCCAACATTCAATAAGGCCTACGAGCCAATGTTTTGGGATTTCATATTTTTGCAATATTAAGAAAGTTTAAGGTTTTTCTTTCAAAATTCGCTTTATCAAAGTTTTTCGATAACGTTTATAAACCCAAAAACTCGAGGGGCTAGTGACATAGGCAACGGTAAACACACTCAAAATCCTCAAGAAAGTACACTCCACCCAAAGAAAGTACGCTCCGCCAAAACAAAACACCCAAACATAAACGGGAACGAGCGTCCAACTAAGACGCCTCCGCGGCGCGCCATAAGACGTCCCAGAGACACAGGCTAAGGACGCCTCTGCGGCGCGCCGTAAGACATCCCCGAGATGCAGGCTAAGACGCCTCCGCGGCGCGCCATAAGACATCCCAGAGATGCAGGCTAAGACGCCTCGGCGGCACGCCATAAGACATCATCGAGATGCAGGCTAAGACGCCTCCGCGGCGCGCCATAAGACATCCCTGAGATGCAGGCTGAAGACGCCGTCGCGGCGCGCCGTAAGACATCCCCGAGATGCGGGCTAAGACGCCTCCGCGGCGCGCCATAAGACACCCCAGAGATGCAGGCTGAAGACGCCTCCGTGGCACGCCATAAGACATCCCAGAGATTCAGGTTGAAGACGCCTCCGCAGCGCGCGGTAAGACATTCCCGAGATGCAGGCTAAGACGCCTCCGCGGCGCGCCATAAGACATCCCAGAGATGCAGGCTAAAGCCGTCCCTCGCGACGCACCAAAGACACCTACATGGCGCACCTAAGATGCCTACATGGCGCACCAAAGCCGTCCCTCGCGACGCACCAAAGACGCCTACATGGTGTACGTAAGACGTCTACATTGCGCACCGCACCCAAGACGCCTACATGGCGCACTTAAGACGCCTCCGCGGCGCGCCATAAGACATCCCAAAGATGCAAGCTGAAGACGCCTCCGCGGCGCGCCATAAGACATCCCAGAGACGCAGGCTGAAGACGCCTTCGCAGCGCGCCGTAAGACATCCCCGAGATGCGGGCTGAAGACGGCTCCACGGCACGCCATAAGACATCCAAGAGATGCAGGCTAAGACGCCTCCGCGGTGCGCCATAAGACATCCCAGAGATGCAGGCTAAAACCGTCCCTCGCGACGCACCAAAGACGCCTACATGGCGCACCAAAGCCGTCCCTCGCGACGCACCAAAGACGCCTGCATGGCGCACGTAAGACGCCTACATGGCGCACCCAAGACGCCTACATGGCGCACTTGAGACGCCTACATGGCGCACGTAAGACGCGTACATGGCGCAACCAAGTCGTCCCTCGCGGCGCACCTAAATAGCCTACGTGGCGCATCTAGGCCATCCCTCGCAACATACCTATGATGCCTAAAAGACGCGCAGAACCGTCTCTCACGACGCCCTCTGAGTCGCCACAAGGCGTTGTATGTGATAACTAATCGCAATGCACTTGAACCGCCACAGGGCGCACCTAAACCGCCGTACAAGGCGTAAGTCCTACCATCATTCGCCACCGTCAGTTGAGCACGATCACACTGGCCTTTGGAGACTCCCCATTCCACGCGAGCTAATTGAAGCTGCTCGCAAAGACTCGTGAACTCCGCCTCTGAGCAAGAACTTCACTCGGCCTGAGTTAGCTGAGACTTCGCTCGAGCATGCTCATCCTAGAAGAGTCCCAGGCGACGGGTGAGGTCATGAAAAATCTTCTCGAGCCAATCCTTGCTCCTCGAGTCGAATCATTCTCCTCGGGTCGAGCCTCGCTCCTCGGGTCGAGTCACTCTCCTCGAGTCGAGCCTTGCTCCTCGAGATGAGTCATCCTCCTCGAGTCGAGCTTAGGTCCTCGAGTCAAATCATTCTCCTCAAGTCGAGCTTCGCTCCTTGAGTCGAGTCATTCTCCTCAAGTCGAGCTTTGCTCCTCGAGTCGAGTCATTCTCCTCGAGTCAAGCTTCGCTCCTTGAGTCGAGACATTCTCCTCGAAGTCGAGCCTCGCTCCTCGAGTCGAGTCATTCTCTTCAAGTCGAGCTTCGCTCCTCGAGTCGAGTCATTCTCCTCGAGTCGAGCTTCGCTCCTTGAGTCGAGTCATTCTCCTCAAGTCGAGCTTTGCTCCTCGAGTCGTGTCATTCTCCACGAGTCGAGCTTCGTGCCTTGAGTCGAGTCATTCTCCTCGAAGTCGAGCCTCGCTCTTCGAGTCGAGTCATTCTCCTCAAGTCGAGCTTTGCTCCTTGAGTCGAGTCATTCTCCTCGAGTCGAGCTTCGCTCCTTGAGTCGAGTCATTCTCCTCATGTCGAGCTTTGCTCCTCGAGTCGAGTCGTTCTCCTCGAGTCGAGCTCCGCTCCTTGAGTCGAGTCATTCTCCTCGAAGTCGAGACTCGCTCCTCGAGTCGAGTCATTCTCTTCAAGTCGAGCTTTGCTCCTCGAGTCGAGTCATTTACCTCGAGTCGAGGTTCGCTCCTTGAGTCGAGTCATTCTCCTCAAGTCGAGCTTTGCTCCTCGAGTCGTGTCATTCTCCACGAGTCGAGCTTCGCGCCTTGAGTCGAGTCATTCTCCTCGAAGTCGAGCCTCGCTCCTCGAGTCGAGCCATTCTCCTCAAGTCGAGCTTTGCTCCTTGAGTCAAGTCATTCGCCTCGAGTCGAGCTTCGCTCCTTGAGTCGAGTCATTCTCCTCAAGTCGAGCTTTGCTCCTCGAGTCGAGTCATTCTCCTCGAGTCGAGCTTCGCTCCTTGAGTCGAGTCATTCTCCTCAAGTCGAGCTTCGCTCCTTGAGTCGAGTCATTCTCCTCAAGTCGAGCTTTGCTCCTCGAGTCGAGTCATTCTCCTCGAGTCGAGCTTCGCTCCTTGAGTCGAGTCATTCTCCTCGAAGTCTAGCCTCGCTCCTCGAGTAGAGTCATTCTCCTAAAGTCGAGCTTTGCTCCTCGAGTCGAGTCATTCTCCTCGAGTCGAGCTTCGCTCCTTGAGACGAGTTATTCTCCTCAAGTCGAGCTTTGCTCCTCGAGTCGAGTCATTCTCCTCGAGTCGAGCTTCGCTCCTTGAGTCGAGTCGTTCTCCTCGAGTCGAGCCTCGTTCCTCGAGTCGAGTCATCTTCCTCAAGTCGAGCCTTGCTCCTCGAGTCGAGCCATTCTCCTCGAGTCGAGTTCCGATCCTCGAGCAAACACCTGGAGCGACTTGAAGAACAGGTCAGCCAAAGTAGAGACCCGCGCTCGCATGTGGGGAATAAGGGCCGCTCTTCCGAACGCAGACGAAGAAGCGTCACCAGGGCGGGAATGGCGGATGCCCTGTGAGACCGACTTATGCTTGATGCGTGGTCAAACTTTTAGCGTTGATCTCCGAGTAGTCGAAGCCCTCCGGTGCGGCAGAGCCTTCCACCAGGTGCCACTCTGTCTTCTCGAAGCATCAGCCCGCAGCATCAACCTCCGTCTCCGAGACCTCGGAATGAGCACGCCTTTGCAAAATGCAAAAGTGCAGTCACCTTCCAAGCTAGCCGAGACAGAAGCTATGATCTTCCCCTAATAGGTCACGATTATACAATCGTCACCCTGCTAGTCACCGTCGAGTCCCATGGACTGCGGGTTCATGATATCATCAAACAATACGCCACCGGAGAAAGACTTGGGTAGGACTTCACCAAAAGATCAACAAGCCGCGACACGCCGGTCCGCCTCTGTACACGCGCACGGGGCTAGAGCGATGGATGTGACCGCGTCCTCCTCGCCCACGTTGAGCTACGCCTCTCATCCGCTCGGATCCTCCTCCACGTGTTGATCACGCAATCGTGTTGTAAGAAATGGAAAAGCAGGAGAGAGCACTTGCAATTGCAAGAATATTCTCTATAATCACAAAAGCTTCGCGACAGCGAATCCCTGGGAGATAAATTTTCCTCAAATACCAGGCGGAAACAACTAAAAGTTCACCGCCCGGGGCCTCCCGAGCAATAAACTTCGGGGGCTAATGTTGTCGGTCGTTTTCGGAAAACCCGAGACACCAAGAAGACATGCCGTTCAAAGGGTCGATGGTCAGGCCGAAGGTCCTGAAGAGCGGCAAGCCTTCTGTCACGAGTCGACTGGCAAGTCCTCGTGCCAAATTCTCATGCCCCTCGAGTCGAGCCTTGAGTCGTTCCACGAAGTCGAGCCTCGAATCGTTCCTTGAGTCGAGCCTTGAGTCATTATCCTTGAGTCGTTCCTCGAGTCGAGCCTCGAGTCGTTCTCCTCGAGTCGAGCCTCGAGTCGCTCCTCGAGCCGAGCCTCGAGTCGCTCCTCGAGTCGAGCCTCGGGTCGTCCTCCTCGAGCCGAGCCTCGAGTCGTTCCTCGAAGTCGAGCCTCGAGTCGTTCCTCGAGTCGAGCCTCGAGTCGTTCTCCTTGAGTTGAGCCTCGAGTCAAATAGAAACTTTCATATTTCGTGTGACAAGCGTGGTATCCAAAGACCCCTAAAGGCCCACAAGAGTCCGACGAGACGAGCCATGCGTTGCGCGCGCAGCACGCCGCGCCGGCCGGCCACACCGCAAGCCGCGCGCCGCGCCAGGCAGACCGCGCGCCGCGCGAAGACACGCCCGCGCCGCGCGCCCATGCACCGCGCATCCCGCGCTGCACATCCCGCGCCGCGCCCCCTGCGCCACGCGCCACGCGTTGTGCGCCGCGCGCGCCGTGCGCCTCCACTTGATGGTGCGCGCGCCCCTAGTCCCACATGGACGAAAAAGGGACCTTCTAAGGCCCTCAAACACCTATAAATACCCCTCTCATTGAGGGGAAAGCAATCCCATTCATTCTCAAGGAACTTGATACTTCTCTCTGCTTCTCTAGATGCCATCCTTGGCCTGAAGCGGATTCTCCTCGATTTCTCGTTCTCAGAGGTTCCGATGCACTCACGGGGACTTCCTGGACATTGCTCCCTCTGACCGAACGCCCCCCGGTGCTCAAGCACGCCCCTAGGGTTCTCGACTAGAGTTCCCCTCGCGCGTCTAACACGCTAGCCGCGCACGCGATCTCCGAAGTTCCGAGACGCTGCAGAGGACTCCTCGCGCCCCGTCTCCTTCGTCGAGCACGCCTCTCCACCAAGGCTCCACGCCTCATACTGCGTCTTACACGCATGAACTACGTTCTGACCTGATCCCACACACGGGTACATAGGGAGCTGACACCCAAGGCACGATCACTCCTCCTCCTCACCCCCTACCTCTCCCGAGAGGCGGGTTGATCGGAGAAATCCTAGCTCGAGACTTTCGAGTTCACACTCTTGGCCCGGGTGCGATCACTTGGTCCGGCCTTGGATCGAACCGCCCGAGGTTTTCAATAGTTGTTCATTTTTGTGCGACAACACCCAGTTGTGCTTGTTAATGGTAAGGACGATGTCGAGGTTAAGTATCCAATTAACATAGTTTTTGGTTTCGAATTTGTTTGAGGAAAGGATGATCGAGAGAGAATTGAGAGACATATTGCCTAATTAAGTTGAAACAAGTTTATGATTAGTCTTTGGTTTGGGATTTGAGTTTGTTTAAGACTTGATAAAATCCAAAGGTGTTATAAACCAAATGATAATTTACTCCCTCAAGAGAAGGCCGCAAAAAATCTCCATTTATACGTAAATGACACATCATTAATGCTTAGCCAAGATGTCAATACACCAATATTGACTAGCCACCTTTTAAATTGGTTTGATCACTCACATCCTTTCGCAGAGCCTCAAGGGAGGATTACTAGGGATTGAGCCTAAGTGTGCAACAAACCACTTAGTCCAAAAGGTCAACTTTGAAAAACAATCCCCCAAGGGGAGGCCTTGCCTTCATCATCTCACTCTCGGACGTAGCTCATTGAGCAATGATCGAAGCAAAAACGCCTTAGAGTACTCCCATTTAAGAGAGTGCCACAAGAGCAGCTCTTAGTCTCACGTTAATTGCTTCTTTCATTAGTGTTGGGGATCATGGGTTACAAACAAGTATAACCCTCCCACTTAGTTTTTGAAGTTGGTACATCGACTCTTATAATTTCGGAAACGAATTTCCTAGTCAAAGAGCGATAGAGTGGACAACTAGAAAAAGAATCCTAGATTTTCATGTTCACAGCAGTGTTAGTGCATAAAGCCACAAGGTACATACTCGGATCTTTTCCTATTTACTATTCGGGAAAGTACATGTGGGAAGTGTGAACTTCAACTCACTCGAACACTTGAAAGTTTGAAATTACACATCTTTTTATTTTTCGGCTTTGTCTACGAAGAGACCTCCCACTCAAATTTTCAAGAGCATATAGATTTTTAACATATTGTGATATAGATATAGTTTTGAAAACATTTTGAAAACTTATTTTATTTGTATGATAAAATATTTTCAAGTTTGAAAACGAAAACGGTTTTTAAAATTAAAACTAGTTTTGTAAAAATTCAATTTCAATTAAACTTTCAAAAATAAAAAAAATTTAATCTTTCACATTATGTTTATAATCTTATAAAAAACATTTTTGCTCAAGAAAATTTTCTCATTAGAGTTCTATAACTCATGGTAGTGGGGCTTAAAATCCGGATTTCTAAAAAACTGGACTTTCGGAACAGCCGCGCACCTCGGAGTAAAATTGCCATAACTAGCGGCTCCGATGTCCTTTTGACCCAAAACCGGTGGCACTGGAAATAGGACAGACAGACCTTTAATTTGATTCAAGAATCGTTAAATTTAGAATTCTGAACAGAGAGTTATGCCACTTTTACTGCGGGTTTTACTCCAGCTCAAAGAAAACAGAAATAATTAAAGTTCGGTCTTTTAGTGCGTAAAAAGAATCGAGTGTAACGGAACGTTTTAGGAAGTTGTTAAAGCTTTTATTTGTGTTTTATTAGCATGGTAATAACATGGTATAAAAGAAATAACAACAATCATAAAACGATTCAAGTAAATAAAAGAATCTAGAAAGACAAGTTCTATCCTTGCTTAGCGTCACTCGGCCATAATGCCTTCTAGAAGGCTTGGATTTGTTTCCTCTTTTGTTCTCTCCTTGCTTGTTCGCCAAATTCCGTCTTTCCTTATGGCGGAAATTTGTTTCCTCTTTTTCTTTTGGCAAGTATCTTTATACATCAATGCACAAAATAATCTCTCCTTTTTCTATTGGGTTGGACTGTTGGAATTGATCTAGGATTTAAGAAAAAGTTTAACGCTTCAGGTAAGCGGTGGAATTTTAAAAATTTTCGTTTGACAAGTAAAACGATTTTACTAACCTAGACAAAGATTAAACACATGTAAATAAAAACTATTATGAGCATAAATAATTTACTAACCTTTTAGAAGCTTGAACGTTGATGAGCCTTTGGAAGGTTGAAAACGTTCGTCTCCCTTGCAGCAGGTCTCTCTTCTTTCCTCGCCAACTCGAGCAACCACGAAAGTTTCTATCACTATAATCACTCAAGAAAATTAGGAATTAGTGTGAGGGCACTTTTAAACACTACGACTCAAGAACAAGTCTCAAAGTCGAAGAGCTAAACTCGCTAGGTCAACTGATGACCTAGGTGCCAAAACAAAAACGAAAAGAACTTAGAGAGAGAAGGAGAGGGGGGAGGCCAAGCTAGAGAGAGAAGCTCTCGATCTCTAAAACTTGGGATGAATGAAATGTGAATAATGAGGCTCCTATTTATAGGAGAGGCTTTACCTTCAATAAGGTAGTTTCCTCTTCTATAGAATATCACATATTCATGAGCAAATATTGCATTATTTCCACTTTTATTTGGGCGGCCAAGGGGGCTTGTTGAAGGCTTGGATTTGTTTCCTCTTTTGCTCCCTTGCCTTGCTTGGCCGAATTCCCTTATGCCATGCATAGGAAATTTGTTTCCTCCTTTTCTTTTGGCAAGTATCTTGATACATTTATGCACAAAATATTCTCTCTTTCTTTTGGGTGATGGGCGCCCAAGGCTTCTCTAGAAGGAGCTTCTAGAATCTTCTTCATTTGTTCATGACAACATGAGAAAGGCCCATTAAGAATTTTCAATAAAATTCTTATGAAATGAAATTAATCCTCAAGGCCCAATTAAATCAATTTTGGCCGAGTGGTCTTAAGTCATCAAATGACCTTGTCAAAAAATTTATCGACATTCATTTCATCCTATGTCTAAAAGGACAAAAATAACCTTTTGACAATTTTCATAAAACTTGTCTCGTTCTTGTTTTGACTTAGCTTCTAGTTTAACTATGCCTACTCGATGTGATTTGTGACAGTGACCTCATAGATCCAAATGAACAAAGCTTGAGCTAAACACTTGGACTCAAAAGTTCACAAACCTTTTCCAAGTTTAGCTTAATGTCAACTGACTCCACTAAAGAGTTGACACTGAAAATCTCTCGGTTCAAATGAATTTATTTTCTACTCAAGAATTCAAACAAATTATGATGAGCAGATCCACTGAATATTATCTACGTTTACCCTTCATGAATATCATCAGCTAGTCGGAATTTACAAAATTACCATTTTACCCTTCTAGCTGTTATTTCCTCAAATCCTTTGTCGCTTGTGAATAAGTTAGAAACAATGTATTGAAGAGGAGATAACAAGTCACATTGTTTAATTCAAAAGAGTCAGGACTCAATTTGGACACTGGCCAGTTCATTTATTCACATTCCAAGGAACAAAGCATGAGGTGATATACATTGCATTTTAGCAATCTTGTACATGAATTCCATATCTATGAGAACTTCACAAAGTTACTCATGACATTCTCACAACTTCGTACTTCACCAATAGGCCCTATTCAGAATCACATAGTGAGTCCGAACTCTGACTTTCTCAAATGAGAATACGTAAGCTGTGAAATGGTATGTCTCGTTTCAGGATTAAGGTAAGCACGATGCAATTCATACGTAGTGACTTTGAGACATAAGAGGTTAAATGGTTTGTTCTTATTTTGTCTCTAGAAGTGTACTAGTCAATTCAGTACCTTCGGAAGATACCTAGAAGAACTATAGAGTCTCCAACTCTCAATGCCCCATAACCAAACATCATAGATTCTCCTAACAATCGTACTGAGGTCAATAGTCCTTTGACCCTTAGATTGTGAATATATCGATTTAAGCAAACTACGAGGAGTTTGTTCATGCAAATATACATTTGTCTCTTCGTAAGCTGTTAAGTTTGTTTATGGACTAAAGACTAAGGTTTTATCATAAAGATTCAAACAGACAAGGAAGAATGAATGAACGTTTCAATATTTTATTAATGAATAAGCAATTACAAGCAAGAGTCTTCGTGAGACTTTATTACATCAAATGTATAAAATAAAGACTACAACTCTTCTTGTGGGCACCATGGACAACATGGACGGCCATAGTGTATCTAGAAAGAGCTTCTAGATGTTTCTTCATTTGTTCGTGACAACATAAGAAAGGCCCATTAAGAATTTTCAAGTAAAATTCTATGAAATGAAATTAATCCACAAGGCCCAATGAACTTGTTATATCCAAGTGATAATACCCTTTATTGACATTCATTTCATCCTATGTCCAAAAAGACAAAAATACCTTGATGAGAACCTCGCTGCCTTTGCGATGAACGAAGCTCAAATCGTTGCGGAATTACGTGGGATGTCTCAATAAGTCTTTGCTTCAATTTGGATGAAGGTTTGCGGGTTTGATGTTGTAGGGAATTTTTGGTGGTTTTTGGATAGGTTAAAAGGAAGGGTTGGTTTTGGTGTTTTGGGTGGAGTACTGATAATCGCCACAATAGTTTGTAATTTGAACTATTGATAAGATTGAAAGGGAAATGAAAGACGCCACAATAGTCTATGGAATGAAACTATTGATAAGTCTAGAACTCAAAGAACGCCACAAGTTATTTGTCTTGATAAGTTCAACGATTTAGAACCTAAGAAATTAGAGAGTATTTTCTCACAAAATGTTTTCAGAAATGTTGGTTCATTTTCATTCAGATTGAGTTGCCTATAAATACAACTTCAAATGATGGTTACAAGTATACCAAAAGACAAGAAAACCAAAGGACAAACAAACCCAAAAGTCACACAATTAAATTGCTAAAACATTAAATGGACCGAGATATTTCGAAGCAGAATAAACCGGGTCTGGGATTCGATTTTTAACAACTGTTTACATTGTATTAAAGATCTCGTCTTTCTCTTCGATTTGATATGCTGTACGCGTAAATCGGATAACCGAGTCAAAAGATACGGCCCTCTAAAGTTGGACCGACAGATTTGGACGCAGAATTCGGCCCGCATCATACCCTTTTGACAATTTTCGTAAAACTTGTCTCGTTCATGTTTTGACTTAGCTTCTAGTTTAACTATTCCTACTCGATATGATTTTTTACAATGACCTCCTGGATCCAGATGAACAAAGCTTGAGCTAAAATACTTCGACTCAGTAGTTCACAAACGTTTTCCAAGTGTAGCTGAATGTCAATTGACTCCACTAAAGAGTTGACACTAAGAATCTCTCGGCTCAAATGAATTTATTTTCTACTCAAGAGTTAAACTAAATTGTGATGAGTGGATCCACTGAATATTGTCTATGTTTACCCTTCATGAATATCATCAGCTACTCGGGATTTAAAAAATTCCCATTTTACCCTTCTAGCTGTTATTTCCTCAACACCTTTTGATGCTTGTGAATAAGTTAGAAATAATGTATTCATCCAAAAGAGTCACATTGATTCATCCAAAAGAGTCATAACTGAATTTGGACACTGGCCAGTTCATTTATTCACATTTCAAGGAACAAAGCATGAGGTGATATACATTGCATTTCAGCAATCTTGTGTATGAATTCCATATCTATGAGAACTTCACAAAGTTAATCATGACATCTTCATAACTTAGTACTTCACCAATAGATCTTGTTAAGAATCACATAGTGAATCCGAAATCTGACTTTCTCAAATGAGAATACGTAAGCTATGAAATGACATGTCTCATTTCAAGATTGCGGTAAGCATGATGCAATTCATATGTAGTTACCTCCTGACCTATTGTCACTCTTTTTGAGACAACGATTTAGGAACCGAAAGCGGTCAGACCCAAGGCCGGACCAAGTGATCTCGCTTCGGTTAGAGCGTGTCGGACTTGGTATCCCAAGTCTTCCCTTAGCTGTGAATGTCCTTTGAGTTCGTCCAAGCACATGAAAAGGAAGAAAGAACACGTGAAATACAAAGGGGAAACAGAGGGGGTCCCTCTTTTTACCTCTCCGACGCTCAACATTAGTGGGAATGAGGTGGAGTATAGAGGGTTTAGGTGTTTAGAGGCCAAAGATGAGTGAAACGAGTGAAGTATGAGTTCGACAGCATTTCAGGACTCAAAAATGGATTACCTGGATCAAGGGAGGGACCCTTGTATTTATAGGCGGCCAAGGGGTGGTTTAAAGACCCATTGGCCGAGTGGAGGGTGAGTAGATGACGAGTGGAGGTCGAGCCTCGGCCTCCCAAGCACCGGCCGAGCATTGGCCGAGTGGAGGCCGAGTGGAGGATGAGTCTCGGCCTCCCATGCTCAGGCCGAGCATTGGCCGAGTGGAGGCCGAGTGGAGGACGAGTCTCGGCTTCCCAAGCTCCGACCGAGCACTGGTCGAGTGGAGGTCGAGGGTCTTCAACCTCCCGGGCATCGGCCGAGCCTTAGCCGAGTGGAGGTCGATGCTTTGGCTGAGTGGAGGTTGAGCCTCTTCAACCTCCCCGGCGCCGGCCGAGCCTTGGCTGAGTGGAGGTCGAGCCTTGGCCGAGCGGAGGTCGAGCCTTGGCCGAGCGGAGGTTGAGCCTCGGCCTCCCAAGCATCGGCCGAGCATTGGCCGAGTGGAGGTCGAGGGTCTTCAACCTCCCGGGCGCCGACCGAGCCTTGGCCGAGTGGAGGTTGAGGCCTTGGCCGAGTGGAGGTCGAGCCTCTTCAACCTCCTGGGCGCCGGCCGAGCCTTGGCCGAGTGGAGGTCTAGTGAGGCGAGCCTCGACCTCCCGGGCACCGGCCGAGCAAGGAGTACTCGGCCTCCCGAGCGCCGGCCGAGCGCTGGCCGGGTGTTGGCCGAGCGTGGTGCCCTCGACTCCCCGTGTGCTGGCCGAGTCCCGGCTAAGTGGACCGGCCATGGGCTTTTCGGCCATGGACCGGCCATCGATCGGGTGAGGTCCCTAGGGGTTCTCCGGACGTGGTCGACCCGGGACGGGCCGACAACATTAGCCCCCCGAGTTTCTGGTCGAGCGTAGGTTGAGTGGAAACTAAAGAATCACGTTGACGCGTGGACTTCAGACGACCACTCTCAAGTTCGTGAGTGCGTCGTAGAGAGGCCTTAGTGCAACACGAGGGATGGCTTTGGTGAGTCGCGAGGGACGTCTTTGGTGCGTCATGAGGGACGGCCTTGGTTGTCTTTTGTTTTACGTGTCTTACGTTCTCGACATACTATCGTAATCGACTCGCATAGTTTTGCTGATGCGTGTCTTATTTTCTCAATTTGTCGACGAAGGCGTAATCGATTTGCACGTCTTGGCGGTGCTCGGCTTATTTTCTCGACTTACCATTGCAAGTGTAATCGATTCGCACGTCTTAGCGGTGCGTGGCTTATTTTCTCGACTTACCAATGAAGGCGTAATCGATTCGCACGTATTAGCGGTGCGTGGCTTATTTTCTCGACTTACCAATGAGGGCGTAATCGATTCGCATGTCTTAGCGATGCGTGGCTTATATTCTCGACTTACCAATGAGGGCGTAATCGATTTGCACGACTTTATCGGTGGTGCATGGCTTATTTTCTGGATTTACCAATGAAGGCGTAATCGATTTGCACGTCTCGATGGTGCGCGACTTATTTTCTCGACTTACCAACGAAGGCGTAATCGATTTGCACGGCTTGGGCCTTGAAGGGCCTCGATGCCACATTGCGTGGCTAGGTTTTCCGTGGACACTGGCTAGACCAGTTTCGTCCGGCGGGCGTAGGCCTTTGAAACCCATATGTGACTCGCTGCCTATCAGCGCGCGAGCTGGGCGGCGAGCGTGACCATACCAGCTTATGAACGTGGCGCCCTTTGGTGCACGTGTCATGTGATAGGTGGGGTTAGGTGTAGACTTGATCCCCGGGCGAGTGTGGCACCTTAGTGCACTGGTCGCGTTTTCGGGTTGAGTCTCTTGGGTTGAATCTTGTGCCCTTGTGAGCGCGACGCCATGGCGCGCACGTCACGTTTGGGAACTCAATTGGCCCATTCTGTCTCTCACGAGGGTGTCGTAGAGCGAAATTTGGTGCGGCATTAGGGGCGACTTAAGCACATCGTTAGGGACGATTTTCCTGTTGCTCGTAAGAAAGTGTGTAGATTTATCAACGAGACTTGTGAGTCTAGCGTTGATTGGTGAGTCAAGGAGTCGCACATGCTTGACACGAGGACTTGTGAGTTGAATTGTGGGCTTGTGACTCAACTCGGGGAGTAAACTCGTAGAGTTGACACGAGGGCTTGTCAACCAATTCGTGGACTCGGGACTCGTCTCGAGGAGCGAACTCAACTTGAGGAGTCATGTGCAGAGTCAACACGAGGAGTCATCAGTCGACACGGAACTCAACTCGAGGAGCGAATTTAACTCGAGGAGTCATGTGTAGAGTCAACACGAGGAGTCATCAGTCGACTCGTGGACTCGGAACTCAACTCGAGGAGTGAATTCAACTCGAGGAGTTATGTGGAGAGTCGACACGAGGAGTCATCCGTTGACTCGTAGACTCGAGACTCAACTCGAGGAGTGAACTCAATCCGAGGAGTGAACTCAATCCGAGGAGTCATGTGTAGAGTCAACATGAGGAGTCATCAGACGACTTGTGGACTCGGGACTCAACTCGAGGAGTTATGTGTAGAGTCAACATGAGGACTTATCACTCGACTCGTGGACTCGAGACTCAACTCGAGGAGTGCCCTCAACTCGAGGAGTTATGTGGAGAGTCAACACAAGGACTTATCAGTCGACTCGTGGACTTGAGACTCGACTCGAGGAGTGAATTCAATCCGAGGAGTCATGTGTAGAGTCAACACGAGGAGTCATCGGTCGACTCGTGGACTCGGAACTCAACTCGAGGAGTGACCTTAACTCGAGGAGTTATGCGGAGAGTCAACATGAGGACGTATTAGTCGACTCGTGGACTCGAGACTCAACTCGAGGAGTGCCCTCAACTCGAGGAGTTATGTGGAGAGTCAACACGAGGACTTATCATTCGACTCGTGGACTCGGAACTCAACTCCAGGTGTTCCCTCAACTCGAGGAGTTATGTGGAGAGTCAACACGAGGACTTATCAGTCGACTCATGGACTCGGAACTCAACTCGAGGAGCGACCTCAACTCGAGGAGTTATGTGGAGAGTCAACACGAGGAGTCATCAGTCGACTCATGGACTCGAAACTCAACTCGAGGAGCGAACTCAACTCGAGGAGTCATGTATTGAGTCAGTACGAGGGCTTATCAGTCGACTCGTGGACTCAAGACTCCACTCGAGGAGTGCCTTCAACTCGAGGAGTTATGTGGAAAGTCAACACGAGACTTATCAGTCGACTCGTGGACTCGGAACTCAACTCGAGGAGCGAATTTAACTCGAGGAGTCATGTGTAGAGTCAACACGAGGAGTCATCAATCGATTCGTGGACTCGGAACTCAACTCGAGGAGTGACCTCAACTCGACGAGTTATGTGCAGAGTCGGCACGAGGAGTCATCAGTCGACTCGTGGACTCGGAACTCAACTCGAGGAGCGACTTCAACTCGAGGAGTCATGTG
Source organism: Urtica dioica subsp. dioica (assembly GCF_054948205.1). NCBI lineage: Eukaryota > Viridiplantae > Streptophyta > Magnoliopsida > Rosales > Urticaceae > Urtica > Urtica dioica. The sequence goes on along the minus strand of NC_142759.1, from coordinate 43,710,036 downwards.
AAGAGTCAACAAGAGGAGTCATCAGTCGACTCGTGGACTCGAAACTCAACTCAAGGAGCGACTTCAACTCGAGGAGTCATGTGAAGAGGCAGCACGAGGACTTATCATTCGACTCGTGGACTCGGAACTCAACTCGAGGAGTGACCTCAACTCGAGGAGTCATGTGAAGAGTAAGCACGAGGACTTATCAGTCGACTCGTGGACTCGGAACTCAATTCGAGGAGTGACCTCTACTCGAGGAGTTATGCGTAGATTGCGCTTCTCTTTGGGACCTTCGGCCTAACCATCAGCCCCTGGAGACTTTGTTATAATTTTATATTTTTTTGTTTTTGAGGTTGGTTTTCATTGAGTACTATTCCCCATTAGCCCCCCGAGTTTCTTGTGTTTGTGAGGCGAAAACCTGGAAACTCTCGTGTTGGGGAGATACCATAATACATGACAATGGTCAGAACAACATTTTATAGGTTGTTTACAACTTGCCATCTCACTTGGCCTTCTTAGGAAAAAGAAAATAACATGCTTAAAATAAAGCGATTACAAGTTCAGGCATGAATTTAATGACGAAAACTGTGTCGGCCACGGCCGCAAATGGCGCGAGCTTCTTCTTTAGTCGATGGATCGCCCTCATCATTTCATTGCTCTCATGCTCGAGGTTTCCGAGACGTTGTCTGTCGTGGGGCTTGTTGTAACGGTGACGACATTTTCTTCCCTTTGACGAGTCGGGCGCTCAGCCAGGGTTGTCACATTGCTAGCGCATGCCACAAACTCTCTGAGATTCCCGCCTCGAATCAGGGAATCAATTTGCTTCCTAAGCTGGTATCATTCGGCCATCGCGTGTCCATGGTCTTGGTGATACTCGCATTCTTTGCTCCTATCCCGCGTTGTGGGATCCCTCTTTATTGGAGGCGGGGATCCCAGCTCCTCTCTGTGTAAGCTTAGGATCTTGTCGGGCGTCGCGTTGAGAGGGACGAAGGACTGCTTCGGGGTCGGAGAAGGATGGTCATTGGGGACCTGACCATTTCTACGCCTCTTCCTTCGCGAGTCGGGACCGACGGCCGGTGCGACGAGTGTGGCAACGCGCTTCTTGTTGGACATTCGATTACCAATGTTGGGTGGTTAGTGTCCCAAGATGACTTCTCTTGCGATCTAACGTCGGGGGCGTTGAGTTTTTCTCTCAAGTCGCTCCTATGAGATTCCCTTCGGGAACCGAGGAGGTCTCTCAAGTCTCCGTTGGCCGTTCCTATCACCCTCGTCGAGGGTATGTCATTCAGGCGACATCCTCGATGGACGCCGCAACCATCGATATTATCTTCTCGCCAAGGGTTTTGGACGCAGACGGTGAGCTTGGATCGTCCCTTTCGTGGCCTTGAGATCTAGAGATGCCTTGACGTGGTCACTCGAGGGTGTCCCCTCGAGGGCGCATGTGTGTGTCCACTCGACGATTGATGTCTTTATGTGGTTGCATGAGGGTATCCCCTCGAAGGCGTGCGTGCGCGTTCACTTTCGTGTATAGCGTGGCCGAGGTTAGTCTTGTTTGTTTTTGATCTCGCCGCGTAGTTGGGGTCTTTCTCATCGTGGTTGACGCGGTCCTCAATGCCAAAGCCGAGAAGGTCAGCGATAAGTGCGCCATCCACCCCTGGCCGCTCGAGCAGTTCAGAGAGTCTCCGGGCCGTGACTTAACGGAGAGCGTCGTTGGCATCGCCGGACGATTCATGGATGGCTGGTTCGAGGGGTTGGCTCTCGTTATCACGAGGCCCTTGATCCCGAATCCGGCGTGCCAAGCTTCCCAAGGTGTATCTCGAGCTAGTCGCTCGGTCGGCCATGGAGGTGACAGACAATTGACTCATCTATCGAGAGTTTTGTTGTCGAAGGTAGAAGAAGAGTAGTAGAGGGAATGCGTCGCCAAGGTCGGGAGATTCCCTCCTTCTAGCGCCAAAATGTTGTCGCTCGTTTTCGGACAACGATTTAGGAACCGAAAGCAGTTAGACCCAAGACGGACCAAGTGATCTCGCTTCGGTTCGAGCGTGTCGGACTTGGTATCCCAAGTCTTCCCTTAGCTGTGAATGTCCTTTGAGTTCGTCCAAACACCTGAAAAGGAAGAAAGAGCACATAAACTACAGAGGGGAAACAGAGGGGGGTGCCTCTGTTTACCTCTCCGACGCTCAACATTAGTGGAATTGAGGTGGAGTATAGAGAGTTTAGGTGTTTATAGGCCAAAGATGAGTGAAACGAGTGAAGTATGAGTTCGACAGCGTTTCGGGACTCAAAAATGGATTACCAGGATCAAGGGAGGGACCCTTGTATTTATAGGCGGCCAAGGGGTGGTTTGAAGACCCCTTGGCCGAGTGGAGGGTGAGTAGATGCGAGTGGAGGTCGAGCCTCGGCCTCCCATGCACCGGCCGAGCATTGGCCGAGTGGAGGCCGAGTGGAGGATGAGTCTCGACCTCCCATGCTCCGGCTGAGCATTGGCCGAGTGGAGGATGATTCTCGGCTTCCCAAGCTCCGGCCGAGCATTGGCCGAGTGGAGGTCGAGGGTCTTCAACCTCCCGGGCGTCGGCCGAGCCTTGGCCAAGTGGAGGTCGAGGCTTTGGCCGAGTGGAGGTTGAGCCTCTTCAACATCCCGGGCGCCGGCCGAGCCTTTGCCTAGTAGAGGTCGAGGCTTTGGCCGAGTGGAGGTAAAGCCTTGGCCGAGCCTTGGCCAAGTGGAGGTTGAGGCCTTGGCCGAGTGGAGGTCGACCCTCTTCAACCTCCCGGACGCCGGCCGAGCCATGGCCGAATGGAGGCCGAGTGAGGCGAGCCTCGACCTCCTGAGCGCCGGCCGAGCGAGGAGTACTCGGCCTCCCGAGCGCCGGCCGAGCGCTGGCCGGGTGTTGGCCGAGCGTGGTGCCCTCGACTCCCCGTGTGTTGACCGAACCCGGCTGAGTGGACCGGCCATGGGCTTTTCGGAGATGGAACGGCCATCGGTCAGGTGAGGTTCACCCGGGCTTCTCCGGACGTGGTCGACCCGGGACGGGCCGACAACAAGACCTAAGAGGTTAAATGGTTTGTTCTTATCTTGTCTCTAGAAGTGCACTGGTCAATTCAGTACCTTCGAAAGATACCTAGAAGAACTATAGAGTCTCCAACTCTCAATGTCCCATAACAAGACATCATAGATTCTCCTAACAATCGTACTGAGACCAATAGTCCTTCTGATCCTTAGATTGCGAATGTATTGTTTTAAGCAAACCATGAAGAGTTAGTTCATGCAAATCTACATTTGTCTCTTCATGTCTTGTTAGGTTTGTTTATGGACTAAAGACTAAGGTTTTATCATAAAGCTTCAAACAAGGAAGAATGAATGAACATTTCAACTTTTATTAATAAATAACCAATTACAAGCAAGAGTCTTCGTGAGATTTTATTAAATAAAATGTACAGAAGTAAAGACTACAACTCTTCTTGTGGGTACCATTGACAACATTAAGTGCGTCGCGAGGGACGACTTGGTTTTTCATGTAGGCGTCTTAGGTGCGCCATGTAGGCGTCTTTGGTGCGTCGGAGGGACGACTTGGTTGCGCCATGTAGGCCTCTTAGGTACGCCATGTAGGCATCTTAGGTGCGCCATGTAGTCGTCTTAGGTGCATCGCGAGGGGCGACTTAGTTGCGCCATGTAGACGTCTTAAGCGTGCCATGTAGGCGTCTTAGGTGTGCCATGTACGCGACTTACGGGTGCCATGTAAGCGTCTTAAGTGCGCCATGTCGGCGTCTTAGATACGTCGCGAGGGACGACTTGGTTACGCCATGTAGGCATCTTACGTGTGCAACGTAGGCATCTTAGGTGCGCCATGTAGGCATCTTTCGTGCGTCGCGAGAGATAACTTAGTAACACCATGTAGGAATCTTACGTGCACCATGTAGGCATCTTACGTGCGCTATGTAGGCGTCTTAGGTGCACCGTATAGGAGTCTTACGTGCGCCATGTAAGTTTCTTAAGTGCGTCGCAAGAGAGGACTTGGTTGCACCACGTAGGCGTCTTACGTGAGCCATGTAGGCATCTTAGGTGCGCTATGTAGGCGTCCTACGTGTGTCATGTAGGCGTCTTACGTGCGCCATGTAGGCGTCTTAGGTGCGTCACGATAGAGGACTTGGGTGCGCCATGTAGGCGTCTTATGTGCGCCGTGTAGGCGTTTTACGTGCGCCATGTAGGCGTCTTAGTTGCGTCGTGAGGGACGATTTGGTTGCGCAATGTAGGCATCTTACGTTCTCCATGTAGGCGTCTTAGGTGCGTCGTGAGGGACGACTTGGTTGTGCCATGTAGGAGTCTTACGTGTCCCACGTAGGCGTCATAGTTGCGCCATGTAGGCATCGTACGTGCCTCGGGAGAGACGACTTAGTTACAGCATGTAGGCGTCTTATGTGCACAATGTAGGCGACTTATGTGCACCATGTAGGTATCTTAAGTGCACCACGTAGGCGTCTTACGTGTGCCATGTAGACGTCTTACGTGTGCCATGTATGCGTCTTACGTGCGCCATGTGGGCGTCTTAGGTGCGTCACGAGGGACGACTTGGCTGCGCCATGTAGGCGTCTTACGTGCGCCATGTAGGCGTCTTACGTGCACCATGTAGACGTCTTACGTGCGCTATGTAGGTGTCTTAGGTGCACCATATAGGCGTCTTACGTGCGCCATATAGGCGTCTTATGTGCGTCGCGAGAGACGACTTGGTTGCGCCATGTAGGCATCTTACGTGCGCCATGTATGCGTCTTAGGCGCGCCATGTAGGAGTCTTTGGCGCACCATGTAGGTCCCTTATGTGCGCCATGTAGGCGTCTTAACTCCGCCATGTAGGCGTCTTAGATGCATCGCGAGGGACGACTTTGTTGCACCATGTAGGCATCTTACGTGTGCAACGTAGGTATCTTAGGTGCGCCATTTAGGTATCTTTCGTGCGTCGTGGGAGATAACTTAGTAACGCCAAGTAGGAATCTTACGTGCACCATGTAGGCATCTTACGTGTGCCATGTAGATGTCTTAAGTGTACCATGTAGGCGTCTTAAGTGCTCCATGTAGGCGTCTTAGGTGCGTCATGCAGGCATCTTATGTGCGCCATGTAAACGTCATACGTGCTCCATGTAGGCATCTTACGTGCGCTGTGTAGGCGTCTTACGTGCACCATATCGGCGTCTTACGTGCACCATGAAGGAATCTTAAGTGCGTCGTGGGACACGACTTGGTTACGCCATGTAGGCGTCTTACGTGCGCCATGTATGCGTCTTAGGCGCGCCATGTAGGAGTCTTTGGCGCACAATGTAGACGTCTTAGGTGCGCAATGTAGGCGTCTTAAGTGCGCCATGTAGTCGTCTTTGATGCGTCGCGAGGGAGGACTTGGTTGCGCCACATAGGCGTCTTACGTGAGCCATGTAGGCTTCTTAGGTGCGCTATGTAGGCGTCCTAGGTGTGTCATGTAGGTGTCTTATGTGCGCCATGTAGGCATCCTAGGTGCGTCGCAAGAAACGACTTGGTTGCGCCATGTAGGCGTGTTACGTGCGCCATATTGGCATTTTACGTGATCCATGTAGGCGTCTTAAGTGCGTCCAAGGGACGACTTGGTTGCGTCATGTAGGCGTCTTACGTGCGCCATGTAGGCGTCTTAGGTACGTCATGTAGGCGTCCCAGGTGCGTCGCGAGGGACGACTTGGTTGCGCCATGTAGGCGTCTTACGTGCGCCATGTAGGCATCTTACGTTCGCATTGTAGGCATCTTAGGTGCGTCACAACGGACGACATGGTTGCTCCATGTAGGCATCTTACGGTCGCCATATAGGCGTCTTACGTGCGCCATGTAGGCGTCTTACGTTCGCATTGTAGGCATCCCAGGTGAGTTGCGTGGGACGACTTGGTTGCGCCATGTAGGCGACTTACATGCACCATGTAGGCGTTTGAAGTGCGCTATGTAGGCATCTTACGTGCGCCATGTAGGCGTCTTATGTGCGCAATATAGGCGTCTTAGGTGCTTCGCGAGAGATGACAAAGTTATGCCATGTAGGTGTCTTAGGTGCGCAATGTAGGCGTCTTAGGTGCGCCATGTAGGCGTCTTAGGCGCATCGAGAACGATGACTTGGTTGCACCATATAGGCGTCTTACGTGCGCAATGTAGGCGTCTTAGGTGCGCCATGTAGGCGTCTTAGGTGCGCCATGTAGGCGTCTTAGGTGCGCCATGTAAGCGTCTTAGGTGCGCCATGTAGGCGTCTTAGGAGCGCCATGTAGGAGTCTTTGGCGCACAATGTAGGCGTCTTAGGGGCGCAATGTAGGCGTCTTAAGTGCGCCATGTAGGCATCTTTGATGCGTCGCGAGGGACGACTTGGTTGCGCCATGTAGGCGTCTTACGTGCACTATGTAGTCATCTTACGTGTGCCATTTAGACGTCTTAAGTGTGCCATGTAGGCGTCTTAAGTGCGCCGTGCAGGCGTCTTACGTGCGCCATGTAGGCGTCTTAAGTGTGCCATGTAGGCCTCTTAGATGCGTCGCGACAGACGATTTGGTTGCGCCATGTAGGCATCTTACGTGTGCAACGTAGGCATCATAGGTGCGCCATGTAGGCATCTTTCGTGCGTCGTGATAGATAACTTAGTAACGCCATGTAAGAATTCTACGTGCACGATGTAGGCGTCTTACATGCGCAATTAGGCATCTTAGGTGCACCATATAGGCGTCTTACGTGCGCCATGTAGGCGTCTTACGTGCGTTGCGAGAGACGACTTGGTTGCGCCATAAAGGTGTCTTACGTGCGCCATGTAGGCGTCTTAGGTGCGTGGCGAGAGACGACTTGGTTGCGCCATCTAGGCATCTTACGTGCGCCATGTAGGCGTCCTAGGTGTGCCATGTAGGCATCTTACGTGCGCCATGTAGGCGTCTTAGGTACGTCGCGATAGACGACTTGGTTGCGCCATATAGGCGTCTTACGTGCGCTATGTTGGCATTTTACGTGCTCCATGTAGGCGTTTTAACTGCGTCGCGAGGGACGACTTGGTTGCGTCATATAGGCGTCTTACGTGCGCCATGTAGGCATCTTACGTTCCCATTGTAGGCATCTTTGGTGCTTCGCGACGGAAGACTTGGTTGCGCCATGTACGCGTCTTACGTGCGCCATGTAGGCGTCTTAGGTGCGCCATGTAGGTGACTTACATGCGCCATGTAGGCGTCTTAAGTGCGCCATGTAGCCATCTTACGTGCGCCATGTAGGAGACTTATGTGCGCCATGTAGGCGTCTTAGGTGCGTCGCGAGAGACAACTAAGTTATGCCATGTAGGTGTCTTACGTGCAACATGTAGGCGTCTTACATGCACCATGTAGGCGTCTTAGGTGCGTCGAGAAGGACGACTTGGTCGCGCCATGTAGGCGCCTTACGTGCGCCATTTAGGCATCTTAGGTTCTCCATATATGTGTCTTAGGTTCGCCATGTAGGCGTCTTAAGTGCGCCATGTAGGCGTCTTACGTGCGCCATGTAGGCATCTTAGGTGCGCAATGTAGGCGTCTTACGTGCGCCATGTAGGCATCTTACGTGCGCCATATAGGTATCTTAGGTGCGCCATGTAGGCGTCTTATGTGCGCCATGTAGGCGTCTTAGGTGTGTCGCGAAAGAGGACTTGGGTGCGCCATGTAGGCGTCTTATCTGCACCATGTAGGCATTTTAAGTGAGCCATGTAGGTGTCTTAGGTGCGTCGCGAGGGACGACTTGTTTGCGCCATGTAGGCATCTTACGTGCCCCATGTAGGCGTCTTAGGTGCACCATGTAGGCGTCTTAGGTGTGTCGCGAGGGACGACTTGGTTACGCCATGTGGGCGTCTTACCTGCGCCATGTAGGCGTTTTAGGTGCGCCACGTAGGCGATTTACATGCACCATTTAGGCATCTTAAGTGTGCCATGTAGACGTCTTACGTGCGCCATGTAGGCGACTTACGAGTGCCATGTAGGCGTCTTTGGTGCGTCGCGAGAGACGACTTGGTTGCGCCATGTAGGCGTCTTACATTCGCCATGTTGGCATTTTACGTGCGCCATATAAGCGTCCTAAGTGCGTCGCGAGGGACGACTTGGTTGTTCATTTAGGCGTCTTACGTGCGCCATGTAGACGTCTTAGGTGCACCATGCAGGCATCTTACGTGCGTCGCGAGGGACGACTTGGTTGCGCCATGAAGGCGTCTTACGTGTGCCATGTAGGCGTCGTAGATGCGCCTTGTAGGCGTCTTAGGTGCGTTGCGACGGATTACTTGGTTGCACCATGTAGGCGTCTTACGTGCGCCATGTAGGCATCTTAGATGCGCCATGTAGGCGAATTACAAGCGCCATGTAGGCGTCTTAAGTGCGCCATGCAGGCGTCTTACTTGCGCCATGTAGGCATCTTATGTGCGCCATGTAGGCATCTTTGGTGCGTCATGAGGGACGACTTGGTTGTGCCATATAGGCGTCTTACGTGTCCCACATAGGCGTCTTACTTGCGCCATGTAGGCATCGTACGTGCCTCGGGAGAGGCGACTTACTTATGCCATTTATGCGTCTTCTGTACACCATGTAGGCATCTTACGTGCATCATGTAAGTGTCTTAAGTTCACCATGTAGGCGTCTTAGCTGCGTCGCAAGGGACGACTTGGTTGCGCCATGTAGGCATCTTACGTGTGCCATGTAGGCGTCTTACGTGTGCCATGTGTTGTCGCTCGTTTTCGGACAACGATTTAAGAACCGGAAGTGGTTAGGCCCAAGGCCGGACCAAGTGGCCTCGCTTCGGTTCGAGCATGTCGGACTTGGTATCCCAAGTCGTCCCTTAGCTGTTCGTGATGTCTGTCTCGTCCGAACACTTGAAAAGATAAGAAAAGAGGTGCGAACTACAAAGGGAAAACAGAGGGGGTGACTCTGTTTACCTCTCCGACGATCAACATTAGTAGGGTTGAGGTGGAATATTGAGGGTTTAAGTGTTTAGAGGTCAAAGATGAGCGAAACGAGCGAGTTATGAGTTTGGCAGCGTTTCGGGACTCAAAATTGGATTACCTTTTGGAGAGGGCGGACCTCTCCATTTATAGGCGACCGAGGGGTGTTTTGGGCAACCCCTTGGCCGAGTGGACACATTTGGCCCGGCCATTGGCCGAGGCAAGCCTTAGGCCGGCCAATGGCCGGGTATTGCTTTGATTCGGCCATTGGCCGAGGCTGGCCCTTGGGCCGGCCAATGGCCGGGTATAGCCTTGACTCGGCCATTGGCCGAGGATGGCCCTTTTGCCGGCCAATGGCCGAGGATAATTTGGCCCGGCCATTGGCCGAGGCTGGCCCTTGGGCCAGCCACTGCCCGGGTATAATCTTGACTCGGCCATTGGCAGAGGCTGGCCCTTGGGCCGACCAATGGCCGAGGATAACTTGGCCTGACCATCGGCCGCGACTGGCCCTTGGGCTGGCCAATGGCCGGGTATATTTGGGTCGGCTTTTGGCCTAGACTGGCCCTAGGGCCGGCCAATGGCCGGGGCGCGTTTGACGTCGTTCCGCCTTTGTTCGGCCGCGATCGGTGTCGGGCCGATAACATTAGCCCCCCGAGTTTATCGCCGAGTGAAACTTATGCGGTAAACTCAAGATCCTCGTCGCCGTCGGCCCACCAGAGCGACCCGTCGTAAAAAGGTTTGTTTCGAACGCCTTTAATTATTATTTTTTCTTTAGGTCGCATCATTTTCCGCATCTTTTGTCCTATTGCACGTGTCAATGGACCCTACCAACCACCTGTCGGGGTGTGGGTCCATCGAAGATGACCTTTTCCCCTTGCTCGGGAATCAAAACGTGGACCTGGATGATTTTTGGGCTCAATTCTCATCCCCTTCAATCACTTACAACGTACCGCCCTCGTCTGCCTAGTTGGTGAGGAAGAGGATGCGCGCCAAGGGGACACCGGCCCGGACTCGCCGGGCGCCGACGAGGCTTTGGCCGACCAGCGCGGGACCGGCCTGGTCGGGGGGCGCGCTGGGTACGTCGCGCGTACAGATTGGGGGCCAGGAGGCTCTGGCGAGTCGCCCAGCGCGGGGGAGACCGCCTCCGGCGAGGCCGGCGCCGGGGGAGGTGCGCTGGTCGTGGGCGGCGCTGCGTTGGTCGCTGTTGGCGTCAGGGGAGACCCCTCCCAGCCGGACAGGGACGATCGGCCGAGCCCCGGGAGCACTGGGGACGCGCGCGGCCTGGGTGGATACGCGCTCGGCGAGGCGGGCCCGGGTGAAGGTGCGCCGGCCCTTGTCGGCGCCGTCTGGGCTGGAGGCATCGCCAGAGGAGACCCAAGCAGCACCGGTAGGACACTCGTCCCGGGAGAAGCCGCACCCGACGAACTGGGCGTCGGGGTTGGCGCGCCGGCCCTGGGCGGTGATGCCGGGGTCGGCTATGGTGCTGGGGAGGACCCCACCCGCTCGGGTGGGGCTGTATGGCAGGTGAGTGACGGCGATGGAGGCCCGGGCAGCCTGGGCCCGGCCTTCCCTGAAGGAGTGCGCACCAGTGGAGGCCCATCAGAGGCGGGCGGCACCGGTGGAGGGCCGCCGGAGGCGGGCGACGACGCCACCGAGGGAGCCGGCGCCGGTGGCGATGGGCACCGGCCGACCAGCGCCGGGTGCAGGGTGGCGGCTGGCCCAAGCCCTTCACAAACCCTAGCCCATGATGGGCCGGGCCTAGGCAAGGGGAGCCTCACCCAAGACGCTCCGGGCCCAATAACCGGGCCGATCACCACCCAAGGGGGAAGCCCGGTCGGCCCACAGTCCAACGCACGCCAGGGAAGCCCGGATGGGGCGGGCTTTGGCGAGGACAGCCCGCAGGTCCTGGGGCCGAACACTAACGATGGGCCCGCTGCCGGGCCGGCCATAGGGGAGGCAGGGCCCTCCGGGCCGGGCGCGCGCACAAGGGGTCAATCGACCCATTCGAGCGACCGTTGTGAAGGACCCACTGAGCTGAGGACTGCCCCCGACGTTGGGTGCTCGGGCGAGTTGTTGTCGGCCCGTCTAGGGCCGACGAGGACAAGGCATCGCTTCGACCCGCGAGACCGGCGTGAGGCCTTTGACAGCGAGACCTTGCCTCAGTCATTGGCCGGCCGAAACCAATGGCCGGCCCAAGGTTCAGCCGGTCAATGGCCGGCCGCATGCTCAGCCGGCCCAAGGGTCAGCCGGCCCGTGACCGGCCCAAAGGTCAGCCGGCCATATGCTCAGCCGGCCCAAAGGCCTTCCTCCATGGCCGACTCAAACACGACTCAGAGCCGGCTCTCATCCAAGGCCGGCACTCCTCCAAGGCCGGCACTCACCCAGGGCCGGCACTCCTCCAAGGCCGGCACTCCTCGAAGGCCGGCTCTCATCCAAGGCCGGCACTCCTCCAAGGCCGGCACTCGTCCAAGGCCGGCACTCCTCCAAGGCCGGCACTCGTCCAAGGCCGGCACTCCTCCAGGGCCGGCACTCCTCCAAGGCCGGCATTCCTCCAAGGCCGGCACTCCTCCAAGGCCAGCTCTCATCCAAGGCCGGCACTCCTCCAAGGCCGGCACTCGTCCAAGGCCGGTACTCGTCCAAGGCCGGCGCTCGTCCAAGGCCGGCACTCATCCAAGGCCGGCGCTCCTCCAAGGCCGACCATCATCCAAGGCCGGCCCTCATCCAAGGCCGGCGCTCGGCCAAGGGGTTCCCCAAAACACCCCTTGGCCGCCTATAAATACAGGGGCCGCTCCCCTAGTCCAGGTAATCCGAAATTTGAGTACTGAAACGCTGCCGAACTCGTACCTCGCTCGTTTCTCTCAAGTCTCGACCCCTAAACACTAAACCCTCTACAAACCACCTCAATCCTGCTAATGTTGAGCGTCGGAGAGGTAAACAGGGGCAACCCCCCTGTTTTCCCTTTGTAGTTCACACCTTTCATGCTTGCTTTTAAGGTGCCTGGACGAGACAGATACCACAGACAGCTAAGGGACGACTTGGGATACCAAGTCCGACACGCTCGAGTCGAGACGAGACTACTTGGTCCGGCCTTGGGTCTGACCGTCTGCGACTCCTAAATCGTTGTCCGAAAAACTGCGACAACATTTTGGCGCTAGAAGGAGGGGACCACCGACCTTGGCACGCTCTCCCTTCCATTCCATATTTTCACCACTCCTACGACTCTGGAGAGATGAGTCACCTACCCACTACCTCCGCGGGTACACGAGCGACGAGCTCGAGATACGGTCTCCGACGCCTCGCACACCGTCTTGAAGGGCAACCTCGCGATAGCGAGAGCCAGCCCCAAGATCCGGTGAACGACCCCGAGGCCGAGCTCCGAGAGGACACGGCCCGGCGGCTCGCGGAGCTCCTTGACCGTCCCGGCGTTGACGGCTCCCTCATCGCCAATCTCCTCGGCTACGACGTCGAGGATCGATCCGCTCAGGACGACTCCGACCCCGAATACGTGGGGGAGTCAAGGACCAACGAGGCAACTCCTTGCCTCGCTCAAGCACGGCCCGAGAGGGCCAATGGTGCGTTGGCCGATCCTTTGCACCCGGCGCGACGACAGGCACGGTCACAGTCCCGTGGACTCGCCCCCTCGGTTTCAAGAGGTGGCCGGACACGGCCCCTCGCCGAGGAGAGAGCGACTCTGGTTGACGATGGGGCCGATAGCCGAAGCGCTCGCCGGACGACCCGACCAAGGGCGACCTCGCCTCGCCACGCACCTAGAGCGGACCTTAGAGAGCACTTGACGGCGCAAAGAAACTCCCGAGGGGAGGATCTCCGCCAAAGGCTCAACACTCGGCGGGACGCGCTGCCCGCCGCGACTCTCGGCCGACCTCAGGCCAATGTCGTGGACCAAGCGTCCAACGAAAGCCAGCCGGTGACGCCCGTGGCCCCGACAGTCGGCCCTGCCAACGGGCTTGATATGGTCACGATGATTCAAAGCCTCCAAAACCAAATCATCGAGATGAGGGAATCGGGGAGGCAGAGATCATACGGAGGGATCGAGGAATCATACTATCCCTTCGCCGCACAAATCCTCGCGCAACCTTGCGTGGGGAACTTCAAATTACCGTCCATCCCTCCCTATGATGGACGGACTGACTCGAACTTCCACATCCAACACTACGAGACGTGGATGACGATGCAAGGGCAGCCGGACGTGACCCTATGCCAAGCCTTCAGCCTGACCCTCACAGAGTCGGGCTTTGAGTGGTTCCGGAGTTTAAGGCCTGGGAGCATCCCGTCTTTCCGGGCCTTGCGAGAGGCTTTCCTTGCCCGCTTCGCCACGCTTGTGGCACAAAAGAAGTCAAAGACCCACCTCCTCTCCCTTCGGCAAGGGAGAGATGAGACATTGAGACAATACCTCGCTCGCTTCACCGAGGAGTCTCACAAAGTCGAGGGGTTCGACGACAAGGACGCCATCACGGCGATCACCGAGGGAGTTCGCACGAGCGACTTCCTCAAGTCCATTGTTGGGCAAGTCCCGCGAGACATGGCAGAGCTGATGACGAGAGCCCGCACGTATGTGGGAATCGAAGACTATCTCGATGGCTGAGACGGCCGGAAGTCAGGAGGACAAGGTAGTCGCAGCCACGATGACCAAGACGAAGATCGTCCCGACCCCCGAAGGAAGAGGAACAAGGGAGGCCAGGCCCCTAACGGTCGCTCCCTCCCCGGGCCAAGATCGTCACACGTTGATAGCTTCCGAGCGTCACCGACGTACACCCCTCTGAACACCCCGCAGGAGCGAATCCTAGCTCTGCACCGCGACAAGCTAGGAAGTCCGGCTCCTCTCGCAAAGGATCCCGCGAAGAGGGATCGAAACAGGTTCTGCGAGTACCACCGGGATCACGGGCATCTGACGTCCGAGTGTTATCATCTCAGGCGTCAGATCGAGGCCCTGATTCAAAATGGGAAATTAAAAGAGTATGTCCTAAGAACGGTCGGGACGGCCGCGGTGCACGTAGAGCACCCGCGGCAAGAAAGGAAGAGTCCGGCGACGGCGACCGTCATAGTCCAAGTGGCGAGCCAAGGACCGGGGAACTCACAATTGCACATCGTGGGCTCGATCATGGGCGGCACGGAGTTCGGAGACTCGAGCACGCAAAGGAAGAAGTACGTGCGCGAAGTTTCCCAGGGGAAAATAGCGCACTACATCAACCACACGTACGAGGCTCCTCCTCCAGCCCTATTCGAGTCCATGTTCTTCACCGGCCAAGAGGCAGCGCGTGTGCTCCACCCGCACAATGACGCGATAGTCGTCTCCGCACCGGTCGCCAACAACCTTGTCCGAAGAATCCTAATCGACAATGGAAGCTCCGCCGACATAATCTTCAAATCGGCGCTGGACAGAATGAAGCTATCTGGAATGGGACTGACCCCGGTCTCGACCCCACTCTTCGGCTTCTCCGGGGAGAGGGTCATGACGGAGGGAACCATCGACCTCCCGGTCACCTTCGGAACACCGGGGGGGCTCGAGGTCACTCGCATCGTATCCTTCCTAGTTGTGCACCAGCCCTCGGCATACAACATCATCATCGGCCGCCCGACTCTCAACCGGCTGAAGGCCATAACGTCCACATATCACCTGATGATGAAGTTCCCAACTGAGAAGGGGATCGCCATCATGTTGGGAGACCAGTCGATGGCGAGGATGTGCTACATCCAAGGCGTAGACGGGAAAGGGAAGGAAAAGATGGTGAGTGCCATCCTCTAGCTCGGTCAAGCGGCAGAAGCTGGCACTGCAGTGGAAGCCCGTTCCCGTTTCTCATTATGTCGTTTTATTTCCAGTTTTAAGAGAATCTCGAATTTCAATAAGGCCAATTGCCTAGGGATGTAATTTTTGACTATTTCTACATGGTAATTAGATTACATTTCACCTCGAAGTCTTTATCTTGTTGCATTATAATTTCTAGTCTCCTCTACAAGTACACGAGAAACTCGGGGGGCTAATGGGAAACAATGCTCAACGAAACTAGAGCTCACTCGCTCAACAAAAAAAAACAACTCAAAAACAAAAACAAAAGTATAACAAAGTCTCAAGAGGCCGATGGTTAGGCCGGAGGTCCCGAGGAAATACTTATCACGTAACTCCTCGCGCAGGCTCTACATGAGTCCTCGAGTTGAGTCCCGAGTCTACGAGTCGACTGATACTCGTCGTGCCGACTCTTTACGTAACTCCTCGTGCAGGCTCTACATGAGTCCTCGAGTTGAGTCCCGAGTCCGCGCTCGCCGCCCAGCTCATGAGCCGAAAGGCAGCAAGTTTCAAATGGGTTTCAAAGGCTTGTGCCCGCCGGACGTATCTGGTCTAGCCAGCGCCCACGGAAAACCCGGTCACACAAACGTGACACCAAGGCCCCCCGAGGCCCAAGTCGTGCTAATCGATCACGCCTTCGTTGGTGGGTCGAGAGAATAAGCCACGCACAATCAAGTCGTGCTAATCGATCACGCCTTCGTTGGTGGGTCGAGAAAGTAAGCCACGCACAATAAAGTCGTGCTAATCGATCACGCCTTCGTTGGTGGGTCGAGAAAATAAGCCACGCACAATAAAGTCGTGTTAATCGATCACGCCTTCATTGGCGGGTCGAGAAAATAAGCCACGCACAATAAAGTCGTGCTAATCGATCACGCCTTCGTTGGTGGGTCGAGAAAATAAGCCACGCACAATAAAGTCGTGCTAATCGATCACGCCTTCGTTGGCGGGTCGAGAAAATAAGCCACACACAATAAAGTCGTGCTAATCGATCACGCCTTTGTTGGTGGGTCGAGAAAATAAGCCACGCACAATAAAGTCATGCAAATCGATCACGCCTTCATTGGTAGGTCGAGAAAATAAGCCACGCACAATAAAGTCGTGCTAATCGATCACGCCTTCGTTGGCGGGTCGAGAAAATAAGCCACGCACAATAAAGTCGTGCTAATCGATCACGCCTTCGTTGGCGGGTCGAGAAAATAAGCCACGCACAATAAAGTCGTGCTAATCGATCACGCCTTCATTGGTAGGTCGAGAAAATAAGCCGCGCACAATAAAGACGTTCAAATCGATCACGCCTTCATTGGTAGGTCGAGAAAATAAGCCACGCACAATAAAGTCGTGCTAATCGATCACGCCTTCAATGGTAGGTCGAGAAAATAAGCCGCGTACGATAAAGTCGTGCTAATCGATCACGCCTTCAATGGTAGGTCGAGAAAATAAGCCGCGTACGATAAAGCCGTGCAAATCAATCGCGCCTTCATTGGTAGATCGAGAAAATAAGCCACGCACGATCAACCCGAAACAATAAGTCATCCCTCGCGACGCCCAAAGGCCGTTCCTCGTGACGCAAACCCGAGAGCGTTCATCCCGCATCCGTATAAAAGCGTAGATTTTGAGTTTCCACTCGATCTACGCTCGAACTGAAACTCGGGGGGCTAATGTTGTCGGCCCGTCTAGGGCCGACGAGGACAAGGCATCGCTTCGACCAGCGAGACCAGCGTGAGGCCTTTGACGGTGAGACCTTGCCTTAGTCATTGGCCGGCCCAAACCAATGGCCGGCCCAAGGTTCAGCCGGTCAATGGCCGGCCGCATGCTCAGCCGGCCCGTGACCGGCCCAAAGGTCAGCCGGCCATTGGCCGGCCATATACTCAGCCGGCCCACGGCCGGCCCAAAGGCCTTCCTCCATGGCCGACTCAAACCCGACTCAGAGCCGGCTCTCATCCAAGGCCGGCACTCCTCCAAGGCCGGCACTCGTCCAAGGCCGGCACTCCTCCAGGGCCGGCACTCCTCCAAGGCCGGCACTCCTCCAAGGCCGGTACTCGTCCAAGGCCGGCTCTCATCCAAGGCCGGCACTCCTCCAAGGCCGGCACTCGTCCAAGGCAAGCACTCCTCCAAGGCTGGCACTCGTCCAAGGCCAACACTCCTCCAAGGCCGGCACTCCTCCAAGGCCGGCTCTCATCCAAGGCCGGCACTCATCCAAGGCCGACACTCGTCTAAGGCCGGCACTCGTCCAAGGCCGGCGCTCGTCCAAGGCCGGCACTCATCCAAGGCCGGCACTCATCCAAGGCCGGCGCTCCTCCAAGGCCGGCCCTCATCCAAGGCCGGCCCTCATCCAAGGCCGGCGCTCGGCCAAGGGGTTCCCCAAAACACCCCTTGGCCGCCTATAAATACAGGGGCCGCTCCCCTAGTCCAGGTAATCCGAAATTTGAGTACTGAAATGCTGCCGAACTCGTACCTCGCTCGTTTCTCTCAAGTCTCGACCCCTAAACACTAAACCCTCTACAAACCACCTCAATCCTGCTAATGTTGAGCGTCGGAGAGGTAAACAGGGGCACCCCCCCTGTTTTCCCTTTGTAGTTCACACCTTTCCTGCTTGCTCTTCAGGTGCCTGGACGAGACAGATACCACAGACAGCTAAGGGACGACTTGGGATACCAAGTCCGACACGCTCGAGTCGAGACGAGACCACTTGGTCCGGCCTTGGGTCTGACCGTCTTCGACTCCTAAATCGTTGTCCGAAAAACTGCGACAACACGAGTCATCGAGTCGCCATGCCTCATCGACCGCCACCGTCACCCTAACCGAGCAAGAGGAGTCGCGATCCTTGGCCTTCCCGATCGAGGGGTCCGTGGTTCGAGACGATTTGGATTGCTCGGGCGTCGATATCCCTAGTTTGCTCTCGCTCGCCAGCTTCTTGAGCCTGAGGAAGCGCTTCGGCATCCTGGCGTCCGTATTGATCCTGCGACCGCTGCCTGAAGATCTCCCGACCCGCCCACGGAAGGGGTATGCCGCCATTCACGAGGCGAGACTTCGCGGAGGGCTACGGTTACTCTTTCAGCCAGTGATCCAGGAGTTGTTGATTCGGTTTGGAGTGCACGCGTCGCAAATGTCCCCATCTTTCTATCGGGTGGTTGCGGCGTTCCATATGATGCTCTATCGAGCAAAGAGAAGGGCAGTCACCGCGGATGACATTGAAGATCTGGTGGTTGTTTGCGGAGTCCCGGGGAAACCGGGTTTCATTCTAGCGACCCCCCGGAAGCGTATCTCCATCATAACCAAAGTCACCTCGAAGGATTAGGACCCTTGGGTGTGGGTGTCTGAGATCGCCTTCGGGGCGGCGCCCCTAGTGCTTGGACCCGCGGCCGACTTCCTACCCGTTGGTGACGTCAAGGGCTCCGAACTTGTAGCCGTGATCAAGGCGATCTCGGACTCGAGGCGTCAAGGGTCGCTGTTTGAATCTCCGGACTTAATGGCGGTGAACGGGTGGTTCATCCCTAGTGACGATGCACCACGACGCCCAGTACCTAGCGCGGAGGTCACGGACGGCCCTGAGTCTGAGGAGGAAGGCTCTTCTGCTCCCCTCCTCGATGCGGGGGGTACTAACCACATATGTGTCTTTTATGCTATTATAGTACTCTTCTGTTTATGTTTTATCGCTATGCTCTAACCGATTGTCGTTCTTTGCAACAAATACTATGGCTCGGGACCGTTCGCGTGCACGGGTGCCGAGGGTGGTCCCTACTGCTGAAGCTGTCGCTGCGGCTCGTTCTCGTGTTGAGGCTCGCCGTGGGGAATCTCTGGCGCATGCGAGGAACGAGGCGATCTCTTCGAACAAACGGCCGTAATCATCGATCTCCCTCGGTTCACCCTCCGACCATAAGCGTGCTCATATGTCGGCGTCGCTGCGAGGCCAGTGTTCCCAGGGGATTCTCGAGACCTCCCTGCGAGACTTCAAGGGTCTGCTGACGATGAGCGTGTTGTCAATGGTGCCCACAAGAAGAGTTGTAGTCTTTATTTTGTACATTTGATGTAATAAAGTCTCATGAAGACTCTTGCTTGTAATTGCCTATCTATTCATTAATAAAGTTGAAACGTTCATTCATTCTTTCTTTGTTTGAAGCTTTATGATAAAACCTTAGTCTTTTAGTCCATAAACAAACTTAACAACTTACGAAGAGACAAATGTAGATTTGCATGAACAAACTCTTCGTAGTTTGCTTAAAACGATATATTCGCAATCTTAGGGTAAAAGGACTATTGACCTCAGTATGATTGTTAGAAGAATCTATGATGTCTGGTTATGAGGCATTGAGAGTTGGAGACTCTATAGTTCTTCTAGGTATCTTCCGAAGGTACCGAATTGACCAGTGCACTTCTAGAGACAATATAAGAACAAACCATTTAACCTCTTATGTCTCGAAGTCACTATGTATGAATTGCATCATGCTTACCTTAATCCTGAAATGAGACATGCCATTTCACACCTTAGTATTCTCATTTGAGAAAGTCAAAGTTCGGACTCACTATGTGATTCCGAACAAGGCCTATTGGTGAAGTACTAAGTTGTGAGTCTGTCATGAAGTAACTTTGTGAAGTTCTCATAGATATGGAATTCATGTACAAGATTGCTGAAATGCAATGTATGTCACCTCATGCTTTGTTCCTTGGAGTGTGAATAAATGAACTGGCCAGTGTCCAAATTGAGTCCTGACTCTTTTGGATGAAACAATGTGACTTGTTAGCTCCTCGTCAATACATTGTTTCTAACTTATTCACAAGCGACAAAGGAGTTGAGGAAATAACAGCTAGAAGGGTAAAATGGTAATTTAGTAAATCCCGACTAGCTGATGACATTCATGAAGGGTAAACATAGATAATATTCAGTGGATCCGCTCATCATAATTAGGTCGAATTCTTGAGTAGAAAATAAATTCATTTGAACCGAGAGATTTTCAGTGTCAGCTCTTTAGTGGAGTCAGTTGGCATTAAGCTAAACTTGGAAAAGGTTTGTGAACTTTTGAGTCCAAGTGTTTAGCTCAAGCTTTGTTCATTTGGGTCCATGAGGTCACTGTCACGAATCACATCGATAGGAATAGTTAAACTGGAAGCTAAGTCAAAACAAGAACGAAAATAGTTAAAAGGGTATTTTTGTCTTTTGAGACAAAGGATGAAATGAATGTCAATAAATTTTTTGACAAGTTCATTTGATGACTTAATATCACTCGGCCAAGACTTGATCATTGGGCCTTGTGAATTCATTTCATTTCATAAGAATTTTATTGAAAATTCTAAATGGGCTTTTTCTTATGTTGTCATGAACAAGTGAAGAAAATTCTAGAAGCCTTTTCTAGAAGCCATAGGCGCCCAACACTACCCAAAGAGAAAGGGAAATTATTTTGTGCATAAATGTATTTAGATACTTGCCAAAAGAAAAAGAGGAAACAAATTTGCATATTAGATGCACAAGGGAATCGGCCAAGAGAGTAATAGGCAAGCCAAGGAACAAAAAAGGAAACAAATCCTAGCCTTCTAGAAGGCTGCCTTGGGCGCCCAAAAGGAATGAGAAATAAGGGTTATTTTCCTCATGAATATGTGATATTCTATAGAAGAGGAAACTACCTTATTGAAGGTAAGACATCTCCTATAAATAGGAGCCTCATTCTTCTCATTTCATTCATTCAACATAAGTTAGAGATTGAGAGACTCTCTCTCTAGACATTGTTGGCCGAACTCCTCTCTTTCTCTCTCTAGTTTATTTTCGATTTTTTCTTGTCTTGGCACCTAGGTCCTCACTCGACCTAGTGTTTAGCTCTACGACTTCGAGACTCGTTCTTAAGTCGTAGCGTTTAAAAGTGCCCACTCACTGATTCCTTATTTTCGAGTGATTTAGTGATAGAAACTTTCGTGGTTGCTCGAGGTGCCGAGGAAAGAAAGAGAGACGTGCTGCGAGGGGAGACGAGTGTTGCAAACTTTCCACAAGCTTCTTCAAAGTTCAAGCTTCAAGAAAGGTTAGTAAACTTCTAGCTCATATTGGTTTTTAATTACATGTACTTGCACTTGTCTAGGTTAGTAAAAAACTGTTTTACTTGTAAAAGAAAATTTTTAAATTTCCGCCGCTTACCGAAGCGTTAATTATTTTCTCAAACCCTAGATCGATTCCAACAAATGGTATCAGAGCTATGGTCAAAGATTAGCATGTACATGTTTTTAAAATTATGAGCTTGAAAATCGTTTTCGAAAGTTTACTAATTTTGTGACAAGTTAGAATTGTAATCTTAGATTTTTTTTAATTTAATGCTCTTGTCTTTAATTTAAAAAGCATGTTGATTTTCTATGAGTTTAGGATGTTTTTAAAACACCTTAGAATCAGTTCTAAAAGTTTTTGATTTTTTATATTGAAAAACGTGTTTTAAAGGTTTGAGAAATTTCGAGTAAAATTTTGTGACTAGTTTTGATATCTTGCTAGTTTCTTATTTTTACTTGAATCGTTTTATGCATGTTGTTATTTCTTTTATTCTATGTTATTACCCTGCTAATAAAACACAAATAAAAGCTTTAAACAACATCTTAAAACGTTCCGTTACACTTGATTCTTTTTCGCACCTAAGTAGGACCAAGCTTTAATTTATTTCTTTTTCTTCGAGCTGGAGTAAACCCGCATTAAAAGTGGCATAACTCTCTGGTCAGAAATCGAAATTTAATGATTCTTTAATCAAATTAAAGCTCTGTCTGTCCTCTGTCCAATGCCACCGGTTTCAGCTGAAAAGGACATCGGAGCCGCCAGATATGGCGATTTTACTCCGTGGTGCGCGGCTGTCTGAAACTCCAGTTTTTTAGAAATCCGGATTTTCAAACCCCACTACCATGAGTTATAGAACTCTAATGAGAAAATTTTCTTGAGCAAAAAAGTTTTTCATATGATTATAAACATGATGTGTAAGATTAAAATGTTTTGATTTTTGAAAGTTTAATTGAAATTGAATTTTTACAAAACTAGTTTGAATTTTGAAAAACCGTTTTCACTTTCAAACTTGAAAATATTTTGTCATCCAAATCAAATAAATTTTCAAATTGTTTTCAAAACTATATCTATATCACATATGTTCAAAATCTATATGCTCTTGAAAATTTGAGTGGGAGGTCTCCTTGTAGACAAGCCGAAAAATAAAAAGATGTGTAATCTCAAACTTTCAAGTGTTCGAGTGAGTTGAAGTTCACACTTCCCTCACGCACTTTCCCGAAATAAAAAATAGGAAAAGATCGAGTATGTACCTTGTGCCTTTATGCACTAATACTGCTCTGAACATGTCGATCTAGGATTCTCTTCTAGTTGTCCGCTCTGTCGCTCTCTAACTAGGAAATTTGTTTCCGAACTTATAAGAGTCGATGAACCAACTCCAAAAACTAAGTGGGAGGGTTATATTCGTTGTTTGTAACCCGCGATCCCCAACACTAGTGAAAGATGCAATAACGTGGGACTAAGAGCCGCTCTTGCGACCCTCACTTAAATGTGGGTACTCCAAGGCGTTATTGCTTCGATCATTGCTCAATGAGCTACGTCCGAGAGTGATGCAATGATGGCAAGGCCTCCCCTTGGGGGATTGTTTTTCAAAGCTGATCTTTTGGACTAAGTGGTTGGTTGCACACTTAGGCTCAATCCCTAGTATCCTCCCTTGAGGCTCTGCGAAAGGATGTGAGTGATCAAACCATTTTAAAAGGTGGCTAGTCAAAATAGATGTATTGACATCTTGGCTTAGCATTAATGATGTGTCATTTACTTATAAATGGAGATTTTTTGCGGCCTTCTCTTGAGGGAGTAAATTATCGTTTGGTTTATAACACCTTTGGATTTTACAAAAGTCTTAATAAAACTTAAATCCTAAACCAAAGACTAATCATAAACTTGTTTCAACTTTTATAGGCAATATGTCTCTCAACCCTCTCTCTACAATTCTTTCCTCGAATAAACTCGAAGGCGACAATTACGTCGACTGGAAACGTAACCTCGACATAGTCCTTACTGTCGACAAGCACAAATGGGTTCTCACCACCCCCTGTCCTCAACGAATGATGATTCGACGCAAGAGGAGAAAGACGTCCTGGCGGCCTGGCTTCGATCCGATGAGATTGCGAGATGCTATATTTTGGCATCGATGAACAATGTGTTGCAACAACAACATCGTGATTATGAAACTGCCACCGATATGCTCTACAATCTCCATGAGATGTTTGGAGGGCAAGGACGTCAAGCTAGGCAACAAGCGGTCCGACAATTCATGAACTGTCGTATGAAGGCTGGAACTCCCGTTAGAGATCATATGATGCTGATCATTAGCTATCTCAACGAGATGGAGATTCTTGGATCTGAGATTGATGGGGAGACTAAAATAGATTTGATCTTGGAAACTCTCCCCGAAACCTTTGATACCTTCAAGTTGAATTATTCCATGAACAAGCTAGAGTACACTGTTACCGAGCTCATGAAGGAACTTCAAACCGCTGAGGCACTCACTAAGAAAAAGAGGGCTCAAGGAGAAGTACATGCTACTGCCTCCACCTCTGGATCTAAGAAGAGACCTCGCAACGCCGAGAAGAAGAACCAACCTAAGGTTCACACGAAGAAGAAGGCGCCAAAGGCTCCAAAGGTGGACAAGTCTAACGACAAGTGCCACCACTGCAACGAGCCTGGTCACTGGCGTAGGAACTGTCCTGCCTACCTCAAAACCAAAGCAAAAGGTATTGTACTTGTTACTGAAGCCTGTTTAGTAGCTGATAATGTATCATCGTGGATTGTTGACTCCGCTGCTACTAACCATATTTGCTGCTCCTTGACTGGTTTTAGGAAAAGCAAAAGCTTAGAGGAAGGCGAGTTCTGTTTCAAATGGGGTGATGGGAGCCTGGTGTCTGCAAAGGCTGTGGGATCCGTGACGCTGTCTTTTGAAGACCGCACTTTAAACTTGAATAATGTTTATTTTGTTCCTACCTTTGGGAAGAACTTAATATCCGTTGCTCGTCTTCGTGAGCAAGATTATTGTTTAAAGTTCATTAAGAATGGAATTCGTATTTCGTTTCCTGATAATTCTTTTGTCACTGATGCATGTATGAAGAATGCTCTTTTCTACATCTATCCCACTAAACCTTCTCTTTTAGACACCGAAATAGATAATGATCTAATTAGGGAGCCAAAGACGATCAAACTTTCTGAATCCTCCGATCTAACAAAATCAACATACCTCTGGCACTTGAGACTTGGTCATATCAGTCTAGATTGGATTAAGAGACTTGTGAGGGATGGTCCACTCCAAGACTCTGCAATAGGTTCACTACCTACTTGTGAATCCTGCATAGAAGGAAAAATGACTAAGCGACCTTTCTCTGATAAAGGTCGAAGAGCCACTGAGTTGCTGGAACTAATACATTCTGATGTATGTGGTCCGCTCAGCCAACAGGCACGTGGAGGATACGAATACTTCGTTACCTTCACTGATGATTACTCACAATATGGGTTTGTCTATTTGCTCAAACACAAATCCGAGACCTTTAACGTATTTAAGGTCTTTAGGGCTTTAGTGGAAAAGCAAACTAGCAAAGTGATCAAAACCCTTCGATCTGATCGAGGTGGTGAGTATATGTCTGGAGAGTTCGATGACTTTCTTAAAGAAGAAGGTATCGCTTCTCAGCTTACCGCACCTGGCACACCTCAACAAAACGGAGTGTCAGAGAGAAGAAACCGAACTCTTATGGAGATGGTTAGATCGATGATGAGTTACTCATCACTCCCGCTTTCCTTTTGGGGATATGCCCTCGAAACAGCCGCTTACATTCTGAACCAAGTTCCGTCTAAAACGGTTCCTGGTACTCCTTATGAAAGATGGACTGGCCGTAAAGTAAGTTTGGGCCACATCCGAATTTGGGGTTGCCCTGCACATGTGCTAAGGCAAAAGACTAGCAAGTTGGCTAGTAGGTCTGAATTGTGCCTGTTTGTGGGATATCCAAAGGAAACCAAAGGTTTCATTTTCTATAGTCCCGAGGACGATAAGACTTTCGTTAGCATGAATGCTCGTTTCCTTGAGGAGGACTTCATGAAGGATGCGAAACCTAGAAGCAAAATTGTGCTTGAAGAAAAGTTGGGTGAGGAAGCTTCTACCTCATCTGTAAGAACTATTCTTACCCCAACTGAAACACAACCTAACTCATCAGAATCTCGTCAAGTAGTACTTAGACGTAGTGGGAGGGCTACTCAAAAGCCTGACAGGTACATGTCTTATGGAGACTCTCTTGTAGCCGTCTCCGACATGGATGACCCTGTTTCCTATAGCCAAGCGATGGCTTGTTCTGATTCAAACCTTTGGCTTGACGCCATGAAAGTTGAAATGCACTCGATGTATGTCAACAATGTCTGGAAACTTGTAGACCTTCCTGAAGGGATTAAACCCGTAGGGTGTAAGTGGATATACAAGAAGAAAAAGGGTCCTGATGGGAACGTCGAGACGTTCAAAGCACGACTTGTGGAAAAGGGTTATACCCAACAAGAAGGGATTGACTATGAAGAAATCTTCTCGCCAGTCGCAATGCTTAAATCCATCCGCATACTCCTATCCATAGCTGCAGCTCTCGACTATGAGATCTGGCAAATGGATGTCAAGACAGCCTTTCTGAATGGCAATCTTGACGAGCGCATTTACATGGCTCAACCAGACGGTTTCGTGGATAAAGGTCAAGAGACCAAGGTTTGTGAGTTGCTTAAATCCATTTATGGACTAAAGCAAGCATCTAGGTCATGGAATATTAGATTCGATGAAACTGTGAAGAGCTTCGGCTTTGAATAGTCAATAGATGAGCCTTGTGTTTACAAGTTAATACACGAAGGCAAAGTTGTGTTTCTAGTACTATATGTCGATGATATACTACTCATTGGTAATGACGTGGGTAAGTTATCTGAGGTTAAGGTCTGGCTAGCAAAGCAATTCGATATGAAGGATCTAGGAGAAGCCGCGTACATTCTGGGAATCCAAATCTTTCGAGATAGGAAAAACCGGACCCTGTCGCCCTCTCAAGCATCTTATATTGATAAGGTGATGGATCGCTTCTCGACGCAAGACTGCAAGAGGGGGCAAACATCCTTTAGGCATGGAGTTTCACTCTCTAAGGACCAGTCTCCCAAGACTGCACAAGAGATTGAAGACATGAGGAAGATTCCTTACGCCTCTGCCGTAGGAAGCCTCATGTGTGCTATGCTTTGCACTAGACCTGATATATGTTTCGCCGTTGGCGTAGTTAGCCGTTTCCAATCCAACCCTGGACCCAAGCACTGGATTGCTGTTAAGCATGTTCTTAAGTATCTTCGAAGAACTAGGAACTTGATGCTTACATAGTCAGGTACTGACCTGACTATGACGGGATATACCGACTCCGATTTTCAAGCGGATAAGGATTCCAGGAAATCCACTTCAGGATCTGTGTTCATCCTTAATGGTGGAGCTGTTGTGTGGAGAAGTATTAAGCAATCTTGCATTGCTGACTCCAGAATGGAAGCAGAATATGTGGCTGCTTGTGAAGCATCCAAAGAGGCTGTATGGCTTAGAAAGTTCCTTAAGTATTTGGAAGTTGTTCCAAACGTCGACGAGCCCATGACCCTTTATTGTGATAATAGTGGGGCTGTCGCTAACTCAAAGGAACCTAGAAGCCATAAGCGCTCTAAGCATATTGAGAGGAAATACCATTTGATTCGAGAGATCGTGCAGCGCGGAGACGTGGAAGTGAAGAAGATCTCAACGGTGGACAACCTCGCAGATCCATTCACCAAGGCCCTAGCGAACAAGGTCTTCGACCAACATCGTGAGGGATTAGGCATGAAGGACTACACACACCTTCTTTGAGTCAAGTGGGAGTTTGTTGTCAATGGTGCCCACAAGAAGAGTTGTAGTCTTTATTTTGTACATTTGATGTAATAAAGTCTCATGAAGACTCTTGCTTGTAATTGCCTATCTATTCATTAATAAAGTTGAAACGTTCATTCATTCTTTCTTTGTTTGAAGCTTTATGATAAAACCTTAGTCTTTTAGTCCATAAACAAACTTAACAACTTACGAAGAGACAAATGTAGATTTGCATGAACAAACTCTTCGTAGTTTGCTTAAAACGATATATTCGCAATCTTAGGGTCAAAGGACTATTGACCTCAGTATGATTGTTAGAAGAATCTATGATGTCTGGTTATGAGGCATTGAGAGTTGGAGACTCTATAGTTCTTCTAGGTATCTTCCGAAGGTACTGAATTGACCAGTGCACTTCTAGAGACAATATAAGAACAAACCATTTAACCTCTTATGTCTCGAAGTCACTATGTATGAATTGCATCATGCTTACCTTAATCCTGAAATGAGACATGCCATTTCACACCTTAGTATTCTCATTTGAGAAAGTCAAAGTTCGGACTCACTATGTGATTCCGAACAAGGCCTATTGGTGAAGTACTAAGTTGTGAGTCTGTCATGAAGTAACTTTGTGAAGTTCTCATAGATATGGAATTCATGTACAAGATTGCTGAAATGCAATGTATGTCACCTCATGCTTTGTTCCTTGGAGTGTGAATAAATGAACTGGCCAGTGTCCAAATTGAGTCCTGACTCTTTTGGATGAAACAATGTGACTTGTTAGCTCCTCGTCAATACATTGTTTCTAACTTATTCACAAGCGACAAAGGAGTTGAGGAAATAACAGCTAGAAGGGTAAAATGGTAATTTAGTAAATCCCGACTAGCTGATGACATTCATGAAGGGTAAACATAGATAATATTCAGTGGATCCGCTCATCATAATTAGGTGAATTCTTGAGTAGAAAATAAATTCATTTGAACCGAGAGATTTTCAGTGTCAACTCTTTAGTGGAGTCAGTTGGCATTAAGCTAAACTTGGAAAAGGTTTGTGAACTTTTGAGTCCAAGTGTTTAGCTCAAGCTTTGTTCATTTGGGTCCATGAGGTCACTGTCACGAATCACATCGATAGGAATAGTTAAACTGGAAGCTAAGTCAAAACAAGAACGAAAATAGTTAAAAGGGTATTTTTGTCTTTTGAGACAAAGGATGAAATGAATGTCAATAAATTTTTTGACATGGTCATTTGATGACAATGTCAAAAAATGGCCAAGACTTAATTTGATGAAATTCTTATGAAATGAAATTAATTCACAAGGCCCAATGATCAAGTCTTGGCCATTTTTTGACATTGTCATCAAATGACCATGTCAAAAAATTTATTGACATTCATTTCATCCTATGTCTCAAAAGACAAAAATACCCTTTTGACAATTTTCGTTCTTGTTTTGACTTAGCTTCCAGTTTAACTATTCCTATCGATGTGATTCGTGACAGTGACCTCATGGACCCAAATGAACAAAGCTTGAGCTAAACACTTGGACTCAAAAGTTCACAAACCTTTTCCAAGTTTAGCTTAATGCCAACTGACTCCACTAAAGAGTTGACACTGAAAATCTCTCGGTTCAAATGAATTTATTTTCTACTCAAGAATTCACCTAATTATGATGAGCGGATCCACTGAATATTATCTATGTTTACCCTTCATGAATGTCATCAGCTAGTCGGGATTTACTAAATTACCATTTTACCCTTCTAGCTGTTATTTCCTCAACTCCTTTGTCGCTTGTGAATAAGTTAGAAACAATGTATTGACGAGGAGCTAACAAGTCACATTGTTTCATCCAAAAGAGTCAGGACTCAATTTGGACACTGGCCAGTTCATTTATTCACACTCCAAGGAACAAAGCATGAGGTGACATACATTGCATTTCAGCAATCTTGTACATGAATTCCATATCTATGAGAACTTCACAAAGTTACTTCATGACAGACTCACAACTTAGTACTTCACCAATAGGCCTTGTTCGGAATCACATAGTGAGTCCGAACTTTGACTTTCTCAAATGAGAATACTAAGGTGTGAAATGGCATGTCTCATTTCAGGATTAAGGTAAGCATGATGCAATTCATACATAGTGACTTCGAGACATAAGAGGTTAAATGGTTTGTTCTTATATTGTCTCTAGAAGTGCACTGGTCAATTCAGTACCTTCGGAAGATACCTAGAAGAACTATAGAGTCCCAAACTCTCAATGCCTCATAACCAGACATCATAGATTCTTCTAACAATCATACTGAGGTCAATAGTCCTTTGACCCTAAGATTGCGAATATATCATTTTAAGCAAACTACGAAGAGTTTGTTCATGCAAATCTACATTTGTCTCTTCGTAAGTTGTTAAGTTTGTTTATGGACTAAAAGACTAAGGTTTTATCTTAAAGCTTCAAACAAAGAAAGAATGAATGAACGTTTCAACTTTTTATTAATGAATAAGCAATTACAAGCAAGAGTCTTCGTAAGACTATATTACATCAAATGTACACAAATAGATACTACTAATCTTCTTGTGGGCACCATTGACAACAGGGAGTCGCCTGTTGGCGCTCGTTGGATGCTTGGTCACCGGCATTGGCCTGAGGTCGGCCAAGAGTTGTGGCGGGGAGTGCGTCCCTCCGGGAGTTGAGCCTTAGGTGGAGATCCTCCCCTCGGGAGGCTCTCTGCGCCGTCAGGCGCTCTCTAAGGTCCGCACTCGGCGCTTGGCGGGGCGAGGTCGCCCTTGGGCGGATTGTCCGACGAGCGCTCTGGCTATCGGCTCCATCGTCCCCTAGGGTCGCTCTCTCCCTGGCGAGGGGCCGTGTCTGGCCTCCTCTTGAAGCCGAGGGGGCGAGTCCCTGGGAGTGTGACCGTGCCTGTTGTCACGTCGGGTGCGACGATCCGGCCAAGGCGTCATTCATCCTCTCGGACCGTGAATGGGCGAGGCTAGGGGTTGCCTCGTCGGTTCTTGACTCCCCCATATAGTCGGGGTCGGAGTCACCTCGAGCGGACCTATCCTCGACGTCGCATCCGAGAAGGTCGGCGATGAGTGTGCCGTCAACGCCAGGACGGTCTAGAAGCTCGGCGAGCCTCCGAGACGTGTCCTCTCGGAGCACGTCCTTGGGGTTACTCGCTGAGCCTTGGGCCTGGCTCTCGTTGTCATGAGGTTGCCCTCCTAGACGGTGCGTGAGGTTTCGGAGGCCGTATCTCGAGCTCGTCGCTCGAGTGCCTACGGAGGCGGCGGGAACTTGACTCATCTCTCGAGAGTCGTAGATGCAGAAAGAGAAGGGATTGGAAGGGAGAGCATCGCCAAGGTCGAGAGGTCCCCTCCTTCTAGCGCCAAAATGTTGTCGCACGTTTTCGGACAACGATTTAGGAACCGGAAGTGGTTAGGCCCAAGGCCGGACCAAGTGGCCTCGCTTCGGTTCGAGCGTGTCGGACATGGTATCCCAAGTAGTCCCTTAGCTGTTGGTGATGTCTATCTCGTCCGAACACCTGAAAAGATACGAAAAGAGGTGTGAGCTACAAAGGGAAAACAGAGGGGATGCCTCTGTTTACTTCTCTGACACTCAACATTAGTAGGATTGAGGTGGAATATTGAGGGTTTAAGTGTTTAGAGGCCAAAGATGAGCGAAACGAGCGAGTTATGAGTTCGGCAGCGTTTCGGGACACAAAATTGGATTACCTTTGGGAGAGGGTGGACCTCTCCATTTATAGGCGACTGAGGGGTGTTTTGGGCAACCCCTTGGCCGAGTGGACACATTTGGCCCGGCCATTGGCCGAGGAAAGCCTTGGGCCGGCCAATGGCCGGGTATAGCTTTGACTCGGCCAATGGCCGGGTATAGCCTTGACTCGGCCATTGGCCGAGGCTGGCCCTTGGGCCGGCCAATGGCCGAGGATAACTTGGCCCGGCCATCGGCCGAGGCTAGCCCTTGGGCCGGCCAATGGCCGGGTATATTTGAGTCGGCCATTGGCCGAGGCTGGCCCTAGGGCCGGCCAATGGCCAGGGCAAGCCGCCGGGGCTGTTTGATGTCGTTCCGCCTTCGTTCGGCCGCGATCGGGGTCGGGCCGATAACACCATGTATGCGTCTTAGGTGCGCCATGTGGGCCTCTTACGTGCGTCACGAGGGATGACTTGGCGCAATGTAGGCGTCTTATGTGCGCCATGTAGGCGTCTTATGTCCGTCGCGAGAGACGACTTGGTTGCGCCATGTAGGTGTCTTACGTGCGCCATGTAGGCGTCTTAGGCGCGCCATGTAGGAGTCTTTGGCGCACCATGTAGGCGTCTTAGGTGCGCCATGTATTTTTTTCAACTCCGCCATGTAGGCGTCTTAGATGCGTCGCGAGGGACGAATGGGTTGCGCCATGTAGGCGTCTTTCGTGCGTCGCGAGAGATAACTTATTAACGCCATGTAGGAATCTTACGTGCACCATGTAGGCATCTTACGTGTGCCATGTAGACGTCTTAAGTGTGCGATGTAGGTGTCTTAACTGGGCCATGCACGCGTCTTACGTGCGCCATGTAGGCGTCTTAAGTGCGCCATGTAGGCGTTTTAGATGCGTCGCGAGGGACAACTTGGTTGCGCCATGTAGGAATCTTACGTGTTCAACGTAGGCACCTTAGTTGCGCCATGTAGGAATCTTTCGTGCTTCGCGAGAGATAACTTAGTAACGCCACATAGGAATCCTACGTGCACCATGTAGGCGTCTTATTTGCGCTATGTAGGCGTCTTAGGTGCACGATATAGGCATCTTATGTGCGCCATGTAGGTGTCTTAGATGGGTCGCAAAAGACGACTTGGTTGCGCCATATTGGCATCTTACGTGCGCCATGTAGGCGTCTTAGGTGCGCTATGTAGGCATCCTAGGTATGTTATGTAGGCGTCTTACATGCGCCATGTAGGCGTCTTAGGTGCGTCACGAGAGACGACTTGTTTGCGCCATGTAGGCGTCTTACGTGCGCCATGTTGGCATTTTACATGCTCCATGTAGGCGTCTTAAGTGCGTCGCGAGGGACGACTTGGTTGCATCATGTAGGCGTCTTACGTGCGCCATGTAGTCGTCTTAGGTGCGTCATGTAGGCGTCTCAGGTGGGTCGTGAGGGACGACGTGGTTGCGCCATGTAGGCGTCTTACTTTCGCATTGTAGGCGTCTTAGGTGCGTCGCGGCGGACGACTTGGTTGGGCCATGTAGGCGTCTTACGTGCGCCATGTAGGCGTCTTACGTGCATCATGTAGGCGACTTACATGCACCATCTAGGTGTCTTAAGTGCGCCATGTAGGCATCTTACGTGCGCCATGTAGGCGTCTTATGTGCGCCATGTATGCGTCTTAGGTGCGTCGCGAGAGATGACTAAGTTACGCTATGTAGGTGTCTTACGTGCACCATGTAGGCGTCTTACGTGCACCATGTAGGCGTCTTGGGTGCATCGAGAAGGACGACTTGGTTGCGCCATGTAGGCGTCTTACGTGCGCCATGTAGGCGTCTTATGTGCGCCAAGTGGGCGTCTTAGGTGCGTAACGAGGGAGGAATTGGTTGCGCCATGTAGGCGACTTACGTACGCCATGTAGGGGTCTTACGCGCGCCATATATTTGTCTTAGGTTCACAATGTAGGCGTCTTACGTGCGCTATTTAGGCATCTTAGGTGCGCCACGTAGGCAACTTACATGAGCCATGTAGGCGTCTTAAGTACGCCATGCAGGCATCTTACGTGCGCCATGTAGGCGTCTTATGTGCGCCATGTAGGCGTCTTAGGTGCGTCACGAGAGATGACTAAGTTACGCCATGTCGGTGTCTTACGTGCACCATGTAGGCGTCTTACGTGCACCATGTAGGTGTCTTAGGTGCGCCGAGAAGGAAGAATTGGTTGCACCATGTAGGCATCTTACGTGCGCCATGTAAGCGTCTTAGGTGCGCCATGCGGGCCTCTTAGGTGCGTGACGAGGGACGACTTGGTTGCACCATGTAGGCAACTTACGTGCCCCATATAGAAGTCTTTGGCGCACCATGTATGCGTCTTACCTGTGAAATGTAGGAGTCTTTGGCGCACCATGTAGGCGGCTTACGTGCGCCATGTAGGAGTCTTTGGCGCACCATGTAGGAGTGTCTGGCGCACCACGTAGGTGTCTTACGTGCGCGATGTAGGTGTCTTACGTGCGCCATGTAGGCGTCTTATATGCCCTATGTAGGCATCTTAGGTGCACCATATAGGCGTCTTGCATGCGCCATGTAGTCAACTTAGGTGCGTCGCGAGAGACGACTTGGTTGCGCCATGTAGGCGTCTTACGTGCGCTATGTATGCGTCTTAGGTGTGCTTGTAGGCGTCCTAGGTGTGCCATGTAGGCATCTTACGTGCGCCATGTAGGTGTCTTAAGTGCACCATGTAGGCGTCCTAGCTGCGTCGCGAGGGACGATTTGGTTGCGCCATGTAGGCGTCTTACGTGTGCCATGTAGGCGTCTTACATGTGCCATGTATGCGTCTTAGGTGCGTCACGAGGGACGACTTGGTGCCATATGTGCGTCATACGTGCGCCATGTAGACATCTTACGTGCGCAATGTAGGCATCTTAGGTGCACCGTATAGGCGTCTTACGTGCGCCATGTAGGCGTCTTATGTGCGTGGCGAGAGACGACTTGGTTGCGCCATGTAGGCGTCTTACGTGCGCCTTGTAGACGTCTTAAATGTGCGATGTAGGCGTCTTAAGTGGGCCATGCACGCGTCTTACATGTTCCATGTAGGCGTCTTAGATGCGTCGCGAGGGACGACTTGGTTGCGCCATGTAGGAATCTTACGTGTGTAACGTAGGCATCTTCGGTGCGCCATGTAGGCATCTTTCGTGCGTCGCGAAAGATAACTTAGTACCACCATGTAGGAATCCTACGTGCACCATGTACGCATCTTACGTGCGCTATGTAGGCGTCTTAGGTGCACGATATAGGCGTCTTAAGTGCGTCGCGATAGACGACTTGGTTGCACCATATAGGTGTCTTATGTGCGCTATGTAGGCGACTTAGATATGCCATGTAGGCATCTTATGTGCGCCATGTAGGCATCTTAGGTGCGTCGCGATAGACTACTTTTTTGCGCCATGTAGGAGTCTTACGTGCGCCATGTTGGCATTTTACATGCTCCATGTAGGTGTCTTAAGTGCGTCGCGAGCGATGACTTTGTTGCGTCGTGTAGGCATCTTACGTGCGCCATGTAGGCATCTTAGGTGTGTCATGTAGGCGTCTCAGGTGCGTCGCGAGGGACGACCTTGATGCGCCATGTAGGCGTCTTACGTGCGCCATGTAGGCGTCTTACATTCGCATTGTAGGCGTCTTAGGTGCGTCGCGACGGATGACTTTGTTGGGCCATGTACGCGTCTTACGTGCGCCATGTAGGCATCTTAGGTGCATCATGTAGGCGACTTACATGCACCATCTAGGCATCTTAAGTGCGCCATGTGGGCATCTTACGTGCGCCGTGTAGGCGTCTTATGTGCCCCATGTAGGCGTCTTAGGTGCGTCGAGAAGGACGACTTTGTTGCGCCATGTAGGCGTCTTACGTGCGGCATGTAGGCGTCTTATGTGCGCCATGTGGGCGTCTTAGGTGCGTCACGAAGGAGGACTTGGTTGCGCCATGTAGGCGACTTACGTGCACCATATAGGAGTCTTACGTGTGCTATTTAGACGTTTTAGGTGCGCCATTTAGGCAACTTACATGCGCCATGTAGGCTTCTTAAGTGCGCCATGCAGGCATCTTACGTGCGCCATGTAGGCGTCTTAGGTGCGTCGCGAGAGACGACTTGGTTGCGCCATGTAGGCGTCTTACGTGCGCCATGTTGGCGTCTTAGGTGCGCCATGTGGGCGTCTTAGGTGCGTCACGAGGGACGACTTGGTTGCGCCATGTAGGCGACTTACGTGCGCCATGTAGGCCTCTTACGTGTGCCATATATGTGTCTTAGGTTCGCCATGTAGGCGTCTTACGTGCACCATGTAGGCATTTTAAGTGCGCCTTGTAGGCGTCTTAGGTACGTTGTGAAGGAGGACCTGGTTGCACCATGTAGGCGTCTTGGGTGCGCCATGTAGGCATCTTACGTGAAGTATGTAGGCATCTTAGGTGCGCAATGTAGGCGTCTTACGTGCGCCATGTGGGCGTCTTACGTGCGCCATGTAGGCGTTTTAGGTGCGGCGCGAGAGAAGACTTGGGTGCGCCATGTAGGTGTCTTAAGTGCACCATGTAGGTGTCTTACGTGCACCATGTAGACGTCTTACGTGCACCATGTAGGCGTCTTAGGTGCATCGAGAAGGACGACTTTGTTGTGCCATGCAGGCGTCTTTCGTGCGCTATTTAGGCGTCTTAGGTGCGCAGTGTGGGCGTCTTAGGTGCGTCACGTAGGAGGACTTGGTTACGCCATGTAGGTGACTTACATGCGCCATATAGGAGTCTTACGTGCGCTATTTAGGCGTCTTAGGTGCGCCATGTAGGCAACTTACATGCGCCATGTAGGCGTTTTAAGTGTGCCACGCATGCATCTTACGTGCACCATGTAGGCGTCTTATGTGTGCCATGTAGGCGTCTTAGGTGAGTCGCGAGAGACGACTTGGTTGCGCCATGTAGGCGTCTTACGTGCGCTATGTATGCGTCTTAGGTGTGCTATGTAGGCGTCCTAGGTGTGCCATGTAGGCATCTTACGTGCGCCATGTAGGCGTCTTAGGTGCGTCGCGAGAGTCGACTTGGTTGCGCCATGTAGGCGTCTTACGTGCGCTATGTATGCGTCTTAGGTGTGCTATGTAGGCATCCTAGGTGTGCCATGTAGGCATCTTACGTGCGCCATGTAGGCGTCTTAGGTGCGTCCCGAAAGTCGACTTGGTTGCGCCATGTAGGCGTCTTACGTGCGCCATGTTGGCATTTAACGTTGTCCATGTAAGCATTTTAAGTGCGTCGCGATTGACGACTTGGTTGCGTCATATAGGTGTCTTACATGGGCAATGTAGGCGTCTTAGGTGCGTCATGTCGGCGTCTCAGGTGCGTCGCGAGGGACGACTTGGTCGTGCCATGTAGACGTCTTACGTGCGCCATGTAGGCATCTTAGGTTAGCATTGTAGGCGTCTTAGGTGCGTCGCGACGGACGACTTGGTTGCGCCATGTAGGCGTCTTACGTACGCCATGTAGGCGTCTTTGGTGCTCCATGTAGGCGACTTGCATGCGCTATGTAGGCGACTTATGTGCGCCATGTAGGTGTCTTAGGTGCGTCACGAGAGACGACTATGTTTGGCCATGTAGGTTTCTTACGTGCACCAAGTAGGTGTCTTACGTGCACCATGTAGGCGTCTTAGGTGCGTCGAGAAGGACGACTTGGTTGCACCATGTAGGCATCTTACGTGCGCCATGTAGGCGTCTTAGGTGCGCCATGTGGGCGTCTTAGGTGCGTCACGAGGGACGACTTGGTTGCGCCATGTAGGCGACTTACGTGCGCCATGTAGGCCTCTTACGTGTGCCATATATGTGTCTTAGGTTCGCCATGTACGCGTCTTACGTGCACCATGCAGGCGTCTTAAGTGCGCCATGTAACCGTCTTAGGTACGTTGTGAAGGAGGACCTGGTTGCACCATGTAGGTGTTTTACGTACGCCATGTAGGCATCTTACGTCCGTTATGTAGGCATCTTAGGTGCACAATGTACGCATCTTACGTGCGCCATGTGGGCTTCTTACGTGCGCCATGTGTTGGAATCGATCTAGGGTTAAAGAAAATAATTAACGCTTCGTTAAGCGGCGGAATTTTAAAAATTTTCTTTTACAAGTAAAAACAGTTTTTACTAACCTAGACAAGTGCAAGTACATGTAATTAAAAACTAATATTAGCTTAGAAGTTTACTAACCTTTCTTGAAGCTTGATCTTTGAGAAGCTCTTAGAAAGTTGCAACGCTCGTCTCCCCTTGCAGCACGTCTCTCTTCCTTTCCTCGGCACCTCGAGCAACCACGAAAGTTTCTATCACTAAATCACTCGAAATAAAGGAATTAGTGAGTGGGCACTTTTAAACACTACGACTTAAGAACGAGTCTTGAAGTCGCAGAGCTAAACACTAGGTCGAGTGAGGACCTAGGTGCCAAAAGGAACTCTCTTTCCCTTTGGGTACTGGGCGCCTATTATGTTCTAGAAATGCCTTCTAGAAGCTTTTCCATTTGTTCATGACAACATGAAAAAGGCCCATTAAGAATTTTCAATAAAATTCTTATGAAATAAAATTAATTCACAAGGCCCAATGATCACGTCATGGCCGAGTGACATTAAGTCATCAAATGAACTTGTCAAAAAAATTTATTGACATTCATTTCATCCTTTGTCTCAAAAGACAAAAATACCCTTTTGACAATTTTCGTTCTTGTTTTGACTTAGCTTCCAGTTTAACTATTCCTATCGATGTGATTCGTGACAGTGACCTCATGGACCCAAATGAACAAAGCTTGAGCTAAACATTTGGACTCAAAAGTTCACAAACCTTTTCCAAGTTTAGCTTAATGCCAACTGACTCCACTAAAGAGCTGACACTGAAAATCTCTCGGTTCAAATGAATTTATTTTCTACTCAAGAATTCACCTAATTATAACGAGCGGATCCACTGAATATTATCTATGTTTACCCTTCATGAATGTCATCAGCTAGTCGGGATTTACTAAATTACCATTTTACCCTTCTAGCTGTTATTTCCTCAACTCCTTTGTCGCTTGTGAATAAGTTAGAAACAATGTATTGACGAGGAGCTAACAAGTCACATTGTTTCATCCAAAAGAGTCAGGACTCAATTTGGACACTGGCCAGTTCATTTATTCACACTCCAAGGAACAAAGCATGAGGTGACATGCATTGCATTTCAACAATCTTCTACATGAATTCCATATCTATGAGAACTTCACAAAGTTACTCATGACATACTCACAACTTAGTATTTCACCAATAGGCCCTGTTCGGAATCACATAGTGAGTCCGAACTCTGACTTTCTCAAATGAGAATACTAAGTTGTGAAATGGCATGTCTCATTTCAGGATTAAGGTAAGCATGATGCAATTCATACATAGTGACTTCGAGACATAAGAGGTTAAATGGTTTGTTCTTATCTTGTCTCTAGAAGTGCACTGGTCAATTCAGTACCTTCGGAAGATACCTAGAAGAACTAATTGACTCCACTTGGACTGGAACCCATTACGTTTCCAGTCGACGTAATTGTCGCCTTCGAGTTTATTCGAGGAAAGAATGGTTGAGAGAGGGTTGAGAGACATATTGCCTATAAAACTTGAAACAAGTTTATGATTAGTCTTTGGTTTAGGATTTAAGTTTTATTAAGACTTTTATAAAATCCAAAGGTGTTATAAACCAAACGATAATTTACTCCCTCAAGAGAAGACCGCAAAAAATCTCCTTTTATAAGTAAATGACACATCATTAATGCTAAGCCAAGATGTCAATACATCAATTTTGACTAGCCACCTTGTAAATTGGTTTGATCACTCACATCCTTTCGCAGAGCCTCAAGGGAGGATTACTAGGGATTGAGCCTAAGTGTGCAACCAAGCACTTAGTCCAAAAGGTCAACTTTGAAAAACAATCCCCCAAGGGGAGGCCTTGCCATCATCGTTTCACTCTCGAACGTAGCTCATTGAGCAATGATCGAAGCAATAACGCCTTGGAGTACTCCCATTTAAGTGAGGGTCGCAAGAGCGGCTCTT
Source organism: Urtica dioica subsp. dioica (assembly GCF_054948205.1). Taxonomy (NCBI): domain Eukaryota; kingdom Viridiplantae; phylum Streptophyta; class Magnoliopsida; order Rosales; family Urticaceae; genus Urtica; species Urtica dioica. Next base: position 43,671,706 of record NC_142759.1, on the reverse strand, counting down.
AGTCCCACGTTAATTGCTTCTTTCATTAGTGTTGGGGATCGTGGGTTACAAACAACAAGTATAACCCTCCCACTTAGTTTTTGGAGTTGGTTCATCGACTCTTATAAGTTCGGAAACAAATTTCCTAGTTAGAGAGCGACAGAGCGGACAACTAGAAGAGAATCCTAGATCGACATGTTCAGAGCAGTATTAGTGCATAAAGGCACAAGGGACATACTCGATCTTTTCCTATTTTCTATTTAGGGAAAGTGCGTGAGGGAAGTGTGAACTTCAACTCACTCGAACACTTGAAAGTTTGAGATTACACATCTTTTTATTTTTCGGCTTGTCTACAAAGAGACCTCCCACTCAAATTTTCAAGAGCATATAGATTTTGAACATATGTGATATAGATATAGTTTTGAAAACATTTTGAAAACTTATTTGATTTGGGTGACAAAATATTTTCATGTTTGAAAGTGAAAACGGTTTTTCAAAAATTCAAACTAGTTTTGTAAAAACTCAATTTCAATTAATCTTTCAAAAATCAAAACTTTTAATCTTACACATCATGTTTATAATCATATGAAAAACATTTTTGCTCAAGAAAATTTTCTCATTAGAGTTCTATAACTCATGGTAGTGGGGTTTGAAAATCCGGATTTCTAAAAAACTGGAGTTTCGGAACAGCCGCGCACCTCGGAGTAAAATCGCCATATCTGGCGGCTCCGATGTCCTTTTGAGCCGAAACCGGTGGCATTGGACAGAGGACAGACAGAGCTTTAATTTGATTCAAGAATCATTAAATTTTGATTTCTGAGCAGAGAGTTATGACACTTTTAATGCGGGTTTACTCCAGCTCGAAGAAAAAGAAATAATTAAAACTTGGTCCTTTTTAGGTGTGAAAATGAATCGAGTGTAACGGAACGTTTTATGAAGGTTGTTAAAGCTTTTATTTGTGTTTTATTAGCACGGTAATAACATGATATAAAAGAAATAACAACAAGCATAAAACGAATACGGTAAATAAAAGAAACTAGAAAGACAAGGTAACTAGTCACAAAATTTACCGAAATTTCTCAAACCTTTAAAACACGTTTTTCAATATAAAAAATTAAAAACTTTTAGAACTGATTCTAATGTGTTTTAAAAACATCCCAAACTCATAGAAAATCAACATGGTTTTTAATTTAAAGGCAAGAGCAATAAATTAAAAAAAAATCTAACATTACAATTCTAACTTTGACCATAGCTCTGATACCATTTGTTGGAATCGATCTAGGGTTTAATAAAATAATTAACGCTTCGCTAAGCGGCGGAATTTTAAAAATTTTCTTTTACAAGTAAAAACAGTTTTTACTAACCTAGACAAGTGCAAGTACATGTAATTAAAAACTAATATGAGCTAAGAAGTTTACTAACCTTTCTTGAAGCTTGATCTTTGAGAAGCTCTTAGAAAGTTGCAACGCTCGTCTCCCCTTGCAGCACGTCTCTCTTCCTTTCCTCGGCACCTCGAGCAACCACGAAAGTTTCTATCACTAAATCACTCGAAATAAAGGAATTAGTGAGTGGGCACTTTTAAACACTACGACTTAAGAACGAGTCTTGAAGTCGCAGAGCTGAACACTAGGTCGAGTGAGGACCTAGGTGCCAAAACAAGAAAAATCGAAAATAAACTAGAAAGAGAGAGAGAGAGGAGTTCGGCCACCACAAGGTCTAGAGAGAGAAGCTCTCAATCTCTAACTTATGTGGAATGAATAAAATGAGGGGAATGAGGGGCCTATTTATAGGAGAAGGGTTGGCCTTGGAAAGAAGTAGTTTCCTCTTATTTTCCAAGTCTTTATGAGCAACCCTTTATTTCCCATTCCTATCCAAGTCACACGGCCACATAAGCCTTCATGACACCTTGGATTTGTTTCCTCTTTTATTTTTCTTCTCCCTTGACTTGTCTTGGCCGAAATTCCCATTGCCTTGAATAGGAAATTTGTTTCCTCTTTTTCTTTTGACAAGTATCTTCATACATTAATGCACAAAAGGAACTCTCTTTCTCTTTGGGTAGTGGGCGCCTATTATGTTCTAGAAAAGCCTTCTAGAAGCTTTTCCATTTGTTCATGACAACATGAAAAAGGCCCATTAAGAATTTTCAATAAAATTCTTATAAAATAAAATTAATTCACAAAGCCCAATGATCAAGTCATGGCCGAGTGACATTAAGTCATCAAATGAACTTGTCAAAAAAATTTATTGACATTCATTTCATCCTTTGTCTCAAAAGACAAAAATACCCTTTTGACAATTTTCGTTCTTGTTTTGACTTAGCTTCCAGTTTTACTATTCCTATCGATGTGATTCGTGACAGTGACCTCATGGACCCAAATGAACAAAGCTTGAGCTAAACACTTGGACTCAAAAGTTCACAAACCTTTTCCAAGTTTAGCTTAATGCCAACTGACTCCACTAAAGAGCTGACAGTGAAAATCTCTCGGTTCAAATGAATTTATTTTCTACTCAAGAATTCACCTAATTATAATGAGCGGATCCACTGAATATTATCTATGTTTACCCTTCATGAATGTCATCAGCTAGTCAGGATTTACTAAATTACCATTTTACCCTTCTAGCTGTTATTTCCTCAACTCCTTTGTCGCTTGTGAATAAGTTAGAAACAATGTATTGACGAGGAGCTAACAAGTCACATTGTTTCATCCAAAAGAGTCAGGACTCAATTTGGACACTGGCCAGTTCATTTATTCACACTCCAAGGAACAAAGCATGAGGTGACATGCATTGCATTTCAGCAATCTTGTACATGAATTCCATATCTATGAGAACTTCACAAAATTACTCATGACATACTCACAACTTAGTACTTCACCAATAGGCCCTGTTCGGAATCACATAGTGAGTCCGAACTCTGACTTTCTCAAATGAGAATACTAAGTTGTGAAATGGCATGTCTCATTTCAGGATTAAGGTAAGCATGATGCAATTCATACATAGTGACTTCGAGACATAAGAGGTTAAATGGTTTGTTCTTATCTTGTCTCTAGAAGTGCACTGGTCAATTCAGTACCTTCGGAAGATACCTAGAAGAACTATAGAGTCTCCAACTCTCAATGCCTCATAACCAGACATCCTAGATTCTTCTAACAATCGTACTGAGGTCAATAGTCCTTTGACCCTAAGATTGCGAATATATCGTTTTAAGCAAACTACGAAGAGTTTGTTCATGCAAATCTACATTTGTCTCTTCGTAAGATGTTAGGCTTGTTTATGGACTAAAAGACTAGGGTTTTATCATAAAGCTTCAGACAAGGAAGATTGAATGAACGTTTCAACTTTTATTAATGAATAAGCAATTACAAGCAAGAGTCTTCGTAAGACTATATTACATCAAATGTACACAAATAGACACTACTACTCTTCTTGTGGGCACCATTGACAACAAACTCCCACTTGACTATATTACGTGCGCCATGTAGGTGTTTCAGGTGCGGAGCGAGAGAGGACTAGGGTGCGCCATGTAGGCGTCTTATGTGAGCAATGTAGGCGTTTTAGGTGCGCCATGTAGGAATCTTACGTGTGCAACGTAGTCATCTTATGTGCGCCATGTAGGCATCTTTCGTGCGTCGCGAGAGATAACTTAGTAACGCCATGAAGGAATCCTACGTGCACCATGTAGGCGTCTTACGTGCGCTATGTAGGTGTCTTAGATGCACCATATAGGCGTCTTACGTGCGCCATGTAGACGTCTTAGATGCCTCTCGAGAACCGACTTGGTTACGCCATGTAGGAGTCTTACGTGCGTCATGTCGGCATCTTAGGTGCGCTATGTAGGCGTCTTACGTGCGCCATGTAGGCGTCTTAGGTTTGTCGCGAGAGAAGATTTGGTTGCGCCATGTAGGCGTCTTACGTGCGCTATGTAGTCGTCTTACGTGCGCCATGTAGGCGTCTTACGTGCGCTATGTAGTCGTCTTATGTGCGCCATGTAGTCGTCTTAGGTGCGTCGCGAGAGACGACTTGGTTGCGCCATGTAGGCGTCTTACGTGCGGTACGTATGCGTCTTAGGTGTGCTATGTAGGCGTCCCAGGTGTGCCATGTAGGCATCTTACGTGCGCCATGTAGGTGTCTTAAGTGCACCATGAAGGCGTCTTAGCTGCGTCGCGAGGGACGACTTGGTTGCACCATGTAGGCGTCTTACGTGTGCCATGTAGGCGTCTTACGTGTGCCATGTAAGCGTCTTAGGTTCGCCATGTGGGAGTCTTAGGTGCGTCACGAGGGACGACTTGGCACCATGTGTGCGTCATACGTGCGCCATGTAGACGTCTTACGTGTGCTATATAGGCGTCTTACGTGCGCCATGTAGGCGTCTTATGTGCGTCGCGAGAGACGACTTGGTTGCGCCATGTAGGCGTCTTACGTGCGCCATGTAGGCATCTGTCGTGCGTCGCGAGAGATAACTTAGTAACGCCATGTAGGAATCCTACATGCACCATGTAGGTGTCTTACGTGCACTATGTAGGCGTCTTAGGTGCGCCATGTAGGCGTCTTAGATGGGTTGCGAGAGACGACTTGGTTGCACCATATAGGTGTCTTAAGTGGGCCAATTTCACGACCCGCGAGCCTTAGCTCACCCACGCGCCGCGGCAGAGATCTTCGTATCTTACTTAACATAAATAAAATTCATAAAAAGTTTGGTGGAAGCGCTTCCTGAAAACATTTTCTAGAAAAACTTTTTAAAATATTTACGTAAACGTCTCAAAAATATGGGCGAATTTTTTTGTTTTTCTTAAAACCTACTATTTAAAACTTCACAAACCAAAGACTCGTGTTTTAAAAACAAAACAAACTCATTCGCCCTTGACTTAGCCACGGGTCGGCAGCCATACATATACACGCCTACTTACTTACCGGTTTCGCTGATGCTCTGCTCAGTCTTCTTTAGCCTTTCCTTTATCTACAATATCGAGAGAATAACTGTGAGTCGAAAGACTCAGTAAGCGGATATCTACATATCTAATTCACAATGCATATAACACATAAACAATACATAACATGAGATCATATCTTTTCATAACTTGTGGAAGTATCGGCTTAGGTCCCGATAAATCCACCTTACTTGAGAATCAATCAGCTTAAGTCCCGATAGATTCATCTTAGTTATGAATCACTCAGCTTAGGTCCCGAGAGATTCCTCTTACTTAAGAATTCACCAGCTTAGGTCCCGGTGATTCACATCATAACATACTTGCTTTAATAATAATCTATGGAATTACCAGCTTAGGTCCCGGTAACTCCTCTTACTTGAGAATATGCCAGCTTAGGTCCCGGCAATTCCCATCATACCATACATTTCCTGCTCGGGATCCCTTAATGATATCCGCACGACACATGTCTTATTGGCGCCAGACAGGAGGGTGCACAGTCTCCTGCCTAATCCCCATGTGGTACCAGCACGAAGCATAATAGGTACCTGCTAACAAGGGGTATATGTCGGAGGCGGTACCATTCTATGTTTTCTCTTTAATTAACTTAACATGAGAGACTACTTAATTCGGGTTTAATCCCGATCTTAACATATATTCTTTTCGCTTATTAACTCGTAACTTATAAGATCTTGAGATGCGACTCCCAAAGATCCTATCATAATATTCTCGCTTTTGAATACGAGTCTTAACTTCAGTCTCTCATAATCCAGTTCACTAGGACTGGATCTCTGGAGGGTGGCTAACTAAACACATAGCAAAGGCTCGGGTTCCTAGTTACCTCTAGCCATTTTTGTTAGCCGGACTAATTCTGTTTCTCAATTCGTTAGTGGCTTAAAGCCTTTAATCTTGATAGTAAATTATCTTTTGGCTTATATTACTCTTGCTTACTAGAAAGCATATAGAAAATGCACATACAATATATGTATATATATAAAGATATATATAATATTTGTTGATATTGTAGGTGCCTATAATCCACTTACCCGGATATGATTTTTTCGAATCCTGAGATCTTCTCTTCCAGATAAAAGGGTTCTTCTTAACTTCACGTATAACCCAGTCCTCGTAAGCTTCTCCTGCTAATCGTGATAGCAATATGGACTTATCTATGGAAGAGAAAGATCGAACATCGAGCATACTCAGTATTTCATCCATTGATCTACTAATGTACATACTTCCACTGAAAAGAGAGCTCATACGAAATGTATTCAAAACGTTCTCCTAGTCACGCTACTCAGAGCATCACAAAACACGAGAAACAGAGAATACACGGAGGCAAAACAGAGATACAAAAAGAATCGACGCCTAAAAATAAGGCCTTAACAACTTCCCTGATCTAGGCTAAGAAACGTCCCGCTATTCGACCACCTATTCTTTTGACGGGTCAAAGCCCATTGCTTAGGATAGGTTCCCGATGGTCGAAACTTAAAGAGAAAGAACGTATAAAGAAGTTATTACTAACAATCTATAGCATACGTAAGTTATATGAAAATAACTCAAAACGATACTTTTCAAATATGTTCTAGGAAATATTTTTGACCTGTCTCTTTTTATTGACAAGTTATAACGTTTGAGAACGTAAATAAAACATTTCTCGTTGATATTCGTTTTTTAAATTAAAAGAGTCGAGCTTATAGTCGAACTCGATTTTTAATACATAATTAAGATAAGTATATTAAATAATTAATTGAATAATCAACGAGTTCAGTAACGATACATATTAATTTATTTTTCTCAACTACTTATATTAAACGAGCTTGACTATAAAACATAATAATAATAACGTAGGATAACTCAAACGAGACTACTTGAACAATATAATAATTGGTGAACCGTAAAAACATAATAGTACTTATACATCACGACACATAAACTAAAAAAAAAACGGTTCGCGACTAGAGTCGAGACTTGGGAAATTTCTCGACTTTCTAACACTAAACCGAGACTTCGCGAGTCTCCGAACGAAACCCGACAGCCGTGAACAGCCCCCCGAGAGCCGCCACAACGTCGCTGCCGTCCCCGGCCCAACAGCTCGTCCTAACCGAGCTGATGAACCTCGCTGACCAGCCCCGCTCCGTCGTCACTCGCGCAGCAGCTCCGACACTCTTGGACAGCGCCCTCGCCGTCCAGAACCGCTGCCCCGAGACCTGTGCCGCCCACCTAGACCGAGTCTAACACTCGACACAACTCGCAACAAAAGAAAACGACTTAACAACTCTATAACAAAACTTCAAAACAACCTTACACGTACACAGTCAGCAACAATATCACAAACAATAACAATAACTCGTCCAAAGAAAACCAAAACAACTAAATCTTAGTCACATGGGCAGAACCAAAACCACACGGCCAATACTTAAACCACAACCAAACCCTTCCAAAACCAAGAACAACACCATAACCAGAGGAATCATCACCGAAATCCTAACTCACAATCAAAAGCCCCAATTCCAAAACGAAACCCTAACCTCTAGATTCAAAATTGGGGAAGAAACATCTCACCTTGTTTCTGGAGGAATTGAACCCTCCGGCGCGTCCTCTCTGTTGGAATTGATCTAGGGTTTAAGAAAAAGTTTAACGCTTCGCAAAGCGGCGGAAATTTTAAAATTTTCTTTTCAAGTAAAAACGGTTTTTACTAACCTAGACAAAGAGCAAGTACATATAAATAAAAACTATAATGAGCATAGAAGTTTACTAACCTTTCTTGAAGCTTGAACTTTGAGGAGCTTTTGGAAAGTTTGCAACGCTTGCCTCCTCGCAGCACGTCTCTCTTTCTTTCCTCGGCAACTCGAGCAACCACGATGGTTTCTATCACTAAATCACTCGAAATAAAAGGAATCAGTGAGTGGGCACTTTTAAACACTACGACTCAAGAACGAGTCTTGAAGTCGCAGAGCTAAACTCTAGGTCAAATGAGGACCTAGGTGCCAAAACAATAAAACGAAATTGACTAGAGAGAGAGAGGAGAGGGGCGGCCACAAGTTCTAGAGAGAGAGGCTCTCAATCTCTAACTTATGTGGAATGAATGAAATGAGAGGAATGAGGTGGTGTATTTATAGGAGTAGGGTTGGCCTTGGAAAGAAGTAGTTTCCTCTTATTTTCCAAGCCTTTATGAGCAATCTTTTATTACCCATTCCCATCCAAATATGCGCCCATCTCATTCAAATCCCCAAGGGATTAGTTTCCTCTTTTGTTTCCCTTCTTGGTTGCCTTGGCCGATTCCCTTTGTTTCCTCATAGAGGAAATTTGTTTCCTCTTTTTCTTTTGGCAAGTATCTTGATACATTTATGCACAAAATATTCTCTTTCTCTTGGGTATTTGGGCGCCCATTTCTCATCTAGAAGGAGCTTCTAGAAGCTTCTTCATTTGTTCATGACAACATGAGAAAGGCCCATTAAAAATTTTCAATAAAATTCTTATGAAAAGAAATTAATCCACAAGGCCCAATAAGACTAATATTGGCCGAGTGAAACATGTCATTAAATGACCTTGTCAAAAAATTTATTGACATTCATTTCATCCTATGTCTCAAAAGACAAAAATACCCTTTTGACTATTTTTGTTCTTGTTTTGACTTAGCTTCCAGTTTAACTATTCCTAATCGATGTGATTCGTGACAGTGACCTCATGGATCCAAATGAATAAAGCTTGAGCTAAAATACTTGGAATCAAAAGTTCACAAACCTTTTCCAAGTCTAGCTTAATGTCAACTGACTCCACTAAAGAGTTGACACTGAAAATCTCTCGGTTCAAATGAATTTATTTTCTACTCAAGAATTCAACCTAATTGTAATGAGTGGATCCACCGAATATTATCAGTGTTTACCCTTCATGAATATCATCAGCTAGTCGGGATTTACAAAATTACTATTTTACCCTTCTAGCTGTTATTTCCTCAACTCCTTTTTCGCTTGTGAATAAGTTAGAAACAATGTATTGACGAGGAGCTAACAAGTCACATTGTTTCATCCAAAAGAGTCAAGACTCAATTTGGACACTGGCCAGTTCATTTATTCACACTCCAAGGAACAAAGCATGAGGTGATATATATTGCATTTCAGCAATCTTGTACATGAATTCCATATCTATGAGAACTTCACAAAGTTACTCATGACATTCTCACAACTTAGTACTTCACCAATAGGCCTTGTTTGGAATCACGTAGTGAGTCCGAACTCTGACTTTCTCAAATGAGAATACTAAGGTGTGAAATGACATGATATGAACCTCGGACGAATAAGCTCCGAGACCCGATATCCCAATAGCACAGCGACGGATCGTCTACAATTTAGGAACGAGGGTGGAATGAATGACGCCACGAACGGTTGCGAAAGACCATCTGTTGAGTCGGGTTTGAACGCCACAAGACTAGTCTTGATAAGTTCGATAGAAGTTCATAAGAACTCAATAGAAAACTCTCTTATTTTTTTTTTATCAAAATCTGGATCCTTTCATTCAGCTTTAAACCACCTTTAAATACGAAAATACAAATAAAATTCGGAGTACATTGTTGCCCTAGTTTAAATGGGCCTACAAAACACATATGGGCTTCATTAAGCATAACTAAAGCCCAAAAACACTTTAAAAAGACTCTAACTTTATCTATTATTTTTAACTACGAAAATAACAAATAAATAACTCAAACTGCTTAAAATGATGTGAATAAGCTTTCCTTTATTTGCGCCGCCCTTGGCCTCGTGGTTGGGTTTTCTTCTTGCGTCGCTTTTGGCTCTAGCTTTATATTTCTTCCATTCAGCTTTGTTCAAACCATGAAACTCTTTGTTGAAGTCTTGTACTCTTGAATTAGGAATAGGCTCGATGAAGCGCCTTTGTTCCTTTGCACGTGGGATCACATCATTCTCTCTCTCTTGAAGAAGATTTGTCCTCGAATCTTGTATGTTGTTGAATTCAGAGATGGGAGAGAAAATCTTGACCTTCTGCGTTTGAAACGAAATTACTTCGTCCTCCATATTCTTGTTATCCTCAAAATAAGAAACTGCCGAAGTCGGGACTTCTAATTTTATGGGAATAGACTCCTCGATTAGCGTAGTCACTAACTCCTCTCCCACAAGAATTTCCTTTTCTTCAACAACTTCGACATGTTGGGCATGTTTCTTCTTCTTTTGTTGGAAGGTCTGGTGTTCAAACCAGATACAAAATTTTTCTGTCAAAACATCCCATTTCTTTTCAGGGGCCTCTACCCTTTTCTTTTCAGCAACACTTTTGGATTGTTGATTTTCTTCAATTCGATCCAATCTCTTCATAATTTTTATTGTTTCTTTCGAAATTATATCCTTTGCCACACTCAAAAACTCATCAAAATCCATCTTCTTCTTTTATTTTTTTTTATATCCGGGAGATAAATAAAATGCTAATTCATAAGTTATGTGAACGCTGAAATTGATTGTGATCACACAAAATCAGGAAACAAATGAATGGGTAATTAAATGGAAAATGATTCTGGAAATAAGGAAACTAAATAAAAGACCGAATTCAAGGAACCAGGAAATAAGGAGATTCTCGAAATCAAATGCTAAAAATCTGGAAACTGAATAAGAATTGACTTCCGAAAATAGACTTTGACAATTAAAACGAAAATTATGTCTCCACGGATTCTCTTTCTCTTTTTTTTTTCTTTTTTTCGAATTTTTTTTTCTGGGAAAGATACTTCAACAAAAAAAGGAATACAAATAAAATGAAAAAAATAGAAAATTGGATAAGCAGACCTAAACGTAGAGGACAGCTCTGATACAACTTGATATGAACCTCGGCCGACTAAGCTCCGAGACCCGATATCCCAATAGCACAGCGACGGATCGTCTACAATTTAGGAACGAGGACCTAGGTGCCAAAACAATAAAACGAAATTGACTAGAGAGAGAGGGGAGAGGGGCGGCCAAGTTCTAGAGAGAGAGTCTCTCAAATCTCTTAAACTTGGATGAATGAAAAGTGTGGAATGAGGCTCCTATTTATAGGAGAGGTCTCACCTTCAATAAGGTAGTTTCCTCTTCTATAGAATATCACATATTCATGAGCCAATTTCCTCTTTTTCCCTTCGAGATACTCGGCCAACACAAGGCTTCTAGAAGCCTTGATTTGTTTCCTATTTTATTCCATGCCTTGCTTTGTCTCTCTCTTGGCCGAATCCCTTATGCATCCATATGCAAATTTGTTTCCTCTTTTTCTTTTGGCAAGCATCTTGATATATTTATGCACAAAATAATCTCTCCTATTTCTCTATAGGGTAGGCGCCCAAACTCATTCTAGAAGGAGCTTCTAGAAGCTTCTTCATTTGTTCATGACAACATGAGAAAGGCCCATTAAGAATTTTAAATAAAATTCTTATGAAATGAAATTAACTCACAAGGCCCAATTATTTCAATATGGCCGAGTGACATTAATTCATCAAATGAACTTGTCAAAAAATTTATTGACATCCATTTCATCTTATGTCTCAAAAGACAAAAATGCCCTTTTGACAATTTTCGTTCTTGTTTTGACTTAGCTTCCAGTTTAACTATTCCTAATCGAAGTGATTCGTGACAGTGACCTCATGGATCCAAATGAACAAAGCTTGAGCTAAAATACTTGGACTCAAAAGTTCACAAACCTTTTCCAAGTTTAACTTAATGTCAACTGACTCCACTAAAGAGTTGACACTGAAAATCTCTCGGTTCAAATGAATTTATTTTCTACTCAAGAATTCAACCTAATTGTAATGAGTGGATCCACGGAATATTATCAGTGTTTACCCTTCATGAATATCATCATCTAGTCGGTATTTACAAAATTACTATTTTACCCTTCTAGCTGTTATTTCCTGAACTCCTTTGTCGCTTGTGAATAAGTTAGAAACAATGTATTGACGAGGATCTAACAAGTCACATTGCTTCATCCAAAAGAATCAGGACTCAATTTGGACACTGGCCAGTTCATTTATTCACACTCCAAGGAACAAAGCCTGAGGTGATATACATTGCATTTTAGAAATCTTGTACATGAATTCCATATCTATGAGAACTTCACAAAGTTACTCATGACATTTTCACAACTTAGTACTTCACCAATAGGCCTTGTTCGGAATCACATAGTGAGTCCGAACTCTGACTTTCTCAAATGAGAATACTAAGGTGTGAAATGACTTGTCTCACTTCAGGATTAAGGTAAGCACGATGCAATTCATATGTAGTGACTTCGAGACATCAGAGGTTAAATGGTTTGTTCTTATCTTGTCTCTAGAAGTGCACTGGTCAATTCAGTACCTTCGGAAGATACCTAGAAGAACTATAGAGTCTCCAACTCTCAATGCCTCATAACCAAACATCATAGATTCTTCTAACAATCATACTAAGGTCAATAGTCCTTTGACCCTTAGATTGTGAATATATCGTTTTAAGCAAACTACGAAGAGTTTGTTCATGCAAATCTACATTTGTCTCTTCGTAAGTTGTTTAGTTTGTTTATGGACTAAAGACTAAGGTTTTATCATAAAGCTTCAAACAAGGAAGATTGAATGAACGTTTCAACTTTTTATAAATGAATAAGCAATTACAAGCAAGAGTCTTCATGAGACTTTATTACATCAAATGTAAAATATAAAGATTACAACTCTTCTTGTGGGCACCATTGACAACAAACTCCCACTTGACTCAAAGAAGATGTGTGTAGTCCTTCGTGCCTAATCCATCTCGATGTTGGTCGAAGACCTTGTTCGCTAGGGCCTTTGTGAATGGATCTGCTAGGTTTTCCACCGTTGAGATCTTCTTCACATCCACGTCTCCGTGCTGCACGATCTCTCGAATCAAATGGTATTTCCTCTCAATATGCTTGGAGCGCTTATGGCTTCGAGGTTCCTTTGAGTTAGCGACAGCCCCACTATTATCACAACTTCCAAATACTTAAGGAATTTTTTAAGGGTCATACAGCCTCTTTGGATGCTTCACAAGCAGCCACATATTCTGCTTCCATTGTGGAGTCAGCAATGCAAGACTGCTTAATACTCCTCCACACAATAGCTCCACCATTAAGGATGAACACAGATCCCGAAGTGGATTTCCTGGAATCCTTATCCGCTTGAAAATCGGAGTCGGTATATCCCGTCATAGTCAGGTCAGTACCTGATCATGTAAGCATCAAGTTCCTAGTTCTTCGAAGATACTTAAGAACATGCTTAACAACAATCCAGTGCTCGGGTCCAGGGTTGGATTGGAAACGGCTAACTACGCCAACGGCGAAACAGATATCAGGTCTAGTGCAAAGCATAGCATACATGAGGCTTCCTACGACAGAGGCGTAAGGAATTTTCCTCATGTCTTCAATCTCTTGTGCAGTCTTGGGAGACTGGTCCTTAGAGAGTGAGACTCCATGCCTAAAGGGTGTGTTGTCGCAGTTTTTCAGACAACGATTTAGGAGTCGCAGACGGTTACACCCAAGGCCGGACCAAGTGGTCTCGTCTCGACTCGAGCGTGTCGGACTTGGTATCCCAAGTCTTCCCTTAGCTGTCTATGGTATCTGTCTCGTCCAGGCACCTGAAAAGCAAGCAGAGAAGGTGTGAACTAGAAAGGGGAAACAGAGGGGTTGCCTCTGTTTACCTCTCCGACGCTCAACATTAGTAGGATTGAGGTGGTTTGTAGAGGGTTTAGTGTTTAGAGGTCGAGACTTGAGAGAAACGAGCGAGGTACGAGTTCGACAGCGTTTAGGTACTCAAATTCGGATTACCTGGGTCGAGGGAGAGACCCTCATATTTATAGGCGGCCAGAGGGGGTTTGGGGAACCCCTCGGCCGAGCGCCGGCCTTGGAGAGCCGGCCTTGGAGCGCCGGCCATGGAGAGCCGGCCTTGGAGCGCCGGCCATGGAGAGCCGGCCTTGGAGCGCCGGCCATGGAGAGCCGGTCTTGGAGCGCCGGCCCTGGAGCGCCGGCCCTGGAGCGCCGGCCCTGGAGCGCCGGCCTTGGAGCGCCGGCCCTGGAGCGCCGGCCCTGGAGCGCCGGCCTTGGAGCGCCGGCCCTGGAGCGCCGGCCCTGGAGCGCCGGCCCTGGAGAGCCGGCCTTGGAGCGCCGGCCATGAAGGGCCGGCCTTGGCGAGTGCTGGCCCCGGACGAGCGCCGGGCTCAGGACGGCCGCCAGCGTGGCCGTCGTCGATCTACCGGACCGAGACGGATCGGTAACATTAGCCCCCCGAGTTTATCACCGATTGTAAATCGCGTGGTAAACTCAAAGTCCAACGTTGGCCCATCGGAGAAACCCGCCGCCAAGAGGTATGCTCCGACGTCCTTTCATATTATTTTTATTATTATTTTTTTTGTCGATCGTGCTCGCCTCGCTATTCGCGCCCATGGACCCCATTGACCACCTACCGGGGTGTGGGACCATTGATGACGGCTTACACGATTTGTTTGAGGAGAACCACGTGGATTTGGATGCTTTTTGGGCTCAATTTTCGCCCCTATCAACACCTCCCGACACACGACACTCGTCGCATTCGTTCAACGTCATCGAGATGACCGGAGAGGATCTTTCACTAGTGGAAGCGTGGTTGGCCGACGAGGGCGAGGGCGCGCGTGCTGGAGACGGCCAGCGCCGGCAGGGAGACGCCGGGGGCAGTGCGCGCGCTGGAGGAGGCTCCCAGGACCGGGACGGCGCCGGCGGCGCTGGAGGCGTCGGGGAGGACCTGCCCAGGCCGGGAGGCGAAACCCCTTCGCCCGTTGGTGGCCTGGGCGGCGCGCGCGTGCCGGAGACGGCCACGCCTGGAGCGGCCAGCGCTGGAGGAGACGTGCCGGAGGAGGGCGACGTCGGGGGGGACGCGCTGACCAGGCAGGACGCGACCTGGGTCGACCCCAGCCCCGGGGAAGCCCTACCCCGCCTGGGCCGGGCCGACCAGGTGCTCACCAGGCGCGCCGACGAGGGGGAACGCCCGGGCGACGCGAGAGACCCCGAGGCGGCCGCGCGCGGCGAAGCCGGCGCCGACAGGGGCGCGCCGGCCGATCTCGGCGCTGTCTGGGCCGGTCTTGACGCAGGGAAGGCCGGTGCTCGGCCGGTGGCGGCCGCCGGGCGGCCTGCAGGTGACGCGCGGGAGCATGGCCCGCCGGGCCCGGCCGCGCCGGCGATGGTGCGCGCCGCTGAAGGACCGCCGGCGCCGGGAGACACCGCCCAGGGAGGGGCCGGCGCCGGGCAGGAGGTGGCGCCGCCGGGTTGCGCCGGCCAGGGGGCGGCCACTCGCCCAGCCCTAGGGAAAACCCTAGGCCCCATGTGGCCGGGCCTGGGCGAGGAGAGTGCAGCCGGCCAGGAGTCGGGCCGGGCCGGTGCACGCGAGGAAGGCCCAATCGGCCAGAGGCCGGACGGGGCCGCTGGGCTGTGCGCGCGCGAGGAGGGCCCAGCAAACCATGAGCTGGGCCGGGCCGAGGGGCTGGACGCGCCTGGGACGATCGCTGGGACGCCCGGGCAGGCCTCAAGTGCCGGAGACCCAACCGGCTGAGGGGCGGGCCGGGCCGACGGGCCTAACGCGCGCGCCGAAGGCCGGAGGCCGCTTGGACCGCGCGTGGAGGAACCACCCAGCCAGGAGACGGGCTGGGTCCTCGGGCTCGACGTGCACACGGGAGGGAGCGCTGCCGGCCACAGGATGGGCCGGCCCGAGGGCAGTGACCCGGCCGACCGGCAACCAGTCGAGCGCTCGGGTAACGTCCCGGGCTCCGAGCGCTCCGGCGACTCATCGAGCCATCGTGCAGCATCTACGGCGAGGGGACTTTCTTCCACTGCGCATGAGGAAACGCGGACCTCAACCTTCCCGATAGGAGAATCAGTCGTGTGGGGCAACCTCGACTGCTCGGGTGTCGATGTCCCGAGCTTAATCTCCATCGTCAGCTTCAAGAGCCTTAGGAAACGCTACAGCATCCCGGATTCTGTGTCAATCCTCAGACCGTTGCTCGACCTCGAAAGGGGTATGCCGCGGTCCACGAGGCGAGTCTTCGGGGGGGACTAAGGTTGCCTTTCCAGCCGGTTATCCAGGAGTTGTTAGCTCGACTGGGGGTTCACGCTTTACAGATGTCTCCGGCCTTCTACCGGCTAGTCGCGGCGTGCCATATGATGCTTTATCGGGCGAAGAAGAGGGCCGTTACCGCCGACGACATCCAGGACCTTATGACGATACGAGGGGTGCCGGGGAAGCCGGGCTTCTACCTAGCGCTACATCGCAAGCGTTTCGTCATCGTCAGCAATGTTAACTCGAAGCATAGATATCCTTGGATATGGGTGTCCGAGTCAGCCTTCGGGGTCGCGCCTCTCTTTTTCGGTCTCGCGGCCGATTTCCCACCCGTGGGCGATATCGAGGGTTCTGAGCTCCACGCGATGATCAACGCGATCCCGGAATCGAGGCGGCAAGGGCCGCACTTCGAATCCCCAGACCTAATGGCAAGGACTGGGTGGTTCGTGCCTGGAGGCGAGGCTCCTTTGTGCCCGGGCCTCGGCGCGGAGGCTGCGGAGGACCCTGAATCAGAGGTGGGGGGCTCGTCTGCCCCTCCCCCTGACGTGGGGGGTACCAACCACACACATGCTTCCAGTTAGTGCACGTTCCATTGTGTTGTACTCTAACCTATCATCTCTTTATCTTTTTCAGATACCATGACCCGGCGACACCGACCACGCACGCAGGCACCAAGGGTGGCGCCCGACGCTGAGGCCGTGACCCCGGCTCAACCACAAGCTGAGGCCCGTCATGGAGGGCTTCCAACGCGGGCGAGGACCGAGGCGAACTCCTCGAATAAGCGACCATCGTCGATGACCCTCCCCGGCTCATCCTCCGGCCACAAGCGCGCTCATACGTCGGCGACGTCAGACGGCATGGAGTCGATGCTCTTGGCGGAGGCGGCGGAGCTGAGGGACCAATGTTCTCGAGGGATCCTTGAAACCTCTCTACGGGATTTCAAGAGTCTCCTGACGGCGAGCGACCTTGAGCATTTCCAGAGCGGGATCGGTGACCCCCGAAAGGTACGATTTGCTTGTTTGCCTTATTTGTGATTATTATGCTTATTTCCATCGCATGTACGTTGTTTGTTTCCACGGATGCTCGCGCGCCATGAACGGAGCGACCGTATTCTCCGGGACTTGCTGTGTCGCATGCAGATCATGGAAAAAGACAAGGAGAACACGGCGGCCGCCCATGCCGCCGCTTTGGCGGGGGTCCGCACCGTCCAAGAGTTTCAAGCGCTTGAGGAGGAACTAAAGCGAGCTCGTGAGAAGGCGGCGGCCGAGAAGGTGTCTCGGGAGAAGGCTGAGCAGGCGGCCGATACTTTCTTAGGGGAGACAAAGAAGCTCCAGGCGGCACTCTCGAGCCGAGACGAAGAGCTGAACATCATCCACGCCCGACTGTCGGCGAGCGAGATCTCCCGGGTCAAGGCCGAGAGGGAGAGGGAAACCTTGCGAGCGGAGGTGCAGACCCTCGTCGAGGAGAAGGATGACGCCGTGCGATCGAAAACGGAGTTGGAGGAGGACTGGGATCTCTCGCTGGAGGTGGCCCGTTACGAGGTGGCCATGCGGGTCAAAGATGCGACCGCGGAGGAGAACGCGTCTCAAGGGATCACATTTTCCTTCTTTGACGCCATGTTTCCTCCCCTGGAAGACGAGTCGCCAGAGGATGACCTGCCTCCCGAGGTCCCTGAAGACGACGAAGAGCAGGTCGACTACGGCTCAGAGTAGCCAAGTTTTCTTTGGTTTTCTGCGCATTTGTTTAGCGCTCGCTTTACATTTTCTTTCGGATTTCTGTTACGTTTGACATGTGTCGTACTTTCGTACTTTTCTCGTCGGGTTGCTTGTGTAACATCGTTTTGCTTTGATGGAAGCTTTTCTTTTTATTGTGCGTCTTATTTTCTCGACTTGCTATGCTTAGTGTAATCGATTTGCGCAATTTGAATAGTGCGTGTCTTACGAGCCCGGCTTGCTTATGCCTAGCGTAACCGGTTGGCACGGCTTACTGCCGCATTTGGCGGCGAAGTTTCCCGCGGACGCTGGCTAGACCAGTTTCATCCGGCGGGTGCGACTTTTGGCCATCCATTCGTGACTCGCTGCCTATCGGCGTGCGCGAGCTGGGTGGCCATCGCGCTCATCCTCCGGTGAGTACGCTACGTATCGGCGTGCGTATCGGGATGAGTTCGCAGTTCCCAGTGAGCATGGTACTTGTTGGTACGCGTGTCACGTTTTGGGTTTTGACTGCCGGGATCGACAATCCGGTGCGCGGACGTGATCCATCGATGTCTTGCCGCCTATCAGTGCGCAAGGTGCATCGGTGCGCGAGAGGGTCGCAGCAAAAGACGTGCGAGGCCGGAGGTCCGGTGCGCGGATCCAACTTGTCGACGTTTCGCTATCTCTCGGCGTACGACCTCAACCCGTGCGAGAGCGTCGCACGAGGAGGGTACGAAGTCGGAGGTACGGTGCGCGGATCCAATTTATGGGTGTTTTGTTACCGCTTGGTGCGTGAAAAGTAGAGTAGGCGGGCTTGTTATCCTCACCTTATCCTCCTTAGCCCCCCGAGTTTCTTGGGTGCTCGTAGAGGAGGCTAGAAACTAAGATACAATGTTTTGAAGTGAAATGTAATTCATTAAATTATTGAAATGGTTCAAAAATTACATCCCAGGCCGTTGGCCAAACTTGAAATTTCAAATTGTCTTTGCTAGAATCGAAAATTACATGAAAGCAACAAAGCGAAAAATGGACGAATGAACGTCTACTGGTAATATTGCCGAAGGTGCTCCGCGTTCCACGGGTGTGTGAACACGAGTCCCTCCATGTTCTCGAGCTCGTGCGTGCCGTTGTGGATGGCTCGGCGCACACGGTACGGGCCTTCCCAGGTGGGGCCTAGAACTCCCGCACCTTGCACCTTGGTGTTTTGGAACACCCTTCGAAGAAGGAGGTTTCCGTCGGCGAACTTCCGCAGCTTGATCTTTGAGTTGTAGTATTTCTCGACTTTCCTCTTTTGCGCAGCGAGTCGGGTGAGTGCGTCCGACCTCCTTTCGTCTATGAGGTCTAACTCGAGCCTGATTGCGTCGTCGTTGGTGGCTTCTTCGTACTCCTCGATGGGCAAGGTTGGTAGCTTGGTCTCGACGGGTACCACGGCCTCGACGCCGAATGCGAGAGCGAAAGGGGTTTCGCCGGTTGCATTTCGAGCGGTGGTGCGGTACGCCCATAAGACCATGGGGAGCTCGTCGGCCCAAGTCCCTTTTCTTTCCTCCAGCTTCTTCTTCAAGTTCTCTTTGATTGTCTCGTTAACCGCCTCGACTTGACCGTTAGCTTGAGGATGGCGAGGAGATGAGAAAGTCTTGCTAATGCCCAGTTGTTCGTACATTTCTCGGAGGCGCGCATTGTCGAATTGTTTCCCGTTGTCGGTTACAATTGACGCGGGGATCCCGAAGCGGCAGATGATGCTTTTCCAAATGAAGCTCGTCGTGTTCGCCTCAGTGATCTTCGCTAGCGGCTCGGCCTCTACCCACTTTGTGAAGTAATCGATGGCCACGATTGCGTGCTTGTATTGCCTCGGGGCCGTAGGTAGCTCACCAATGAGGTCGATTCCCCACTTCGCGAAAGGTCGTGGCACGATGATTGGACACAATGGGGCCGGTGCTTGACGCGGGATGTGGGCGAAGCTTTGGCACTTATCACACTTTTTGGCCCACTCGTGGGAGTCCTTTTTCAAGGTCGGCCAAAAATATCCAAGTCTCAGTAGCTTCAATGCCAACGATTGCCCAGCGGCGTGGTTTCCGCACACCCCTTCGTGCACTTCGCGGAGCGCTTTTCTCGCCTCGACTTCGGTTAGGCAGCGGAGAAGGGGCATAGAGTAGCCTCTCTTGAACAAGCGGTCCTCCTTCATTGTGTACTTCGGCGCCAGGCTTCTCAGCTTTCTGGCCTCCTCTTTGTCTTCGGGGATGACTCCTCGCTTCAGAAATTCTACGAGCGGAGTCATCCATGAGGGAGGCGGAGTCTCGTCAACCACCCCTACGTCGCCTCTCGAGACGTAGGGTCGGGTCAATACTTCGATCGGGACGCTGCCTTCGCCCTCCTCATCTATCCCAGACGCGAGACGAGCCAAGGCGTCAGCATCAATGTTCGCTTCTCGAGGAACTTGGACAATCTCGAACCACGACAGGGCCTCCAGGTTCTTTTGGGCCTTGGACAAGTACGCGGTCATATGTGGCTCTTTCGCGGCGTAGTCGCCCTTAACCTGGTTCACAATCAATTGCGAGTCGCAATGGATGCGCAGGTTTTGGGCGCCCAACTTGTTCGCTAGCTCCAAGCCAACAATCAGAGCCTCGTACTCTGCCTCGTTGTTGGAAGCCTTGAACTCGAACCGCAGGGCGTATCTCAGCTTTTCCCTATCGGGATTTGTGAGCACAACGCCGGCGCCAGCCCCCCGGGCGTTTGACGCGCCATCCACGTGCAAGTCCCAGACCGGCCCTATCGGGTCGTTGGTCCTCTTCTTCGACGACTCGCTGTGGTCGTCCTCCTTGTCTTCCGTGGTCTTACTACTCTCGTTGCCCTCGTTGGTTGGGGGCGCACTTGTGAACTCGGCGATGAAGTCGGCGAGGGCCTGATCCTTAATGGCGGTTCTCGGCTGGAACTCGATCCCGTACTCGCCCAGCTCTTGGGACCATATCGCCATTCGAGAGGAGGTCCCTTTTTGAAGGGCCTTCTCGATGGGATGTCTCGAGCGGACCACAATGGGGTGCGCTTGGAAGTAGGGCCGGAGCTTTCTCGCGCTCATGACGAGGGCGAGGGACAGTCTCTCAATTTCTGGGTATCGGGTTTCGGCATCGAGGAGCGCCTTGCTAACGTAGTAGACCGGCCATTGTACCTTGTCTTCTTCGCGTATGAGAACCGCGCTCACGGCCCTATCGGAAACCGCGAGGTAGAGGAACAAGGTTTCGCCATTCTTTGGCTTCGCGAGGAACGGGGGGGAGGTGAAATAGGCTTTCATATCGCGGAATGCTTCCTCGCACTCCTCCGTCCACACGAACCCGTCGGTCTTCTTCAGTGCCTTGAAGAATGGTTGGCACCTATCAGTGGCTTTGGAAACGAATCGTGTCAGGGCGGCGATCCTTCCCGTCAAGCTTTGAACTTCTTTGACCTTTTGTGGCGACCTCATCTCTAAGATGGCCTTAATCTTCTTAGGATTGGCCTCGATCCCGCGGCGGCTCACCATGTAGCCCAGAAACTTTCCAGACTCGACCCCGAAAGCGCACTTGTTGGGGTTGAGCTTCATTTTGTAGCGTCGCAGGATCGTGAACATTTCCCTAAGGTCTCGAACGTGGTCGTGGGCTTTGAGGCTTTTGACAAGCATGTCGTCCACGTAGACCTCCATAGTTTTGCCAATTTGATTGGCGAACATGCGGTTCACCAACCTTTGATACGTCGCTCCCGCGTTTTTGAGGCCAAAGGGCATGACCTTGTAACAGTAAAGTCCGCGGTTCGTAACAAAGGTGGTTTTAATCTGATCTGGCTCGTGCATGCGGATCTGGTTGTAGCCTGAATAGGCGTCCATGAAGCTCAGCAACTCGTGGCCCGCCGTGGCGTCCACGAGCTGCTCGATCCTCGGGAGAGGGAAGCTGTCTTTCGGGCAGGCTTTGTTGAGATCTTTGTAATCGATACAGATCCGCCACTTCCCGTTTGGCTTCTTGACCATCACCACATTGGACACCCACTTGGGGTGCTCCGCCTCCCTGATGAAGTCGGCGGCGAGAAGTTTGTCAACTTCTTCACCAATGGCTTGGTACCTCTCCCCACTGAAGGCACGCCGCGGTTGGACGCGCTCGGCCACTCTCTTGTCGTCGTTGAGACGATGAACCATTATTTCGGGGTCGATCCCCGGCATGTCGGCGTGTGTCCACGCGAAGACATCTTTGTGCTCTCGGAGGAAAGGGCGAGGTCGGCCCGGACCTCAGATATGAGTTGGGCGCCTACCTTGACCACTTGGTCAGGCTTGGCGTCGTCCAACACGACGGGAACGAGGTCGTCCGGTGTCTCCACCTTTCGACGCTCGACTTCGTCCCTTTGGTCTAGCTCTCCGAAGGTGCCTCCCTCCTCTAACTTGCACGGGAATTTGTCCCCGAGTTGGAAGACGGTGCTCACCATCTTTCCTTTCCCTTTTCCGTCCACGCCCTGGATGTAGCACATCCTCGCCATGGATTGGTCTCCCAACATTACGGCGATTCCTTTCTCGGTCGGGAACTTCATCATCAGGTGGTACGTGGACGTTATGGCCTTCAACCGATTGAGAGTCGGGCGGCCGACGATGATGTTGTAAGCCGAGGGCTGATCCACCACTAGGAACGACACGATGTGGGTAACCTCGAGCCCCCCCGGCGTACCGAAGGTAACCGGGAGGTCGATAGTTCCCTCCGTCATAACCCTCTCCCCAGAGAAGCCGAAGAGCGGGGTTGAGATTGGGGTCGGTCTTACCCCGGATAGCTTCATCCTGTCCAACGCCGACTTGAAGATTATGTCGGCGGAGCTCCCATTGTCGATCAGGATTCTCCGGACGAGGTTGTTGGCGACCGGGGCAGAGACGACTATCGCGTCGTTGTGTGGATGGAGTACTCGCGCCGCTTCTTGTCCGGTGAAGAACATGGACTCGAAGGGGGCCGGAGGAGGGACCTCGTACGTATGGTTGATGTAGTGCGCTATTTTCCCTTGGGAAACTTCGCGCACGTACTTCTTCCTCTGCGTAGCCGAGTCTCCGAACTCCGGGCCGCCTAAGATCGCGCCCACGACGTGAAGTTGCGAGCTTTCCGGTTCTTCGTTTGTCGCGCGGTCCGTGACGGACACCGTCGCCGGACCTTTCTTTCCTTGCCGTGGGTGGCCTCCGTGCGCCGCTGCCATCCCGATAGTTCTAAGGACGTATTCTTTCAGCTTTCCATCTTGAATCAAGGCCTCAATCTGACGCTTGAGTTGGTAGCTTTCGGATGTCAGATGCCCGTGATCTTGATGGTAGTCACAGTATTTACTTTGATCCCTCTTGGCGGGATCCTTCGTGAGAGGGGTTGGACTCCCCAACTTGTCACGGTGCAGAGCTAGGATTCGCTCCGGCGAAGTGTTCAGAGGAGTGAATGGCGAGAACTTTCGGAAGCTATCGACATGTGGTGGCCTCGGCCCGAGAAGGGAGCGGCCGTTAGGGGCCTGGTTTCCCTTATTCCTCCTCTTCCGAGGGTCGGGGCGATCTTCATCTCGATCGTCGCGGCGGTGACTCCCCTGTCCTCATGACTTCCGCCCATTTCGGCCATCGAGATAGTCCTCGACTCCCATATACGTGCGGGCTCTCGTCATTAACTCCGCCATGTCTCGTGGGACTTGGCCAACAATAGACTTGAGGAAGTCGCTCGTGTGTACTCCCTCAGTGATCGCCGTGATGGCGTCCCTGTCGTCGAACCCTTCGACCTTGTGAGACTCCTCGGTGAAGCGAGCGAGGTATTGTCTCAGCGTCTCGTCTCTTCCTTGTCGGATAGAGAGGAGGTGGGTCTTCGGTTTCTTTTGCGCCACGAGGGTGGCGAGTCGGGCGAGGAACGCCTCTCGTAAGGCCCGAAAAGACGGGATGCTTCCCGGCCTCAAGCTTCGGAACCACTCAAACCCCGACCCCGTGAGGGTCAGGCTGAAGGCTTGGCAGAGGGTGGCGTCCGTCTGCCCTTGCATCGTCATCCACGTCTCATAGTGTTGGACGTGGAAGTGGGGATCCGTACGCCCATCGTAGGGGGGAATGGACGGTAACTTGAAGTTTCCCACGCATGGTTGTGCGAGGACTTGCGCGGCGAAGGGAGAGTATGATTCCTCGATCCCTCCGTATGGCATTTGCCTCCCTGACTCCCTCATTTCTATGATTTGATTTTGGAGGCTCTGAATCATCGTGACCATGTCGAGCCCGTTAGCGGGGCCGACCGTCGGGGCCACGGGAGTCACCGATTGGCGTTCGTTGGACGCTTGGTCCACGACATTGGCCTGAGGCCGGCCGAGAGTTGCGGCGGGGAGCGCGTCCCTCCGAGAGTTTAGCCTTTGGCGGAGATCCTCCCCTCGGGAGTTTCTCTGCGCCGTCAAGCGCTCTCTAAGATCCACGCTTGGCGCGGGGCGAGGCGAGGTCGCCCTTGGTCGAACCGTCTGGCGGGCGCTTCGGCTTTCGGCTCCATCATCTACCAGAGTCGCTCTCTCCTCGGCGAGGGGCCGTGTCCGGCCGTCTCTTGAAACCGAGGGGGCGAGTCCCCGGGAATGTGACCGTGCCTGCGGCCGTGCCAGGTGCGACGGCCCGGCCAAAGCATTGTTAGACCTCTCGGGCCGCGAAGGGGCAAGGCTGGGCATTGCCTCATTAGTCCTCGACTCCCCCACATATTCGGGGTCGGAGTCGTCTTGGGCGGACCTATCTTCAATGTCATAGCCGAGGAGGTCGGCTATGAGCGTACCGTCGACGCCGGGGCGGTCGAGGAGCTCCGCAAGCCGCCGGGCCGTGTCCTCTCGGAGCTCGGCCTCGGGGTCAATCATCGGGTCTTGGGGCTGGCTCTCGCTATCGCGAGGTTGCCCTTCAAGACGATGTGCGAGGCGTCGAAGACCGTACCTCGAGCTCGTCGCTCGGGTACCCGCGGAGGTGGTGGGAATGTGACTCATCTCTCGAGAGTCGTGAGAACAAAGGGAGAAGACTGGTAGAGGGAATGCGTCGTCAAGGTCGAGAGATCCCCTCCTTCTAGCGCCAAAATGTTGTCGCAGTTTTTCGGACAACGATTTAGGAGTCGCAGACGGTTAGACCCAAGGCCGGACCAAGTGGTCTCGTCTCGACTCGAGCGTGTCGGACTTGGTATCCCAAGTCTTCCCTTAGCTGTCTATGGTATCTGTCTCGTCCAGGCACCTGAAAAGCAAGCAGAGAAGGTGTGAACTACAAAGGGGAAACAGAGGGGTTGCCTCTGTTTACCTCTCCGACGCTCAACATTAGTAGGATTGAGGTGGTTTGTAGAGGGTTTAGTGTTTAGAGGTCGAGACTTGAGAGAAACGAGCGAGGTACGAGTTCGACAGCGTTTCAGTACTCAAATTCGGATTACCTGGGTCGAGGGAGAGACCCTCATATTTATAGGCGGCCAGAGGGGCTTTGGGGAACCCCTCGGCCGAGCGCCGGCCTTGGAGAGCCGGCCTTGGAGCGCCGGCCATGGAGAGCCGGCCTTGGAGCGCCGGCCATGGAGAGCCGGCCTTATAGCGCCGGCCATGGAGCGCCGGCCCTGGAGCGCCGGCCCTGGAGCGCCGGCCTTGGAGCGCCGGCCTTGGAGCGCCGGCCCTGGAGCGCCGGTCCTGGAGCGCCGGCCTTGGAGCGCCGGCCCTGGAGCGCCGGCCCTGGAGAGCCGGCCTTGGAGCGCCGGCCATGGAGGGCCGGCCTTGGAGAGCCGGCCATGGCGAGTGCTGGCCCCGGACGAGCGCCGGGCTCAAGACGGCCGCCAGCGTGGCCATCGTCAATCTACCGGACCGAGACGGACCGGTAACAGGGTGTTTGACCCTTCTTGGAGTCTTGCATCGAGAAGCGATCCATCACCTTATCAATATAGGATGCTTGAGAGAGCGACAGGGTCCGGTTTCTCCTATCTCGAAAGATTTGGATCCCCAGAATGTACGCGGCTTCTCCTAGATCCTTCATATCGAATTGCTTTGCCAGCCAGACCTTAACCTCAGATAACTTACCCACGTCATTACCAATGAGTAGTATATCATCGACATATAGTACCAGAAACACAACTTTGCCTTCGTGTGTTAATTTCTAAACACAAGGCTCATCTATTGACTGTTCAAAGCCGAAGCTTTTTACAGTTTCATCGAATCTGATATTCCATGACCTAGATGCTTGCTTTAATCCATAAATGGACTTAAGCAACTCACAAACCTTGGTCTCTTGACCTTCTTCCATGAAACCGTCTGGTTGAGCCATTTAAATGCGCTCGTCAAGATTGCCATTCAGAAAGGCTGTCTTGACATCCATTTGCCATATCTCATAGTCGAGAGCTGCAACTATGGATATGAGTATGCGGATGGATTTAAGCATCGCGACTGGCAAGAAGGTTTCTTCATAGTCAATCTCTTCTTGTTGGGTATAACCCTTCGCCACAAGTCGTGCTTTGAACGTCTCGACGTTCCCATCAGGACCCCTTTTCTTCTTGTATATCCACTTACACCCTACGGGTTTAATTCCGTTAGGAAAGTCTACAAGTTTCCAGACTTTGTTGACATACATCGAGTGCATTTCAACTTTCATGGCGTCAAGCCAAAGGTTTGATTCAGAACAAGCCGTCGCTTGGCTATAGGAAACAGGATCATCCATGTCAGAGACGGCTACAAGAGAGTCTCCATAAGACATGTACATGTCAGGCTTTTGAGTAGCCCTCCCACTACGTCGAAGTATTACTTGACGAGATTCTGATGAGTTAGGTTGTGTTTCAGTTGGGGTAAGAACAGTTCTTACAGATGAGGTAGAAGCTTCCTCACCCAACTTTTCTTCAAGCACAATTTTGCTTCTAGGTTTTGCATCCTTCATAAAGTCCTCCTCAAGGAAACGAGCATTCGTGCTAACGAAAGTCTTATCGTCCTCGGGACTATAGAATGTGAAACCTTTGGTTTCCTTCAGATATCCAACGAACAGACACAATTCTGACCTACTAGCCAACTTGCTAGTCTTTTGCCTTAGCACGTGTGCGGGGCAACCCCAAATTCTGATGCGGCCAAGATTCACTTTACGGCCAGTCCATCGTTCATAAGGAGTACCAGGAACCGTCTTGGACGGAACTTGGTTCAGAATATAAGCGGCTATTTCGAGGGCATATCCCCAAAAGGAAAGATGGAGTGATGAGTAACTCATCATTGATCTAACCATCTCCATAAGAGTTCGGTTTCTTCTCTCTGACACTCCGTTTTGTTGATGTGTGCCAGGTGCGGTAAGCTGAGAAGCGATACCTTCTTCTTTAAGAAAGTCATCGAACTCTCCAGACATATACTCACCACCTCGATCAGATCGAAGGGTTTTGATCACTTTGTCAGTTTGCTTTTCCACTAAAGTCCTAAAGACCTTAAATACGTTAAAGGTCTCGGATTTGTGTTTTAGCAAATAGACAAAACCATATCGCGAGTAATCATCGGTGAAGGTAACAAAGTATTCGTATCCCCCACGTGTCTGTTGGCTGAGCGGACCACATACATCATAATGTATTAGTTCCAGCAACTCAGTGGCTCTTCGACCCTTATCGGAGAAAGGTCGCTTAGTCATTTTTCCTTCTATGCAGGATTCACAAGTAGGTAGTGAACCTATTGCAGAGGCGTGGAGTGGACCATCCCTCACAAGTCTCTTAATCCTATCTAGACTGATATGACCAAGTCTTAAGTGCCATAGGTGTGTTGATTTTGTTAGATCGGAGGATTCAAAAAGTTTGATCTTCTTTGGCTCCCTAATTAGATCATTATTTATTTCGGTGTCTAAAAGAGAAGGTTGTGTGGGATAGATGTAGAAAAGAGCATTCTTCATACATGCATCAGTGACAAAAGAATTATCAGGAAACGAAATACGAATTGCATTCTTTATGAACTTTAAACAATAATCTTGCTCAAGAAGACGAGCAACGGATATTAAGTTCTTCCCAAAGGTAGGAAAAATATAAACATTATTCAAGTTTAAAGTGCGGTCTCCAAAAGACAGCGTCACGGATCCCAGAGCCTACGCAGACACCAGGCTCCCATCACCCCATTTGAAACAGAACCTGCCTTCCTCTAAGCTTTTGGTTTTCTTGAAACCATTCAAGGAACAACAAATATGGTTACTAGTAGCGGAGTCAAGAATCCACGTTGATACATTATCAGCTACTAAGCATGCTTCGGTTGTTGTCAATGGTGCCCACAAGAAGAGTTGTAATCTTTATTTTGTACATTTGATGTAATAAAGTCTCATGAAGACTCTTGCTTGTAATTGCCTATTCATTCATTAATAAAGTTGAAACGTTCATTCATTCTTTCTTTGTTTGAAGCTTTATGATAAAACCTTAGTCTTTTAGTCCATAAACAAACTAAACAACTTACGAAGAGACAAATGTAGATTTGCATGAACAAACTCTTCGTAGTTTGCTTAAAACGATATATTCGCAATCTTAGGGTCAAAGGACTATTGACCTCAGTACGATTGTTAGAAGAATCTATGATGTCTGGTTATGAGGCATTGAGAGTTGGAGACTCTATAGTTCTTCTAGGTATCTTCCGAAGGTACTGAATTGACCAGTGCACTTCTAGAGACAAGATAAGAACAAACCATTTAACCTCTTATGTCTCGAAGTCACTATGTATGAATTGCATCATGCTTACCTTAATCCTGAAATGAGACATGCCATTTCACACCTTAGTATTCTCATTTGAGAAAGTCAGAGTTCGGACTCACTATGTGATTCCGAACAGGGCCTATTGGTGAAGTACTAAGTTGTGAGTATGTCATGAGTAACTTTGTGAAGTTCTCATAGATATGGAATTCATGTACAAGATTGCTGAAATGCAATGTATGTCACCTCATGCTTTGTTCCTTGGAGTGTGAATAAATGAACTGGCCAGTGTCCAAATTGAGTCCTGACTCTTTTGGATGAAACAATGTGACTTGTTAGCTCCTCGTCAATACATTGTTTCTAACTTATTCACAAGCGACAAAGGAGTTGAGGAAATAACAGCTAGAAGGGTAAAATGGTAATTTAGTAAATCCCGACTAGCTGATGACATTCATGAAGGGTAGCATAGATAATATTCAGTGGATCCGCTCATTATAATTAGGTGAATTCTTGAGTAGAAAATAAATTCATTTGAACCGAGAGACTTTCAGTGTCAGCTCTTTAGTGGAGTCAGTTGGCATTAAGCTAAACTTGGAAAAGGTTTGTGAACTTTTGAGTCCAAGTGTTTAGCTCAAGCTTTGTTCATTTAGGTCCATGAGGTCACTGTCACGAATCACATCGATAGGAATAGTTAAACTGGAAGCTAAGTCAAAACAAGAACGAAAATAGTTAAAAGGGTATTTTTGTCTTTTGAGACAAAGGATGAAATGAATGTCAATAAATTTTTTGACAAGTTCATTTGATGACTTAATGTCACTCGGCCATGACTTGATCATTGGGCCTTGTGAATTAATTTCATTTCATAAGAATTTTATTGAAAATTCTTAATGGGCCTTTTTCATGTTGTCATGAACAAGTGGAAAAGCTTCTAGAAGGCCTTTCTAGTATCATTATAGGCGCCCAAATACCCAAGAGACAAGAGAGAATATTTTGTGCATAAATGTACGAAGATACTTGCCAAAAGAAAAAGTGGAAACAAATTTCCTCCAAGGGAAATAAGAGGTAGGCGCCCAACACAAGAAAGAAGCAAGGCAAGGAACAAAAAAGGAAACAAATCCAAGGCTTAATGAAGCCCACCTTGGCCGAGTGCATCATAGAGGAAAAGAGGAAATTGGCTCATGAATATGTGATATTCTATAGAAGAGGAAACTACCTTATTGAAGGTGAGACCTCTCCTATAAATAGGAGCCTCATTCTTCTCATTTTTTTTCATTCCACATAAGTTAGAGATTGAGAGCTTCTCTCTCTAGAACTTGTGGTTGCCGCCCCTCTTCTCTCTCTCTCTAGTTTATTTTCGATTTTTCTTGCTTTGGCACCTAGGTCCTCACTCGACCTAGTGTTTAGCTCTGCGACTTCAAGACTCGTTCTTAAGTCGTAGTGTTTAAAAGTGCCCACTCACTAATTCCTTTATTTCGAGTGATTTAGTGATAGAAACTTTCGTGGTTGCTCGAGGTGCCGAGGAAAGAAAGAGAGACGTGCTGCGAGGGGGGACGAGCGTTGCAACTTTCTAAGAGCTTCTCAAAGATCAAGCTTCAAGAAAGGTTAGTAAACTTCTTAGCTCATATTAGTTTTTAATTACATGTACTTGCACTTGTCTAGGTTAGTAAAAACTGTTTTTACTTGTAAAAGAAAATTTTTAAAATTCCGCCGCTTACCGAAGCGTTAATTATTTTCTTAAATCCTAGATCGATTCCAACAAATAGTATCAGAGCTATGGTCAAAGATTAGCATGTACATGTTTTAAAAATTATGAGCTTGAAAATCGTTTTCGAAAGTTTACTAATTTTGTGACAAGTTAGAATTGTAATCTTAGATTTTTTTTAATTTATTGCTCTTGTCTTTAAATTAAAAAGCATGTTGTTTTTCTATGATTTTGGGATGTTTTTAAAACACATTAGAATCAGTTCTAAAAGTTTTTAATTTTTTATATTAAAAAACGTGTTTTAAAGGTTTGAGAAATTTCGAGTAAAATTTTGTGACTAGTTTTGTTATCTTGCTAGTTTCTTATTTTTACTTGAATCGTTTTATGCTTGTTGTTATTTCTTTTATGCCTTGTTATTACCTTGCTAATAAAACACAAATAAAAGCTTTAACAACCTTCATAAAACGTTCCGTTACACTCGATTCTTTTTCGCACCTAAAAAGTACCAAGCTTTGATTATTTCTTTTTCTTCGAGCTGGAGTAAACCCGCATTAAAAGTGGCATAACTCTCTGATCAAAAATCAAAATTTAATTATTCTTGAATCAAATTAAAGCTCTGTCTGTCCTCTGTCCAATGTCGCCAGTTTCGGCTCAAAAGGACATCGGAGCCGCCAGATATGGCGATTTTACTCCGAGGTGCGCGGCTGTTCCGAAACTCCAGTTTTTTAGAAATCCGGATTTTCAAACCCCACTACCATGAGTTATAGAACTCTAATGAGAAATTTTCCTTGAGCAAAAATGTTTTTCATATGATTATAATCATGATGTGTAAGATTAAAATGTTTTGATTTTTGAAAGTTTAATTGAAATTGAGTTTTTACAAAACTAGTTTGAATTTTGAAAAACCGTTTTCACTTTCAAACTTGAAAATATTTTGTCATCCAAATCAAATAAGTTTTCAAAATGTTTTCAAAACTATATCTATATCACATATGTTCAAAATCTATATGCTCTTGAAAATTTGAGTGGGAGGTCTCTTTATAGACAAGCCGAAAAATAAAAAGATGTGTAATCTCAAACTTTCAAGTGTTCGAGTGAGTTGAAGTTCACACTTCCCTCATGCACTTTCCCGAAATAGAAAATAGGAAAAGATCGAGTATGTACCTTGTGCCTTTATGCACTAATACTACTCTGACCATGTCGATCTAGG
Source organism: Urtica dioica subsp. dioica (assembly GCF_054948205.1). Lineage (NCBI taxonomy): Eukaryota > Viridiplantae > Streptophyta > Magnoliopsida > Rosales > Urticaceae > Urtica > Urtica dioica. Next base: position 43,640,542 of record NC_142759.1, on the reverse strand, counting down.
ATTCTCTTCTAGTTGTCCGCTCTGTCGCTCTCTAACTAGGAAATTTGTTTCCGAACTTATAAGAGTCGATGAACCAACTCCAAAAACTAAGTGGGAGGGTTATACTTGTTGTTTGTAACCCACGATCCCCAACACTAATGAAAAGTGCAAGTGTCGCCGGACTAAGAGTCACCCTCGTGGCCCTCTCTTAAATGAGAGTACTCAAGGGCGCTTTGCTCTGATCATTGCTCAATGAGCTACGTCCGAGAATGAGACGATGATGACAAGGCCTCCCCTCGGCGGATTGTTTTTCAAAGTCAATCATTTGGACTAAGTGGTTGGTTACACACTTAGACTCAATCCCTAGTAATCCTCCCCCGAGGCCCTGCGAAAGGATGTGAGTGATCAAACCAATTTACAAGGTGGCTAGTCAAAATTGATCTATTGACATCTTGGCTATGCATTAATGATGAGTCATTTACTTATGAAAGGAGACTCGTTGCGGCCTTCCCTCGAAGGAGTAAAGTGTCATTTCGTTCATAACACCTTTGGATTTTATAAAGTCTTAAACAAACTTAAATCCTAAACCAAAGACTAATCATAAACTTGTTTCAACTTTTATAGGCAATATGTCTCTCAACCATCTCTCTATCTTTCTTTCCTCGATCAAACTCGAAAACGAAAACTACGTAGATTCGAAACGTAACCTCGACATAATACCTACCGTTAACAAGCACAAATGGGTACTCACCACCCCGTGTCCTCCTCTGACGAATGATGATTCAACTCAAGAGGACAATGACGCCTTAGCGGCCAGGCTTCGATCCGATGAGATTGTGAGGTGCTATATCTTGGCATCTATGAACAATATGCTGAAAGAGCAACATCGTGACATCGAGACTGCCGCTAACATGCTCTACAATCTCCTTGAGATGTTAGGAGGGCAAAGGCGTCAAACAAGGCAAAAAGCAGTCCGACAGTTTATGAACTGTCATATGAAGGCTAGGACTCCTGTTAGAGACTTTATGATATTGATCATTAGTTTTCTGAATAAAATGGAAATCCTAGGATCTGAGATTGATGGGAAGAATGTCATAGATATGATCTTAGAAACTCTCCCCGCATGTCTTGATACCTCCAAGATGAACTACTCCATAAACAAGCTAGAGTACACTGTTACCAAGCTTATAAAGGAGTTTCACACTGCTGAAGGTCTCACTAAGAGAAAGAGGAATCAAGGAGAGGCACATGCTACTCCTTGATAATTTAAAGGAGTTTCACACTGCTGAAGGTCTCGTCTTCGTGAGCAAGATTATTGTTTAAAGTTCATTAAGAATGGAATTCGTATTTCGTTTCCTGATAATTCTTTTGTCACTGATGCATGTATGAAGAATGCTCTTTTCTACATCTATCCCACTCAACCTTCTCTTTTAGACACCGAAATAGATAATGATCTAATTAGGGAGCTAAAGAGGATCAAACTTTCTGAATCCTCGGATCTAACAAAATCAACACACCTATGGCACTTAAGACTTGGTCATATCAGTCTAGAAAGGATTAAGAGACTTGTGAGGGATGGTCCACTCCAAGCCTCTGCAATAGGTTCACTACCTACTTGTGAATCCTGCATAGAAGGAAAAATGACTAAGCGACCTTTCTCTGATAAAGGTCGAAGAGCCACTGAGTTGCTGGAACTAATACATTCTGATGTATGTGGTCCGCTCAGCCAACAGGCACGTGGAGGATACGAATACTTCGTTACCTTCACTGATGATTACTCACGATATGGGTTTGTCTATTTGCTCAAACACAAATCCGAGACCTTTAACGTATTTAAGGTCTTTAGGGCTTTAGTGGAAAAGCAAACTGGCAAAGTGATCAAAACCCTTCGATCTGATCGAGGTGGTGAGTATATGTCTGGAGAGTTCGATGACTTTCTTAAAGAAGAAGGTATCGCTTCTCATCTTACCGCACCTGGCACACCTCAACAAAACGGAGTGTCAGAGAGAAGAAACCGAACTCTTATGGAGATGGTTAGATCGATGATGAGTTACTCATCACTCCCGCTTTCCTTTTGGGGATATGCCCTTGAAACAGCCGCTTACATTCTGAACCAAGTTCCGTCTAAAACGGTTCCTGGTACTCCTTATGAAAGATGGACTGGCCGTAAAGTAAGTTTGGGACACATCCGAATTTGGGGTTGCCCTGCACATGTGCTAAGGCAAAAGACTAGCAAGTTGGCTAGTAGGTCAGAATTGTGCCTGTTTGTGGGATATCCAAAGGAAACCAAAGGTTTCATTTTCTATAGTCCCGAGGACGATAAGACTTTCGTTAGCACGAATGCTCGTTTCCTTGAGGAGGACTTCATGAAGGATGCGAAACCTAGAAGCAAAATTGTGCTTGAAGAAAAGATGGGTGAGGAAGCTTCTACCTCATCTGTAAGAACTGTTCTTGTTGTCGCTATTTTTCGGACAACTATTTAGGAGCCAAAGACGGTTAGACCCAAGGCCAGACCAAGTGGTCTCGTCTTGACTCGAGCGTGTCGGACTTGGTATCCCAAGTCGTCCCTTAGCTGTGGATGTCCCTTGAGTTCGTCAAAGTACCTGAAAAGGAGCAAAGAACACGTTGTTGGAATTGATCTAGGGTTTAAGAAAAAGATTAAACGCTTCGGGAAGCGGCGGAATTTTAAAAAATTTCTTTTCAAGTAAAAACAGGTTTTACTAACCTAGACAAAGAGCAAGTACATGTAATTAAAACCTATTATGAGTATAGAAGTTTACTAACCTTTCTTGAAGCTTGAACTTTGTAGAAGCTTTTGGAAAGTTTGCAACGCTCGTCTCCTCGCAGCACGTCTCTCTTTCTTTCCTCGGCACCTCGAGCAACCACGATAGTTTCTATCACTAAATCACTCGAAATAAAAGGAATCAGTGAGTGGGCACTTTTAAACACTACGACTTAAGAACGAGTCTTGAAATCGCAGAGCTAAACTCTAGGTCAAATGAGGACCTAGGTGCCAAAACAAAATCGAAAATAAACTAGAGAGAGAGAGAGGAGTTCGTCCAAAGTTCTAGAGAGAGAGTCTCTCAAATCTCTTAAACTTGGATGATAGAAATGTGAGGAATGAGGCTCCTATTTATAGGAGGAGGATTACCTTCAAAAGGTAGTTTCCTCTTTTCCTATTGCCTTGCACGTCCAACATGCCTCATGAAGGCTTAGGATTTGTTTCCTCATTTGATTTCCTCTTAGTTGGCCGAAAATGCACTTTCCTTCTTAAGGAAATTTGTTTCCCCTTTTTCTTTTGGCAAGTATCTTCATACATCAATGCACAAAATAAACTCTCTTTCCCACTATGGCATGAACGAAATTCAGCCTTATTTTCCTTGGGTTGGACGAAATTTGAGCTTCTAGAAGGAGCTTCTAGATGTTTCTTCATTTGTTCATGACAACATAAGAAAAGCCCATTAAGAATTTTCAAGTAAAATTCTATGAAATGAAATTAATCCTCTAGGCCCAATTACACTAATATGGCTGAGTAATATTTATTTCATTTGTCATCATATGACAATGTCAAAAAAACTTATTGACATTTTTTTCGTCCTATGTCCAAAAAGACAAAAATACCCTTTTGACAATTTTCGTAAAACTGTCTCGTTCTTGTTTTGACTTAGCTTTCAGTTTAACTATTCCTACTCGATGTGATTCATGACAGTGACCTCATGGACCCAAATGAACAAAGCTTGAGCTAAACACTTGGACTCAAAAGTTCACAAACCTTTTTCAAGTTTAGCTTAATGCCAACTGACTCCACTAAAGAGTTGACACTGAAAATCTCTCGGTTCAAATGAATTTATTTTCTACTCAAGAATTCACCTAATTATAATGAGCGGATCCACTGAATATTATCTATGTTTACCCTTCATGAATGTCATCAACTAGTCGGGATTTACTAAATTACCATTTTACCCTTCTAGCTGTTATTTCCTCAACTCCTTTGTCGCTTGTGAATAAGTCAGAAACAATGTATTGACGAGGAGCTAACAAGTCACATTGTTTCATCCAAAAGAGTCAGGACTCAATTTGGACACTGGCCAGTTCATTTATTCACACTCCAAGGAACAAAGCATGAGGTGACATACATTGCATTTCAGCAATCTTGTACATGAATTCCATATCTATGAGAACTTCACAAAGTTACTCATGACAGACTCACAACTTAGTACTTCACCAATAGGCCTTGTTCGGAATCACATAGTGAGTCCGAACTTTGACTTTCTCAAATGAGAATACTAAGGTGTGAAATGGCATGTCTCATTTCAGGATTAAGGTAAGCATGATGCAATTCATACATAGTGACTTCGAGACATAAGAGGTTAAATGGTTTGTTCTTATATTGTCTCTAGAAGTGCACTGGTCAATTCAGTACCTTCGGAAGATACCTAGAAGAACTATAGAGTCCCCAACTCTCAATGCCTCATAACCAGACATCATAGATTCTTCTAACAATCATACTGAGGCCAATAGTCCTTTGACCCTAAGATTGCGAATATATCGTTTTAAGCAAACTACGAAGAGTTTGTTCATGCAAATCTACATTTGTCTCTTCGTAAGTTGTCAAGTTTGTTTATGGACTAAAAGACTAAGGTTTTATCATAAAGCTTCAAACAAAGAAAGAATGAATGAACGTTTCAACTTTATTAATGAATAGATAGGCAATTACAAGCAAGAGTCTTCATGAGACTTTATTACATCAAATGTACAAAATAAAGACTACAACTCTTCTTGTTGGCACCATTGACAACACACGTGAACTACAAAGGGGAAACAGAGGGGTTGCCCCTGTTTAGCTCTCCGACGCTCAACATTAGTGTGATTGAGGTGTAGTACAGAGGTTTTAGGGGTGTTTAGAGGCCAAAGCTTGAGAGAAACGAGCGAGGTACGAGTTCGGCAGCGTTTCAGTGCTCAAGAATGGATTACCTGGGTCAAGGGAGAGACCCTTGCATTTATAGGCGACCAAGGGGCATTTTGGGCATCCCCTTGGAGGAAGGCCGGCTCTGACTCGGCCTTGGAGCTAGGAGGCCGGCTCTAACCCGGCCTTGGAGCTGGGAGGCCGGCTCTGACTCGGCCATGGAGGGAGGCCGGCTCTGGGCAAGGCCGGCACTGGAGGAAGGCCGGCTCTAGGCAAGGCCGGCGCTGGAGGAAGGCCGGCTCTGGGCAAGGCCGGCGCTGGAGGAAGGCCGGCTCTAGGCAAGGCCGGCTCTGGAGCAAGGCCGGCGCTGGAGGAATGCCGGCTCTGGAGCAAGGCCGGCGCTGGGGGAAGGCCGGCTCTAGGCAAGGCCGGCTCTGGAGCAAGGCCGGCGCTGGAGGAAGGCCGGCTCTAGGCAAGGCCGACTCTGGAGCAAGGCCGGCGCTGGAGGAAGGCCGGCTCTAGGCAAGGCCCGCTCTGGAGGAAGGCCGGCGCTGGAGGAAGGCCGGCTCAAGGCAAGGCCGGCTCTGGAGCAAGGCCGGCGCTGGAGGAAGGCCGGCTCTAGGCAAGGCCGGCTCTGGAGCAAGGCCGGCGCTGGAGGAAGGCCGGCTCTAGGGAAGGCCGGCTCTGGAGGAAGGCCGGCTCTGGAGCAAGGCTGGCGCTGGAGGAAGGCCGGCTCTAGGCAAGGCCGACTCTGGAGCAAGGCCGGCGCTGGAGGAAGGCCGGCTCAAGGCAAGGCCGGCTCTGGAGGAAGGCCGGCTCTGGAGCAAGGCCGGCCAATGGCCGAGGCAAGACTCTAGAGCCGGCCAATGGCCGAGGCAAGGCTCTAGAGCCGGCCATTGGCCGAGGCAAGGCTCTAGAGCCGGCCAATGGCCGAGGCAAGGCTCTAGAGCCGGCCAATGGCCGAGGCAAGGCTCTAGAGCCGGCCAATGGCTGAGGCAATGCTCTAGAGCCGGCCATTGGCCGAGGCAAGCTTTGGGCCGGCCATTGGCCGAGGCAAGCCTTAGGGCCGGCCAATGGCCGAGGCAAGCCTTGAGTCGGCCGATGGCCGAGGCAAGCCTTGGGCCGAGGCAAGCCTTGGGCCGGCTGCATGGGCCTTTGACTTGGCTCTTGGTTTGGGCCGGGCCCTGGTTGGGTCAGGGCCTCGCCGTTCAAGGCCCCGTACCGGCCACGAGGGTGGAGGAAGTGCCTTTGTCCTCGTCGGCCCTAGACGGGCCGACAACATTAGCCCCCCCGAGTTTCCGATCGAGCGTAGATCGAGTGGAAACTCAAAATCTATGCTTTTATACGGATGCGGGACGAACGCTCTCGTTTTTGCGTCATGAGGAATGGCCTTCGCGCGTCGCGAGGGACGGCCTATGGTTTCGGGTTGATCGTGCGCGGCTTATTTTCTCGATCTACCAATGAGGGCGTGATCGATTAGCACGGCTTTATTGTGCGTGGCCTATTTTCTCGACTTGCCAATGAAGGCGTGATCGATTTGCACGTCTTTGTTGTGTTGTGCGCGTCTTGTTTTTCTCGACTTGCCAACGAAGGCATAATCGATTTGCACGTCTTTGTTGTATTGTGCGCGTCTTATGTTCTCGATTTGCCAACGAAGGCATAATCGATTTGCACGTCTTTGTTGTATTGTGCGCGTCTTATGTTCTCGATTTGCCAACGAAGGCATAATCGATTTGCACGTCTTTGTTGTATTGTGCGCGTCTTATGTTCTCGATTTGCCAACGAAGGCATAATCGATTTGCACGTCTTTGTTGTATTGACACAGACCTTGAACCCATTTGTAACTCGTTGCCTATCGGCCCACGAGCTGGGCGGCGAGAGCGATGCCACATTTGTGTGGCGAGGTTTCCCGCGGACGCTGGCTAGACCAGATACGCCCTGCGGACGCAGACCTTGAACCCATTTGTAACTCGTTGCCTTTCGGCCGACGAGCTGGGCGGCGAGCGCGATGCCACATTTGTGTGGCGAGGTTTCCCGTGGACGCTGGCTAGACCAGATACGCCGTGCGGACGCAGACCTTGAACCCATTTGTAACTCGTTGCCTATAGGCCGACGAGCTGGGCGGCCAGCGCGATGCCACATTTGTGTGGCGAGGTTTCCCGTGGACGCTGGCTAGACCAGATACGCCCTGCGGACGCAGACCTTGAACCCATTTGTAACTCGTTGCCCGTGGGCCGACGAGCTGGGCGGCGAGCGTGATGCCACATTTGTGTAGCGAGGTTTCCCGTGGACGCTGGCTAGACCAGATACGCCCAGCGGACGCAGACCTTGAACCCATTTGTAACTCGTTGCCTATAGGCCGACGAGCTGGGCGGCGAGCGCGATGCCACATTTGTGTGGCGAGGTTTCCCGTGGACGCTGGCTAGACCAGATACGCCCTGCGGACGCAGACCTTGAACCCATTTGTAACTCGTTGCCCGTGGGCCGACGAGCTGGGCGGCGAGCGCGATGCCACATTTGTGTGGCGAGGTTTCCCGTGGACGCTGGCTAGACCAGATACGCCCTGCGGACGCAGACCTTGAACCCATTTGTAACTCGTTGCCTATAGGCCGACGAGCTGGGCGGCGAGCGCGATGCCACATTTGTGTGGCGAGGTTTCCCGTGGACGCTGGCTAGACCAGATACGCCCTGCGGACGCAGACCTTGAACCCATTTGTAACTCGTTGCCCGTGGGCCGACGAGCTGGATGGCGAGCGCGATGCCACATTTGTGTGGCGAGGTTTCCCGTGGACGCTGGCTAGACCAGATACGCCCTGCGGACGCAGACCTTGAACCCATTTGTAACTCGTTGCCTATAGGCCGACGAGCTGGGCGGCGAGCGCGATGCCACATTTGTGTGGCGAGGTTTCCCGTGGACGCTGGCTAGACCAGATACGCCCTGCGGACGCAGACCTTGAACCCATTTGTAACTCGTTGCCCGTGGGCCGACGAGCTGGGCGGCGAGCGCGGACTTGAGACTCAACTCGAGGGCTCATGTAGAGCCTGCACGAGGAGTGGTTAGTTGGCTTGTGGACTCAAACTCGGCCCGAGGGCTTATGTAGCCTGCACGAGGAGTTACGCGTAGGGTCGGCACGAGGAATATCGGTCAACTCGTGGACTCGGGGTTCGACTCGAGGAATTACCGCATCTCGAGGAGACATGTGGAGAGTCGGCACGAGGAGTATCAGTCGACTCGTGGGCTTGAACTCGACTCGAGGAATAAACGCATCTCGAGGAGACATGTGAAGAGTCGGCACGAGGAGTATTGATCGACCCGTGGACTTGAGCTAGACTCGAGGAATAAACGCATCTCTAGGAGACATGTGAAGAGTCGGTACGAGGAGTATTGATCGACTCGTGGACTTGAACTCGACTCGAGGAATAAACGCATCTCGAGGCGTTACGGGGGGGAGTCTCCCTTCGGGACCTTCGGCCGAATCCAAAGACGTTTGGACGAAGTGACGAAGTCGCTCCAGATCGACTAGACGAAGTGGCGAGCTCGATAGATGGGGCGACGAGCTCGACCAGGCAAACTGGACCAGGCAAGGTGGCGAGTTCGACCGGGTGACGTGGCGATCTGATGAGCTCGGCCGGGCGACGCAAGCTGATGAGCTCGGCCAGGCGAGGCGAGCTGATGAGCTTGGCTGGGCGGGGCGAGCTGACGAGCTCGGCCAGGTGAGGCGAGCTGACGAGCTCGGCCAGGCGAGGCGGGCTGACGAACTCGGCCGGACGAGGCGAGCTGACGAGCTCGGCCAAGCGAGGCGAGCTGACGAGCTCGGCCAGGCGAGGCGAGCTGACGAGCCCGGCCAGGCGAGGCGAGCTGATGAGCTCGGCCAGGGCGAGACGAACTGACGAGCTCGGCCAGGCAAGGCGACCTGATGAGCTCGGCCAGGCGAGGCGAGCTTATGAGCTCGGCCAGGGCGAGACGAACTGACGAGCTCGGCCAGGCAAGGCGACCTGATGAGCTCGGCCAGGCGAGGCGAGCTTATGAGCTCGGCCAGGGCAAGACGAACTGACGAGCTCGGCCAGGCAAGGCGACCTGATGAGCTCGGCCAGGCGAGGCGAGCTTATGAGCTCGGCCAGGGCGAGGCGAGTTGACGAGCTCGGCCAGGGCGAGGTGACGAGCTGGCGAGCTCGGCCAGGCGAGGCGACCTGATGAGCTCGGCCAGGCGAGGCGACCTGATGAGCTCGGCCAGGCGAGGCGACCTGATGAGCTCGAAATCCTGAAAATTCGTAAGGATCGGCATGAGGAGTATCAGTCGACTCGTGGACTCGGGCTCAACTCGAGGACTCATGTAGAGCCTGCACGAGGAGCTACGTGATGAACCGGCACGAGGAGTTATCGTTTGACTCGTGGATTCGAACTCGACTCGAGGAATGAACTCATCTCGAGGGGACATGTAAAGAGTCGGCACGAGGAGTATTGGTCAACTCATGGACTCGAACTCGACTCGAGGAATTGACGCATCTCGAGGAGTTATGTGGAGAGTCGACACGAGGAGTATTGGTCAACTCGTGGACTCGAACTCGACTCGAGGAATTGACGCATCTCGAGGAGTTACGTGAGAAGTCTTTCTTTGGGATCTTCGGCCTAACCACCGGCCCCTTGAGACTTCATTATTATTATTATTATTATTTTTTGAGTTGTTTTTGATTGAGTATTGACCCCTGTTAGCCCCCCGAGTTTCTTGCGTTTGTGAGATGAAGGCCAAGAAACTCTTGTGTTAGAGGTATACAATAGTGTGTGTCAAAAAGTTGTCATGTGTAAATAACTCTTTATTGCAATAAAGGGGTCGTTACAGTTTGTCATGGCACTTGGCCTTCTTTGAAAATGGGAAATTATATTTTCGAAATAAAAGCGATCACCAAGCCAATTGGGTTCGGGCGTGAATTTAAAGGTCGAAGCTGCGACAATCATGGCTCGCTAGCAGATGCGACGAATTCCTTGAGATCCCCACCTCGAATCAGGGAATCAATTCGCTTCTTAAGCTGTTTGCATTCGATCGTCACGTGCCCGTGATCCTGGTGGTATTCGCAGAACCTACTTCGATTTTGCTTCGCGGGGTCCTTTGTGAGTGGAGCAGGGCTTCCTAGCTCATCGCGGCGTAAGCTCAGGATCCGGTCGGGCGTTGTGTTGAGCGGGACGAAGGATCGCTTCGGGGCTGGAGAAGGGTGGTCATTAGGGAGTTGACCCTTCCGGCGCCTTTTCCTTCGTGACTCGGGACCAACGGCCGGTATCACAAGCGCCGCCGCGCGCTTCTCGTTGGGTGCTCGATCAATGTTGGGTGGTTGCCGCCCCAAGACGATCGCGGTCTCACGTCGAGCGTCGAGTTTTTCTCTCAAGTCGAACTCGAGATCCTCTCTTTGAGAGTTGAGGCGGTCTCTCAAGTCTCCGGAGGCTGTCCCTATTATCCTTGTTAAGGGCGCGTCATTCGGGCGACGCCTTTGGCGGAGGCCGAGACCATCGACGTTGTCACCTTCACAAGGGTTTTGGACGCGGACGGTGAGCTTGGAGCGTCCCTTTCGGGACCTCGAGACTGAGCGTTCTCGAGTATTGCGTGAGCTTTGGAGCCTTGACGTGGCCGCCCGAGGGTGTCCCCTTGAGGGCGCGTGCGCGTGCTCATCAGAAAGTTGACGTTTCGACGCGGCCGCCCGAGGGTGTCCCCTTGGAGGCGTGCGCGTGTGTCCACTTTCGTGAACAGCGTGGTCGAGGTTGGTCTCGTGGTTGATGTGATCGACATTGTTGGAATCGAGGAGGTCGGCGATGAGCGCGCCGGTGACGCCGGGGCGGTTTAGGAGCTCGGCGAGCCTCCGAGCCGTGTCCTCTCGGACTGCGGCCTCGGGGTCATTCGCCGGGTCTCGGGGCTGGCTCTCGTTATCACGAGGTTGCCCTTCGAGATGGTGCGTAGAGCTTTGGAGGTCGCGCCTCGAGCTAGTCGCTCGGGCGCCCACGGAGGTGGCGGGGCTACGACTCATCTCTCGAGAGTCGTAGAAGTGAGAAGAAGACTGGTAGAGGGGATGTGTTGCCAAGGTCGAGAGATCCCCTCCTTCTAGCGCCAAAATGTTGTCGCTGTTTTTCGGACAACTATTTAGGAGCCAAAGACGGTTAGACCCAAGGCCAGACCAAGTGGTCTCGTCTTGACTCGAGCGTGTCGGACTTGGTATCCCAAGTCGTCCCTTAGCTGTGGATGTCCCTTGAGTTCGTCAAAGTACCTGAAAAGGAGCAAAGAACACGTGAACTACAAAGGGGAAACAGGGGGGGTGCCCCTGTTTACCTCTCCGACGCTCAACATTAGTGTGATTGAGGTGGAGTACAGAGGTTTTAGGGGTGTTTAGAGGCCAAAGCTTGAGAGAAACGAGCGAGGTACGAGTTCGGCAGCGTTTCAGTGCTCAAGAATGGATTACCTGGGTCAAGGGAGAGACCCTTGCATTTATAGGCAACCAAGGGGCATTTTGGGCATCCCCTTGGAGGAAGGCCGGCTCTGACTCGGCCTTGGAGCTTGGAGGCCGGCTCTAACCCAGCCTTGGAGCTGGGAGGCCGGCTCTGACTCGGCCATGGAGGGAGGCCGGCTCTGGGCAAGGCCGGCACTGGAGGAAGGCCGGCTCTAGGCAAGGCCGGCGCTGGAGGAAGGCCGGCTCTGGGCAATGCCGGCGCTGGAGGAAGGCCGGCTCTAGGCAAGGCCGGCTATGGATCAAGGCCGGCGCTGGAGGAAGGCCGGCTCTGGAGCAAGGCCGGCGCTGGGGGAAGGCCGGCTCTAGGCAAGGCCGGCTCTGGAGCAAGGCCGGCACTGGAGGAAGGCCGGCTCTAGGCAAGGCCGACTCTGGAGCAAGGCCGGCGCTGGAGGAAGGCCGGCTCTGGAGGAAGGCCGGCGCTGGAGGAAGGCCGGCTCTGGAGCAAGGCCGGCGCTGGAGGAAGGCCGGCTCTGGAGCAAGGCCGGTGCTGGAGGAAGGCCGGCTCTGGAGGAAGGCCGGCTCTGGAGCAAGGCCGGCGCTGGAGGCAGGCCGGCTCTGGGCAAGGCCGACTCTGGAGCAAGGCCGGCGCTGGAGGAAGGCCGGCTCTCGGCAAGGCCGGCTCTGGAGGAAGGCCGGCTCTGGAGCAAGGCCGGCCAATGGCCGAGGCAAGACTCTAGAGCCGGCCAATGGCCGAGGCAAGGCTCTAGAGCCGGCCAATGGCCGAGGCAAGGCTCTAGAGCCGGCCAATGGCCGAGGCAAGGCTCTAGAGCCGGCCAATGGCCGAGGCAAGGCTCTAGAGCCGGCCAATGGCCGAGGCAATGCTCTAGAGCCGGCCATTGGCCGAGGCAAGCTTTGGGCCGGCCATTGGCCGAGGCAAGCCTTAGGGCCGGCCAATGGCCGAGGCAAGCCTTGAGTCGGCCGATGGCCGAGGCAAGCCTTGGGCCGGCCATTGGCCGAGGCAAGCCTTGGGCCGGCTGCATGGGCCTTTGACTTGGCTCTTGGTTTGGGCCGGGCCCTGGTTGGGTCAGGGCCTCGCCGTTCAAGGCCCCGTACCGGCCACGAGGGTGGAGGAAGTGCCTTTGTCCTCGTCGGCCCTAGACGGGCCGATAACAGTTCTTACCCCAACTGAAACACAACCTAACTCATCAGAATCTCGTCAAGTAGTACTTAGACGTAGTGGGAGGGCTACTCAAAAGCCTGACAGGTACATGTCTTATGGAGACTCTCTTGTAGCCGTCTCGGACATGGATGATCCTGTTTCCTATAGCCAAGCGATGGCTTGTTCTGAATCAAACCTTTGGCTTGACGCCATGAAAGTTGAAATGCACTCGATGTATGTCAACAATGTCTGGAAACTTGTAGACCTTCCTGAAGGGATTAAACCCGTAGGGTGTAAGTGGATATACAAGAAGAAAATGGGTCCTGATGGGAACGTCGAGACGTTCAAAGCACGACTTGTGGCGAAGGGTTATACCCAACAAGAAGGGATTGACTATGAAGAAACCTTCTCGCCAGTCGCGATGCTTAAATCCATCCGCATACTCCTATCCATAGCTGCAGCTCTCGACTATGAGATCTGGCAAATGGATGTCAAGACAGCCTTTCTGAATGGCAATCTTGACGATCGCATTTACATGGCTCAACCAGACGGTTTCGTGGATAAAGGTCAAGAGACCAAGGTTTGTGAGTTGCTTAAGTCCATTTATGGATTAAAGCAAGCATCTAGGTCATGGAATATTAGATTCGATGAAACTGTAAAGAGCTTTGGCTTTGAACAGTCAATAGATGAGCCTTGTGTTTACAAGTTAGTACACGAAGGTAAAGTTGTGTTTCTGGTACTATATGTCGATGATATACTACTCATTGGTAATGACGTGGGTAAGTTATCTGAGGTTAAGGTCTGGCTAGCAAAGCAATTCGATATGAAGGATCTAGGAGAAGCCGCGTACATTCTTGGGATCCAAATCTTTCGAGATAGGAAAAACCGGACCCTGTCGCTCTCTCAAGCCTCTTATATTGATAAGATAATGGATCGCTTCTCGATGCAAGACTCCAAGAAGGGCCAAACACCCTTTAGGCATGAAGTTTCACTCTCTAAGGACCAGTCTCCCAAGACTGCACAAGAGATTGAAGACATGAGGAAAATTCCTTACGCCTCTGCCATAGGAAGCCTCATGTATGCTATGCTTTGCACTAGACCTGACATCTGTTTCGCCGTTGGCGTAGTAAGTCGTTTCCAATCCAACCCTGGACCCGAGCACTGGATTGCTGTTAAGCATGTTCTTAAGTATCTTCGAAGAACTAGGAACTTGATGCCTACATACTCAGGTACTGACCTGACTATGACGGGATATACCGACTCCGATTTTCAAGCGGATAAGGATTCCAGGAAATCCACTTCGGGATCTGTGTTCATCCTTAATGGTGGAGCTGTTGTGTGGAGAAGTATTAAGCAATCTTGCATTGCTGACTCCACAATGGAAGCAGAATATGTGGCTGCTTGTGAAGCATCTAAAGAGGCTGTATGGCTTAGAAAATTCCTTAAGTATTTGGAAGTTGTTCCAAACGTCGACGAGCCCATGACCCTTTATTTTGATAATAGTGGGGCTGTCGCTAACTCAAAGGAACCTAGAAGCCATAAGCGCTCTAAGCATATTGAGAGGAAATACCATTTGATTCGAGAGATCGTGCAGCGCGGAGACGTGGAAGTGAAGAAGATCTCAACGGTGGACAACCTCGAAGATCCATTCACCAAGGCCCTAGCGAACAAGGTCTTCGACCAACATCGTGAGGGATTAGGCATGAAAGACTACACACATCTTCTTTGAGTCAAGTGGGTGTTTGTTGTCAATGGTGCCCACAAGAAGAGTTGTAATCTTTATTTTGTACATTTGATGTAATAAAGTCTCATGAAGACTCTTGCTTGTAATTGCCTATTCATTCATTAATAAAGTTGAAACGTTCATTCATTCTTTCTTTGTTTGAAGCTTTATGATAAAACCTTAGTCTTTTAGTCCATAAACAAAGTTAACAACTTACGAAGAGACAAATGTAGATTTGCATGAACAAACTCTTCGTAGTTTGCTTAAAACGATATATTCGCAATCTTAGGGTCAAAGGACTATTGACCTCAGTACGATTGTTAGAAGAATCTATGATGTCTGGTTATGAGGCATTGAGAGTTGGAGACTCTATAGTTCTTCTAGGTATCTTCCGAAGGTACTGAATTGACCAGTGCACTTCTAGAGACAAGATCAGAACAAACCATTTAACCTCTTATGTCTCGAAGTCACTATGTATGAATTGCATCATGCTTACCTTAATCCTGAAATGAGACATGCCATTTCACACCTTAGTATTCTCATTTGAGAAAGTCAGAGTTCGGACTCACTATGTGATTCCGAACAGGGCCTATTGGTGAAGTACTAAGTTATGAGTATGTCATGAGTAACTTTGTGAAGTTCTCATAGATATGGAATTCATGTACAAGATTGCTGAAATGCAATGTATGTCACCTCATGCTTTGTTCCTTGGAGTGTGAATAAATGAACTGGCCAGTGTCCAAATTGAGTCCTGACTCTTTTGGATGAAACAATGTGACTTGTTAGCTCCTCGTCAATACATTGTTTCTAACTTATTCACAAGCGACAAAGGAGTTGAGGAAATAACAGCTAGAAGGGTAAAATGGTAATTTAGTAAATCCCGACTAGCTGATGACATTCATGAAGGGTAGCATAGATAATATTCAGTGGATCCGCTCATTATAATAGGGTGAATTCTTGAGTAGAAAATAAATTCATTTGAACCGAGAGACTTTCAGTGTCAGCTCTTTAGTGGAGTCAGTTGGCATTAAGCTAAACTTGGAAAAGGTTTGTGAACTTTTGAGTCCAAGTGTTTAGCTCAAGCTTTGTTCATTTGGGTCCATGAGGTCACTGTCACGAATCACATCGATAGGAATAGTTAAACTGGAAGCTAAGTCAAAACAAGAACGAAAATAGTTAAAAGGGTATTTTTGTCTTTTGAGACAAAGGATGAAATGAATGTCAATAAATTTTTTGACAAGTTCATTTGATGACTTAATGTCACTCGGCCATGACTTGATCATTGGGCCTTGTGAATTAATTTCATTTCATAAGAATTTTATTGAAAATTCTTAATGGGCCTTTTTCATGTTGTCATGAACATGTGGAAAAGCTTCTAGAAGGCCTTTCTAGTATCATTATAGGCGCCCAAATACCCAAGAGACAAGAGAGAATATTTTGTGCATAAATGTATGAAGATACTTGCCAAAAGAAAAAGACGAAACAAATTTCCTCTAAGGGAAATAAGAGGTAGGCGCCCAAGTTGAGAAAGAAGCAAGGCAAGGAACAAAAAAGGAAACAAATCCAAGGCTTAATGAAGCCTACCTTGGCCGAGTGCATCATAGAGGAAAAGAGGAAATTGGCTCATGAATATGTGATATTCTATAGAAGAGGAAACTACCTTATTGAAGGTGAGACCTCTCCTATAAATAGGAGCCTCATTCTTCTCATTTTTTTTCATTCCACATAAGTTAGAGATTGAGAGCTTCTCTCTCTAGAACTTGTGGTTGCCGCCCCTCTTCTCTCTCTCTCTAGTTTATTTTCGATTTTTCTTGCTTTGGCACCTAGGTCCTCACTCGACCTAGTGTTTAGCTCTGCGACTTCAAGACTCATTCTTAAGTCGTAGTGTTTAAAAGTGCCCACTCACTAATTCCTTTATTTCGAGTGATTTAGTGATAGAAACTTTCGTGGTTGCTCGAGGTGCCGAGGAAAGAAAGAGAGACGTGATGCGAGGGGAGACGAGCGTTGCAACTTTCTAAGAGCTTCTCAAAGATCAAGCTTCAAGAAAGGTTAGTAAACTTCTTAGCTCATATTAGTTTTTAATTACATGTACTTGCACTTGTCTAGGTTAGTAAAAACTGTTTTTACTTGTAAAAGAAAATTTTTAAAATTCCGCCGCTTACCGAAGCGTTAATTATTTTCTTAAACCCTAGATCGATTCCAACATCGGTAACTAGTACAATACTATGTTCCTTTGCTTTGAGATAGGCGGGACAGTTCTTTTTATCGGCCTTGTAAGGTCCCTTCTCAGTTCTAGAGGCGGAGGCTTTGCGCTCAGTAGCATGTGCCTCTCCTTGATTCCTCTTTCTCTTAGTGAGACCTACATCAGTGTGAAGTTCCTCCATAAGCTTGGTAACAGCGTACTCTAGCTTAGTTCATCTTAGAGGTATCAGAAGATGCAGGGAGAGTTTCTAAGATCACATCTATGACATTCTTCCCATCAATCTCAGATCCTAGGATTTCCTTTTTACTCAGATGACTAATGATCAATATCATAAAGTCTCCAACATGAGTCCTAGCCTTCATGCGACAGTTCATAAACTGTTCGACTGCTTTTTGCCTTGATTGATGTTGTCGCAGTTTTTCGGACAACGATTTAGGAGTCGAAGACGGTTAGACCCAAGGCCGGACCGAGTGGTCTCGCCTCGACTCGAGCGTGTCGGACTCGATATCCCGAGTCGTCCCTTAGCTGTGAATGTCCCTTGAGTTCGTCCAAACACCTCCAAATGAGGAATCTGGAGGGTGAATGGGGGCGTGACCGCGCCAAAGGTTGGCTGCCTTTGTACCCTTTAGTCGGGATCAGGTCATGACGTAGTTCAGGGCAAGTGTCGTGGCTGGATCGCGAGCGACGGGTCGGCTGGATCTGCGGCGTCGGTCGGGATGAAAGCTTCGGCGAGCACCAGAGTCGGCCTACGCGCGCCGGGGCCGAACAGGTCTGCAGCGCCGGCGGGGGTCGAGGCTTCGTTGGGCGTCGAGGCTGGATCGCGAGCACCGGGTCGGCTGGATCTGCGGCGTCGGTCGAGATGAAAGCTTCGGCGAGCGCCAGAGTCGGCTTACGCGCGCCGGGGCCGAACAGGTCTGCAGCGCCGGCGGGGGTCGAGGCTTCGGCGGGCGTCGCGGTTGGATTGCGAGCGCCGGGTCGGCCGGATCTGCGGCGTTGGTCGGGATGAAAGCTTCGGCGAGCGCCAGAGTCGGCCTATGCGCGCCGGGGCCGAACAGGTCTGCGGCGCCGGCGGGGTTCGAGGCTTCGGCGGGCGTCGAGGCTGGATCGCGAGCGACGGGTCGGCTGGATCTGCGGCGTCGGTCGGGATGAAAGCTTCGGCGAGCACCAGAGTCGGCCTACGCGCGCCGGGGCCGAACAGGTTTGCAGCGCCGGCGGGGGTCGAGGCTTCGTTGGGCGTCGAGGCTGGATCGCGAGCGCCGGGTCGGCTGGATCTACGGCGTCGGTCGGGATGAAAGCTTCGGCGAGCACCAGAGTCGGCCTACGCGCGTCGGGGCCGAACATGTCTGCAGCGCCAGCGCGGGTCGAGGCTTCGGCGGGCGTCGAGGCTGGATCGCGAGCGCCGGGTCGGCTGCGTTCGTGGCTTCGGAATCTCTGAGAATGAGAAATCGAGTAGAATCAACTTCAGGCCAAGGATGGCATCAAGGGAAGCAGAGAGAAGTCTCAAGTTTTTTCTCATAAGGAATGGTCGCCCTTTCCCTTCAATGAGAGGGGGTATTTATAGTAGTTGGAGGTTGTGTGTTGAGGGACTTGGTGGGGTCCAGCCGAGATGGCTTCAAGAGTGATAAAGAAAATGCTGAGCTCATTGGTGTGGAAAGGATGGTGTTGGGATGATATTATGGTTTATTGGCGGGTCCCAGAAAACAAATAAGCTGAGGTCATTGGTGTGGAAAGTTGGTGTTGGGATGATATCATGGGCTGGTACTTTTCCTTTTTGGCCCTTGGTATGGCAGGGATTTTTCCTTTTCCGTCCCTTGCAGGGCTGGGATTGCCTTCACAATTATTGGGTTGGACTTCCTCCTGAAGGTCGAATCTGGTATGGAGGTCAAGCTGAGGCCGAGGTCGAGCTGAGGCCGAGGTCGAGGCCGAGCTCATGAGGCCGAGGCCGAACTCATGAGGCCGAGGCCGAACTCATGAGGCCGAGGTCGAGCCGAGGCCGAGGTCAAACTCATGAGGCCGAGGCCGAGCTGAGGCCGAGGTCGAGCTCATGAGGCCGATGTCGAGCTCATGAGGCCGAGGTCGAGCTGAGGCCGAGGCCGAACTTATGAGGCCGAGGTCGAGCTGAGGCCGAGGCCGAGCTCATGAGGCCGAGGCCGAGCTGAGGCCGAGCTGAGGCCGAGCTCATGAGGCCGATGTCGAGCTGAGGCCGAGGTCGAGCTCATGAGGCCGAGGTCGATCTGAGGCCGAGGCCAAACTTATGAGGCCGAGGTCGAGCTCATGAGGCCGAGGCCGAGCTCATGAGGCCGATGTCGAGATGTGGCCGAGGTCGAGATGAGGCCGAGGTCGAGCTGAGGCCGAGGCCGAACTTATGAGGCCGAGGTTGATCTGAGGCCGAGGCCGAATTTATGAGGCCGAGGTCGATCTGAGGCCGAGGCCGAACTTATGAGGCCGAGGTCGAGCTGAGGCCGAGGTCGAGCTCATGAGGCCGAGGTCGAGCTGAGGCCGTGGTCGAGCTCATGAGGCCGAGGCCGAGCTGAGGCCGAGGTCGAGCTCATGAGGCCGATGTCGAGCTGAGGCCGAGGCCGAAGTCGAGCTCATGAGGCCGAGGTCGAGCTCATGAGGCCGAGGTCGATCTGAGACCGAGGCCGAACTCATGAGGCCGAGGTCAAGCTCATGAGGCCGAGGCCGAGCTGAGGCCGAGGTCGAGCTCATGAGACCGATGTCGAGCTCATGAGGCCGAGGCCGAAGTCGAGCTCATGAGGCCGAGGTCGAGATGAGGCTGAGGTCGAGCTCATGAGGCCGAGGCCGAGCTCATGAGGCCGAGGTCGAGCTCGCATGGAGGTCGAGGTCGAGCTCATGAGGCCGAGGCCGAGCTCCTGAGGCCAAGGTCGAGCTGAGGACAAGGTCGAGCTCGCCTGGAGGTCGAGCTCGTCTGGAGGTTGAGGCCGAACTCATGAGGCCGAGGCCGAGCTGAGGCTGAGGTCGAGCTCACCTAGGGGTCGAGGTCGAGCTCATGAGGCCGAGGCCGAGCTCCTGAGGCCAAGGTCGAGCTGAGGACGAGGTCGAGCTCGCCTGGAGGTCGAGCTCGCCTGGAGGTTGAGCCTGCGTGGAGGTCGATCCTGCCTGGAGGCCTAGCTCGCCTGGGGGTCGAGCTCGTCTGGAGGTCGAGCGTGCATGGGGGTCGAGCTCGCCTGGAGGTCGAGCCTACCTGGGGGTCGAGCTCGTCTGGAGGTTGATCCTGCCTGGAGGTCGAGCTCGACTTGTCTTAATCCCGGGCTCTACTCTTTGGGCCGGGGTCGCCATGCACCCTTGGTTGAGTTTGGGCCTTGATGTTTTTTGAATGGGGAAAAATCCCACACAACACTTGACGCCTTTGCCCTTCAAACAACTCATGGAGATTGGTGAGCATGTTGGCGGCAGTCTCAATGTCACTATGTTGTTGTTGCAACACATTGTTCATTGATGCTAAGATATAGCACCTCACAATCTCATCGGAGCAGAGCCAGGCCGCCAAGGCGTCTTTGTCCTCTTGAGTTGAATCATTATTCGTCAGAGGAGGACACGGGGTGGTGAGTACCCATTTGTGCTTGGTAAGGATTATGTTGAGGTTATGTTTCGAATCTACGCAGTTTTTGTTTTCGAGTTTGTTCGAGGAAAGGATGAATGAGAGAAGGTTGAGAGAGATAATGCCTATATAAGTTGAAACAAGTTTATGATTAGTCTTTGGTTTAGGATTTAAGTTTTATTTAAGAATTTGATAAAATCCAAAGGTGTTATAAACCAAACGATAATTTACTCCCTCAAGAGAAGGCCGCAAAAAATCTCCATTTATAAGTAAATGACACATCATTAATGCTTAGCCAAGATGTCAATACACCAATTTTGACTAGCCACCTTTTAAATTGGTTTGATCACTCACATCCTTTCGCAGAGCCTCAAGGGAGGATTACTAGGGATTGAGCCTAAGTATGCAACCAATCACTTACTCCAAAAGATTAACTTTGAAAAAAAATCCCCGAAGGGGAGGCCTTGTCATCATCGTCTCACTCTCGGACGTAGCTCATTGAGCAATGATCGAAGCAAAAACGCCTTGGAGTACTCCCATTTAAGAGAGGGACGCAAGAGCGGCTCTTAGTCCCACGTTAATTGCTTCTTTCATTAGTGTTGGGGATCGTGGGTTACAAACAACAAATATAACCCTTCCACTTAGTTTTTGGAGTTGGTACATCGACTCTTATAAGTTCGGAAACGGTTTTCCTTGTTATAGAGCGATAAAGCGGACAACTAGAAGAGAATCCCAGATATTCATGTTCAGAGCAGTATTAGTGCATAAAGGCACAAGGTACATACTCGATCTTTTCCTATTTTCTATTTCGGGAAAGTGTGTGAGGGAAGTGTGAACTTCAACTCACTCGAACACTTGAAAGTTTGAGATTACACATCTTTTTATTTTTCGGCTTGTCTACAAGGAGACATCCCACTCAAATTTTCAAGAGCATATAGATTTTGAACATATGTGATATAGATATAGTTTTGAAAACATTTTGAAAATTTATTTGATTTGGATGACAAAATATTTTTCAAGTTTGAAAGTGAAAACGGTTTTTCAAAATTCAAACTAGTTTTGTAAAAATTCAATTTCAATTAAACTTTCAAAAATCAAAACATTTTAATCTTACACATCATGTTTATAATCTTATAAAAACCATTTTTTCTCAAGAAATTTTTCTCATTAGAGTTCTATAACTCATGGTAGTGGGGCTGAAAATCCGGAATTCTAAAAAACTGGAGTTTCGGAACAGCCGCGCACCTCAGAGTAAAAGCGCCATAACTGGCGGCTCCGATATCCTTTTGACCTGAAACTGGTGGCATTGGACAGAGGACAGACAGAGCGTTAATTTTATTCAAGAATCATTAAATTTCTATTTCTGAGCAGAGAGTTATGCCACTTTTACTGCGGGTTTTACTCCAGCTCGAAGAAAAAGAAATAATTAAAGCTTGGTCCTTTTTAGGTGCGAAAAAGAATCGAGTGTAACGGAACGTTTTATGAAGGTTGTTAAAGCTTTTATTTGTGTTTTATTAGCAAGGTAATAACAAAGCATAAAAGAAATAACAACAAGCATAAAACGATTCAAGTAAAACTAAGAAACTAGTCACAAAATTTTACTCGAAATTTCTCAAACCTTTAAAACACGTTTTTCAATATAAAAAATTAAAAACTTTTAGAACTGATTCTAATGTGTTTTAAAAACATCCCGAACTCATAGAAAATCGACATGATATTTAATTTAGAGGCAAGAGCAATAAATTAAAAAAAAATCTAAGAAATCAATTCTAACTTGTCACAAAATTAGTAAACTTTCGAAAACGATTTTCAAGCTCATAATTTTAAATACATGTACATGCATATCTTTGACCATAGCTCTGATACCATTTGTTGGAATTGATCTAGGGTTTAAGAAAAAGTTTAACGCTTCGTTAAGCGGCGGAATTTTAAAAATTTTCTTTTCAAGTAAAAACAGTTTTTCACTAACCTAGACAAAGAGCAAGTACATATAAATAAAAACAATTATGAGCTAAGAAGTTTACTAACCTTTCTTGAAGCTTGAACTTGGAGAAGCTTTTGGAAAGTTGCAACGCTCGTCTCCCTCGCAGCACGTCTCTCTTTCTTTCCTCGGCACCTCGAGCAACCACGATAGTTTCTATCACTAAATCACTCGAAATAAAAGGAATCAGTGAGTGGGCACTTTTAAACACTACGACTTAAGAACGAGTCTTGAAGTCGCAGAGCTAAACTCTAGGTCAAATGAGGACCTAGGTGCCAAAACAATAAAACGAAATTGACTAGAGAGAGAGAGGAGAGGGGCGGCCAAGTTCTAGAGAGAGAGTCTCTCAAATCTCTTAAACTTGGATGAATGAAAAGTGCGGAATGAGGCTCCTATTTATAGGAGAGGTCTCACCTTCAATAAGGTAGTTTCCTCTTCTATAGAATATCACATATTCAAGAGCCAATTTCCTCTTCTTCCCTTTGAGATACTCGGCCAACACAAGGCTTCTAGAAGCCTTGATTTGTTTCCTATTTTGTTCCATGCCTTGCTTTGTCTCTCTCTTGGCCGAATCCCTTATGCATCGATATGCAAATTTGTTTTCTCTTTTTCTTTTGGCAAGTATCTTGATACATTTATGCACAAAATAATCTCTCCTATTTCTCTATAGGGTAGGCGCCCAAACTCATTCTAGAAGGAGCTTCTAGAAGCTTCTTCATTTGTTCATGACAACATGAGAAAGGCCCATTAAGAATTTTCAATAAAATTCTTATGAAATGAAATTAACTCACAAGGCCCAATTATTTCAATATGGCCGAGTGACATTAAGTCATCAAATGAACTTGTCAAAAAATTTATTGACATCCATTTCATTCTATGTCTCAAAAGGCAAAAATGCCCTTTTGACAATTTTTGTTTTTGTTTTGACTTAGCTTCCAGTTTAACTATTCCTAATCGATGCGATTCGTGACAGTGACCTCATGGATCCAAATGAACAAAGCTTGAGCTAAAATACTTAGACTCAAAAGTTCACAAACCTTTTCCAAGTTTAGCTTAATGTCATCTGACTCCACTAAAGAGTTGACACTGAAAATCTCTCGGTTCAAATGAATTTATTTTCTACTCAAGAATTCAACCTAATTGTAATGAGTGAATCCACAGAATATTATCAGTGTTTACCCTTCATGAATATCATCAGCTAGTCGGGATTTACAAAATTACCATTTTACCCTTCTAGCTGTTATTTCCTCAACTCCTTTGTCGCTTGTGAATAAGTTAGAAACAATGTATTGACAAGGAGCTAACAACTCACATTGTTTCATCCAAAAGAGTAAGGACTCAATTTGGACACTGGCCAGTTCATTTATTCACACTCCAAGGAACAAAGCATGAGGTGATATATATTGCATTTCAGCAATCGTGTACATGAATTCCATATCTATGAGAACTTCACAAAGTTACTCATGACATTCTCACAACTTAGTACTTCACCAATAGGACTTGTTCGGAATCACATAGTGAGTCCGAACTCTGACTTTCTCAAATGAGAATACTAAGGTGTGAAATGACATGTCTCATTTCAGGATTAAGGTAAGCACGATGCAATTCATACGTAGTGACTTCGAGACATAAGAGGTTAAATGGTTTGTTCTTATCTTGTCTCTAGAAGTGCACTGGCCAATTCAGTACCTTCGGGAGATACCTAGAAGAACTATAGAGTCTCCAACTCTCAATGCCTCTTAACCAGACATCATAGATTCTTCTAACAATCATACTGAGGTCAATAGTCCTTTGACCCTTAGATTGTGAATATATCATTTTAAGCAAACTACGAAGAGTTTGTTCATGCAAATCTACATTTGTCTCTTCGTAAGTTGTTTAGTTTGTTTATGGGCTAAAGACTAATGTTTTATCATAAAGTTTCAAACAGACACGGAAGAATGAATGAACGTTTCAACTTTTTATTAATGAATAAGCAATTACAAGCAAGAGTCTTCATGAGACTTTATTACATCAAATGTACAATATAAGGATTACAACTCTTCTTGTGGGCACCATTGACAACAAACTCCCACTTGACTCAAAGAAGATATGTGTAGTCCTTCATGCCTAATCCCTTTCGATGTTGTTCGAAGACCTTGTTCGCTAGGGCCTTTGTGAATGGATCTGTTAGGTTGTCCACCGTTAAGATCTTCTTCACTTCCACGTCTCCGCGTTGCGCGATCTATCGAATCAAATGGTATTTCCTCTCAATATATTTAGAGCGCTTATGGCTTTGAGGTTCCTTTGAGTTAGCGACAGCCCCACTATTATCCCAATAAAGGGTCATGGGCTCGTCGATGTTTGGAACAACTTCCAAATACTTAAGGAATTTTCTAAGCCATACAGCCTCTTTGGATGCTTCACAAGCAGCCACATATTCTGCTTCCATTGTGGAGTCAGCAATGCAAGATTGCTTAATACTCCTCCACACAACAGCTCCACCATTAAGGATGAACACAGATCCCGAAGTGGATTTCCTGGAATTCTTATCCGCTTGAAAATCGGAGTCGGTATATCCCGTCATAGTCAGGTCAGTACCTGAGTATGTAAGCATCAAGTTCCTAGTTCTTCGAAGATACTTAAGAACATGCTTAACAACAATCCAGTGCTCGGGTCTAGGGTTGGATTGGAAACGTCTAACTACGCCAACGGCGAAACAGATGTCAGGTCTAGTGCAAAGCATAGCATAAATGAGGTGTTACCGGCCCGTATCGGCCAGGTAAAGCAGCGACGGCTGCGTTAGCGGCCGTCCTGGGATCCCCCGGCACACGGCCGACCCAAAGCCGGCCTTCGCCCGGCCAGAGCCGTCCCAGGGCCGGCCTTCGCCCGGCCATGGCCGGCCTTCGCAATCACGGCCGACCCAGGGCCGGCCATCGCCTCCACGGCCGACCCAGGGCCGGCCTTTGCCCGGCCATGGCGGACCCAGGGCCGGTCTTCGCCACCACGGCCGACCCAGGGCCGGCCTTCGCCTCCAAGGCCGACCCAGGGCCGGCCTTTGCCCGGCCATGGCCGACCCAGGGCCGGCCTTCGCCACCACGGCCGACCCAGGGCCGGCCTTCGCCTTCATGGCCGACCCAGGGCCGGCCTTCGCCACCACGGCCGACCCAGGGCCGGCCCTCACCTCCACGGCCGACCCAGGGCCGGCCCTCGCCTCCACGGCCGACCCAGGGCCGACCTTTGCCACCACGGCCGACCCAGGGCCGGCCTTCGCCACCACGGCCGACCCAGGGCCGGCCTTCGCCTCCACGGCCGACTGAGGGCCTGCCTTAGTCTCCACGGCCGACCCAGGGTCGGTCTTCGTCTCCACGGCCGACCCAGGGCCGGCCTTCGCCACCACGGCCGACCCAGGGCCGGCCTTCGGCCAAGGGGATGCCCAAAACGCCCCTTGGTTGCCTATAAATACCGGGGTCCTTCCCCTGGTCCAGGTAATCCGAATTTGAGTATTGAAAGGCTGTCGAACTCGTACCTCGCTCGTTTCTCTCAACTCTCGGCCTCTAGACACCTAACTCTCTACAATCTACCTCAACCCTACTAATGTTGAGCGTCGGAGAGGTAAACAGAGGCAACCCCTCTGTTTCCCCTTTGTAGTTCATCGTTACCTTCTCTTGCAGGACGAACGACGGACGAGCAAACACCAATCATAGCTAACGGAAGACTCGGGATACCGAGTCCGATACGCTTAAGCCTGAACGCGACCACTTGGTCCGGCCTTGGGTCGAACCGTTTGGGGCTTCTAAATAATGTCCGAAAAAAGCGACAACATTTTGGCGCTAGAAGGAGGGGGGGCACCGGCTTTAGCACTCTCTCCCTTCCGTTCCTCACCTTCACTACGTCTACGACTCTCGAGAGAGCAGTCACATTCCCACGACCTCCGCTGGCACTCGAGCGACGAGCTCGAGGTACGGTCTCCGAAGCCTCGCTCACCGTCTTGAAGGACAACCTCGTGATAACGAGAGCCAGCCCCAAGACCCGACGAACGACCCCGAGGCAGCGCTCCGAGAGGACACGGCTCGGCGGCTCGCGGAGCTTCTAGACCGTCCCGGCGTCGACGGCTCGCTCATTACCGATCTCCTCGGCTACGACGTCGAGGATAGGTCCGCCCGAGATGACTCCAATCCCGACTATGTGGGGGAGTTAAGGACTGATGAGGCAACACCAAGCCTCGCCCCGTCGCGGTCCGAGAGGGCGAGCAGCGACTTGGCCAGACCGGCGCGGTAGCAGGCGCGCTCATATTCCCGGGGATTCGCCCCTTCGGTTTCAAGAGGCGGCCAGACACGGCCCCTCGCCGAGGAGAGAGCGACTCTGGTGGACGATGGGGCCGATAGCCGAAGCGCTCGCCGGACGGTCCGACCAAGGGTGACCTCGCCCCACCGAGCGACAAGCGTGGACCTTAGAGAACGCCTGACGGCGTAGAGAAATTCCCGATGGGAGGATCTCCGCCAAAGGCTCAATTCTCGGAGGGACGCTCTCCCCGCCGTGACTCTCGGCCGCCCTCAGGCCAACGCCGGGGACCAAGCATCCAACGAGCGCCAACATGCGACTCACGCGGTCCCGGCGATCAGCCCAACTAATGGGCTTGACATAGTCACGATGATTCAGAACTTCCAAAACCAAATCATCCAGATGAGGGAATCGGGGAGGCAAAGGCCTTACGGAGGGATCGAGGAGTCATACTCTCCCTTCGCCGCTCAAATCCTTGCGCAGCCTTGCGTGGGGAACTTCAAATTGCCGTCCATCCCTCCCTATGATGGACGGACCGACCCAAACTTCCACATTCAACACTACGAGACGTGGATGACGATGCAAGGGTAGGCGGACGCCACTCTCTGTCAAGCCTTCAGCCTGACCCTCACGGGGTCGGGGTTTGAGTGGTTCCAAAGTCTGAGGCCGGGAAGCATCTCGTCTTTCCGGGCCTTACGAGAGGCTTTCCTTGCTCGATTCGCCACTCTTGTGGCACAAAAGAAGTCAAAGACCCACCTCCTCCCCATCCGGCAGGGGAGAGACGAAACGTTGAGGCAGTACCTCGCTCGCTTCACCGAGGAGTCTCACAAGGTCGAGGGGTTCGATGACAAGGATGCCATCACGACAATCACCGAGGGAGTTCGCACGAGCGACTTCCTCAAGTCCATTGTCGGAAAAGTCCCGAGAGACATGGCGGAGCTAATGTCGAGAGCCCGCACGAATATGGGAATCGAGGACTACCTCGATGGCCGAGACGGCCGGAAGTCAGGGGGACAAGGTAGTCGCCGCCGTGACGACCAAGACGGAGATCGTCCCAACCCTCGAAAGAAGAGGAACAAGGGAAGCCAGGCCCCTAACGGTCGCTCCCTCCCCGGGACGAGGTTGTCACACGTCGATAGCTTCCGAAAGTTCTCGACGTTCACCCCTCTGAACACTCCGCAAGAGCGGATCCTAGCTCTGCACCGCGACAAGCTAGGAAGTCCGACTCTTCTCACAAAGGATCCCGCGAAGAGGGATCGAAACAAGTTCTGCGAGTACCACCAAGATCACGGGCATCTGACGTCCGAATGTAACCAGCTCAAACGTCAGATCGAGGCCCTGATTCAGGATGGGAAGTTAAAAGAATATGTCCTGAGAACGGTCGGGACGGCCGCGGCGCACGGAGATCGCCCGCAGCAAGAGAGGAAGGGTCCGGCGACGGTGACCATCACGGACCGAGCAGCAATCAAAGAACCAGAGAGCTCACAACTACACACCGTGGGCTCGATCATGGGTAGTCCGGAATTCGGAGACTCGGTCACACAAAGGAAGAAGTACGTGCGCGAAGTTTCCCAAGGGGAAATAGCGCACTACATCAACCACACGTATGAGGCTCCTCCCCCGACCCCGTTCGAGTCTATGTTCTTCACTGGCCAAGAGGCGGCGCGAGTCCTCCACCCGCACAATGACTCGATAGTCGTCTCGGCCCCGGTCGCCAACAACCTCGTCCGGAGAATCTTAATCGACAATGGAAGCTCCGCCGACATAATCTTCAAGTCGGCGCTAGACAGGATGAAGCTATCCGGGATGAGACCGACCCCGATCTCGACTCCACTCTTCGGCTTCTCCGGGGAGATGGTCATGACAGAGGGAACCATCGACCTCCCGGTCACCTTCAGGACACCGGGGGGGCTCGAGGTCACCCATATCGTGTCGTTCATGGTCGTGGACCAGCCCTCAGCTTACAACATCATAATCGGCCGCCCGACCCTCAACCGATTGAAGGCCATTACCTCCACTTACCACCTGATGATGAAATTCCTGAGTGACAAGGGAATAGCCATGATGTTGGGAGACCAATTGATGACAAGAATGTGTTACATTCAAGGCGTGGACGGGAAAGAAAAGGGAAAGATGGTGAGCACCGTCTTCCAACTCGGGGACAAGCTCCCATGCAAGGTAGAGGAAGGAGGCACCTTCGGAGAGCTGGACCAAAGGGACGATGTCGAGCGTCGAAAGGTGGAGACACCGAACGACCTCGTTCCCTTCGTGTTGGACGATGCCAAGCCTGACCAAGTAGTCAAGGTAGGCGCCCAACTCCCATCCAAGGTCCGAACACAACTCGCCACCTTCCTCCGCGAGTTCAAAGATGTCTTTGCGTGGACACACGCCGACATGCCGGGGATCGACCCCGAGATAATGGTTCACCGTCTCAATGACGACAAGAGAGTAACTGAGCGCGTTCAACCGCGACGGGCGTTCAGTGGAGAGAGGTACCAAGCCATTGGTGAAGAAGTTGACAAACTTCTCGCCGCCGATTTCATCAGGGAGGCGGAGCACCCCAAGTGGGTGTCCAATGTGGTGATGGTCAAGAAGCCAAACGGGAAGTGGCGGATCTGTATCGACTACAAAGATCTCATCAAAGCCTGCCCGAAAGACAGCTTCCCTCTCCCGAGGATCGAGCAACTTGTGGACGCCACGACGGGCCACGAGTTGTTGAGCTTCATGGACGCCTACTCGGGCTACAATCAGATCCGCATGCACGAGCCGGATCAGATCAAGACCACCTTTGTTACGAACCGCGGGCTCTATTGCTATAAGGTCATGCCTTTTGGCCTCAAAAACGCGGGAGCTACGTACCAAAGGTTGGTGAACCGAATGTTCGCCAATCAAATTGGAAAAACTATGGAGGTCTACGTGGACGATATGCTCGTCAAAAGCCTCAAGGCCCACGACCACGTTCGAGACCTTAGAGAGATATTCACGATCCTACGACTGTTGTCAATGGTGCCCACAAGAAGAGTTGTAATCTTTATTTTATACATTTGATGTAATAAAGTCTCATGAAGACTCTTGCTTGTAATTGCCTATCTATTCATTAATAAAGTTGAAACGTTCATTCATTCTTTCTTTGTTTGAAGCTTTATGATAAAACCTTAGTCTTTTAGTCCATAAACAAACTTAACAACTTACGAAGAGACAAATGTAGATTTGCATGAACAAACTCTTCGTAGTTTGCTTAAAACGATATATTCGCAATCTTAGGGTCAAAGGACTATTGACCTCAGTACGATTGTTAGAAGAATCTATGATGTCTGGTTATGAGGCATTGAGAGTTGGAGACTCTATAGTTCTTCTAGGTATCTTCCGAAGGAACTGAATTGACCAGTGCACTTCTAGAGACAAGATCAGAACAAACCATTTAACCTCTTATGTCTCGAAGTCACTATGTATGAATTGCATCATGCTTACCTTAATCCTGAAATGAGACATGCCATTTCACACCTTAGTATTCTCATTTGAGAAAGTCAGAGTTCGGACTCACTATGTGATTCCGAACAGGGCCTATTGGTGAAGTACTAAGTTATGAGTATGTCATGAGTAACTTTGTGAAGTTCTCATAGATATGGAATTCATGTACAAGATTGCTGAAATGCAATGTATGTCACCTCATGCTTTGTTCCTTGGAGTGTGAATAAATGAACTGGCCAGTGTCCAAATTGAGTCCTGACTCTTTTGGATGAAACAATGTGACTTGTTAGCTCCTCGTCAATACATTGTTTCTAACTTATTCACAAGCGACAAAGGAGTTGAGGAAATAACAGCTAGAAGGGTAAAGTGGTAATTTAGTAAATCCCGACTAGCTGATGACATTCATGAAGGGTAAACATAGATAATATTCAGTGGATCCGCTCATCATAATTAGGTCGAATTCTTGAGTAGAAAACAAATTCATTTGAACCGAGAGATTTTCAGTGTCAGCTCTTTAGTGGAGTCAGTTGGCATTAAGCTAAACTTGGAAAAGGTTTGTGAACTTTTGAGTCCAAGTGTTTAGCTCAAGCTTTGTTCATTTGGGTCCATGAGGTCACTGTCACGAATCACATCGATAGGAATAGTTAAACTGGAAGCTAAGTCAAAACAAGAACGAAAATAGTCAAAAGGGTATTTTTGTCTATTGAGACAAAGGATGAAATGAATGTCAATAAATTTTTTGACAAGTTCATTTGATGACTTAATGTCACTCGGCCATGACTTGATCATTGGGCCTTGTGAATTAATTTCATTTCATAAGAATTTTATTGAAAATTCTAAATGGGCCTTTTCTTATGTTGTCATGAACAAGTGAAGAAAATTCTAGAAGCCTTTTCTAGAAGATTATGGGCGCCTACCCTATAGAGAAATAGGAGTGTTTATTTTGTGCATAAATGTATTTAGATACTTGCCAAAAGAAAAAGAGGAAACAAATTTCCCACACATGCATGGGGAATTTCGGCCAAGTGAGAAAAGGGCAAGCCAAGGAACAAAAAAGGAAACAAATCCAAGCCTCTAGGAGGCAGCCTTGGGCGCCGAAGATAGAATGGGAAATAAAGGATTTTTGCTCATGAATATGTGATATTCTATAGAAGAGGAAACTACCTTAATGAAGGTAAAACCTCTCCTATAAATAGGAGCCCCATTCCTCACATTTCATTCAATCCAAGTTTAAGAGATTTGAGAGACTCTCTCTCTCTAGAACTTTGGCCGAAAATCCTCTCTCTCTCTCTCTCTAGTTTATTTTCGATTTTTTCTTGTCTTGGCACCTAGGTCCTCACTCGACCTAGTGTTTAGCTCTGCGACTTCGAGACTCGTTCTTAAGTCGCAGTGTTTAAAAGTGCCCACTCACTGATTCCTTCTTTTCGAGTGATTTAGTGATAGAAACTTTCGTGGTTGCTCGAGGTGCCGAGGAAAGGAAGAGAGACGTGCTGCGAGGGGAGACGAGCGTTGCAAACTTTCCAAAAGCTTCTTCAAAGTTCAAGCTTCAAGAAAGGTTAGTAAACTCTTAGCTCATATTGGTTTTTAAATACATGTACTTGCTTCTTTGTCCAGGTTAGTAAAAACTGTTTTTACTTGAAAAGAAATTTTTTAAAATTCCGCCGCTTCCCGAAGCGTTTAATCTTTTTCTTAAACCCTAGATCAATTCCAACAACGACGCTACAGGATGAAGCTCAACCCCAATAAGTGCGCTTTTGGGGTCGAGTCCGGAAAATTCTTGGGCTACATGGTTAGCCGCCGCGGGATCGAGGCTAACCCTGAGAAGATTAGGGCGATCTTAGAGATGAGGTCGCCGCAAAAAGTCAAAGAAGCTCATAGCTTGACGGGAAGGATCGCCGCCCTGACGCGATTCGTTTCCAAGGCCACCGATAGGTGCCAACCGTTTTTCAAGGCACTGAAGAACACTGACGGGTTTGTATGGACGGGGGATTGCGAGGAAGCGTTCCGCGAAATGAAAGCCTATTTCACCTCCCCCCGTTCCTCGCAAAACTAAAAGACGGTGAGACCTTGTATGTCTACCTCACGGTTTCCGATAAGGCCGTGAGCGCAGTTCTCATACGCGAAGAAGACAAGGTGCAATGGCCGGTCTACTACGTTAGCAAGGCGCTCCTTGACGCCGAGACCCGATACCCGGAAATCGAAAGATTGTCCCTCGCCCTTGCCGTGAGCGCGAGGAAACTTCGGCTCTACTTCCAAGCGCACCCCATCGTGATACGCACGGGACACCCCATCGAGAAGGCCCTGCAAAAAGGGACCTCCTCTCGAATGGCTATATGGTTCCAAGAGCTGGGCGAGTACGGGGTCGAGTTCCAACCGAGAACAGCCATCAAGGGCCAGTCCCTCGCCGACTTCATAGCCGAGTTCACGAGCGCACCCTCAACCGACGAGGGGGACAAAGATAGTGAGAACGAGGAAGACAAGGAGAACGAGGAGAACGAACGCAACAGGCTGTCGAAGAAGAGGACCAACGGCCCTATAGGGCCGGTCTGGGACTTGCACGTGGATGGCGCGTCAAACGCCCGGGGGGCTGGCGCCGGCGTTGTGCTCACAAATCCCGATAGGGAAAAACTGAGATACGCCCTGCGGTTCAAGTTCAAGGCTTCCAACAACGAGGCAGAGTACGAGGCTCTGATCGTTGGCTTGGAGCTGGCGAACAAGCTAGGCGTCCGAAACCTGCGCGTCCACTGCGACTCGCAGTTGATTGTGAACCAGGTTAAGAGCGACTACGCCGCTAAAGAGCCAAACATGATCGCGTACTTGTCCAAAACCCAAAAGAACCTAGAGGCCCTGTCATGGTTCGAGATCGTCCAAGTTCCCCGAGAGGCGAACATTGACGCTGACGCCCTAGCACGCCTTGTGTCTGGCATAGACGAGGATGGAGAAGGCAGCGTCCCGATAGAAGTGTTGACCCGACCCTACATCTCGAGAGGCGACGTAGGGGTGGTTAGCGAGACTCCGCCTCCCTCATGGATGACGCCACTCGTGGAATTCCTTAAGTAAGGAGTCGTCCCCGAAAACAAAGAAGAGGCCAAAAAACTGAGAAGCTTGGTGCCGAAGTACACAATGAGGGAGGACAGCCTGTTCAAGAGAGGCTACTCCATGCCCCTTCTCCGCTGCTTGACCGAGGCGAAGAAAGCGCTCCGCGAGGTGCATGAGGGGGTGTGCGGGAACCACGCCGCCGGACAATCGTTGGCATTGAAGCTCCTAAGGCTCGGATATTTTTGGCCTACCTTGAAAAAGGACTCCCACGAGTGGGCCAAAAAGTGCGACAAATGTCAAAGGTTCGCCCACATCCCGCGCCAAGCGCCGGCCCCATTATGCCCGATCGTTGTGCCGCGACCCTTCGCGAAATGGGGAATCGACCTCATCGGTGAGCTACCCACAGCCCCGAGGCAGTATAAGTATGTGATTGTGGCAATCGACTATTTCACGAAGTGGGTAGAGGCCAAACCGCTAGCAAAGATCCCTAAGGCGAACACGACGAGCTTCATCTGGAAGAACATTATCTGCCGCTTCGGGATCGCCGCGTCAATTGTGACCGATAACGGAAAACAATTTGACAACTCGTGCCTCCGAGAAATGTGCGAACAATTGGGAATAAGCAAGACTTTCTCTTCTCCCCGCCATCCACAGGCCAACGGTCAAGTCAAGGTGATCAACAAAACGATCAAGGAAAACCTGAAGAAGAAGCTGGAAGAAAGAAAGGGGGCTTGGGCCGACGAGCTTCCCATGGTCTTGTGGGCGTACCGGACCACCGCACGAAACGCCGACCGGTGAAACCCCTTTCGCTCTCACGTTCAGCGTCGAGGCCGTGGTACCTGTGGAGACCAAGCTACCGACCCTGCGAATTGAGGAGTATGAAGAAGCCGCCAACGACGGTGTAATCAGGCTTGAGCTGGACCTCATAGATGAGAAAAGGGCGGACGCACTCTCCCGCCTCGCCGCACAAAAGAGGAAGGTCGACAAGTACTACAACTCCAAGATCAAGCTGTGGAAGTTCGCCGACGGGAGCCTCGTCGTTAGAAGGGTGTTCCAAAACACCAAGGTGCAAGGCGCGGGAGTTCTGGGCCCCACCTGGGAAGGCCCGTACCGTGTGTGCCGAGCCATCCACAACGGCACTTACGAGCTCGAGAACCTGGAGGGACTCGTATTCACGCACCCGTGGAATGCGGAGCACCTTCGACAATACTATCAATAAATTTTGGTTCTCGCTCGCCCTATGTTTTGTTATCTTCATCTCGTTTTCAATTTTAGCAAAAGACAATTTCAAATGTCGAGTACGGCCAACGGCCTGGGAATGTAATTTTTTTTTTGTTTCAACATTATGATGGAGTTACATTTCGCTTCGAAACTTTTACCCTATTGTATTATAATTTCTAGTCTCCTCTACGAGTACACAAGAAACTCGGGGGGCTAATCTAATGAAGATAAAATAAGGGTAACATGCTCATTTTTCGTGCGACGCACTCGCGCAATGCCACGTTTCACGCACCAAAAAGTAGCGAAACATCAACAAGTCGGATCCGCGCACCGGACCTCCGACCCTCGCGCGACGCTCTCGCACGATTCCACGCCCTGCACACCGATAGGCAGCGGGGCACCGGTGGATCGCGTCTGCGCACCGGACCGTCGATCCCGACAGTCAAAACCCTAAACGTGACACGCATACCAATAGGTACCACGCTCACTGGGAACTGCGTCTACAACTGGCCCGTTTCGACGCATAGTGCGCACACCGATAGGTAGCGCGCTCGTCGGAAGATGGGCGCGACAGCCACCCAGCTCGCACCCACCGATAAGCAGCGAGTCACCAATGGATGGCAGAGGGTCGCACCCGCCAGACGAAACTGGTCTAGCCAGCGTCCGCGGGAAACTTCGCCGCCAAATGCGGCAGTAAGCCGTGCAAGCCGGTTACGCTGGATATAGTAAACCGGGTTCGTGAGACACGCACTAAACAGGTTGCGCAAATCGATTACGCTAAGCATAGCAAGTCGAGAAAATAAGACGCATAATCAATACGAAAAGCTTGAACCAAAGCCGACAATGTCAAGTAATGTACGAGAGTACGACAAACGTCAAACGAAAGAAAGGCGTACCGGACATCCGAAAGAAAGCGTAAAGCGAGTGCTAAACAAGTGCGCGGAAGATAAAATAAAATTGGCTATTCCGAGCCATAGTCAATCTGCTCCTCATCATCCTCGGGGCGGGGGCGCCGGACCCGCCTGGGGCTTCTCCGTCAAATTGTCGGTTCGTCGACTGAGCGGCCTCTGCAGGAACTTGAGGGCGCAGGTCGTCCTCCTGTGGCTCATCGTCCAGAGGAGGGAACATGGCGTTGAAGAAGGAAAAGGTGGTTCCGCGAGATACGTTCTCCTTCGCGGTCACGTCTCGGACCCGTATGGCTGCCTCGTAACGAGCCACCTCCAACGCAAGGTCCCAGTCGTCCTCCAAGTCCGTCTTGGATCGCACGGCGTCGTCCTTCTCCTCGACGAGGGCCTGTACCTCCGCCCGCAAGGTGTCCCTCTCCCTCTCGGCCTTGACCCGGGAGATCTCGCTCGCCTACAGTCGAGCATGGACGATGCTCAACTCCTCGTCCCTACTCGAAAGCGCCGCCTGGAGCTTCTTCGTCTCCCCTAAGAAGGTGTCGGCCGCGTGCTCCACCTTCTCCCGAGATGCCTGCTCTGCCATGCGGAGCGATTTCTCGACCGCCGACTCCTCGTGAGCCCGCTTCAGCTCCTCCTCGAGTGCTTGAAACTCTCGGGCGGTGCGAACCCCCGCTAGAGCGGCAACATGGGCGGCCGCCGTGCTCTCCCTGTCCTTTTCCATGATTTGCATACGCCGCAGCAGGTCCCGGAGAATGTGGTCGCTTCGCTCTTGGCGCGCGAGCATCTGTGGGAACAAGTGATACACGCATAATCGGAATAAGCATAACGATTACGCATAAGACGAGCAAACGATTCGTACCTTTCGGGCGTCGCCGACCCCGTTCTGGAAGTGCTCAAGATCGCTTATCGTCAGCAGACCCTTGAAGTCCCGCAAAGAGGTTCCAAGGATCCCTCGGGAGCACTGATCCCTCAGCTCCACCGCCTCCGCTAGGTGTTGTCAATGGTGCCCACAAGAAGAGTTGTAGTCTTTATTTTGTACATTTGATGTAATAAAGTCTCATGAAGACTCTTGCTTGTAATTGCCTATCTATTCATTAATAAAGTTGAAACGTTCATTCATTCTTTCTTTGTTTGAAGCTTTATGATAAAACCTTAGTCTTTTAGTCCATAAACAAACTTACCAACTTACGAAGAGATAAATGTAGATTTGCATGAACAAACTCTTCGTAGTTTGCTTAAAACGATATATTCGCAATCTTAGGGTCAAAGGACTATTGACCTCAGTATGATTGTTAGAAGAATCTATGATGTCTGGTTATGAGGCATTGAGAGTTGGGGACTCTATAGTTCTTCTAGGTATCTTCCGAAGGTACTGAATTGACCAGTGCACTTCTAGAGACAATATAAGAACAAACCATTTAACCTCTTATGTCTCGAAGTCACTATGTATGAATTGCATCATGCTTACCTTAATCCTGAAATGAGACATGCCATTTCACACCTTAGTATTCTCATTTGTGAAAGTCAAAGTTCGGACTCACTATGTGATTCCGAACAAGGCCTATTGGTAAAGCACTAAGTTGTGAGTCTGTCATGAGTAACTTTGTGAAGTTCTCATAGATATGGAATTCATGTACAAGATTGCTGAAATGCAATGTATGTCACCTCATGCTTTGTTCCTTGGAGTGTGAATAAATGAACTGGCCAGTGTCCAAATTGAGTCCTGACTCTTTTGGATGAAACAATGTGACTTGTTAGCTCCTCGTCAATACATTGTTTCTACCTTATTCACAAGCGACAAAGGAGTTGAGGAAATAACAGCTAGAAGGGTAAAATGGTAATTTAGTACATCCCGCCTAGCTGATGACATTCATGAAGGGTAAACATAGATAATATTCAGTGGATCCGCTCATCATAATTAGGTCGAATTCTTGAGTAGAAAATAAATTCATTTGAACCGAGAGATTTCCAGTGTCAGCTCTTTAGTGGAGTCAGTTGGCATTAAGCTAAACTTGGAAAAGGTTTGTGAACTTTTGAGTCCAAGTGTTTACCTCAAGCTTTGTTCATTTGGGTCCATGAGGTCACTGTCACGAATCACATCGATAGGAATAGTTAAACTGGAAGCTAAGTCAAAACAAGAACGAAAATAGTCAAAAGGGTATTTTTGTCTTTTGAGACATAGGATGAAATGAATGTCAATAAATTTTTTGACAAGTTCATTTGATGACTTAATGTCACCCGGCCATGACTTGATCATTGGGCCTTGTGAATTAATTTTATTTCATAAGAATTTTATTGAAAATTCTTAATGGGCTTTTCTCATGTTGTCATGAACAAATGAAGAAGCTTCTAGAAGCTCCTTCTAGATGAGAATAGGCGCCCATAATACCCAAGGAAAGAGAAAATATTGTGTGCATAAATGTATCAAGATACTTGCCAAAAGAAAAAGAGGAAACAAATTTCCTATGCTTGCCATAAGGAAATTCGGCCAAACAAGCCAAGAGAAAGTCAAAGGCATGGAATAAAAGAGGAAACTAATCCCTTGTGGATGTGCATGAGGTGGGCACCTATGTTGATAGGAATGGGTAATAAAAGATTGCTCATAAAGACTTGGAAAATAAGAGGAAACTACTTCTTTCCAAGGCCAACCCTTCTCCTATAAATATTACCCTCATTCCTCTCATTCTATTCATTCAACATAAGTTAGAGATTGAGAGACTCTCTCTCTAGACATTGTTGGCCGAACTCCTCTCTCTCTCTCTCTTTCTAGTTTATTATCGATTTTTCTTGTTTTGGCACCTAGGTCCTCACTCGACCTAGTGTTTAGCTCTGCGACTTCGAGACTCGTTCTTAAGTCGTAGTGTTTAAAAGTGTCCACTCACTGATTCCTTTATTTCGAGTGATTTAGTGATAGAAACTTTCGTGGTTGCTCGAGGTGCCGAGGAAAGAAAGAGAGACGTGCTGCGAGGGGAGACGAGCGTTGCAAACTTTCCAAAAGCTTCTTCAAAGTTCAAGCTTCAAGAAAGGTTAGTAAACTTCTAGCTCATATTGGTTTTTAATTACATGTACTTGCACTTGTCTAGGTTAGTAAAAACTGTTTTTACTTGTAAAAGAAAATTTTTAAAATTCCGCCGCTTACCGAAGCGTTAATTATTTTCTTAAACCCTAGATCGATTCCAACACTAGGAGCATCGAATCCATGCTATTCGGCACCGCCGATGTATGGGCGCGCTTGTGGCCGGAGGGTGACCCGAAGAAGGTCGACGACAGCGGTCGTTTGGAGGAAGTGATCACCTCGTTCCTCGCCCGCGATGCCGACCCTTCACGGTGAGCCTCAGCTCGTGGACGAGGCACTGTCGCAGCTTCGGCGGAGGGTGCCACTCTCGGCACTCGTGCGCGCGATCGATGTCGGGTCATGGTATCTGCAAAAGAAAAAGATCGTCACTCGGTTAAAACGCGACAATAAGCATAACACAACGAAAAATACGATAACGAAGGCGTATGAATGGCTAGTACCCCCCTCGTCGGGGGAAGGGGCGGATGAACCCCCCACCTCGGATTCAGGATCCTCCACAACCTCCGCGCCGAGACCAAAGCGTGGAGGAGCCTCGTCGCCAGGCACGAACCTCGCAGTCCTTGCCATAACGTCTGGGGACTCGAAGAGTGATCCTTGCCGTCTCGACTCCGGGACCGCCCTGATCACCGAGTCGAGCTCGGAGTCCTCGACGTCACTTACCGGTGGAAAATCGGCCGTGGGACCAAAGGTGCGAGGCGCCGCCCCGAATGCTGACTCAGACACCCACACCCAGGGGTACCTGTGCTTCGAAGTGACCCTGGTGACGATGGCTAGGCACTTCCGATGTGATACTAGGTAGGAGCCCGGCCTCCCGGGGACCCCTCGCACCGTTATGATGTCCTGAATGTCATCCACGGTGACGGCCCTCTTCTTTGCTCGATAGAGCATCATATGGCACGCCGCGACCACTCGATAAAAGAACGGGGACATCTGCGAAGCGTGTACCCCTAATCGAGTCAACAACTCTTGGATGACCGGTTGGAAAGGCAACCTCAATCCCCCACGAAGACTCGCCTCATGGACTGCGGGACGCCCCCTTCTCGGGCGAGTCGGAAGGTCGTCGGGTAATGGCCGTAGGATCGGCACGGACTCCGGGATGCTGTAGCGCTTCCTCAGGCTCTTAAAGCTGATAATCGAGAGCGAACTCGGGACGTCAACGCCGCCGTAGGTGTGACGTGACGGCTTGATGAATCGCTCAAGCGCTCGGCGTTAGGAGCGTCGCTCAGGCAAGAGGTGACCCCTTCACGGCCGCCCACTCGAGCCGGGCAGCTCCTCTCGGCCCCGGCATGGTTGCCCGAGCGCGCGGCCGGCTGCCGGCCGGCCGGGCCGCCACCGTCAGGCTGGCCCAGCCCTTGGCCAGCCGTGCTCCCTCTTGGGCACACGTCCAACCCGAGGACCCAGCCCGTCTCCTATCTGGGTGGCTCCTCCACTCGCAGGCCCGGCCCAAGCGGCCCCCGGCCTTCAGCGGGCTCGCTCGCACTGCCCGGGCGTTCTTCCTCACCGGCGCGCCTGGTGACCATACAGACGGCCCCACTCGGCCGAATGGGGGCTCCCTCGGCGCTGGGGTTGACCCAGACAGCGCCGCCCCTGGGCAAGGCGCCCTCCCCGGCGTCGCCCCCCTCCGGCGCGTCTCCTCCAGCGCCGGCCGCTCCCGGCGCGACCTTCCCCGGCATGCGCGCTCAGCCCAGGCCACCTGTAGGCGGTTAGGCGTTGTTCCCCGGCCTGGGCGGGTCTTCCCCGACGCCTCCAGCGCTGCCGGCGCCGCCCTGGGCCAAGGTGCCTCCTCCAGCACGTGGGCCGTCCCTGGCGTCCACCTGCCAGCGCTGGTCGTCTCCGGCACGCGCGCCGACCCAGAGCCGGCCTTCGCCTGGCCACAGCCGACCCAGGGCCGGCCTTCGCCTCCACGGCCAACCCAGGGCCGGCCTTCGCCACCACGGCCGACCCAGGGCCGGCCTTCGCCACCACGGCCGACCCAGGGCCGGCCCTCGCCTCCACGGCCGACCCAGTGCTGTCCCTCGCCACCACGGCCGACCCAGGGCCGGCCTTCGCCACCACGGCCGACCCAGGGCCGGCCATCGCCACCACGGCCGATCCAGGGCCGGCCTTCGCCTCCACGGCCAACCCAGGGCCGGCCTTCATCTCCACGACCGACCCAGGGGCGGCCTTCGTCTCCACGGCCGACCCAGGGGCGGCCTTGGTCTTCACGGCCAACCCAGGGCCGGCCTTCGCCACCACGGCCGACCCAGGGCCGGCCTTCGCCACCACGGCCGACCCAGGGCCGGCCTTCGCCTCCACGGCTGACCCAGGGCCGGCCTTCGCCACCACGGCCAACCTAGGCCCGGCCTTCGTCACCACGGCCGACCCAGGGCCGGCCTTCTTCTCCACTGCCGACCCAGGGCCGGCCTTCGACCAAGGGGATGCCCAAAACGCCCCTTGGTAGCTTATAAATACCGGGGTCCTTCCACTTGTCCAGGTAATCCGAATTTGAGTACTGAAACGCTGTCGAACTCGTACCTCTCTCGTTTCTCTCAAGTCTCGGCCTCTAGACACCTAACTCTCTACAATCTACCTCAACCCTACTAATATTGAGCGTCGGAGAGGTAAACAGAGGCAACCCCTCTGTTTCCCCTTAGTAGTTCATCGTTACCTTCTCTTGCAGGACGAACGACGGACTAAGGAAACACCAATCACAGTTAAGGGAAGACTCGGGATACCGGGTCCAACACGCTCAAGCCCGAACGCGACCACTTGGTCCGGCCTTGGGTCGAACCGTTTGGGGCTTCTAAATAGTTGTCCGAAAAACAGCGACAACATGATGCTTCCTACGGCAGAGGCGTAAGGAATTTTCCTCATGTCTTCAATCTCTTGTGGAATCTTGGGAGACTGGTCCTTACAGAGTGAGACTCCATGCCTAACAGGGTGTATTGCCGTTCTTGGAGTCTTGCATCGAGAAGCGATCCATCACCTTATCAATGTAAGATGCTTGAGAGAGCAACAGGGTCCGGTTTTTCCTATCTCGAAAGATTTGGATCCCCAGAATGTCGAATTGCTTTGCTAACCAGACCTTAACCTCAGATAATTTACCCACATCGTTACCTATGAGTAATATATCATCGACATATAGTACCAGAAACACAACTTTGCCTTCGTGTATTAGCTTGTAAACACAAGGCTCATCTATTGACTGTTCAAAGCCGAAGCTCTTTACAGTTTCATCGAATATAATATTCCATGACCTAGATGCTTGCTTTAATCCATAAATGGACTTAAGCAACTCACAAACCTTGGTCTCTTGACCTTCTTCCACGAAACCGTCTGGTTGAGCCATGTAAATGCGCTCGTCAAGATTGCCATTCAGGAAGGTTGTCTTGACATCCATTTGCCAGATCTCATAGTCGAGAGCTGCAGCTATGGATAGGAGTATGCGGATGGATTTAAGCATCGCGACTGGCGAGAAGGTTTCTTCATAGTCAATCCCTTCTTGTTGGGTATAACCCTTTGCCACAAGTCGTGCTTTGAACGTCTCGACGTTCCCATCAGGACCCCTTTTCTTCTTGTATATTCACTTACACCCTCGGGTTTAATCCCTTCAGGAAGGTCTACAAGTTTCCAGACTTTGTTGGCATACGTCGAGTGCATTTCAACTTTCATGGCGTCAAGCCAAAGGTTTGATTCAGAACAAGCCATCGCTTGGCTATAGGAAACAGGATCATCCATGTTGGAGACGGCTACGAGAGAGTCTCCATAAGACATGTACCTGTCAGGCTTTTGAGTAGCCATCCCACTACGTCGAAGTACTACTTAACGAGATTATGATGAGTTAGGTTGTGTTTCAGTTGGGGTAAGAACAGTTCTTACAGATGAGGTAGAAGCTTCCTCACCCAACTTTTCTTCAAGCACAATTTTGCTTCTAGGTTTTGCATCGTTCATAAAGTCCTCCTCAAGGAAACGAGCATTCGTGCTAACGAAAGTCTTATCATCCTCGGGACTTTAGAAAGTAAAACCCTTGGTGTCCTTTGGATATCCAACGAACAGACACAATTCTGACCTACTAGCCAACTTGCTAGTCTTTTGCCTTAGCACGTGTGCAGGGCAACCACAAATTTTGATGCGGCCAAGATTCACTTTACGGCCAGTCCATCATTCATAAGGAGTACCAGGAACCGTTTTGGACGGAACTTGGTTCAGAATATAAGCAGCTGTTTCGAGGGCATATCCCCAAAAGGAAAGAGGGAGTGATGAGTAACTCATCATTGATCTAACCATCTCCATAAGAGTTCGGTTTCTTTTCTCTGACACTCCGTTTTGTTGAGGTGTGCCAGGTGCGGTAAGCTGAGAAGCGATACCTTCTTCTTTAAGAAAGTCATCGAACTCTCCAGACATATACTCATCACGTCGATCAGATCAAAGGGTTTTGATCACTTTGCCAGTTTGCTTTTCCACTAAAGCCCTAAAGACCTTAAATACGTTAAAGGTCTCGGATTTGTGTTTGAGGAAATAGACAAAACCATATCGCGAGTAATCATTGGTGAAGGTAACGAAGTATTCGTATCCTCCACGTGCCTGACGGCTGAGCGGACCACATACATCAGAATGTACTAGTTCCAGCAACTCGGTGGCTCTTTGACCCTTATCGGAGAAAGGTCGCTTAGTCATCTTAACTTCTATACATGTTTCACAAGTAGGTAGTGAACCTATTGCAGAGGCTTGGAGTGGACCGTCCCTCACAAGTCTCTTAATCCTGTCTAGACTGATATGACCAAGTCTTGAGTGCCATAGGTATGTTGATTTTGTTAGATCAGAAGATTCAAAAAGTTTATCCTCTTT
Organism: Urtica dioica subsp. dioica; assembly: GCF_054948205.1. Taxonomy (NCBI): domain Eukaryota; kingdom Viridiplantae; phylum Streptophyta; class Magnoliopsida; order Rosales; family Urticaceae; genus Urtica; species Urtica dioica. The sequence goes on along the minus strand of NC_142759.1, from coordinate 43,597,798 downwards.
GGCTCCCTAATTAGATCATTATCTATTTCGGTGTCTAAAAGAGAAGGTTGAGTGGGATAGATGTAAAAAAGAGCATTCTTCATACATGCATCAGTGACAAAAGAATTATCAGGAAACGAAATACGAATTCCATTCTTTATGAACTTTAAACAATAATCTTGCTCAAGAAGACGAGCAACGGATATTAAGTTCTTCCCAAAGGTAGGAACAAAATAAACATTATTCAAGTTTAAAGTGCGGTCTTCAAAAGACAACGTCACGGATCCCACAGCCTTCGCAGACACAAGGCTCCCATCACCCCATTTGAAACAGAACTCCCCTTCCTCTAAGCTTTTGGTTTTCTTGAAACCATTCAAGGAACAACAAATATGGTTAGTAGCAGCGGAGTCAAGAATCCACGTTGATACATTATCAGCTACTAAGCATGCTTCGGTAACTACTACAATACTATGTTCCTTTGCTTTGAGATGGGCATGACAGTTCTTTTTATCGGCCTTGTAAGGTCACTTCTCAGTTCCGGAGGCGGAGGCTTCTTGCTCAGTAGCATGTGCCTCTCCTTGATTCCTCTTTCTCTTAGTGAGACCTATAGCAGTGTGAAGTTCCTCCATAAGCTTGGTAACAGTGTACTCTAGCTTGTTAATGGAGTAGTTCATCTTGGAGGTATCAAGAGATGCGGAGAGAATTTCTAAGATCATATCTATGACATTCTTCCCATTAATCTCAGATCCTAGGATTTCCATTCTATTTAGAAAACCAATGATCAATATCATAAAGTCTCCAACAGGAGTCATAGCCTTCGTGTAACAGTTCATAAGTTGTCGGACTGCTTGTTGCCTTGCTTGACGCCTTTGCCCTCCAGACATCTCATGGAGATTGGTGAGCATGTCGGCGGCAGTCTCGATGTCACGATGTTGTTGTTGCAACACATTGTTCATTGATGCTAAGATATAGCACCTCACAATCTCATCGGAGCAAAGTCAGGCCGCCAAGGCGTCTTTGTCCTCTTGAGTTGAATCATTATTCGTCAGAGTAGGACACGGCGAGGTGAGTACCCATTTGTGCTAGGTAAGGATTATGTCGACGTTATGTTTCGAATCCACGCAGTTTTTGTTTTCGAGTTTGTTCGAGGAAAATATGAACGAGAGAAGGTTGAGACACATATTGCCTATATAAGTTGAAACAAGTTTATGATTAGTCTTTGGTTTAGGATTTAAGTTTCTTTAAGACTTTTATAAAATCCAAAGGTGTTATAAACCAAACGATAATTTACTCCTTCGAGGGAAGTCCGCAAAAAATCTCCATTTATAAGTAAATGACACATCATTAATGCTTAGTCAAGATGTCAATACACCAATTTTGACTAGCCACCTTTTAAATTGGTTTGATCACTCACATCCTTTCGCAGGGCCTCGAGGGAGGATTACTAGGGATTGAGTCTAAGTGTGTAACCAACCACTTAGTCCAAAAGATTGACTTTGAAAAACAATCAGCCGAGGGGAGGTCTTGTCTCATTGTCTCACTTTCAGATTTAGCTCATTGAGCAATGATCAGTGCAAAGCGCCCTTGAGTACTCTCATTTAAGAGAGGGCCACGAGGGTGACTCTTAGTCTAGCGACAATTGCACTTTTCATTAGTGTTGGGGATCATGGGTTACAAACAACAAGTATAATCCTCCCACTTAGTTTTTGGAGTTGGTACATCGACTCTTATAAGTTCGGAAACGGTTTTCCTAGTTATAGAGCGATAGAGCGGACAACTAGAAGAGAATCCTAGATATTCATGTTCAGAGCAGTATTAGTGCATAAAGGCACAAGGTACATACTCGATCTTTTCCTATTTTCTATTTCGGGAAAGTGCGTGAGGGAAGTGTGAACTTCAACTCAGTCGAACACTTGAAAGTTTGAGATTACACATCTTTTTATTTTTTTCGGCATGTCTACAAGGAGACCTCCCAGTCAAATTTTCAAGAGCATATAGATTTTGAACATATGTGATATAGATATAGTTTTGAAAACATTTTGAAAACTTATTTGATTTGGATGACAAAATATTTTTCAAGTTTGAAAGTGAAAACGGTTTTTCAAAATTCAAACTAGTTTTGTAAATATTCAATTTCAATTAAACTTTCAAAAATCAAAACATTTTAATCTTATACATCATGTTTATAATCTTATAAAAAAACATTTTTTCTCAAGAAATTTTTCTCATTAGAGTTCTATAACTCATGGTAGTGGGGCTGAAAATCCGGAATTCTAAAAAACTGGAGTTTCGGAACAGCCGCGCACCTCGGAGTAAAAGCGCCATAACTGGCGGCTCCGATGTCCTTTTGACCTTAAACCGGTGGCATTGGACAGAGGACAGACAGAGCGTTAATTTTATTCAAGAATCATTAAATTTCTATTTCTGAGCAGAGAGTTATGCCACTTTTACTGCGGGTTTTACTCCAGCTCGAAGAAAAAGAAATAATTAAAGCTTGGTCCTTTTTAGGTGCGAAAAAGAATCGAGTGTAACGGAACGTTTTAGGATGTTGTTAAAGCTTTTATTTGTGTTTTATTAGCAAGGTAATAACAAGGTATAAAAGAAAGAACAATATGCATAAAACGATTCAAGTAAATAAAAGAAACTAGTAAGACAAGAAAACTAGTCACAAAAATTTTACTCGAAAAATCTCAAACCTTTAAAACACGTTTTTCAATATAAAAAATTAAAAACTTTTAGAACTGATTCTAATGTGTTTTAATATCATCCCAAACTCATAGAAAATCAACATGATTTTTAATTTAAAGGCATGAGCAATAAATTAAAAAAAATCTAAGATAACAATTCTAACTTTCGAAAACGATTTTCAAGCTCATATTTTTAAATACATGTACATGGTAATCTTTGACCATAGCTCTGATACCATTTGTTGGAATTGATCTAGGGTTTAAGAAAAAGTTTAACGCTTCGGAAAGCGGCGGAAATTTTAAAAATTTTCTTTTAAAGTAAAAATAGTTTTTTACTAACCTAGACAAAGAGCAAGTACACATAAATAAAAACTATTATGAGCTAAGAAGTTTTCTAACCTTTCTTGAAGCTTGAACTTTGAGAAGCTTTTGGAAAGTTGCAACGCTCGTATCCTCGCAGCACGTCTCTCTTTCTTTCCTCGGCAACTCGAGCAACCACGATAGTTTCTATCACTAAATCACTCGAAATAAAAGGAATCAGTGAGTGGGCACTTTTAAACACTACGACTTAAGAACGAGTTTTGAAGTCGCAGAGCTAAACTCTAGGTCAAATGAGGACCTAGGTGCCAAAACAATAAAACGAAATTGAAGAGAGAGGGAGAGAGAGGATCGGCCAAGTCTAGAGAGAGAAGCTCTCAATCTCTAAAACTTTGGAATGAGAAAAAAGAGAAGAATGAGGCTCCTATTTATAGGAGAGGTCTCACCTTCAATAAGGTAGTTTTCTCTTTTATAGAATGAGCCAATTTCCTCTTTTTTTTTCTTGAGATGCTCGGCCAACATAGGCTTCATTAAGCCTTGGATTTGTTTCCTATTTTGTTCCATGCCTTGCCTTGTCTCTCTCTTGGCCGAATCCCTTATGCATCCATATGCAAATTTGTTTCCTCTTTTTCTTTTCGCAAGTATCTTGAATTTTCTCTATAGGGTAGGCGCCCATTTCAAATCTAGGAGGAGCCCATTTCAAATCTAGGAGGAGCCCATTAAGAATTTTCAATAAAATTCTTATGAAATAAAATTAATTCACAAGGCCCAATGATCAAGTCATGGCCGAGTATTATTAAGTCATCAAATGACCTTGTCAAAAAATTTATTGACATTCATTTCATGATATGTCTCAAAAGACAAAAATACTCTTTTAACAATGTTCGTTCTTGTTTTGACTTAGCTTCCAGTTTAACTATTCCTAATCAATGTGATTCGTGACAGTGACCTCATGGATCCAAATGAACAAAGCTAGAGCTAAATACTTGGACTCAAAAGTTCACAAACCTTTTCCAAGTTTAGCTTAATGTCAACTGACTCCACTAAAGAGTTGACACTGAAAATCTCTCGGTTCAAATGAATTTATTTTCTACTCAAGAATTCAACCTAATTGTAATGAGTGGATCCACATAATATTATCAGTGTTTACCCTTCATGAATATCATCAGCTAGTCGGGATTTACAAAATTACCATTTTACCATTCTAGCTGTTATTTCCTCAACTCCTTTGTCGCTTGTGAATAAGTTAGAAACAATGTATTGACGAGGAGCTAACAAGTCACATTGTTTCATCCAAAAGAGTCAGGACTCAATTTGGACACTGGCCAGTTCATTTATTCACACTCCAAGGAACAAAGCATGAGGTGATATATATTGCATTTTAGCAATCTTGTACATGAATTCCATATCTATGAGAACTTCACAAAGTTACTCATGACATTCTCACAACTTAGTACTTCACCAATAGGCCTTGTTCGGAATCACATAGTAAGTCCGAACTCTGACTTTCCCAAATGAGAATACTAAGGTGTGAAATGACATGTCTCATTTCAGGATTAAGGTAAGCACGATGCAATTCATACGTAGTGACTTCGAGACATAAGAGGTTAAATGGTTTGTTCTTATCTTGTCTCTAGAAGTGCACTGGTCAATTCAGTACCTTCGGGAGATACCTAGAAGAACTATAGAGTCTCCAACTCTCAATGCCTCATAACCAGACATCATAGATTCTTCTAACAATCATACTGAGGTCAATAGTCCTTTGACCCTTAGATTGCGAATATATCATTTTAAGCAAACTACGAAGAGTTTGTTCATGCAAATCTACATTTGTCTCTTCGTAAGTTGTTTAGTTTGTTTATGGACTAAAGACTAATGTTTTATCATAAAGCTTCAAACGGACACGGAAGAATGAATGAACGTTTCAACTTTTTATTAATGAATAAGCAATTACAAGCAAGAGTCTTCATGAGACTTTATTACATCAAATGTACAATATAAGGATTACAACTCTTCTTGTGGGCACCATTGACAACAAGGATCTCCGTTAAAGGCTCAACTCCCGGAGGGATGCGCTCCTAGTCACCACTCTCGGCCGACCTCCAGCCAACGCCGTGGACCAAGCGTCAAACGAACGCCAACAGGCGACTCCTACGGCCCCGGCAGTCAACCCAGCCAATGGGCTTGACATGGTGACGATGATCCAAAGTCTCCAAAATCAGATCATCGAGATGTGGGAGTCGGGAGGACAGAGGCCGTACGGCGGAATCGAAGAATCGTACTCTCCCTTCGCCACTCAAATCCTTGCGCAGCCATGCGTAGGATATTTTAAGCTACCGTCCATTCCCCCTTACGACGGACAGACGGACTCGAACTTCCCCATCCAACATTACGAAACGTGGATGACGATGCAGGGACAGTCAGATGCCACGTTGTGCCAAGCTTTCAGCCTGACCCTCACCAGGTCGGGATTCGAGTGGTTCTGAAGCTTAAGGCCGGGGAGCATCTCGTCCTTCCGAGCCTTGCGAGAGGCCTTCCTTGCTCGGTTTTCCATTCTGGTGGCGCAGAAGAAATCAATAACATACCTCATGTCCATCCGACAGGGGGGAGATGAGACCTTGAGGCAGTATCTGGCTCGCTTCACTGAAGAATCCCACAAGGTTGAAGGATTCGATGACAAGGACGCCATCACGGCGATTACGGAGGGAGCTCACACAACCGACTTCCTCAAGTCTATTGTTGGTAAGATCCTGCGGGACATGGCGGAGCTGATGTCGAGAGCCCGCACTTACATGGGGATCGAGGACTACCTTGATGGCCGAGACAGCCGGAGAGCTGGAGGACAGGGCGGTCACCGTTGCGACGATCAGGACGAGGATCGTCCCGACCCTCGAAATAGGAGGAATAAGGGAGGTCAGGCCCCTAACGGACACTCCCTCCCTGGGCCAAGACCCTCACATGTCGACAGCTTCCGGAAGTTTTCGACATTCACCCCTCTGAACACTCCGCAAGAGCGGATCTTGGCTCTGCATCGCGACAAGCTAGGAAGCCCTGCTCCTCTCATGTAGGATCCCGCGAAGCGGGATTGAAGTAAATTTTTTGAATACCATCAAGACCACGGGCACCTGACATCTGAATTCTACCAGCTCAAACGTCAGATCGAAGCCCTTATCCAAGACGGGAAGTTGAAGGAATACGTCCTCAGAATGATCGAGACGGCTGCGGCAGGCGGCGAGCGCCCACGGCAAGAAAGGAAGGGTCAAACGACGGTAACCGTCACCGACCGAACGGCAAACAATGGACCGGAGAGCTTGCAAATGCACGTTGTGGGCTCGATCATGGGAGAACCTGAGTTTGGGGACTCAAGCGCGCAAAGAAAGAAGTACGTGCGGAAAGTCTCCAAGGGAAAGATAGCACACCATATCAACCACACGTACGAGGCTCCACCTCCGACCCCGTTCGAGTCCATGTTCTTCACCAACCAGGAGGCAGTGCGATGCTCTACCCGCACAATGACGCGATAGTCGTCTCGGCCCCGGTCGCTAACAACCTTGTCCGAAGGATCCTGGTTGATAACCGTAGCTCAGCCGACATCATCTTCAAATCAGCTCCGGAAAGGATGAAGCTAACCGGGCTGAGACCGACCCGGATCTCGACCCCACTCTTCAGCTTCTACGGGGAGAGGATCATGAGGGAGGGCACCATCGACCTCCCAGTTACCTTCGGGACTCCTGGGGGATCGAGGTCACCCACATTCTGTCCTTCCCGGTCGTGGATCAGCCGTCCACGTACAACATCATCATAGGTCGCCCGACCCTCAATCGGCTGAAGGCCATAACTTCCACCTACCATCTGATGATGAAATTCCCAACCGAGAAAGGAATCGCCATAATGTTGGGAGACCTATCAATGGCGAGAATGTGCTACATCCAGGGGGTGGATGGAAAGGCGAAGGGAAAGAAGGTGAGCACCGTCTTCCAACTCGGAGACAAATTCCCATGCAAAATCGAGGAAAGAGGCACCATCGGGGAACTGGACCAGAGGGACGATGTCGAGCGTCGGAAGGTGGAGACATCGGATGACCTCGTTCCCGTTGTGCTAAACGACGTCAAGCCTGACCAAGTAGTCAAGGTAGGTGCCCAGCTCTCGATGGAGATCCAACTCTAAATCACGGCCTTCCTCCGCGAGTTCAAAGATGTCTTCGCGTGGACACACGCCGACATGCCGGGGATCGACCCCGAGATAATGGTTCACCGCCTCAATGACGACAAAAGAGTAACCAAACGCGACCAACCGAGATGAGCATTCAACGGGGAGAGATACCAGGCTATTGGTGAAGAAGTCGACAAGCTTCTCGCTGCCAACTTCATTAGGGAGGCAGAACACCCCAAGTGGGTGTCCAATGTCGTCATGGTGAAGAAGCCAAACGGGAAGTGGCGGATCTGCATCGATTACAAAGATCTCAACAAGGCGTGCTCAAAGGACAGCTTTCCTCTCCCAAGAATTGAGCAACTTGTGGATGCCACGGTTGGCCATGAACTGCTAAGTTTCATGGACGCCTACTCGGGATACAATCAAATCCACATGCACGAGCCGGATCAGATCAAGACCACCTTCGTTACGAACCGCGGACTCTACTGCTACAAGGTCATGCCTTTTGGCCTGTGCGATGTATCAAAGGGTTGTAAACCGAATGTTTGCCAACCAGATTGGCAAGACAATGGAGGTCTACGTGGACGAGATGTTAGTCAAAAGCCTCAGAGCCCACGATCACATCCGAGACCTCAGGGAGATCTTCACAATCTTGCGACGTTACAAGATGAAGCTCAATCCCAACAAGTGCGCTTTCGGGGTTGAGTCCAAGAAATTCCTGGGCTACATGGTGAGCCGCCGTGGGATCGAAGCTAATCCTGAAAAAATCAAGGCGGTCTTGGAAATGAGGTCGCCGCAAAAAGTCAAAAAAAGTGCAAAGTTTGACGGGAAGAATCGCCACCCTAACGCGATTTGTTTCCAAGGCCACCGACAGGTGCCAACCATTCTTTAAGACGTTTAAAAAAACCGACGGTTTCGTGTGGACGAAGGTGTGCGGGGAGGCATTCCGCGAAATGAAGACCTACTTCAGCTCCCCTCCGTTCCTTCGAAAGACGGTGAGACCTTGTATGTCTATCTCGCGGTTTCCGACAGGGCCGTGAGCACAGTTCTAGTGCGCGAGGAAGACAAGGTCCAATGGCCGGTTTATTACGTTAGCAAGGCACTTCTCGACGCTGAGACTCGATACCCAGAAATTGAAAGGTTGTCCCTTTCCCTCGTCATGAGCGCAAGGAAACTGCGCCCTTACTTTCAGGCGCATCCAATCATTGTGCTCACGGGACACCCGATCGAAAAAGCTCTGCAATAAGGGACCTCATCACAAATGGCCATATGGTCCCAAGAGCTAGGAGAGTACGAGGTCGAGTTTCAACCGAGAACCGCCATCAAGGGTCAGGCCCTCGCCAACTTTGTGGCAGAATTCGCCGGCACACCTTCAACAGACAAAGACAAAGAGGACAAGGATAACGACCACGACGGGTCGTCGAAAAAAAGGCCAATGACCCGATAGGGCCGGTCTGGGACCTGCACGTAGACGGCGCATCGAATGCCCGGAACGAGGCGGAGTACTAGGCTCTGATCGTTTGCTTGGAGTTGGCGAACAAGCTAGAAGTCCGGAACCTACGCATCCATTGCGACTCACATCTAATTGTGAACCAGGTGAAGGGCGACTATGCAGCCAAGGAGCCGAACATGATCGCGTATCTGTCCAAGACTCAGAACAACCTGGAGGCCCTGTCATGGTTCGAGATAGTCCAAGTTCTTCGCGAGACAAACATTAAGGCCGATGTCCTGGCGCGTCTTGTGTCAGGGATAGACGAAGAGGGAGAGGGCAATGTCCCGATAGAAGTGTTAACCCGGCCCTACATCTCGAGAAGCGACGTAGGGGTGGTTGACGAAGTACCACCCCCCTCATGGGTGACACCACTCGTGGAGTACCTCATGTTACCGGTCCATTTCGGCCCGGTAGCGCAGCGACGGCCGCGATAGCGACCACCCTAGGACTCCCCTGACGCACGGCCGACCCAGGGCCGGCCTCCGGCTCCATGGCCGACCCAGAGCCGGCCTCCGGCCCCATGGCCGACCCAGGGTCGGCCTTCGGCTCCATGGCCAACCCAGGGCCGGCCTTCGGTTCCGTGGCCAACCCAAGGCCGGCCTCCAGCTCCATGGCCAACCTCCGGCCTCATGAGCTCAGCCTCCAGCTCCATGGCCGACCTCCGGCCTCATGAGCTCGGCCTCCAGCTCCATGGCCGACCTCCGGCTCCATGGCCGACCTCCGGCTCCATGGCCAACCTCCGGCCTCATGAGCTCGACCTCGGCCTCATGAGCTCGGCCTCCAGCTCCATGGCCGACCTCCGGCCTCATGAGCTCGGCCTCCAGCTCCATGGCCGACCTCCGGCCTCATGAGCTCGGCCTCCGGCTCCATGGCCGACCCTGGGCCGGCCTTCGGCTCCATGGCTGACCCAGAGCCGGCCTCCAGCTCCATGGACGACCCAGGGTCGGCCTCCGGCTCCATGGCCGACCCAGGGCCGGCCTCCAGCAACGTGGACGACCCAGGGTCGGCCTTCTGCTCCATGGCCGACCCAGGACCGGCCTTCGGCTCCATGGCTGACCCAGAGCCGGCCTCCGGCTCCACGGCCGACCCAGGGCCGGCCTTCGACCAAGGGGATGCCCAAAATGCCCCTCGGTCGCCTATAAATGCCGGGGTCCCGCCCCCGGTCCAGGTAATCCATTCTTGACTATTGAAACGCTGCTGTTGTCACTGTTTTTCGGACAACCATTTAGGAGCCCAAAGTGGTTAGACCCAAGGCCAGACCAAGTGGTCTCACTTCGGCTCGAGCGTGTCGGACTTGGTATCCCAAGCCGTCCCTTAGCTGTGAGTGTCTCTTGAGTACGTCCAAGTACCTGAAAAGGAAGAAAGAACAGGTGAACTAGGAAGGGAAAACAGAGGGGGTACCTCTGTTTACCTCTCCGACGCTCAACATTAGTAGGATTAAGGTGGAGTATAGAGGTTTTAGAGGTGGTGAGAGGCCAAAGATGAGCGAAACGAGTGAAGTATGAGTTCGACAGCGTTTCGGGACTAAAAAATGGATTACCTGGGTCAAGGGAGGGACCCTTGTATTTATAGGCGGCCAATAGGTGGTTTGAAGACCCTTTGGCCGAGTGAGCATGCTTGAGTCGGCCATTGACCCCCTCAATGGTTGGGTCGGCCAATGGCCGAGTGAACATGGTGGTAAGGTTCACTCGGCCATTGGCCGAGTGAAAAGCTTGGGCCGGCTGAGGTTCACTCGACCATTGGCCGAGTGAACTGCTGGAAGGTTCACTCGGCCAATGGCCGAGTGAACTGCATGGCCGGCTGAAAGGTTCACTCGGCCATTGGCCGAGTGAACTGCTGGAAGGTTCACTCGGCCATTGGCCGAGTGAACTGCTGGAGGGTTCATTCGGCCATTGGCCGAGTGAAAAGCTTGGGCCGGTTGAGGTTCACTCGACCATTGGCCGAGTGAACTGCTGGAAGGTTCACTCGGCCAATGGCCGAGTGAACTGCATGGCCGGTTGAAAGGTTCACTCGGCCATTGGCCGAGTGAACTGCTGGAAGGTTCACTCGGCCATTGGCCGAGTGAACTGCTGGAGGGTTCACTCGGCCATTGGCCGAGTGAACAGCCTGGCCGGCTGAGGATTTCACTCGGCCATTGGCCGAGAGAACAGCCTGGCCGGCTTAGAGTTTCACTCGGCCATTGGCCGAGTGAACATCCTGGCCGGCTGAGAGTTTCACTCGTCCATTGGCCCAGTGAACAGCCTGGCCGGCTGAGAGTTTCACTCGGCCATTGGCCGAGTGAAGAGCCTGGCCGGCCGAAGGTTTCACTCGGCCATTGGCCGAGTGAAGGAGTTGGACCTTCGGCCGGCCATTGGCCGGCTGACCCTTGGGTCGGCCATGGCCAGCTGAACCTGACCCTTGGGCCGGCCATTGTCCGGCTGAGCCTTGGGCCGGCCATGGGTTGGCTGGGCCTCGCGCCGGCCATGGGTTGGCTGGGCCTCGGGCCGGCCAGTGGCCGAGGCAAGGTTTCGCCGTCCGAGGCCTCGCGCCGGTCGTGCGGGTCGAAGTGGCACCTTTGTCCTCGTCGGTCCGAGACGGGCCGATAACATTAGCCCCCCGAATTTTCGGTCGAGCGTAGGTTGAGTGGAAAGTCAATGCTTACGCCGGCGTGCGGACGCGGGACGAATGCTCTCGGGTTTGTGAGCGTGCCGCAAAAAGGGCTTTTAATGCATCGCGAGGGAAAGCCTCTGCACGTCGCGAGGGACGGCCTTTGTGCGTCGCGAAGGACGGCTTTTGTGCGTCACGAGGGACGGCCTTTGTGCGTTGCGAGGGACGGCTTTTGTGCGTCATGAGGGACGGCCTTTGTGCGTCACGAGGGACGGCCTTTGTGCGTCGCGAGGGACGGCCTTTGTTTCGGGTCGATCGTGCGTGGCTTATTTTCTCGACCTACCAATGAAGGTGTGATCGATTTGCACGGTGTTACTATGCGTGGCTTATTTTCTCGACCTACCAATGATGGCGTGATCGATTAGCACGACTTTATTGTGCGTGGCTTATTTTCTCGACCTACCAATGAAGGCGTGATCGATTAGCACGACTTTATTGTGCGTGGCTTATTTTCTCGACCTACCAACGAAGGCGTGATCGATTTGCACGACTTTATTATGCATGGCTTATTTTCTCGACCTACCAGTGAAGGCGTGATCGATTAGCACGACTTTATTGCACGTGGCTTATTTTCTCGACCTACCAACGAAGGCGTGATCGATTTTACACGACTTTATTGTGCGTAGCTTATTTTCTCGACCTACGAGTGAAGGCGTGATCGATTGGCACGACTTTATTGTGTGTGGCTTATTTTCTCGACCTACCAGTGAAGGCGTGATCGATTAGCACGACTTTATTGTGCGTGGCTTATTTTCTCGACCTACCAATGAAGGCGTGATCGATTAGCACGACTTTATTGTGTGTGGCTTATTTTCTCGACCTACCAATGAAGGCGTGATCGATTAGCACGACTTTATTGTGCGTGGCTTACTTTCTCGACCTACCAACGAAGGCGTGATCGATTTGCACGACTTTATTGTGCGTGGCTTATTTTCTCGACCTACCAGTGAAGGCGTGATCGATTTGCACGGCTTGGGCCTCGGGGGACCTCGGTGTCACGTTTGTGTGACCGGGTTTTTCGTGGACGCTGGCTAGACCAGGTACGTCCGGCGGGCGCAAGCCTTTGAAACCCATTTGTAACTCGCTGCCTTTCAGCTCACGAGCTGGGCGGCGAACGCGGTGCCACATTTGTGTGGCCGTTCCACCTAACGAGTTTTGCACCCTTGGGTGCGCGTGTCGTGTGATAGGCGGGGTTATGTGTAGACTTGATCCCCCGGCGAGTGTGGCACCTTAGTGCACTGGTCGCGTTTTCGGGTTGAGTCTCTTGGGTTGAGTCTTGTGCCCTTGTGAACGCGACGCCATGGTGCGTGCGCCACGCCTGGGGACTCAACTTGAGGAATAGACTCGACTCGAGGAATTACACGTAAGGTCGGCTCGAGGGCCAGTAAGGTGTAGGGCTGGCATGGAGACTTATCAGCCGGCTTGTGGACTCGGTACTCGACTCGAGGAGTGAACTCAACTCGAGGAGAAATGTAGAGTTGGCACGAGGAGTAGCTAGTCGACTCTTGAACTCGGTACTCGACTCGAGGAGTGAGCTCAACTCGAGGGAAAACGTAGAGTCGGCACGAGGAGTAGCTAGTCGACTCGTGAACTCGGTACTCGACTCGAGGAGTGAACTCAAATCGAGGAGAAACGTAGAGTCGGCACGAGGAGTAGCTAGTCGACTCATGGACTCGGTACTCGACCCGAGGAGTGAACTCAACTCGAGGAGAAATGTAGACCGTCTCTCTCTGGGACCTCCGGCCTAACCATCGGCCCCTTGAGACTTTGTTACGCTTTTACTTTTATTTTGTTTTTTTTTCAGTGAGTGAGTTTTAGTTTCATTGAGCATTGTTTCCCAATAGCCCCCCGAGTTTCTTGTGTACTCGTAGAGGAGATTAGAAATTATAATGCAACAAGATAAAGGCTTCGAGGCGAAATGCAATCTAATTACCATGTCGAAATAGTCAAAAATTACATTCCCAGGCCATTGGCCTTATTGAAATTTGAAATTGTCTTAAAACTGGAGATAAAATGACAACAATCAGGCATAAAGAAAACAGGAGTGGGCTTCTACGGGGTAGCCGAGGTTCGACCTTGTCTTTGAGTTGGAAGACGGTGATCACCATCTTTCCCTTGCCTTTCCCGTCCACGCCTTGGATGTAGCACATCCTCGCCATCGATTGGTCTCCCAACATTATGGCAACTCCCTTCTCAGTCGGGAACTTCATCATCAAGTGGTAGGTGGACGTAATGGCCTTCAACCGATTGAGAGTCGGGCGACCGATGATGATGTTGTACGCCGAGGGTTGGTCCACGACCAGGAATGATACGATGCGAGTGACCTCAAGCCCCCCCGGTGTCCCGAAGGTGACCGGGAGGTCGATAGTGCCCTCCGTCATGACCCTCTCCCCGGAGAAGCCAAAGAGTGGGGTCGAGATCGGGGTCGGTCTCAGCCCGGTCAGCTTCATCCTGTCCAACGCTGATTTGAAGATGATGTCGACGGAGCTGCCGTTATCAATCAGGATTCTTCGGACGAGATTGTTGGCGACCGGGGCCGAGACGACTATTGCGTCGTTGTGCGGGTGGAGAACTCGTGCCGCCTCTTGGCCGGTGAAGAACATAGATTCGAACGGGGCCGGGGGAGGAGCCTCGCATGTGAGGTTGATGTAGTGCACTACCTTCCCCTGGGAGACTTCTCGCACGTACTTCTTCCTTTGCGTGCTCGAGTCCCCGAACTCTGGGCCGCCCATGATTGAGCCCACGACGTGCAGTTGTGAGCTCTCTGGTCCTTGGTTCACCACTTGGTCTGTGACGGTCACCGTCGCTGGACCCTTCCTTTCTTGCCGTGGGCGCTCTCCGTGCGCCGCGGCCGTCCCGACCGTTCTCAGGACATACTCCTTTAATTTCCCGTCTTGAATCAGGGCCTCGATCTGACGCCCGAGTTGATAACACTCGGACGTCAGATGCCCGTGATCTTGGTGGTACACACAGAACTTGTTTCCATCCCTCTTCGCGGGATCCTTCGCGAGAGGAGCCGGACTTCCTAGCTTGTCGCGGTGCAGAGCTAGGATCCGCTCTTGCGGGGTGTTCAGAGGGGTGAATATCGATAACGCTCGGAAGCTACGTGTGACGATCTCGGCCCGGGGAGGGGGCGACCGTTAGGGGCCCGGCCTCCCTTGTTCCTCTTCCTTCGAGGGTCGAGACGATCTTCGTCTTGGTCGTCGCGGTGGCGACTACCTTGTCCCCCTGACTTCCGGCCATCGCGGCCATCGAGATAGTCCTCGATCCCCATATACGTGTGGGCCCTCGACATTAGCTCCGCCATGTCTCGCGGGACTTTTCCGACGATAGACTTGAGGAAATCGCTCGTGCGAACTCCCTCGGTGTCTGCCGTGATGGCATCTTTGTCATCGAACCCCTCGACCTTGTTAGACTCCTCGGTGAAGCGAGCGAGGTACTGTCTCAACGTTTCGTCTCTCCCCTGCCGGATGGAGAGGAGGTGGGTCTTTGACTTCTTTTGTGCCACAAGGGTGGCGAATCGAGCGAGGAAGGCCTCTCGTAAAGCCCGAAAAGACGAGATGCTTCCCGGCCTCAGGCTTCGGAACCACTCAAACCCCGACCCCGTGAGGGTCAGGCTGAAAGCTTGACAGAGAGTGGCGTCTGTCTGTCCTTGCATCGTCATCCACGTCTCGTAGTGTTGGATGTGGAAGTTTGGGTCAGTCCGTCCATCATAGGGAGGGATGGACGGCAACTTGAAGTTCCCCACGCAAGGCTGCGCGAGGATCTGAGCGGCGAAGGGAGAGTATGACTCTTCGATCCCCCCGTAAGGCCTTTGCCTCCTTGATTCCCTCATCTCGATGATTTGGTTTTGGAGGCTCTGAATCATTGTGACCATGTCAAGCCCGTTAGCCGGGCTGACCGTCGGGGCCACGGGAGTCGGCGGCTGGCGCTCGTTGGACGCTTGGTCCACGATATTGGCCTAAGGTTGGCCGAGACTTGCGGCGGGGAGCGCGTCCCTCCGAGAGTTGAGCCTTTGGCGGAGATCCTCCCCTCGGGAGTTTCTCTACGCCGTCAGGCGCTCTCTAAGCTCCATGCTCGGTGCGTGGCGGGGCGAATTCGCCCTTGGTCGGGCCGTGCGGCGAGCGCTCCGGCTATCGGCCCCATCATCGCCCAGAGTCGCTCTCTCCTCGGCGAGGGGCCGTGTCCGGCCGCCTCTTGAAACCGAGGGGGCGAATCCCTGGGAATGTGATCGTGCCTGTCGTCGCGACGGGTGTGACGTACCGGCCAAGGCACCATTGGGCCTCTCGGGCCGTGTTTGGGCGAGGCTAGGAGTCGCCTCATCGGTCCTCGACTCCCCCACGTAGTCGGGGTCGGAGTCGTCTCGGGCGGATCGATCCTCGACGTCGTAGCCGAGGAGATTGGCGATGAGCGAGCCGTCGACGCCGGGACGGTCAAGGAGCTCCGTAAGCCGCCGGGCCGTGTCCTCTCGGAGCTCGGCCTCGGGGTCGTTCGCCGCGTCTTGGGGCTGGCTCTCGTTATCACGAGGTCGCCCCTCAAGACGGTGAGCGAGGCTTCCGAGGCCGTACCTCGAACTCGTCGCTCGAGTGCCGGCGGAGGTAGTGGGAAGGTGACTCATCTCTCGAGAGTCGTAGGAGTAGTAAGAGTGAGGAATGGAAGGGAGAGCGCGCTAAGGTCGGTGGTCCCCTCCTTCTAGCGCCAAAATATTGTCGCTATTTTTCGGACAACCATTTAGGAGCCCAAAGTGGTTAGACCCAAGGCCAGACCAAGTGGTCTCACTTCGGCTCGAGCGTGTCGGACTTGGTATCCCAAGTCATCCCTTAGCTGTGAGTGTCCCTTGAGTTCGTCCAAGTACCTGAAAAGGAAGAAAGAACAGGTGAACTAGGAAGGGAAAACAGAGGGGGTGCCTCTGTTTACCTCTCTGATGCTCAACATTAGTAGGATTGAGGTGGAGTATAGAGGTTTTAGAGGTGGTGAGAGGCCAAAGATGAGCAAAACGAGTGAAGTATGAGTTCTACAGCGTTTCGGGACTCAAAAATGGATTACCTGGGTCAAGGGAGGGACCCTTGTATTTATAGGCGGCAAAGAGGTGGTTTGAAGACCCCTTGGCCGAGTGAGCATGCTTGAGTCGGCCATTGACCCCTTCAATGGTTGGGTCGGCCAATGGTCGAGTGAACATGGTGGTAAGGTTCATTCGGCCATTGGCCGAGTGAAAGGCTTGGGCCGGCTGAGGTTCACTCGACCATTGGCTGAGTGAACTGCTGGAAGGCTAACTCGGCCAATGGCCGAGTGAACTGCATGGCCGGCTGAAAGGTTCACTCGGCCATTGGCCGAGTGAACTGCTGGAAGGTTCACTCGGCCATTGGCCAAGTGAACTGTTGGAGGCTTCACTCGGCCATTGGCCGAGTGAACTGTTGTCGGTCGTTTTCGGAGAACCCGAGACACCAAGAAGGCACGTCGCTCAAAGGGCCGATGGTCAGGCCGGAGGTCCTGAAGAGCGGCAGGTCTTCAAGCCTTCGCCTAAACTCTTGACTCCTCGAGTCGAGCTTCGCTCCTCGAGTCGAGCCTTGAGTCAATCTCCTCGAGTCGAGCTTCGCTCCTCGAGTCGAGCCTCGAGTCAATCTCCTCGAGTCGAGCTTCGCTCCTCGAGGCGAGCCTTGAGTTGTTCCTCGAGTCGAGCCTCGAGTCGGTCTCCTCGAGTTGAGCTTCACTCCTCAAGACGAGCCTCGAGTCGCTCCTCGAATCGAGTCACTCTCGCCAAGTAAAAACCCTCATATTTCATGTGGCAAGAATGGTATTCGAAGGTCCGCAAGAGCCCGACGAGGCGGGCCATGCGCCGCGCGCGCAGCCGCGCCGGCCAACCAAGCGCAGCAGCCCGCGCGCCGCGCCAGACGGGCCGCGCGCCGCGCCAAGCAGACCGCGCGCCGCGTGATGACACGCCCGCGCCGCACATCCAGCGCCGCGCATCGCGCGCCGCGCCTGGTGACCCGCGCGCCGCGCCCCCTGCGCCGCGCGCCGCGCGTTGTTTGCCGCACTTTGTGCGCCGCGCGCGCCGTGCGCCTCCAATTAATGCCACGCGCATTCCTAGTCCCACATGGACGAAAAAGGAGCCTCTTAAGGCCCCCAAACACCTATAAATACCCCCTCTCATTGAGGGGAAAGCCATCCCATTCATTCTCAAGGAACTAGAGACTTCTCTCCGCTTCTCTAGATGCCATCCTTGGCCTGAAGCGGATTCTCCACGATTTCTCGCTCTCGGAGATTCTGAAGCGCTTTCCGGGGACTCCCGAGTGCCGCCTCTCTTGATCGAGCGATTAATCTTGATCCCACAAGTGCTCTAACGGTTTTCTACTGAAAATCGCCTACGCGTCTAGCACCCTAGACGCGTCCGCCATTTCTGACAAGAAATCGCCTACGCGTCCAGCATTTCCGACTAGGAATCGCCTACGCATCCGGAATCTCCGCCACAACAAGGAACTCTTGACTTAGAGTCTTCCACGTCTCCAAAAGAGAGAAAACACACATTCTCTCTCGCGCTCACGATCTCCGAAGTCCTGAGACGCCGCCGAGGACTCCTCGCGCCCCATCTCCTTCGTCGAGCACGCCTCTCCACCAAGGCTCCGCGCCTCATACAGCGTCCTACACGCTTGAACTACGTTCTGACCTGATCCCACGCACGGGTACGTAGGCAGCCGACAACCAAGGCACGGTCACCCATCCTCCTCACCCCCTACCTCTCCCGAGAGGCGGGTTGATCGGAGAGAACCCTAGCTCGAGACTATCGAGTTCACACTCTTGGCCCGGGTGCGATCACTTGGTCCGGCCTTGGATCGAACCGCCCGAGGTTTTAAATAGTTGTTCATTTTCGTGCGACAACATTTTGGCGCTAGAAGGAGGGGACTTCCCGACCTGTTCAGCCCGAAATCCCTTCTGTTCATCTTCTTCTTTTCTTCTACAAACTCAACTTTCTCGAACTTGAGAAAAGATGAGTACTCAACCACCCGTACGTTCTGAGGGCGTGAACAACCCCGAAAACGTCACTGGGACCAAGAAATACTTCTTGCGCTCCCGAGCGCATGGTGACGAAGAGTCGCTCCATGAAGAGAGCTCGACCCGCTCACCATCTCCATCTCCAGATAGCAGGGACCACCGCATCATGGAGTTGGAGGAGAACGTCCGCCAACTAAAGGCAAAGAACGCGAGGTACCACAGCCGACTGGCTGCGAAGCAACCCGCGCATAACGCAATAACCCCCAACGGGGATCCTGAGAACCTCAACGAGGAAAGCCTCGACCGTGACCCTGACTATGAGGGTACTTGCGATCCGGAGGATATCGAGACTTCTCTCACGAAGGACGGAGGACTCCCCGCCATGTTTGAAGCCGGTCCTTCGAATCCCCTACCCCGGAAAGGCGACGCGCCGGCTGCTTCTCAAGAGGGAAACTCCCGACGCTCGGCCCTCGACCGACTAGGTCGAAGGGAGAACGTTGAGGAGAGTCAGGGCACGCGGAGAGCGCGCCGTCGCAGACGAAGCCTGCGCCTCCGAACGACCAGCCCAGATCTTAGGGATCACCTCACCGCCCAACGCATCGAGCGTGGCGATGACCTAAGGGAGCGACTAAGCTCTCGGCCAAACATCCCTGCAGCAGCCCCAACTAACGGGAACCGCCGAACGGGTCAAGGGTCAAATGAAAGACGACAGGTGACTCCTCCCGAACAGGGAGTTACTCCGACTACCGGTCTCGATGTGATCACAATGATCCACAATCTTCGAAATGAAGTACGAGATCTCCGAGAACACGGAATAGGCGGAAGTGCCTATGGGGTCGTTGAGGAGAAGTCCTCGCCTTTCACGGCTCAGATATTGGCCGAGGTATGTACGGGAAATTTCAAACTCCCGAACCTCGCTCCATATAATGGAAAAGCAGATCCTGCTTACCACATCCAGCACTATGAAACCTGGATGACGATGCAGGGTGTCACTCCCGGCGCTATGTGCCAAGCTTTTAGTTTTACCCTCGCCGGACCCGGCTTCGAGTGGTTCAAGAACTTAAGGCCGGGAAGCATCCGCTCGTTCAAAGACCTGAAGGACATGTTCCTAGCACGGTTCGCTACGTCTATGGTCCAAAGGAAGACCAAGATGTACCTGTGGTCAATCAGGCAAGAGGATGGCGAGTCCCTTAGACGATACCTCGCCCGATTCACTGAAGAATCGAATAAGGTCGACCGCTTTGACGACAAAGACGCAATCACCGCCATCACTGAAGGCTTGCGCACAAGTGACTTCCTTAAGTCCATCGTCGGCCGTGTCCCTTCTACCATGGCCGAGTTAATGACTCGAGCCAAGACCTTCATGGGAGTCGAAGATTACCTCGATGGTCGCAAGGGCAATGATCAAAGCCCTCACCACCGAGACGAGCCTAGCAACGAGCAAGTAAACTCCCGTAAAAGGCGAAACAGAGGAGGTCAGACTTTTAATAGACGACCTCCGATGCCCCAGAAGCCGCGACTTGCGGAAGACTTTAAGGGCTACTCGTCGTTCACACCGTTGAACACAACGCCGGAGCAAATCCTAGCTTTAGCGCGTGACAAGTTCACTCCCCCGGCTCCAATGAACAAAGATCCCGCGACTCGCGATAGATCTAAATATTGCGAGTTCCATCAGGAATACGGTCACTTGACCTCTGAATGCTATAGTCTTAAAAGGCAGATCGAGGCATTGATCCAACGGGGCGAGCTAAAAGAGTTCGTGTTACGCATGATTAGCGCTGCGGGCCCCACCTCGAACAGACCACAGTCTGGCAGGGGAGGAGGAACAGCCGCTTCTGCCGACCGAACCACGGCTACTGCCAATGCCAATCCTCAACTCCACGTTGTGACCACCATATTGGGAGGTCCACAAGATGGAGATTCGGCCCGACAACGGAAAAAATTCCTAAAGGCCGTGGCTCAAGAAGACGCTGTTATGCACGTCAACCTCACGTATGAAGAACCTCCGTCCGTGCCTCACGAGACGATGCATTTCACCAACAAAGAGGCCAAGCGAGTTGTGCATCCGCACAATGACGCAATTGTGCTCAAAGCCCAAGTAGCTAATAACTTGGTGAAAAGAGTTCTCATCGACAACGGCAGTGCTGCCGACATAATCTTCAAATCCACCCTAGAGCGCATGAAGCTCGGGGGGCTACGCCCAACTCCGACCCAAACGCCTCTATTCGGGTTCACTGGGGAGAGAGTCATGACCGAAGGCATCATCGATCTACCGGTCACCTTCGGAACTCCCGGAGGCATTGAAGTCGTTCACATGGTCCCATTCCTAGTGGTCGACCAAGAGTCCCCCTACAACGTAATCGTTGGGCGACCCACATTGAACCGGCTAAGGGCAATCACTTCAACATACCACCTACTGGTGAAGTTCCCTACCAAGGATGGAATCGGCATCATGGCTGGAGATCAATCCCAAGCCAGAAAATGTTACATCCAAGGAATCGATGGAAAGACCGCTAAAAAGACGGTTAACACGATCTCTCAACTTAGAGATAGCGTCGAGTCGACCAAGGTCCTCCGCGAAGTCCATAAAGACACCTGCATGACACCCAAGTGCAAGGTAACGGCGTCCTCATCAGGGACCCCACACGGTCTACCAGGTCATACATGGACGAGACACCGATCTGTCGCCTGTGGAATGCGGAACACTGGAAGAGAGTACTACCACTAGCCAGCGATCCCCCCATTTTATTTCTTTGCTTTCTAAACATTCAATAAGGCCTACGAGCCAACGTTTTAGGATTTCAAATTTTTTTGCAATATTAATAAAGTTCGATGTTTTTCTTTCAAAATCCACTTTATCAAAGATTTTCAATCATCAAAGATTACGCTTGTAAACCCAAAACTTGGGGGGCTAGTGACATAGGCAATGGTAAGTACGCTCAAAATCCTCAAGCAAGTACGCTCCACAAAAAGAAAGCACGCTCCATCAAAACAAAACACCCGAACACAAAACGGGAGCAAGCGTGCACGTAAGACGCCTCTGTGGCGCGCCGTAAGACATCCCAGAGATGCAGGCTAAAGACGCCCCCGTGGCGCGCCCAAGAGACATCCCCAAGATGCAGGCTAAAGACGCCCCCGCGGCGCGCCCACGAGACATCCCAGAGATGCAGGCTAAAGACGCCCCCGCGGCGCGCCCAAGAGACATCCCCGAGATGCAGGCTAAAGACGCCCCCGCGGAGCGCCCACGAGACATCCCCGAGATGCAGGCTAAAGACGCCCCCGCGGCGCGCCCAAGAGACATCCCCGAGATGCAGGCTAAAGACGCCCCCGCGGCGCGCCCAAGAGACATCCCAGAGATGCAGGCTAAAGACGCCCCCGCGGCGCGCCCACGAGACATCCCCGAGATGCAGGCTAAAGACGCCCCCGTGGCGCGCCCAAGAGACATCCCCGAGATGCAGGCTAAAGACGCCCCCGCGGCGCGCCCACGAGACATCCCCGAGATGCAGGCTAAAGACGCCCCCGCGGCGCGCCCAAGAGACATCCCCGAGATGCAGGCTAAAGACGCCCCCGCGGCGCGCCCACGAGACATCCCCGAGATGCAGGCTAAAGACGCCCCCGCGGCGCGCCCACGAGACATCCCCGAGATGCAGGCTAAAGACGCCCCCGTGGCGCGCCCAAGAGACATCCCAGAGATGCAGGCTAAAGACGCCCCCGCGGCGCGCCCACGAGACATCCCCGAGATGCAGGCTAAAGACGCCCCCGCGGCGCGCCCAAGAGACATCCCCGAGATGCAGGCTAAAGACGTCCCCGCGGCGCGCCCACGAGACATCCCAGAGATGCAGGCTAAAGACGCCCCCGCGGCGCGCCCACGAGACATCCCCGAGATGCAGGCTAAAGACGCCCCCGCGGCGCGCCCACGAGACATCCCCGAGATGCAGGCTAAAGACGCCCCCGCGGCGCGCCCACGAGACATCCCAGAGATGCAGGCTAAAGTCGTCCCTCGCGACGCACCTAAGACGCCTACATGGCGCACGTAAGACGCGTAAAGGCGCAACCCGTAAGACGCCTACATGGTGCAACCTAAGACGCCTACATGGCGCACGTAAGACGCGTAAAGGCGCAGCCCGTAAGACGCCTACATGGCGCAACCTAAGACGTCTACATGGCGCACGTAAGACGCGTAAAGGCGCAACCCGTAAAACGCCTACATGGCGTAACCTAAGACGCCTACATGGCGCACTTAAGACGCCTACATGGCGCAACCTAGGACGCCTACATGGCGCACTTAAGACGCCTACATGGCGCACGTAAGACGCCTACATGGCACAACCATAGCACACCTAAAACGCCTACATGGCGCAACCAAGATGCCTACATGGCTCATCTAAAACGCCTATACGGCACACCTAAGAAGCCTGCATGGTGCATCTATGCCATCCCCCGCAATGTGCCTAAGGCGCCTAAACGACGCACAAAAACCGCTTCTCACGACGCGCTAAGAGTCGCCACAAAGCGTTGAATATGATGACTAAATCGCAACGCACCTGAACCGCCGTACAAGGCGCAGTTCATGCTGTCTTCGCCATCGCCAACTAAACACGATCACCCTCACCTTGGGAGAATCCCCGTTCCATGCGAGTTAATTGAAGCTGCTCGCAAAAACTCGCGAACCTCGCCTCCGAGCAAGAACCTCGCTCGGCCTGAACTAGCCGAGACTTCGCTCCTCGAGTCGAGTCATCCTCCTCGAGTCGAGCTTCGCTTCTCGAATCGAGTCAGTCTCCTCGAGTTGAGCTTCGCTCCTCGAGTCAAGTCATTCTCCTCGAGTCGAGTCAGTCTCATCGAGTTGAGCTTCGCTCCTCGAGTCAAGTCATTCTTCTCGAGTCGAGCTTCGCTCCTCGAGTCGAGTCATCCTCCTCGAGTCGAGTTTCGCTCCTCGAGTCTAGTCAGTCTCCCCGAGTTGAGCTTCGCTCCTCGAGTCAAGTCATTCTCCTCGAGTCGAGCTTCGCTCCTCGAGTCGAGTCATCCTCCTCTAGTCGAGCTTCGCTCCTCGAGTCGAGTCATCCTCCTCGAGTCGAGCTTCGCTTCTCGAGTCGAGTCAGTCTCCTCGAGTTGAGCTTCGCTCCTCGAGTCAAGTCATTCTTCTCGAGTCGAGCTTCGCTCCTCGAGTCGAGTCATCCTCCTCGAGTCGAGTTTCGCTCCTTGAGTCGAGCCATTCTCCCCGAGTTGAGTCTTGCTCCTCGAATTGAGTCATACACCTCGAGTCGAGCATCGCTCCTCGAGTAGAGTCATATTCCTTAATGTCCAGCCAGTCTCCTTGAGTCGAGTCTAGCCCCTCGAGTTGAGACTTGAGTCGGCTCCCCGAGTCGAGCCTAGCCCCTCGAGTTGAGACTCGAGTCGGCTCCCCGAGTTGAGCTTCGCTCCTTGAGTTGAGACTTGATTCAGTCTCCTCGAGTCGAGCTTCGCTCCTCGAATCGAGCCTCGAGTCAGTCTCCTCGAGTCGAGTCCCACTCCTCGAACAAACGCCTGGAGCGACCTGAAGAACAGGTCAGACAAGGTAGAGACCCGCGCTCGCGCCTGGGGAATAAGGACCGATCTTCCGAACGCAGACGAAGAAGCGTCACCAAGGCGGGAATGGCGGATGCCCCGTGAGGCCGACTTATGCTTGATGCGTGGTCAAACTTTTAGCGTTTATCCCCGAGCAGTCGAAGCCCTCCGGTGCGGCAGAGCCTTCCGCCAGGTGCCGCTCCGTCTTCTCGAAGCATCAGCCCGCAGCATCAACCTCCGTCTTCGAGACCTCGGAATGAGCACGCCTTTGCAAAATGCAAAAGTGCAGTCGCCTTCCAAGCTGGCCGAGACGGAAGCCATGATCTTCCCCTAATAGGTCACGATTACACAATCATCACCCTGCTAGTCACCGTCGAGTCCCATGGACTCTGGATTGATGACATTATCAAACAAAACGCCATCGAAGGTTAACTCGGGCGTAACATCGCCAAAAGATCAATAAGCCGCGACGCGCCGACACACCTCTACATAAATGCACGCCCTACTCGCGCATGCATATCCCATTTGCTCCGGGGCTAGAGCGACGAACGCAAGCGCGTTCGCCTCGCCCACGTCGAGCTACGCCTCCTATCCGCTTGGATCCTCCTCCACGTGTACATCACACACTCGTGTCGAGAGAGAAGGAAAAGCGAGAGAAAGCACTAGCAATTGTGAGAGTATTCTTTATAATCACAAAGGCTTCGCAACAGTGAAGCTCTGGAAAGTCTATTTTCCTCAAACACCCAACTAGAAGAACAAAAAGTTCATCGCTGGGACGCCTCCCGAGCGACGAACTTGGGGGGCTAATGTTGTCGGTCGTTTTCGGAGAACCCGAGACGCCAAGAAGGCACGTCGCTCAAAGGGCCGATGGTCAGGCCGGAGGTCCTGAAGAGCGGCAGGTCTTCAAGCCTTCGCCTAAACTCTTGACTCCTCGAGTCGAGCTTCGCTCCTCGAGTCGAGCCTTGAGTCAATCTCCTCGAGTCGAGCTTCGCTCCTCGAGTCGAGCCTCGAGTCAATCTCCTCGAGTCGAGCTTCGCTCCTCGAGGCGAGCCTTGAGTTGTTCCTCGAGTCGAGCCTCGAGTCGGTCTCCTCGAGTTGAGCTTCACTCCTCAAGACGAGCCTCGAGTCGCTCCTCGAATCGAGTCACTCTCGCCAAGTAAAAACCCTCATATTTCATGTGGCAAGAATGGTATTCGAAGGTCCGCAAGAGCCCGACGAGGCGGGCCATGCGCCGCGCGCGCAGCCGCGCCGGCCAACCAAGCGCAGCAGCCCGCGCGCCGCGCCAGACGGGCCGCGCGCCGCGCCAAGCAGACCGCGCGCCGCGTGATGACACGCCCGCGCCGCACATCCAGCGCCGCGCATCGCGCGCCGCGCCTGGTGACCCGCGCGCCGCGCCCCCTGCGCCGCGCGCCGCGCGCCGCGCGTTGTGCGCCGCGCGCGCCGTGCGCCTCCAATTAATGCCACGCGCATTCCTAGTCCCACATGGACGAAAAAGGAGCCTCTTAAGGCCCCCAAACACCTATAAATACCCCCTCTCATTGAGGGGAAAGCCATCCCATTCATTCTCAAGGAACTTGAGACTTCTCTCCGCTTCTCTAGATGCCATCCTTGGCCTGAAGCGGATTCTCCACGATTTCTCGCTCTCGGAGATTCTGAAGCGCTTTCCGGGGACTCCCGAGTGCCGCCTCTCTTGATCGAGCGATTAATCTTGATCCCACGAGTGCTCTAACGGTTTTCTACTGAAAATCGCCTACGCGTCTAGCACCCTAGACGCGTCCGCCATTTCTGACAAGAAATCGCCTACGCGTCCAGCATTTCCGACTAGGAATCGCCTACGCATCCGGAATCTCCGCCACAACAAGGAACTCTTGACTTAGAGTCTTCCACGTCTCCAAAAGAGAGAAAACACACATTCTCTCTCGCGCTCACGATCTCCGAAGTCCTGAGACGCCGCCGAGGACTCCTCGCGCCCCATCTCCTTCGTCGAGCACGCCTCTCCACCAAGGCTCCGCGCCTCATACAGCGTCCTACACGCTTGAACTACGTTCTGACCTGATCCCACGCACGGGTACGTAGGCAGCCGACAACCAAGGCACGGTCACCCATCCTCCTCACCCCCTACCTCTCCCGAGAGGCGGGTTGATCGGAGAGAACCCTAGCTCGAGACTATCGAGTTCACACTCTTGGCCCGGGTGCGATCACTTGGTCCGGCCTTGGATCGAACCGCCCGAGGTTTTAAATAGTTGTTCATTTTCGTGCGACAACATGAACAGCCTGGCCGGCTGAGAGTTTCACTCGGCCATTGGCCGAGTGAACAGCGTGGCCGGCTGAGAGTTTTACTCCGCCATTGGACGAGTGAACAGCCTGGCCGGATGAGAGTTTCACTCGGCCATTGGCCGAGTGAACAGCCTGGCCGGCCGAAGGTTTCACTCGGCCATTGGCCGAGTGAAGGAGTTGTACCTTCGGCCGGCCATTGGCCGGCTGACCCTTAGGTCGGCCATGGCCGGCTGAACCTGACCCTTGGGCCGGCCATCGGCCGGCTGAGCCTTGGGCCGGCCATGGGTTGGCTGGGCCTCGGGCCGGCCATGGCCGTTCGAGCCTTGGGCCGGCCATGGGTTGGTTGGGCCGGCCAGTGGCCGAGGCAAGGTTTCGCCGTCCGAGGCCTCGCGCCGGTCGTGCGGGTCGAAGTGGCACCTTTGTCCTCGTCGGTCCGAGACGGGCCGATAACAACTGCCGAACTCGGACCTCGCTCGTTCCTCTCATGTCTCGGCCTCTAAACACTTAAACTCTCTATATCTGCCTCAATCCTGTTGTCGGTCGTTTTCGGAAAACCCGAGACGCCAAGAAGGCACGTCACTCAAAGGGCCGATGGTCAGGCCGGAGGTCCTGAAGAGCGGCAAATCTTCAAGCCCTCGCCCAAACTCCTGACTCCTCGAGTCGAGCTTCTCTCCTCGAGTCAAGCCTTGAGTCAATCTCCTCGAGTCGAGCCCTTAATTGTTCCTCGAGTCGAGCCTCAAGTCATTCTCGAGTCACTCCTCGAGTCAAGTCGCTAGTCGCTCTCGTCGAGCCGAGCCTTGCTCCTCGAATCGAGTCGCTCTCGTCAAGTGGAAAGCTTCATATTTCACGTGAGAAGAATGACATTCGAAGGCCCGCGAGAACCCGGCCAAGACGAGCCGTCCATCACGCACACAGCGCGCTACGCCGGCCGGCCGTGCAGCAGACGGCGCACCGCGCCATACAGGCGCGCGCCGCGCGCTCCATGCGCCACGCGACCTGCGCCGCGCCTGGTGACCCTCGCGCCGCGCCCGGTGACACGCGCGCCGCGCTCCTTGCGCCGTGCGCCGCGCGCCGCGCGTTGTGCGCCGCGCGCGCCGTGCGCCTCCACTTGATGGCATGCGCGATCCTAGTCCCACATGGACGAAAAAGGGACCTTCTAAGACTCCCAAACACCTATAAATACCCTCTCTCATTGAGGGGAAAAGCCATCCCAAAAATATCTAATAATTCTCTTCATCTCTTATCGACACGCTCGATTTCTCTTCTTCTCTGGATGCCATATTTGGCCTGAAGCAGACTCTCTTCTCCCTCCCTCGTTCTCAAAGGTTCCGAAGCACTCATGGGGACTTCCCGGACGTCTCTCCCTTTGACCGAACGTTCTCCGGTGCTCAAGCACGCCCCTAGGGTTCTCAACTAGAGCTACCCTTGCGCGTCTAGAACGCTAGACGCGTACGCGATCTCCGAAGTTCTGAGACGCTGCCGAGGACTCCTCGCGCCCCGTTTCCTTCGTCGAGCACGCCTCTTCGCCAAGGCTCCACGCCTCACACTGCGTCACACACGCTTGAACTACGTTCTGACCTGATCCTACGCGTGGGTACGTAGGCAGCCGACAACCAAGGCACGGTCACTCATCCACCTCACCCCCTACCTCTCCCGAGAGGCGGGTTGATCGGAGAGAACCCTAGCTCGAGACTATCGAGCTCACACTCTTGGCCCGGGTGCGATCACTTGGTCTGGCCTTGGATCGAACCGCCCGAGGTTTTAAATAGTTGTTCATTTTCGTGCGACAACATTTTGGCGCTAGAAGGAGGGGGCTTCCCGACCTATTCAGCCCGAAATCCCTTCTATTTATGTTCTTCTTTTCTTCTGCGAACTCAACCTTCTCGAATTTGAGAAACGATGAGTAGCCAACCACCCGTACGTTCTGAGGGCGCAAACAACCCCGAAAACGTCGCTAAGACCAAGAAATACTTCTTGCGCTCCCGAGCGCATGGTGACGAAGAGTCGCTCCACGAAGAGAGCTCGACCCGCTCACCATCTCCATCTCCTGATAGCAGGGACAACCGCATCGTGGAGTTAGAGGAGAGTATCCGCTGACTGAAGGCGAAGAACGCAAGGTACCACAGCCGACTGGCTGCGAAGCAACCTATGTGTGACACGACGATCCCCAACGGGGATCCTGAGAACCTCAACGAGGAAAGCCGCGACCCTGATTATGAGGATACTGGTGACTCGGAGGATGTCGAGACTTCTCTCACAAAGGACGGGGGACTCCCCGCCGTGTTTGAAGCCGGTCCGTCGAATCCCTTACCCCGAACAGGCGATGCGCCGGTAACTTCTCAAGAGGGGAATTCCCGACGTTCGGCCCTCGACCGACTAGGTCTGAGGGAGAATGTTGCGGAAAGTCAGGGCGCGCGGAGAGCGCACCGCCGCAAGCAGAGCCGGCGCCTCCGTACGGCCAGCCCTGATCTTAGGGACCACCTCACTGCTCAACGCATTGGGCCTGGCAATGATCTGAGAGAGCGACTAAGCTCTAGACCCAATATCCCGCTGGCAGCCCCAACTAACGGGAACCGCCGCGCAGGACAGGGGTCTAATGAGAGGCTGCATGTGACTCCTCCCGATCAAGGGGTTACTCCAACGACCGGTCTCGATGTGGTCACTATGATCCACAACCTTCGAAATGAGGTATGAGATCTCCGAGAATACGGAATAGGTGGGAGCGCCTATGGGGTCGTTAAGGAGAATTCATCACCTTTCGCTACTCAGATACTGGCTGAGGTTTGTACGGGGAATTTCAAGCTCCCGAACCTCGCTCCCTATGATGGGAAAGCAGATCCTGCTTACCACATCCAGCACTATGAAACCTGGATGACGATGCCGGGTGTTTCTCCTGGTGCCATGTGCCAAGCCTTTAGTTTGACCCTCGCCGGACCCGGCTTTGAGTGATTCAAAAACTTAAGACCAGGAAGCATCCACTCGTTCAAAGACCTGAAGGACATGTTCCTGGCACGGTTCGCTACATCTATGGTCCAAAAGAAGACCAAGATGTACCTGTGGTCAATCAGGCAAGAGAGTGGCGAGTCTCTTAGACGATACCTCGCCCGATTCACAGAAGAGTCAAACAAGGTCGACCGCTTTGACGACGGTGACGCAATTGCCGCTTTCATAGAAGGCTTGCGCACGAGTGACTTCCTCAAGTCTGTCGTCGGCCGTGTCCCTTCCACCATGGCCGAGTTAATGACTCGAGCTAAGACCTTCATGGGAGTCGAAGATTACCTCGACGGCCGCAAGAGCACTAATCAAAGCTCTCGCCGTCGAGAAGAACCTATCCGCGAGCAGAACGAACCTCGTAAGAGGCGAAACAAGGGGAACCAGGTTTCTAGCAACCAACCCCCTGTACCTCAGAAACCGCGACTTGCGGAATACTTCAAAGGGTACTCGTCGTTCACGCCGCTGAACACGGCGCCGGAAAGAATCTTGGCTCTGGCACGTGACAAGTTCACGCCCCCGGCTCCAATGAAGAAGGATCCCGCAACTCGCGATCGGTCCAGGTATTGTGAGTTCCATCGGGAATATGGTCATTTGACCTCGGAATGCTACAACCTCAAAAGGCAAATCGAGGCTCTGATCCAACGGGGCGAGCTGAAGGAGTTCGTGTTGCGCATGATTGGCGCTGCGGGCCCCACCGCGAACAGACAGCAGTCTGGTCAAGGAGGAGGAGCAACCGCCTCTGCCAACCAAACCACGGCTACTGCCAACGCCAACCCACAACTGCACGTGGTAACCACCATACTGGGAGGTCCACAAGATGGGGATTCGGCCCGACAACGGAAGAAATTCCTTAGGGCCGTGTCTCAGGAAGACGCTGCTATGCACGTCAACTTCACATATGAAGAACCTCCGTCCGTGCCTCACGAGACGATGTATTTCACCAATGAAGAGGCCAAGCGAGTTGTGCATCCGCACAATGACGCGATCGTGCTCAAAGCCCAAGTGGCCAATAACTTGGTGAAAAGGGTTCTCATCGATAACGGCAGCGCTGCCGACATAATTTTCAAGTCCACCCTAGAGCGCATGAAGCTCGGGGGGCTGCGCCCGACTTCGACCCAAACGCCATTGTTTGGGTTCACTGGGGAAAAGGTTATGACCGAGGGCATCATCGACCTGCCGGTCACCTTTGGGACCCCTGGAGGAATCGAAGCCGTTCACATGGTCCCATTCCTAGTGGTCGATCAAGAGTCGCCCTACAACTTAATCATCGGGCGACCCACGTTGAACCGGCTAAGGGCAATCACTTCCACGTATCACCTACTGGTGAAGTTCCCCACCGAAGGGGGATTTGGCATCATGGCTGGAGACCAATCCCAAGCCAGAATATGCTACGTGCAAGGAGTTGATGGCAAGTCCGCGGGAAAAGCGGTCAACACAATCTTCCAACTGGAAGACGATTACCCATGCAACCTAAGGGATGCAAGGAAGTTCGGAGAACTTGACCCCCATGATGAAATCGAAAGACTTAAAGTGGAAACCTCCGATGATCTTGTGCCAATCGTCCTGGACGAGTCGAAGCCTGATCAAGTTGTAAAAATCGGCACCCGACTTCCACTCGCCATCAAAACTCAGCTTACCGCCTTCCTTAGGGAGTTCAAGGATGTTTTTGCATGGACTCATGCGGACATGCCCGGAATCGATCCCGAGGTAATAGTGCACCGACTGAACGACGACCCAAAGGTCGCCGAAAAAGTGCAGGCTAGACGAACGTTCAACCCAGAACGATACCTGGCCATAAATGAAGAGGTCGAGAAACTCCTCACCGCAAACTTCATTCGAGAGGCTAAGTACCCCAAGTGGGTCGCCAACGTGGTAATGGTAAAAAAGCCCAACGGGAAGTGGCGAATTTGTATAGACTACAAAGATCTTAACAAAGCCTGCCCTAAGGATTGCTTTCCACTCCCGCGCATCGAACAACTGGTGGACGCCACGGCCGGCCATGAACTCCTAAGCTTCATGGACGCCTATTCAGGCTACAACCAAATTCGAATGCACGAGCCCGATCAAATTAAGACGACCTTTGTCACTGATCGAGGTCTCTACTGTTACAAGGTCATGCCTTTCGGCCTTAAGAACGCGGGAGCAACATACCAACGCTTGGTAAATCGGATCTTCGCCGATCAAATCGGCAAGACGATGGAAGTGTACGTGGACGACATGCTCGTTAAAAGCCTGCTGGCAACTAATCACGTACGCGACCTTAGGGAGATGTTCACAATCCTCCGGCGATATAAAATGAAGCTCAACCCCAACAAATGCGTATTCGGGGTTGAATCCGGAAAGTTCCTCGGTTATATCGTCAGCCGACGAGGCATAGAAGCGAACCCGGAAAAAATCAAGGCACTCCTTGAAATGAAGTCGCCAAGACGAGTCAAAGAAGTGCAAAGCCTGACCGGTCGGATTGCCGCTCTGACACGCTTCGTGTCTAAAGCCACCGACAAGTGTCAACCGTTCTTCAAAGCTCTGAAGAAGACGGACGGCTTTGAGTGGACGGACGAATGCGAAAGTGCCTTCCAAGAAATGAAGGCTTACTTTGGGTCCCCACCATTCCTCTCTAAACCGAAAGAGGGCGAGACGATGTACGTGTATCTCGCCGTCTCTGAAAGAGCTGTAAGCGCCGTCCTTGTCCGCGAGGAAAACAAGGTCCAATGGCCAATCTACTACGTAAGCAAAGCCTTACTCGACGCGGAAACACGCTATACCGAGATTGAGAAACTTTCTCTGGCTCTCGTAACGGCAGCTAAGAAGCTACGACCGTACTTCCAAGCTCACCCGATTGCGGTGCGAACTGAGCATCCAATCGGTAAAGCTCTTCAAAAGGGAACGTCGACTCGCATGGCGATCTGGTCCCAAGAATTGAGCGAGTACGGGATTGAGTTCCACCCAAGAACGGCTATAAAGGGGCAGGCCTTAGCCGACTTCATGGCAGAATTCTCCTACGCTCCCGATATGGGAAGAGCGGAAACTGACTTGAACGATAACGAGCTAACTCGGAAAAGGAAGGTAGACCCAACGGGTCCCATCTGGGAGTTATACCTAGACGGAGCATCTAATGCTCGGGGGGCTGGCGCCGGAATAATCCTGATTAACCCCGATGGGGAAAAGCTGCGATATGCCCTTTACTACGGCTTCCAAGCCTCCAACAATGAAGCTGAATACGAAGCGCTCATTGTAGGGATAGAGCTAGCACAGAAGCTCGGCTCCCATAACCTGCGAATACACTGCGACTCGCAGTTGATCGTAAACCAGGTTAAGGGAGATTACATCGCCAAGGAGCCCAACATGGTCGCGTACCTGGCTAAGACGAATTCCAAACTCGATGCCTTCTCTTGGTTCGAGATTCACCAAATCCCGAGAGAACAAAATTCGGAGGCTGACGCGCTTGCTCGCCTCAGATCTGGCATCGACGAAGATGGATTGGGGACCGTGCCCATTGAATCTCTCCCACGACCATCCGTCTCCCGAGACGAAGTCGGGACCATAGAAGTGGCATCTCAGCCCACTTGGATGGACTCAATTGTCGAGTTTTTGCGAAGAGGGGAACTCCCCGAAGACCGCAAGGAAGCCGATAAACTGATGGCCTTAGCATCCAAATACACGCTCCGTGAGGGCACGCTCTATAAGCGCGGTTACTCGACACCGCTGCTCCGATGCCTCGATAGCTGTTGTCGCTGTTTTTCGGACAACTATTTAGAAGCCAAAGACGGTTAGACCCAAGGCCGGACAAAGTGGTCTCGTCTCGACTCGAGCGTGTCAGACTTGGTGTCCCAAGTCGTCCCTTAGCTGTGGGTGAAGCTCACCTTGTCTCGATACCTGAAAAGCAAGAAAGAGATTGTGAACTACAAAGGGGAAACAGGGGGGTGCCCCTGTTTACCTCTCCGACGCTCAACATTAGTGTGATTGAGGTGGAGTATAGAGGTTTTAGGGGTGTTTAGAGGCCAAAGCTTGAGAGAAACGAGCGAGGTACGAGTTCGGCAGCGTTTCAGTACTCAAGAATGGATTACCTGGACTAGGGGAGCGGCCCCTGTATTTATAGGCAGCCAAGGGGTGGTTTGAAGACCCCTTGGAGAGCTGGCCTTGGAGAGCCGGCCATGGAGGAGGGCCGGCCTTGGAGTGCCGGCCTTGGAGAGCCGGCCATGGAGGAGGGCCGGCCTTGGAGCGCCGGCCTTGGAGAGCCGGCCTTGGAGAGCCGGCCTTGGAGAGCCGGCCATGGAGGAGGGCCGGCCTTGGAGTGCCGGCCTTGGAGAGCCGGTCATGGAGGAGGGCCGGCCTTAGAGCGCCGGCCTTGGAGAGCCGGCCATGGAGGAGGGTCGGCCTTGGAGTGCCGGCCTTGGATGGCCGGCCATGGAGGAGGGCCGGCCTTGGAGCGCCGGCCTTGGAGAGCCGGCCTTGGAGAGCCGGCCATGGAGGAGGGCCGGCCTTGGAGTGCCGGCCTTGGATGGCCGGCCATGGAGGAGGGACGGCTGAGCATATGGCCGGCCATTGGCCGGCTGACCTTTGGGCCGGCGACAGGCCGGCCAAGCATATGGCCGGCCGCTGGCCGGCTGAGCATATGGCCGGCCGCCGGCCGGCTGACCCTTGGCCCGGCCATTGGTTTGGGCCGGCCAAAGGCCGTGGCAAGGTTTCGCCGCTCGAGGCCTTGCACCGGTCGCACGGGTCGAGGTGACGCCTTAGTCCCTGTCGGTCCGAGACGGACCGACAACATTAGCCCCCCGAGTTTCCGGTCGAGCGTAGATCGAGTGGAAACAGGGGGGGTGCCCCTGTTTACCTCTCCGACGCTCAACATTAGTGTGATTGAGGTGGAGTATAGAGGTTTTAGGGGTGTTTAGAGGCCAAAGCTTGAGAGAAACGAGCGAGGTACGAGTTCGGCAGCGTTTCAGTACTCAAGAATGGATTACCTGGACTAGGGGAGCGGCCCCTGTATTTATAGGCAGCCAAGGGGTGGTTTGAAGACCCCTTGGCCGAGTGAGCAAGGTTGGGCCGGCCTTGGAGGAGGGCCGGCCATGGAGAGCCGGCCATGGAGGAGGGCCGGCCTTGGAGGAGGGCCGGCCATGGAGAGCCGGCCATGGAGGAGGGCCGGCCTAGGGGTGCCGGCCTTGGAGAGCCGGCCATGGAGGAGGGCCGGCCTTGGAGTGCCGGCCTTGGAGAGCCGGCCATGGAGGAGGGCCGGCCTTGGAGCGCCGGCCTTGGAGAGCCGGCCTTGGAGAGCCGGCCATGGAGGAGGGCCGGCCTTGGAGTGCCGGCCTTGGAGAGCCGGCCATGGAGGAGGGCCGGCCTGTGAGCGCCGGCCTTGGAGAGCCGGCCATGGAGGAGGGCCGGCCTTGGACTGCCGGCCTTGGATGGCCGGCCATGGAGGAGGGCCGGCCTTGGAGCGCCGGCCTTGGAGAGCCGCCCTTGGAGAGCCGGCCATGGAGGAGGGCCGGCCTTGGAGTGCCGGCCTTGGATGGCCGGCCATGGAGGAGGGACGGCTGAGCATATGGCCGGCCATTGGCCGGCTGACCTTTGGGCCGGCGACAGGCCGGCCAAGCATATGGCCGGCCGCTGGCCGGCTGAGCGTATAGCCGGCCGCCGGCCGGCTGACCCTTGGCCCGGCCATTGGTTTGGGCCGGCCAAAGGCCGAGGCAAGGTTTCGCCGCTCGAGGCCTTGCACCGGTCGCACGGGTCGAGGTGACGCCTTAGTCCCTGTCGGTCCGAGACGGACCGACAACATTAGCCCCCCGTCGACCAAGGTCCTCCGCGAAATCCATGAGGGCATCTGCGGAAACCACGCCGGTGGAACTTCCCTTGCGCTCAAAGCGCTTAAGCAAGGCTATTTCTGGCCTTCCATGAAGCGAGATGCTTGCGAATGGGCAAGGCGTTGCGATAAGTGCCAGCGCTTCGCGGAAATTCCGCGACAGCCCCCTACCCCCTTAAGCAGCATCGTTGTCCCACGTCCCTTTGCTAAGTGGGGCGTGGACATCATTGGCAAGCTCCCTAGAGCGCCGAGGCAATACGAGTACGCCATTATCGCCATCGACTACTTCACTAAGTGGGTAGAGGCCGAGCCGCTTGCCAGAATAACTGAAGCAAACACGACAAACTTCATCTGGAAGAACATCATATGCAGGCACGGTATCCCCGCCTCGATTGGGACCGACAACGGGGCACAATTTGACAACGCGCGAGTAAGAGATATCTGCGATCAACTGAAGATCAGCAAGACCTTCTCCTCGCCGCGTCATCCTCAGGCCAACGGCCAAGTCGAGGCAGTCAACAAGACTATCAAGAGCAACCTGAAAAAGAAGCTCGAAGACAAGAAAGGCGCATGGGCCGATGAATTACCATTCGTCCTATGGGCGTATAGGACAACCGCGCGAAACGCCACCGGCGAGACGCCATTCTCCCTTGCATATGGGGTCGAGGCCGTGGTTCCGATTGAAACCGAGATACCCACGTTCCGAGTCGACACGTTCGACGAAGCGGACAACAACGAGGCCATGCGCCTTGAGTTGGACCTGATC
Source organism: Urtica dioica subsp. dioica (assembly GCF_054948205.1). Taxonomy (NCBI): domain Eukaryota; kingdom Viridiplantae; phylum Streptophyta; class Magnoliopsida; order Rosales; family Urticaceae; genus Urtica; species Urtica dioica. The sequence goes on along the minus strand of NC_142759.1, from coordinate 43,562,159 downwards.
GACGAAAAGAGGGCGGAAGCATTCAGACGCCTCGCCGCACAGAAGCGCAAGGTCGAAAGATACTACAACTCCAAAATCAAAAGGCGAACCTTTGCCGTCGGAAGCCTCGTCCTCAGACGAGTGTTCCAAAACACACAAGTCCAAGGCGCCGGCGTCCTAGGCCCAAACTGGGAAGGCCCTTACAGAGTCCGCAAAGTCATTCACGACGGGACATACTACATCGAGCACACGGACGGGACTCCGATTCGCCACCCATGGAACGCGGAGCACTTGAGGCAGTACTATCAGTAGCTAGCGTCCCCCGCTTTTTTATCGCTTTTATTTCCATTTTCAATAAGGCCTACGAGCCAATGTTTTAGGATTTAAATTTTCTCGCAAGTTTTTTTTCGCAAAAGTAATAAAACTTAAGTTCTCCGTTTCAATTTTGTTTACGCAAGTTTTCTGGTTATCGAACAATTAATTTATAACCCAAAAACTTGGGGAGGCTAGCTATGGTAAGGAAACTCTCAAAAGAACACGCTCCACCAAAAAACCTAAGACGCCTACATGGCGCACGTAAGTCGCGTAAAGGCGCAACCCGTAAGACGCCTACATGGCGCAACCTAAGACGCCTACATGGCGCACGTAAGTCGCGTAAAGGCGCAGCCCGTAAGACGCCTACATGGCGCAACCTAAGACGCCTACATGGCGCACGTAAGTCGCGTAAAGGCGCAGCCCGTAAGACGCCTGCATGGCGCAACCTAAGACGCCTACATGGCGCACGTAAGTCGCGTAAAGGCGCAACCCGTAAGACGCCTACATGGCGCAACCTAAGACGCCTACATGGCGCACGTAAGTCGCGTAAAGGCGCAGCCCGTAAGACGCCTACATGGCGCAACCTAAGACGCCTACATGGCGCACGTAAGTCGCGTAAAGGCGCAGCCCGTAAGACGCCTACATGGCGCAACCTAAGACGCCTACATGGCGCACGTAAGTCGCGTAAAGGCGCAGCCCGTAAGACGCCTACATGGCGCAACCTAAGACGCCTACATGGCGCACGTAAGTCGCGTAAAGGCGCAGCCTGTAAGACGCCTACATGGCGCAACCTAAGACGCCTACATGGCGCACGTAAGTCGCGTAAAGGCGCAGCCCATAAGACGCCTACATGGCGCAACCTAAGACGCCTACATGGCACACGTAAGTCGCGTAAAGGTGCAACCCGTAAGACGCCTACATGGCGCAACCTAAGACGCCTACATGGCACACGTAAGTCGCTTACATGGCGTAACCCAAGATGCCTACATGGCGCGATTTGAGACGCCCATGTGGCACAATCCGGCACATGTAAGACACCTACGTAGCATGGCTGACTCGCAGTTGAAAATACTTAAGAACGCAAACCATCCAAGTGACTGGCGTGTTTGAAAAAGTATCCTGCCGAGGTAAAAGGATGGACAAAATCATTGACACAAACAAGTGACCATCCATGCATGCCATAGAAGATAAATGTGCGAAAACATTCATAAAAATAAATGAATAATTCCTCATAAAAGAAAGGGGCAACTGCCTCAAAACCGATAAAACATGCGCTAAGACAAGTGCGCTAAAGGGAAATATCCTAGTAAGCAAGCGCTAAGACAAGTGCGCTGAACGGAAAAACCTAAAAAGCACGCGCTAAAACATTTGCGCAGGAAAAATAAAGAAAGAAAACGGTCACTCGGCGGGATCGTCGCCCACAGGGTCGGCCCCGTCGAGTGGTGGGAAAAGCGAGTCGAAGAAGTCGAAGGTGACCCCCCGAGAAACATTCTCGGCAGCTGTGGCGTCCCGACACTCCACCGCCGCTGCGTGCCTTGCCTCCTCGACTCCGACATCAAAGTCGTCCTGAAGGTCGGACGCAAGCTGCTCCGCCGCGGCTTTCTCCTCGGTGACCCGAACCACCTCCTCCGCCAAGGAGTCGCGCTTACGCTCCGCACGAACACGGGCAGCCTCACTCGATGTAAGCTGGCCCTGAAGAATGCCAACTTCTTCTGTGCGCGATTCCAACTGACGTCGAAGGTCCCGCGCTTCACTCCGGAAGACCTCCGTCGACCGAGTCGCCACTTCAAGGGCTTGACGTTCCGTCGTTAGCTCCTCAGCCATCTTCGCCACCGCCGCCTGAGCACGGTCACACTTGCCGCGGGTAACTCCCAATTCCACGCGAGCCTCCTGAAGCTGCTCGCGGAGACTCGCAAACTCCGCCTTTGAGTGAGAACCTCGCTCGGCGTGGGCCAGCTGAGACTTCGCTTGAGCAAGCTCCTCCTGGGCGCGACTCATCCGCCTAATGAGGTCGTGAAGGATCTTCTCGCCCCGGATCGCTCGAGCAAGCACCTGAGAAGGCAAAAAGACAGTTTAGCAAAAGACAGATTCATCGCAAACGAGGCAAGGGAAACTCACTCTCTATGCATCGAAAACGCCGTGACGAAAGAACTCTACGTCACTGCTGGCCACAACGCTCTTCCACATCTTCATCGAAGATTGAGCAAGGCCCAGGGAACATTCCCCCCTAACCTCCGCGGCCTCCACGTCGACCATCGAGTTCACGCGCTTAGAGTCCGAAGACGTGTCTGGCAAAGCCGAGGAGGAAGGTCGCTTCAAAGAAGCGCGAGGACCGTTCTCTGCCCGATGATCGGTATCGAGTTTCTCCCGCGCAGCAATCCGACGACGAACCGCCGCCAACGACTTCGGGTCTCGGGAAGCCTTTGCTAGATGAGCCCGAGCCCTCGCCCTAGCCGAGGAGACTGCAAAAGCGACAAAGTCAAAACCCTAAGCTAAAAACAAAAGCAATAAATACGAAACGTCAACATACCTTGAGGATCGCCGCTCGAGAGAGATGATGCGGCACTCGGGGCACCCTCGGTCCGCTGAGGAAACGGCGGGAACCACCCAGTGGAAGCCATCAGCTCAGGAGAACGAAATCGTTCAACGGCTTTCCGAGCCTCCGACATTCCCCGGATCTCCTTCACAAAGTCGAGATCGTCGGCCCCCTCGTTAGCAGGAAGCTCGGACAAGGGGCCGAACCGGAGCGGCGCGTCACCAAAAGCCTCCGCCGAGACCCACACCCACGGTCGTCGATTGTACTTCTCTGAATCGATGATCAGCTTAGTATTCCGTCGATCGCGGGCCACAAAGAAACTGGGTTGCCCGGGCACAGGGAAGACCGCGATGAGATTGCGAAAATCACTCACGGTCATCACCCGCTCGGTCTGGCAATGCCACTCCATATGGCACATCGCCACTATGCGGTAGAATGCCGGGCTCATCTGACATGCGTGCACCCCCAGACGGGCGAGAAGCTGCTGAACGATGGGTTGAAACGGCAGCCGCAGCCCGCAGTTAAGACTCGCAACTGAAACTGCGGCAAAACCACGACGAGGCCGAAAAGGACGGTCGTCTTTTAAGGGGCGGAGAAGCGCCACGGACGACGGAATGGCAAAAGCCTCCCGGAGACCGACGAATGTCCGGTAGGTGAGCGTGCTCGAAGCATCGACCCCCGAACAATCGAAGTCCTCGGGAGCAGCAAGGCCCTCCTCGGGATACCACTCCGTCCTAGCGAGCGACCTCGCCGATACCAACGCCTCTGCGTCAGGGGTCCCGGGCTGAGGACCCCCTGACTCCACGGAAGGGCTCCTGCCCTCCGACACAGCCACCGCAGCCGCTGGCGGCACCTCGGGACACTCCGATGCGAGGCCTTGGGCCCCCGGACATGTCTCTGACTCACCTCCGGGATCTTCAGACTCGGGACCAAAGTCGTCCACGCAGTCTATCTCGTCGAGAACCGACTCTAGCGGAGTCACCGCATCCGCATCCGTAACATCTCCCGGCACGCCTTGAAAGCCCAAGTCAGGCTGCGGCACGTCGAGGCGGACTTTGCCGCGGACCCCCCCCCCCCCCCCCGCCAACTAAGTTGATCACGAGGCGAGGGGCAGGCTCCCCGGACGCGGGACGATCAAACTCCCCACCTGTACCGCGCCCAGTCGGCGCGCACTCTTCGAGAGGCTGAGCAGCGGGCACAGTCGCACCCAGCTCGCCTTCCTCCAACCACTACTCTACTCCGCTTGGATTTTCTTCCACGTGCAGAGGAATTTCCCTTAAACCCGCGAAGAGATCATCCTCTGCGTGTTCAGAACCCTGAAACAAGAGAGAGAAATCAATCTCGGGACTCTCAACTGAGAAAAGGGGAGGGACACTCATAATGCAAGCGTAAAAAAGAAAACAAGCGTAGAGAAAAGAGAAGAAATAAAGTGAGGAATAAAGGGAAGGGGGGGGGTCTATTTATAGACTTCTAGGGGGGTAGGAGTCGAAATCCTACTCCCACAAGGGTCAAATTCGGAGTAGAAACTCCAAAAAGTCGGAGTTCTCCCGCGCGAAGCGAACCAGCCCCGCGCACGGGGCGCGCCGCGCGGGTCATGCAGCACCGACCGCGCGCCGCGCCGTCCAGGGCGCGCGCCGCGCGGCCCCCTGAAAAAAAAAAAAAAAAAAAAAGGGAAGAAGAAAAAGAAAAAAGAAGAGGAAATTTTTTTTTTCTCGGGGCCACAAGGCACGGGAAACATTCTCCTCAAACACCCAACTAGAAGAACAAAAAGTTCATCGCTGGGACGCCTCCCGAACGACGAACTTGGGGGGCTAATGTTGTCGGTCGTTTTCGGAAAACCCGAGACGCCAAGAAGGCACGTCGCTCAAAGGGCCGATGGTCAGGCCGGAGGTCCTGAAGAGCGGCAAATCTTCAAGCCCTCGCCCAAACTCCTGACTCCTCGAGTCGAGCTTCGCTCCTCGAGTCGAGCCTTGAGTCAATCTCTTCGAGTCGAGCTTCGCCCCTCGAGTCGAGCCCTTAATTGTTCCTCGAGTCGAGCCTCAAGTCATTCTCGAGTCAAGTCGCTAGTCGCTCTCGTCGAGCCGAGCCTTGCTCCTCGAATCGAGTCGCTCTCGTCAAGTGGAAAGCTTCATATTTCACGTGAGAAGAATGACATTCGAAGGCCCGCGAGAACCCGGCCAAGACGAGCCGTCCATCACGCACACAGCGCGCTACGCCGGCCGGCCGTGCAGCAGACGGCCCACCGCGCCATACAGGCGCGCGCCGCGCGCTCCATGCGCCGCGCGACCTGCGCCGCGCCTGGTGACCCTCGCGCCGCGCCCGGTGACACGCGCGCCGCGCCCCTTGGGCCGCGCGCCGCGCGCCGCGCGTTGTGCGCCGCTCTTTGTGCGCCGCGCACGCCGTGCGCCTCCACTTGATGGCATGCGCGATCCTAGTCCCACATGGACGAAAAAGGGACCTTCTAAGGCTCCCAAACACCTATAAATACCCTCTCTCATTGAGGGGAAAAGCCATCCCAAAAATATCTAATAATTCTCTTCATCTCTTATCGACACGCTCGATTTCTCTGCTTCTCTGGATGCCATATTTGGCCTGAAGCAGACTCTCTTCTCCCTCCCTCGTTCTCAAAGGTTCCGAAGCACTCACGGGGACTTCCCGGACGTCGCTCCCTTTGACCGAACGTTCTCCGGTGCTCAAGCACGCCCCTAGGGTTCTCAACTAGAGCTACCCTTGCGCGTCTAGAACGCTAGACGCGTACGCGATCTCCGAAGTTCTGAGACGCTGCCGAGGACTCCTCGCACCCCGTTTCCTTCGTCGAGCACGCCTCTTCGCCAAGGCTCCACGCCTCACACTGCGTCACACACGCTTGAACTACGTTCTGACCTGATCCCACGCATGGGTACGTAGGCAGCCGACAACCAAGGCACGGTCACTCATCCTCCTCACCCCCTACCTCTCCCGAGAGGCGGGTTGATCGGAGAGAACCCTAGCTCGAGACTATCGAGCTCACACTCTTGGCCCGGGTGCGATCACTTGGTCCGGCCTTGGATCGAACCGCCCGAGGTTTTAAATAGTTGTTCATTTTCGTGCGACAACAAATCCTACTAATGTTGAGCTTCGGAGAGGTAAATAGAGGCACCCCCTCTATTTCCCCTTTGTAGTTCACACCTCTCTTCTTCCTTTTCAGGTACTTGGACGAACTCAAGGGACACTCACAGCTAAGGGACGACTTGGGATATCAAGTCCGACACGCTCGAGTCAAGACGAGACCACTTGGTCCGGCCTTGGGTCTAACCGCCTTTGACTCCTAAATCGTTGTCCGAAAAACTGCGACAACATTTTGGCGCTAGAAGGAGGGGACCACCGACCTTAGCGTGCTCTCCCTTCCATTCCACACTCTCACTACTCTTACGGCTCTCGAGAGATGAGTCACCTTCCCACTACCTCCGCCGGCACTCGAGCGACGAGTTCGAGGTACGGCCTCCGAAGCCTCGCTCACCGTCTTGAGGGGCAACCTCGTGATAACGAGAGCCAGCCCCAAGACGCGGCGAACGACCCCGAGGCCGAGCTCCGACAGGACACGGCCCGGTGGCTTGCGGAGCTCCTTGACCGTCCCGGCGTCGACGGCTCGCTCATCGCCAATCTCCTCGGCTACGACGTCGAGGATCGATCCGCCCGAGACGACTCCGACCCCGACTATGTGGGGGAGTCAAGGACCGACGAGGCGACTCCTAGCCTCGCCCAAACACGGCCCGAGAGGTCCAATGGTGCATTGGCCGATCCTTCGCACCTAGCACGACGACAGGCACGGTCCCTCGGTTTCAAGAGGCGGCCGGACACGGCCCCTCGCCGAGGAGAGAGCGACTTTGGTGGATGATGGGGCCGATAGCTGAAGCGATCGCCGGACGGTCCGACCAAGGGCGACCTCGCCTCGCCACGCACCGAGCGTGGACCTTAGAGAGCGCTTGACGGCGCAGAGAAACTCCCGAGGGGAGGATCTCCGCCAAAGGCTCAACTCTCGAAGGGACGCGCTTCCCGCCGCAACTCTTGGACGGCCTCAGGCCAATGTCGTGGAATAAGCGTCCAATGAACGCAAACTGGCGACTCCCGTGGCCCCGGCGGTCAGCCCTGCTAACGGGCTCGACATGGTCACGATGATTCAAAGCCTCCAGAATCAAATCATCGAGATGAGGGAGTCAGGGAGGCAACGACCGTATGGAGGGATTGAGGAGTCATACTCTCCCTTCGCCGCTCAAATCCTCGCGCAACCTTGCGTGGGGAACTTCAAATTGCCTTCCATCCCTCCCTATGACGGATGGACGGACCCAAACTTCCACATCCAACACTACGAGACGTGGATGACAATGCAAGGGCAGCCGGACGCGACCCTGTGCCAAGCCTTCAGCCTGACCCTCACGGGGTCGGGCTTTGAGTGGTTCCGGAGTTTGAGACCTGGGAGCATCCCGTCCTTCCGGGCCTTGCGAGAGGCTTTCCTTGCCCGCTTCGCCACACTCGTGGCGCAAAAGAAGTCGAAGACCCACCTCTTCTCCATTCGGCAGGGGAGAGACGAGACGTTGAGACAGTACCTCGCTCGCTTCACCGAGGAGTCTCACAAGGTCAAAGGATTCGACGACAAGGATGCCATCACGGCAATCACCGAAGGAGTTCGCACGAGCGATTTTCTCAAGTCTATCGTTGGGAAAGTCCTGCGAGACATGGCGGAGCTGATGACGAGAGCCCGCACGTACATGGGGATCGAGGACTATCTCGATGGCCGAGATGGCAGGAAGTCAGGGGGACAGGGTAGTCGACGCTGCGACGACCAAGATGGAGATCGTCCCGACCCTTGAAAGAGGAGGAACAAGGGAGGCCAGGCCCTTAACGGCCGCTCCCTCCCCGGGCCGAGACCGTCACACGTCGATAGCTTCCGAAAGTTCTCGACGTTCACCCCCTTGAACACCCCACCGGAGCGGATCCTAGCTCTGCACCACGACAACCTAGGGAGCCCCACTCCTCTCACAAAGGATCCTGCAAAGAGGGATCGAAGCAAGTCTTGCGAGTACCACCAAGATCACGGGCATCTGACGTCCGAGTGTTATCAGCTCAAGCGTCAGATCGAGGCCCTGATTCAAGACGGAAAATTGAAAGTGTACGTCCTCAGAACGATCGGGACGGCCGCGGCGCACAGAGAACGCCCGCGGAAAGAAAGAAAGGGTCCGGCGACGGTAACTGTCATGGACCGAGCGGCAAACGGAGAACCGGAGAGCTCACAACTGCACGTCGTGGGCTCAATCATGGGCGGCTCAGAGTTTGGAGACTCGTCCACACAAAGGAAGAAGTACGTGCGTCAAGTTTCCCAAGGGAAAATAGCGCACTACATCAATCATACGTACGAGGCTCCTCCTCCGGCCCCATTCGAGTCCATGTTCTTCACTGGCCAAGAGGCGGCACGAGTCCTCCACCCACACAACGACGCGATAGTCGTCTCAGCCCCGGTCGCCAACAACCTCGTCCGGAGAATCCTAATCGACAATGGGAGGTCCGCCGATATAATCTTCAAGTCGGCGCTGGACAGGATGAAGCTATTTGGGATGAGACCGACCCCGATCTTGACTCCACTCTTCGGCTTCTCCGGGGAGAGGGTCATGACGGAGGGAACCATCGACCTCCCGGTGACCTTCGGGACACCGGGGTGGCTCGAGCTCACCCACATCGTATCGTTCTTGGTCGTGGACCAACCCTCCGCCTACAACATCATAATTGGCCGCCCGACCCTCAATCGGTTGAAGGCCATTACGTCCACTTACCACCTGATGATGAAGTTCCCGACTGGCAAGGGAATAGCCATGATGTTGGGAGACCAATCGATAGCAAGGATGTGCTACATCCAAGGTGTGGACGGGAAAGAAAAGGGAAAGATGCTGAGCACCGTCTTCCAGCTCGGGGACAAGCTCCCATGCAAGGCCGAGGAGGGAGGCACCTTCGGAGAACTGGACCAAAGGGACGATGTCGAGCATCGAAAGGTGGAGACACCGGACGACCTTGTTCCCGTCGTGTTGGACGACGCCAAACCTGACCAGGTAGTCAAGGTAGGCGCCCAGCTCCCGTCCGAAGTCCGAAACCGGCTCGCCACCTTCCTCCGCGAGCACAAAGACGTCTTCGCGTGGACACACGGCGACATGCCGGGGATCGACCCCGAGATAATGGTTCACCGTCTCAACGACGACAAGAGAGTAGCTGAACGCGTTCAACCGCGGCGGACGTTCAGCGGAGAGAGATACCATGCCATTGGTGAAGAGGTTGTCAAACTTCTCACCGCCGACTTCATCAGGGAGGCGGAACACCCCAAGTGGGTGTCCAATGTGGTAATGGTCAAGAAGCCAAACGGGAAGTGGCGGATCTGTATCGACTATAAAGATCTCAACAAGAAGATTAGGGCGATCTTAGAGATGAGGTCGCCACAAAAGGTGAAAAAAGTTCAAAGTTTGACGGGAAGGATCGCCGCCCTGACGCGGTTCGTTTCCAAAACCACCGATAGGTGCCAACCGTTTTTCAAGGCACTAAAGAAGACCGACGGGTTTGCATGGACGGAGGAGTGCGAGGAAGCGTTCCGCGAGTTGAAAGCATATTTCACCTCCCCCCCCGTTCCTCGCAAAGCCGAAGGATGGCGAAACCTTGTACATCTACCTCGCGGTTTCCGACAGGGCCGTGAACGCGGTTCTCATACGCGAAGAAGACAAGGTGCAATGGCCGGTCTATTACGTTAGCAAGGCGCTCCTCGACGCCGAGACTCGATACCCGAAAATCGAGAGATTGTCCGTCGCCCTTGTCACTAGCGCGAGAAAACTCCGACCCTACTTTTAAGCGCACCCCATTGTGGTCCGCACGGGACATCCCATCGAGAAGGCCCTTCAAAAAGGGACCTCCTCTCGAATGGCCGTATGGTCCCAATAGTTGGGCGAGTACGGGGTCGAGTTCCAACCGAGAACCGCCATCAAGGGCCAAGCCCTCGCCGACTTCGTAGCCGAGTTCGCAGGCGCGCCCTCAACTGACGAGGGGGACAAAGGTGGTGAAGGCAGAGAAGACAAGGGGAACGACCGCGACGAGTTGTCGAAAAAGAGGACCAACGGCCCGATAGGATCGGTCTGGGACTTGCACGTAGATGGCGCGTCAAACGCCCAGGGGGCTGGCGCCGGCGTTGTACTCACAAATCTAGATAGGGAAAAGCTGAGATACGCCTTGCGGTTCGAGTTCAAGGCTTCCAACAACGAGGCGGAGTACGAGACTCTGATCGTTGGCTAGGAGCTAGCGAACAAGCTAGGCGTCCAGAACCTGCGCATCCACTGCGACTCGCAGTTGATCGTGAATCAGGTTAAGGGCGACTACACCGCTAAAGAGCAAAACATGGTCGCGTACTTGTCCAAGACCCAAAAAAACTAGAGGCCCTGTCATGGTTCGAGATCGTCCAAGTTCCTCGAGAGGCGAACATCGACGCTGACGCCCTGGCTCGCCTCGCGTCCGGGATAGACGAGGAGCGCGAGGGCAGCGTCCCAATCGAAGTGTTGACCTGACCCTACGTCTCGAGAGGCGACGTAGGGGTAGTTGACGAGGCTCTGCCTCCCTCATGGATGACTTCGCTCGTGGAATTCCTTAAGCGAGGAGTCGTCCCCGAAGACAAAGAAAAGGCCAAAAAGCTGAGAAGCTTGGCGCCGAAGTACACGATGAGGGAAGACGTCTTGTTCAAGAGAGGCTACTCCATGCCTCTCCTCCGTTGCTTGACCGAGGTCGAGGCGAAGAAAGCGCTCCGTGAAGTGCATGAAGGGGTGTGCGGAAACCATGCCGCCAGACAATCTTTGGTGTTGAAGCTTCTAAGGCTCGGATATTTTTGGCCAACCATGAAAAAGGACTCCCACGAGTGGGCCAAAAAATGCGACAAATGCCAAAGGTTCTCTCACATCCCGCGCCAAGCGCCTGCCCCGCTATGCCCGATCATCGTGCCGCGACCCTTCGCGAAGTGGGGAATCGATCTCATCGGTGAGCTACCTATGGCTCCGAGGCAATACAAGCATGCAATCGTGGCAATCGACTACTTCACGAAGTGGGTAGAGGCCGAACCGTTGGCAAAAATCACCGAGGCGAACACGACGAGCTTCATCTGGAAGAACATTGTCTGCCGCTTCGTGATCCCCGCGTCAATTGTGACCGACAACGGAAAACAGTTCGACAACGTGCGCCTCCGAGAAATGTGCGAGCATTTGGGCATTAGCAAGACTTTCTCTTCCCCCCGCCATCCGCAAGCCAACGGTCAAGTCGAGGCGGTCAACAAGACGATCAAGGAGAACCTGAAGAAGAAGCTGGAAGAAAGGAAGGGGGCTTGGGCCGACGAGTTTCCCATGGTCTTGTGGGCATACCGAACCACCGCTTGAAACGCGATCGACGAAACCCCTTTCGCTCTCACGTTCGGCGTCGAGGCCGTGGTACCCGTCGAGACCAAGCTGCCGACCCTACGCATCGAGGAGTATGAAGAAGCCGCCAACGACGACGCAATCAGGCTCGAGCTAGACCTCATAGATGAGAGGAGTGCGGACGCGCTCACCCGTCTTGCTGCACAAAAGTGGAAGGTCGAGAAATACTACAACTCCAAGATCAAGCTGCGAAAGTTCGCCGACGGAAGCCTCGTCCTTAGAAGGGTGTTCCAAAACACCAAGGTGCAAGGTGCGGGAGTTCTGGGTCCCACCTGGGAAGGCCCGTACCGTGTGCGTCGAGCCATCCACAACGGCACGTACGAGCTCAAGAACCTAGAAGGACTCGTGTTGACGCACCCGTGGAACGCGGAGCACCTGCGGCAATACTACCAATAGAGGCACCATTTCCCCGATGTGCAATTATTTTCATTCTGTTTTCGGTTTTAGCAAAAGACAATTTCCTATTTCAAGTACGGCCAACGGCCTGGGAATGTAATTTTTTTTTAACTATTTCAACATTATAATTTGATTACATTTCGCTTCGACACCTTTACCTTATTGTGTTACAATTTCTCGTCTCCTCTACGAGCACCACAGAAACTCGGGGGGCTAACGGGGATAAAATAAGGATAACAAGCTCATTTTTCGCGCGACACACTCGCGCAATAACACGTTTTACGTGCCGAAAGGTAGCGAAACGTCAACAAGTCAGATCCGCGCGCCGGACCTCCGACCCTCGCGCGACGCTCTCGCACAATTCCACGCCCTGCACACCAATAGGCAACGCGGCGTCGGTGGATCACGTCCGCGCACCGGACCTTCGATCCCGGCAGTCAAAACCCAAAATGTGACACGCGTACCGATGAGTACCACACTCACTGGGAACTGCGTCCACAACAAGCTCGTCCCGATACGCACGCCGATAGGTAGCGTACTCGCCGGAAGATGAGCGCAACGGCCACCCAGCTCGCACACGCCGATAGGCGACGAGTCGCAAATGGATGGCCGAGAGTCGCACCCACCAGGCGAATCTGGTCTAGCCAGCATCCGCGGGAAACTTCCCCGCCAAGTGCAGCAGTAAGCCGTGCAAACCGGTTACGCCAAGTATGGTAAGCCGGGCTCGTAAGACACGCACCAGTCACATCGCGCGAATCGATTGCGCTAAACGTAGCAAGTCGAGAAAATAAGACGCATAACAGACAAAAAAAGCTTTAACTAAAGCAAACAATGTTGTACGAGCAATCCAACAAGAAAAGTATGAGAGTACGGCAAACGTCGAACGAAAGAAAAACATAACAAAAATCCGGAAGGAAACACGATGCAAGCGCTAAACAAGTGCGCAAAAAACCAAAGAAAAGTTGGCTACTCTGAGCCGAAGTCGATTTGCTCTTCATGTTCCTCGGGGCGAGGAGCGCCGAACCCGCCAATGGCTTCTCCATCCAACTAGCGGTTCGTCGACTGGGCAGCCTCCGCGGGGACTTGAAGATGCGGGTCATCCTCCGGCGGCTCGTCATCCAAAGGAGGGAACATGGCGTTGAAGAAGGAAAACGTGGTCCCCCGAGACGCGTTCTCCTTCACGGTCGCGTCTCGGACCCGTTTGGCCGCCTCATAACGAGCCACCTCAAGCACGAGGTCCCAGTCATCCTCCAAGTCCGTTTTGGACCGCATAGCGTCGTCCTTCTCGTCGACGAGGGTCTGCACCTCCGCCTACAAAGTAACTCTCTCCCTCTCGGCCGTGACCCGGGAGATCTCGCTCGCCGACAGGCGAGCGTCGACGATGCTCAGCTCCTCGTCCCGGCTCGAGAGCACCGCCTGGAGTTTCTTCGTCTCCCCTAAGAAGGTGTCAGCCGCCTGCTCTGCCTTCTCTCGGGATGCCTGCTCTGCCACGTGGAGTGATTTCTCGGCCACCGACTCCTCGCGAGCTCGATTCAGTTCCTCCTCGAGTGCTTGGAACTCTCGAGCGGTACGGACTCCCGCTAGAGCGGCAGCATGGGCGGCCGCCGTGCTCTCCTTGTCTCTCTCCATGATCTGCATGCGCCGTAGTAGATCCCAGAGAATGCGGTCGCTTCGTTCTTGGCGTGCGAGCATCTGTCGAAACGAGTCATAAACGTGTGATCGGAATGAGCATAATAATTACACACAAAACAAGCAAACGAGTCGTACCTTTTGGGCATCTCCGATCCCATTCTGGAAATGCTCGAGGTCGCTCGTCGTCAGGAGACCCTTGAAATCCCGCAGAGGGGTTTCAAGGATCCCTCGGGAGCACTTGTCCCTGAGCTCTGCCGCCTCCGCTAGGAGCATCGAGTCCATGCTGTCCGGCGCCGCCGATGTGTGGGCGCGCTTGTGGCCAGAGGGTGATCCGAAGGAAGTCGACGACGATGGTTGCTTGTTAGAAGAGATCGCCTCGTTCCTCGCCCGCGGTGGTGACCCCCGGTGGCGAACCTCAGCTTGGGGACGAGCCGCGGTCGTAGCTTCGACGGTAGGTGCCGCTCTCGGCACATGTGTGCGCGGTCGATGTCGTCGGGTCATGGTATCTGAAAATGAGAAAGAAACGACAATAAGTTAGAACGCAAACGATAAAGCATAAATACAACGAAACATGCAACAGCGCGGAAACATAAGTATGGCTAGTACCCCCCACGTCGGGGGGAGGGGCAGACGAACCCCCCGCCTCTGATTGAGGATCCTCCGTAACCTCCGCGCCGAGACCCGGGCACGGAGGAGCGTCGTCGCCAGGCAGGAACCACCCAGTCCTCGCCATCAGGTCTGGGAACTCGAAGAGTGATCCCTGCCGTCTCGACTCCGGGACCGCCCTGATCACCGTGTCGAGCTCGGAGTCCTCGACGTCGCTTACCGGTGGAAAATCGGCCGCGGGACCAAACGTGAGGGGCGCAACCCCGAAAGTCGACTCGGACACCCACACCCAAGGGTACCTATGCTTCGAAGTGAACCTGGTGACGATGGCTAGGCGCTTCCGATGTGAGACTAGGTAGGAGCCCGGCCTCCCGGGGACCCCTCGCACCGATATGGGATCCTGAATGTTGTCCGCAGTAACAGCCCTTTTCTTCGCTCGATAGAGCATCATATGGCACGCCGCGACCACTCGATAAAAGAACGGAGACATCTGCGAAGCGTGTACCCCTAACCGAACCAGCAACTCCTGGATGACCGGCTGGAAGGGCAACCTCAGTCCTCCGCGAAGACTCGCCTCGTGGATCGCGGCGAACCCCTTTCGCAAGCGACTCGGAAGGTCATCGGGTAACGGCCGTAGAATCGACACGAACTCCGGGATGTTGTAGCGCTTCCTCAGGCTCGTGAAGCTGATGATCAAGAGCGAACTCGGGACATCGACGCCCGAGCAGTCAAGGTCGCCACATATGACCGATTCTCCAGTCGGGAAGGTCAAGGCCCGCTTCTCCTCCCGCGCGGTTAAGGAAAGTGTCACCGCAGGTGTAACGTGACGGCTCGACGAGTCGTTCGAGCGCTCGGCGTCTGGAGCGTTGCTCGGGCAGGGGGCGACACCCTCTCGGCCGCCCACTCGAGCCGAGCTGTCCCTCTCAACCTCGGCGTGGTCGCCCGAGCGCGCGCCTGGTTGCCGGCCGGCCGGGCCGCCGCCGTCAGGCCGGCCCAGCCCGTGGCCGGCCGTGCTCCCTCCTGTGCGCGCATCCAGCCAAAGGACCCAACCTATCTCCTGGCTGGGCGGGCCCTCCACGCACGGGCCCGGCCCAATGGGGCCTAGGGTTTGCCCAAGGGCTGGGCAGGCCGCTACCCCCTGGCCGGCGCCACCTGGCCGGGCCGCCTCCTGCCCGGCGTCGGCCCCTCCCTGGGCGGCGTCGCCCGGCGCCGGCAATCCTCAAGCGGCGCGCGACATCGCCGGCGCGGCCAGGCCTGGGGGGCTCTCCTCCTGGGCGCGATCTGCAGGCCGCCCGGCGGCCTCACCCACCCGAGCCAAGGCCTCCCCCGCGTCGGGACCGGCCTAGAGGGCGTCGACACCGGTCGGCGTGCCCTTCTCGGCGTCGACTTCGCCGTGCGCGGCCGCCCCGGGCTCACTCGTGCAGCCCGGGCGTTCCTCCGCACCGGCGTGCCTGGTGACTACCAGAACGGCCCCGCCCAGTCGAATGGGGGCTCCCCCGGCACTGGGGTCCGCCCAGAACGCGCCGCCCCTGGGCAAGGCGTCCTCCCCGGCGTCGTCCCCCTCCGGCGCGTCTCCTCCAACGCCGGCCGCTCCCAGCGCGGCTTCCTCCGACGCGCGCGCGGCGTCCAGGCCGCCTGTGGGTGGTTGGGCATCGTTCCCCGGCCTGGGTAGGTCTTCCCCGACACCTCCGGCATCGCCGGCGCCGCCCCGGGCCAAGGCGCCTCCTCCAACGCGCGGGCCATCCCCGACGTCCGTCGGCCGGCGCTGGACGTCTCCGGCACGCGCATCCTCTCTCTCGCCGGTCAGCCACGCCTCCACCAAAGAGAGATCTTCCCCGGTCATCTCAGCCGCGTTGTTCGAGTTCGACGTGTGTCGTGTTTCGAAGAACGTTGGGGGAGGCGAAATTTGGGCCCAAAAATTGTCTAGGTCTACGTGGTTGTCCCCGAACAAATGAAGCAAGTCGTCTTCAATGGTCCCACCCCCCGATAGGTGGTCGATGGGGTCCATGGTAGCGAATAACGAGACTAAAGCGATCGACAAAAAATAATAATAATATTAAAAGACGTCGGAACATACCTCTGGGCGACGGGCTTCTCCGGTGGGCCGACGGTAGACTTTGAGTTTACCACGCGACTTACACTCGATGATAAACTCGGTGGGCCGACGGTAGACTTTGAGTCCATCTCGACCCAGGGCCGGCCTCCGGCTCCATGGCCGACCCAGAGCCGGCCCCATGCCCAACCCAGGGCCGGCCTTCCAGCTCCATGGCCGACCCAGGGCCGGCCTTCGCCTCCATGGCTGACCCAAGGCCGGCCTCCAGCTCCATGGCCGACCTCCGGCCTCATGAGCTCGGCCTCCAGCTCCATGGCCGACCTCTGGCCTCATGAGCTCAGCCTCCAGCTCCATGGCCGACCTCCGGCTCCATGGCCGACCTCCGGCCTCATGAGCTCGACCTCGGCCTCATGAGCTCAGCCTCCAGCTCCATGGCCGACCTCCGGCCTCAAGAGCCTTCAGCTCTGTGGACGACCCAGGGTCGGCCTTCTGCTCCATGGCCGACCCAGGGCCGGCCTTCGGCTCCATGGCCGACCCAAAGCTGGCCTCCGGCTCCACGGCCGACCCAGGGCCGGCCTTCGACCAAGGGGATGCCCAAAATGCCCCTTGGTCCAGCCCCCGGTCCAGGTAATCCATTCTTGAGTATTGAAACGCTGCCGAACTCGGACCTCGCTCGTTTCTCTCAAGTCTCGGCCTCTAAACACTTAAACCCTCTATATCCGCCTCAATCCTACTAATGTTGAGCGTCGGAGAGGTAAATAGAGGCACCCCCTCTATTTCCCCTTTGTAGTTCACACCTCTCTTCTTCCTTTTCAGGTACTTGGACAAACTCAGAGGACACTCACAGCTAAGGGACGACTTGGGATATCAAGTCCGACACGCTCGAATCAAGACGGGACCACTTGGTCCGGCCTTGGGTCTAACCGCCTTTGACTCCTAAATCGTTGTCCGAAAAATTGCGACAACACCTCAAACGAGGAGTCATCCCCGAAAACAAGGAGGAATCCAGAAAGCTGAAAAGCTTGGCGCCGAAGTACATGATGAGGGGAGATACCTTGTTCAAGAGAGGGTACTCGATGCCCCGCCTCCAATGCTTGACCGAGATCGAGGCGAAGAAAGCACTCCACGAGGTGCACGAGGAGCTGTGTGGGAACCACGCCAGCGGACAGTGTTTGGCCCTGAAGCTGCTAAGGCTTGGATACTTTTGGCCGACCTTAAAAAAGAACTCCCACGAGTGGACCAAAGATGTGACAAGTTCCAAAGATTCGCCCACGTCCCGCGCCAGGCGCTGGCTCCGCTATGCCCGATCGTTTTACCTCGAACCTTTGCAAAGTGGGGAATCGACCTCATTGGTGAGCTGCCTACGGCCCCGCGACAATACAAGCACGCAATCATAGCTATCGATTATTTCACGAAATGGGTGGAGGCAGAACCATTGGCCAAGATCATGGAGGCGAACACGACTAGTTTCATCTGGAAGAACATCGTCTGCCGCTTCGAAATGCCCGCGTCGATCGTGACTGACAATGGAAAGCAATTCGACAACGCGCATGTCCGCGACATATGCGAACAGTTGGGCATCAGCAAGACCTTCTCCTCCCCCCGTCATCCTCAGGCCAACGGCCAAGTCGAAGCGGTCAACAAAACGATCAAGGAGAACCTAAAGAAGAAGTTGGAAGAAAGAAAGGGGGCGTGGGCCGAGGAGCTCCCCATGGTCCTGTGGGCGTACCAGACGACCGCGCGGAACGCGACCGGCAAAACCCCGTTCGCACTTGCATTCGGCATCGAGGCCGTGATACCCATCGAGACCAAGCTCCCGACTTTCTGCATCGAAGAATTCGAGGAAACCGCCAACAACGAAGTGATGAGGCTCGAGTTGGACCTCATAGACGAGAAGAGGGCGGACATGCTTACTCGCCTCGCCGCACAAAAGAGGAAGGTCGTGAAATATTACAACTCCAAGATCAAGCTTCGAAAGTTCACCGAGGGAAGCCTCGTCCTCAGAAGGGTGTTCCAAAACACCAAGGTGCAGGGGGCGGGAGTCCTGGGTCCCACCTGGGAAGGCCCGTATCGTGAACGTTGAGCCATACATGGTGGCACGTACGAGCTCGAGAACCTAGAAGGGCTCGTGTTCACTCATCCGTGGAACGCCGAGCATCTGAGGCAATACTACCAATAGAAGCCCGTTCTAGACTCTTCATGCTTTTTCCATTTTACTTTCAATTTTTTAAGTTACAATTTCGAGTTTAAATAAGGCTAATGGCCAAGGGATGTAATTTTAATTTGTTTTGACACAATAATGGGATTACATTTCGCCTCAAAAGCTTTGTCATGCGTTATTATAATTTCTAGTCTCCTCTACGGGTACACAAGAAACTCGGGGGGCTAACAGGTACACATCTTTCATGCGACGCTCTCGCACGATTCCACGCCTCACACGCCGAAAGGTAGCGAGACATCAACGGGTCGCATCCGCGTGCCGGACCGCTGATCCTAAGGCGGCAGTCAAAACCCAAAACGTGACATGTGTACCGACAGGTACCGCGCTCGTTGGGAAATGCGCTTGCTTCAAGCCCGTCCTGGCATATAACACGCACGCCGACAGGTAGTGTACACGCCAGGAAAGAGGCGCGATAGCCATCCAGCTTGTGCGCCGAGAGGCAGCGAGTCACTAATGGATGTCAAAGGCTCGCACCCGCCGGACGAAACTGGTCTAGCCAGCGTCCACGGGAAACCCTCCCCTAACTATGGCACTAAGTCGAGCAGACTGGTTACACTAGACATAGTAAACCGAGGGTCGTGAGACACGCACTAGCCATATTGCGCGAATCGATTATGCTAAGCATAGTAAATCGAGAAAATAAGACGCATAATAAACTGGAAAAGCTTTAATAACAACAATCAATGTTGCGGAAACAGCCCAACTAAAGTAAAAAAGAATGCGACAAATATCTGAAAGGAAAAGAAAACAAGCGCCAAACAATTGCGCAGGAAATCAAAACAAGACCAACTACTCGGAACCAAAGTCGACCTGCTCCTCATCAATCTCGGGCGGAGGGACACCCGACCCGTCGGTGGCCTCTCCGTTAGGTGGGCAGTTCTTAGACTGAGCAGCCTCCGCGGGAACCGGGGGATAGGTGTCGTCTGCCTATGGCACATCGTCCAAGGGGGAAACATGCTATCGAAGAAAGAAAAGGTAGTTCCGTGAGATGCGTTCTCCTTCGTGGTCGCGTCACGAACTCGAACGGCTGCCGCGTAACGAGCCTCCTCTAGGGCGATGTCCCAGTCATCCTCTAAATCCGCCTTCGCTCGCATGACGTCGTCCTTCTCGCCTGCTCGGCCGCTCGCAATGACCTCTCGGCGGTCAGCTCCGCGCCCTGACGAGACACCTCCTCGCAGGCCCGCTTTGACTCCTCCTCAAGTGCTTGAAACTCCTGGGCAGTTCGGTCCCCCACCAGGGCGGCGGCATGGTCGGCCGACGCGCTCTCCATGTTCGTCTTCATGATCTGCATCCGTCGCAACAAGTCCCAAAGAATGTGGTCGCCTCGTTCTTGACGGGCAAGCATTTGCAAAATTGGGTGGCACGTGCGCAATAGAGATAAGTACGACGTCCATATACAAATCGAATAACGAATCATACCTTCTGAGTGTTGTCGCCGTTTTTCGGACAACTATTTAGAAGCCCCAAACGGTTCGACCCAAGGCCGGACCAAGTGGTCGCATTCGGGCTTGAGTGTGTCGGACTCGGTATCTCGAGTCTTCCCTTAGCAGTGATTGGTGTTTGCTTCGTCCGTCGTTCATCCTGCAAGAGAAGGTAACGATGAACTACAAATGGGAAACAGAGGGGTTGCCTCTGTTTACCTCTCCGACGCTCAACATTAGTAGGGTTGAGGTAGATTGTAGAGAGTTAGGTGTTTAGAGGCCGAGACTTGAGAGAAACGAGCGAGGTATGAGTTCGACAACGTTTCAGTACCCAAGAATGGATTACCTGGACCAGGGGGGACCAAGGGGCGTTTTGGGCGTTCCCTTGGCCAAAGGCCGGCCCTGGGTCGGCCGTGGAGACAAAGGCCGGCCCTGGGTCGGCCGTGGAGATGAAGGCCGGCCCTGGGTCGGCCATGGAGATGAAGGCCGGCCCTGGGTCGGCCGTGGAGACGAAGGCCGGCCCTGGGTCGGCCGTGGAGGCGAAGGCCGGCCCTGGGTCGGCCGTGGAGGCGAAGGCCGGCCCTGGGTCGGCCATGGAGACGAAGGCCGGCCCTGGGTCGGCCGTGGAGGCGAAGGCCGGCCCTGGGTCGGTCGTGGAGGCGAAGGCCGGCCCTGGGTCGGCCGTGGTGGCGAAGGCCGGCCCTGGGTCGGCCGTGGAGGCGAAGGCCAGCCCTGGGTCGGTCGTGGAGGCGAAGGCCGGCCCTGGGTCGGCCGTGGTGGCGAAGGCCGGCCCTGGGTCGGCCGTGGTGGCGAAGGCCGGCCCTGGGTCGGCCGTGGAGGCGAAGGACGGCCCTGGGTCGGCTGTGGCCGGGCGAAGGCCGGCTCTGGGTCGGGCGCGTGCCGGGGGATCCTTGGACGACGGCTAACATGGCCGTTGCCGCTTTACCAGGCCGATACGGGCCGGTAACAATGAGCATCACTAATCCCGTTCTGAAAGTATTCGATGTTGCTCGTCGTTAGGAGACCCTTCAAGTCTCTTAGAGGGGCTTCGAGGATTCCTTAGAAGCGTTGGCCCCATAGCTCCGCTGCTTCCGCTAGAAGCATCGAGTCCATGCCATCTTGTGCCGCCGACGTGTGAGCCCGCTTCTGACAGGAAGGTGAGCTGAGAGAGACCGACGACGATGGTCGCTTGTTCGAAGAGTTCAAATTGTTCCTCGTCCGCACAGGCGACCCCCCACGGTGAGCCTCAACTCGAGAGCGGGCCGCGGCCACAGCTTCGGCAGTGGGTTGCACCCTAGGTACTCGCGCACGCGAACGATCTCGAACCATGGTACCTGTCATAAAGGGTGTCAATCAATTAGAACAAGATAACAAATGTAAGCGATAAAGTACTGCGATAGCACAAAAAATATATGTGGTTAGTACCCCCCGCATCGGGGAGAGGAGCAGAGGAACCCCCGCCTCATACTCGGGGCCTTCCACGACCTACGCGCCAAGGATAGGGCGTCGGAGAACGTCATCGCCGGGCACGAACCACCCGGTCGTCGCCATTATTTCCGGGGACTCGAAGAGCGACCCCTGCTTCCTCGAATCTGGGACCGCCCAGATCACAGTTGCAAGCTCAGAGTCCTCAATATCACCTACGGGCGAGAAGTCGGCCACAGGGCCGAACGCGAGAGGTACCGCCCCGAAGGCAGACTCGGACACCCACACCCAAGGGTATCGGTGCTTCGAAGTGACCTTAGTGATGATGGAGAGACGCTTCCGATGTGCCACTAGGTAGGAACCCGGTTTCCCGGGTACCCCACGAACAACCACGAGGTTCTGGATGTCATCTACAGTGACGGCTCTCTTCTTCGCTCGATAGAGCATCATGTGGCACGCTGCGACCACCCGGTAGAAAAAGTGGGACATCTGCGAAGCATGTACCCCCAATCGAACCAGCAAGTCCTGAATCACCGGCTGGAAAGGCAGTCGTAACCCTCCGCAAAGGCTCGCCTCATGAATCGCAGCGTACCCCTTTCGCGGACGAGTAGGAAAATCGTAGGGCAATGGTCTCAGGATCGATATCGACTCCGGGATATAATAGCACTCCTCAAACTCATAAAGTTAGCGAGCGAGAGCGAGCTTGGGACGTCGACACCCGAGCAATCAATGTCGTCACGAATAGCTGACTCTCCGACCGGGAAGGCTAAAGCTCGTGCTTCCTCTCGCGTGGTCAATGAAAGCATCACGGCCGGCGAGGCGTGGCGACCCGATGACTCGCCCGAACGCTCGGCGTCGGGAACGCTTCTCGAGCAGGACGAGACCCCCTGCCAATCGCTCGATCGAACTGGTCGGCTCCCCGTGCACACGCCCTTGGTCGGTTGGGCTCCCTCCCCCACGTCGGGGCCGACAGAGTCACCCGTGCGCGCGTCCGGCCCTTGGTCGGCTGGGCTCCCTTCTTCGGGCCGGCCCGGCCCTCAGTCGGCCAGGCTTCCCCCGATGCGTGCGTCCGGCCCAGAAGCACGGACCGGTCCCAAGGTGATCGGGTCATTCCCACTCAAGCCAGGCCCGAACAGGCCTTCACCCTCCTCGTGCGCATCCAGCCCAAGGGCCCAGCCCAGTTCTCGGCCGGCCGAGTCATTCCCGCTCAAGCCCAGCCCGAACGGACCCTCGCCCTCCTCGCGCGCATCCAGCTCAAGAGCCCGGCCCAGTTCTCGGCCGACAGGGTCTCCACGCGGGCCCGGCCCACTCGGGCCTAGGGTTTGCTCGGGGGTCAGGCAAGCCGCAGCCCCCTGGCCGGTGCCGCCTAGCCGGCTCACCTCCTACCCGGCGCCGTCCGGAGCCGGTGCCTCCCCATCGGCGCGCACCCCCTTCGGCGCGGTCACGCCTAGGCCGCCCGCCTCGCTGGCACGGCCAGCAGATGGCCAAACAGCCCCACCCGGTCGGGTGGGGTCGTCCCCGATGCCGGGGTCGGCCCAAACGGCGTCGCCCTCGACCGGCGTTCCTCCCCCGGCGTCGATCTCACCGGGCGTGGCCTCTCCCAGGCCATCCACGGGCAGCCAAACACCCTCTCCCGGCTGGGAGGGATCTCCCCCATAACCGGCAACGACCCGCGCTGCGCCGCCCAAGGCTGGCGCGCCACCCCCGGCGCCGATCTCACCGGAGACGGCATCACCCGGGCTGTGCGACCCACCGGCGTCCCCCTGGTCGGCCCCGCTTGCACGCGAGACATCCCCGGCGCGCTTGTCACCCAGGCCGGTCCCGCGCCGGTCGGTCCAGCCCTCCCCGGTGCCCGACACGGCCGGGCCGGTGTCCTCCTGGCGGCGCGGGACGTCTCCGACGCACGCGGTCCTTTCCTCGTTGGCCAACCATGCTTCAATCGACGAAAAATCGTCCCCAACCATTCCTATCGTGCTCGTGTTCAAGGAGGACGAGTGTGATACGTTGTAGTCGGTTGAGGGAGATGAAAACCGGGCCCAAAAACCTTCCAAGTCTATATGTTGATCCCCAAGTAGATGGAAGAGATCATCCTCAATGGCCCCACACCCCGATAGGTGGTTAGTAGGGTCCATAAGCTCGTGCAACGAGGCGAAAAGGTGTGGAAAATAGAGCGACCAAAGAAAAAGTAATAATTAAAAGCGATCGTGACATACCTTTTGACGACGGGTTGCTCCGGTGGGCCGACGGCAACGGAAAAGCCTAGAGTTTACCACACGAGTTACACTCGCTGATAACCTCAGGGGGCTAATGTTACCGGCCCGTCCCGACCCGGTGAGACGACGACGACCGCGATAGGGGCCAACCTTGTACGCCCCCTCGGCGCACGGCCGGCCCAGGGCCGTCACTCGTCACTCGGCCGGCCCGGGGCCGTCACTCAGCCATTAGTCGGCCCAGGGCCGTCACTCGGCCAATGGCCGGCCCTGCGCTGTCAATCGGCAAATGGCCGGGCCAGGGCTGTCACTCGGCTGATGGCCGGCGCTGGGTCGTCACTCGGCCGGCCCTGAGCCGTCACTCAGCCAATGGCCGGCCCAGGGCCGTCGCTCGGCCGATGGCCAGCCCTGGGTCGTCACTCGGCTGGCCATGAGCTGTCACTCGGCCATTGGCTGGCCCAGGGCCGTCACTCGGCCAAAGGGCCATCAAAACGTCCCTTGGTCACCTATAAATACGATATTCGACCCCTCGAGTTAGGTAATCCAAAATTGAGTACCGAAACGCTGCTGAGCTCATACTTTACTCATTTTTCTCAAAATTCGATCCTCTAAACACCTAATCCTCTACACCCCACCTCAATCCTCTTAATGTTGAGCGTCGGAGAGGTAAACAGAGGCACCCCCTCTGTTTCGCCTTTGTAGTTCACATGTTCTTTCTCTCATTTTATGTGTTTGGACGAGGCAAGCATCACCGATAGCTAAGGGACGACTTGGGATACCAAGTCCGATACGCTCGAGCCCGAACGCGACCACTTGGTCCGGCCTTGGGTCGAACCGTTTGGGGCTCCTAAATAGTTGTCCAAAAACGAGCGACAACAAAACTAGAAACCAAAAACTACGTTAATTGGATACGTAACCTCGACATCGTCCTTACCATTAACAAGCACAAATGGGTACTTACCACTTTGTGTCCTCCTCTGACGAATGATGATTCTACTCAAGAGGACAAAGACGCCTTAGCGACCTGGTTTCGATCCGATGAGATTGCGAAATGCTATATCTTAGCATCAATGAACAATGTGTTGCAACAACAACATCGTGACATCGAGACTGCCGCCAACATGCTCTACAATCTCCTTGAGATGTTTGGAGGGCAAAGGCGTCAAGCAAGGCAGCAAGCAGTCCGACAGTTTATGAACAGTCGCACGAAGGCTGGGACTCCTGTCAAAGACCTTATGATACTGATCATTAGTTATATGAATGAAATGGAAATCCTAGGATCTGAGATTGATGGGGAGACCAAAATAGATATGATCTTGAAAACTCTCCCCGAATCATTTGATACCTTCAAGCTGAACTACTCCTGGAATAAGCTAGAGTACAATGTTACCAAGCTTATGAAGGAGCTTCACACTGCTGAAGGTCTCACTAAGAGAAAGAGGAGTCAAGGAGAGGCACATGCTATTGAGCACAAAGCCTCCGCCTTTGGATCTATAAAGAGACCTCACAAGGCCGATTAGAAGAACTGTCCTGCCAATCTCAAAGCAAAGGAACGTAGTATTGTACTAATTACCGAAGCATGCTTAATAGATGATAATGTACCAACGTGGATTCTTGACTCCGCTGCTACTAACCATATTTGTTGTTCCTTGACTGGTTTCAACAAAACCAAAAGCTTATAGGAAGGCGACTTCTTTTTCAAATGGGGTGATGGGAGCCTGGTGTCTGCGAAGGCTGTAGGATCCGTGACGCTGTCTTTTGAAGACCGCACTTTAAACTTGAATAATGTTTATTTCGTTCCTTCCTTTGGAAAGAACTTAATATCTGTTGCTCGTCTTCTTGTGAAAGATTATTGTTTAAATTTCATTAAGAATATGTGGTCCGCTCAGTCAACAAGCACGTGGTGGATACGAATACTTCGTTACCTTCACCGATGCTTACTCAAGATACGGTTTTGTCTATTTGCTCAAACACAAATACGAGACCTTTAACGTATTTAAGGTCTTTAGGGCTTTAGTGAAAAGCAAACTGGCAAAGTGATCAAAACCCTTCGATCTGATCGAGGAGGTGAGTATATGTCTGGAGATTGCGATGACTTTCTTAAAGAAGCAGGTATCGCGTCTCAGATTACCGCACCTGGCACACCTCAACAAAACGGAGTGTCAGAGAGAAGAAACCAAACTCTTATGGAGATGGTTAGATCGATGATGAGTTACTCATCACTCCCTTTTTCCTTTTGGGGATATGCCCTCGAAACAGCCACTTACATTCTGAACCAAGTTCCGTCCAAAACGGTTCCTGGTACTCCTTATGAACGATGGACTGGCCGTAAAGTAAATCTTGGCCGCATCAAAATTTGGGGTTGCCCTGCACACGTGCTGAGGCAAAAGACTAGCAAGTTGGCTAGTAGGTAAGAATTATGTCTATTCGTTGGATATCCAAAGGAAACCAAAGGTTTCACATTCTATAGTCCTGAGGACGATAAGAATTTCGTTAGCACGAATGCTCATTTCCTTGAGGAGGATTTTATGAAAGATGTAAAACCTAGAAGCAAAATTGTGCTTGAAGAAAAGTTGGGTGAGGAAGCTTCTACCTCATCTGTAAGAGATGTTCTTACCCCAACTGAAACACAACCTAACTCATCAGAATCTCGTCATGTAGTACTTCGACCTAGTGGGAGGGTTACTCAAAAGCCTGACAGGTACATTTCTTATGGAGACACTCTCGTAGCCGTCTCTGACAGGGATGACTTTGTTTCCTATAGCCAAGCGATGGCTTGTTCTGAATCAAACCTTTGGCTTGACGCCATGAAAGTTGAAATGCACTCGATATATATCAACAAAGTCTGGGAACTTGTAGACCTTCTGGAAGGGATTAAACCCGTAGGGTGTAAGTGGATATACATGAAGAAAAGGGGTCCGGATGGGAATGTCGAGACGTTCAAAGCACGACTTGTGGCTAAGGGTTATACATAACAAGAAGGGATTGACTATGAAGAAACCTTCTCGCCAGTCGCGATGCTTAAATCCATCCGCATACTTCTATCCATATATGCAGCTCTCGACTATGAGATCTTGCAAATGCATGTCAAGATTGCCTTCCTGAATTGCAATCTTGACGAGCATATTTATATGGCTCGACCAGACGGTTTCGTGAAAGAGGGTCAAGAGACCAAGGTTTGTGAGTTGCTTAAGTCCATTTAGGGAATAAAGCAAGCATCTAGGTCATGGAATATGTCGATGAGCCGTGTGTTTCTAGTACTATATGTCGATGATATATTACTCATAGGTAATGATGTGGGTAAATTATCTGAGGTTAAGGTCTGGCTGGCAAAGAAATTCGATATGAAGGATCTAGGAGAAGCCTCGTACATTCTGGGGATCCAAATCTTTCGAGATAGGAAGAAGCGGACTCTGTCGCTCTCTCAAGCATCTTATATTGATTAGGTGATGGATCGCTTCTCGATGCAAGACTCCAAGAAGGGCCAAACACCCTTTAGGCATGGAGTCTCACTCTCTAAAGACAAGTCTCCCTAGACTGCACAAGAAATTGAGGACATGAGAAAAATTCCTTACGCCTTAGCCGTAGGAAGTCTCATGTATGCTATGCTTTGCACTAGACCTGATATTTGCTTCGCAGTTGGCATAGTTAGCCATTTTCAATCCAACCCTACACCCGAGCACTGGATTGCTGTTAAGCATGTTCTCAAGTATCTTCGAAGAACTATGAACTTGATGCTTACATATTCAGGTACTGACCTGATTATGACGGGATATACCGACTCCGATTTTCAAGCGGATAAGGATTCCAGAAAATCCACTTCAGGATCTGTGTTCATCCTTAATAGTGGTGCTGTTGTGTGGAGGAGTATTAAGCAATCTTGCATTGCTGACTCAAAAATGGAAGCAGAATATGTGTCTGCTTGTGAAGCATCCAAAGAAGCTGTATGGCTTAGAAAATTCCTTAAGTATTTGGAAGTTGTTCCAAACGTCGACGAGCCCATGACCCTTTATTGTGATAATAGTGGGACTGTCGCTAACTCAAAGGAACCTCGAAGCCATAAGCGCTCTAAACATATTGAGAGGAAATACCATTTGATTTGAGAGATCGTGCAACGCGGAGACGTGGAAGTGAAGAAGATCTCAACGGTGGACAACCTGGCAGATCCATTCTCCAAGGCCCTAGCGAACAAGGTCTTCGACCAACATCGAGAGGGATTAGGCATGAAGGACGACACACATCTTCTTTGATTCAAGTAGGAGTTTGTTATCAATGGTTCCCACAAGAAGAGTTGTAGTCTTTACTTTTGTACATTTGATGTAATAAAGTCACACGAAAACTCTTGCTTGTAATTGCTTATTCAATAATAAAAAGTTGAAACGTTCATTCATTATTCCTTGTGTGAAGCTTTATGATAAAACCTTAGTATTTAGTCCATAAACAAACCTAACAACACATGAAGAGACAAATGTAGATTCGCATGAACAAACTCTTCATGGTTTGCTTAAAACGATATATTCGCAATCTAAGGGTCAAAGGACTATTGACCTTAGTACGATTGTTAGGAGAATCGATGATGTCTGGTTATGGGACATTGAGAGTTGGAGACTCTATAGTTCTTCTAGGTATCTTCAGAAGGTACTGAATTGACCAGTGCACTTCTAGAGACAAAATAAGAACATACCATTTAACCTCTTATGTCTCGAAGTCACTACGTATGAATTGCATCATGCTTACCTTAATCCTGAAATGAGACATGCCATTTCACAGCTTACGTATTCTCATTTGATAAAGTCAGAGTTTGGACTCACTATGTGATTCTGAACAGGACCTATTGGTGAATTACTAAGTTGTGAAGATGTCATGAGTAACTTTGTGAAGTTCTCCTAGATATGGAATTCATGTACAAGATTGCTGAAATGCAATGTATATCACCTCATGCTTTGTTCCTTGGAATGTGAACAAATGAACTGGCTAGTGTCCAAATTGAGTCCTGACTCTTTTGGATGAAACAATGTGACTTGTTAGCTCCTCGTCAATACATGGTTTCTAACTTATTCATAAGTGACAAACGAGTTGAGGAAATAACAGCTAGAAGGGTAAAATGGTAATTTTGAAGCGAGAGATAGATAATATTCATGAAGGGTATTCATGAAGGGTAAACATAGATAATATTCAGTGGATCCACTCATCACAATTAGTTGAATTCTTGAGTAGAAAATAAATTCATTTGAACCGAGAGATTCTCAATGTCAAATCTTTAGTGGAGTCAGTTGACATTAAGCTAAACTTGGAAAAGGTTTGTAAACTTTTGAGTCCAAGCATTTTAGCTCAAGCTTTGTTCATTTGGATCCATGAGGTCACTATCACAAATCATATCGAGTTGGAATAGTTAAACTAGAAGTTAAGTCAAAACAAGAATGAGACAAGTTTTACGAAAATTGTCAAAATGGTATTTTTGTGACAGTGGACGAAATGAATGTCAATAAATTTTTTGACATTGTCATATGATGACACATGAAACGTAAATCACTCGGCCATGATGAGTTCATTGGGCCTTGTGGATTAATTTCATTTCATAGAATTTTACTTATTCTTAATGGGCCTTTCTTATGTTGTCATGAACAAATGAAGAAGCATCTAGAAGCCCCTTCTAGATAGACTTGGCCGTCAAACCCATAGAGAACAAGAGAGATTATTTTGTGCATTAATGTATCAAGATACTTGATAAAAAAAAGAGGAAACAAATTTCCTCCATGAGGAAAAGGAATTTCGGCCACCAAGCAAGAGAGAACAAAAGAGGAAACAAATCCAAGGCTTTTAGAAGCCCCTCTTGGCTGTGTGAATGAGGAAGGAATAGGCAATAAAGGATTACTCATGAAGGCTTGGAAAATAAGAGGAAACTACTTCTTTCCAAGGCCAACCCTTCTCCTATAAATAGGACCCTCATTCCTCTCATTCTATCCATTCCACATAAGTTAGAGATTGAGAGCTTCTATCTCTAGACCTTGTGATGGTCGATCCTCTCTCTCTCTCTCTCTTGTTATTTTTCAGTTTTTCTTTTGGCACCGAGGTCCACATTTGACCTGGTGTTTTAGTTCTTTGACTTTGAGACTTGTTCTCGAGTCGTCGTGTTTAAAAGTGCCCACACACTAATTCCTTTCTTTCTCGAGTGATTATTGTGATAGAAACTTTCATGGTTGCTCGAGTTCCCGAGGAAAGAAGAGAGACGTGTTGCGAGGGGAGACGAACGTTTCAACCATCCAAAGCTTCTCAACCTTCAAGCTTCGCAAAGGTTAGTAAACTTATATTGCTCGTTTATAATTTTAAATTATATGTACTTGCTCATTGTCTAGGTTAGTATAAACGTTTTACTATATTTAAAGAAAATTTTTAAATTCCACCGCTTGCTCGAAGCGTTAAACTTTTTCTTAACCCTAGATCAATTCCAACACCGTGCGGCGGTTCCCATTAGTTGGGGCTATCAGGGGGATGTTTGGCCAAGAGCTTAGTCGCTCTCTCAGGTCATTGCCACGTTCTTTGCGTTGAGCAGTGAGATGATCCCTGAAATCAGGGCTTGCCGCATGGAGGTTGAGGCTTCGTTTACGACGGCGCGCTCGCTGCGTGACCTGACTTTCCGCAACGTTCTCCCTTTGACCAAGTAGGACGAGGGCCGAACGTCGGGAGTTCCCCTCTTGGGAGGCCACAGGCACATCCCCTATCTTGGGTAAAGGGTTCGAAGGACCGACTTCATTCACAGCGGGGAGTCCCCCGTCCTTCATGAGAGAAGTCTCGATATCCTCTGAATCGCCAGTACCCTCGTAATCAGGGTCGTGGTCACGACTTTCCTCATTGAGGTTCTCGGGATCCCCATCGGGATCACCGCGTTATGCATAGGTCGCTTTGTTGGAATTGATCTAGGGTTAAGAAAAAGTTTAACGCTTCGAGCAAGCGGCGGAATTTAAAAATTTTCTTTAAACAAGTAAAACGATTTTACTAACCTAGACAAAGAGCAAGTACATGTAAATAAAAACTATAAATGAGCATTAAATATTTACTAACCTTTGAGAAGCTTGAACGTTGATAAGCCTTCGGAAGGTTGAAACGTTCATCTCCCCTCGCAGCACGTCTCTCTTCTTTCCTCGGGAACTCGAGCAACCACGAAAGTTTCTATCACTAAAATCACTCGAGAGAAAAGGAATTAGTGAGTGGGCACTTTTAAACACGACGACTCAAGAACAAGTCTTAGAGCCGAAGAGCTAAAACACTAGGTCAAATGTGGATATAGGTGACAAAACAAAAACGAAAAGAACTTAGAGAGAGAGAGGATGAGCGGCCACAATGTCTAGAGAGGGAAGCTCTCAATCTCTAACTTATGTGGAATGAGAAACAATGAGAATGAGGTGGGGTATTTATAGGAGGAGGATTACCTTCAAAAGGTAGTTTCCTCTTTTCTATAGAATATCACATATTCATGAGAAAATATTTATTTCCTCTTTTCCCACTATGTTGCACGTCCAAGATGGTAGTCATGACACCTTGGATTTGTTTCCTCATTTGTTTCCTCCTTAATTGGCCAAAAATTAGCTTTCCTTCTAGAGGAAATTTGTTTCCTCTTTTTCTTTTGGCAAGTATCTTCATACATCAATGCACAAAATAAACTCTCTTTCACACTATGGCATGAACGAAATTCAGCCTTCTTTTCCTAGCGTTGGACATGCAAGGCTTCTAGAATGGGTTTCTAGATTTTTCTTCATTTGTTCATGACAACATAAGAAAAGGCCCATTAAGAATTTTCAAGTAAAATTCTATGAAATGAAATTAATCCTCAAGGCCCAATAAACTATTCATGGCCGAGTGGTTAAAGTTTCATTTGTCATCATATGACAATGTCAAAAAATTTATGGACATTCATTTTGTGCTATGTCCAAAAAGACAAAAATACCCTTTAGACAATTTTCGTAAAACTTGTCTCGTTCTTGTTTTGACTTAGCTTCTAGTTTAACTATTCCTACTCGATATGATTTGTGACAGTGACCTCATGGATCCAAATGAACAAAGCTTGAACTAAATACTTGGACTCAAAAGTTCACAAACCTTTTCCAAGTTTAGCTTAATGTCAACTGACTCCACTAAAGAGTTGACACTGAAAATCTCTCGGTTCAAATGAATTTATTTTCTACTCAAGAATTCAACCTAATTGTAATGAGTGCATCCACTGAATATTATCCATGTTTACCCTTCATGAATATCATCAGCTAGTCGGGATTTACAAAATTACAATTTTACCCTTCTAGCAGTTAAATCCTCAACTCCTTTGTCGCTTGTGAATAAGTTAGAAAATATGTATTGACGAGGAGCTAACAAGTCACATTGTCTCATCCAAAAGAGTCAGGACTCAATTTGGACACTGGCCAGTTCATTTATTCACATTCCAAGAAACGAAGCATGAATTCCATATCTACGAGAACTTCACAAAGTTACTCATGACATCTTCACAACTTAGTACTCCACCAATAGGTGCTGTTCAGAATCACATAGTGAGTCCAAACTCTGACTTTCTCAAATGAGAATACGTAAGCCGTGAAATGGCATGTCTCATTTCAAGATTAAGGTCAGCAAGATGCAATTCATACGTAGTGACTTTGAGACATAAGAGGTTAAATGGTTTGTTCTTATTTTGTCTCTTCATGTGTTGTTAGGTTTGTTTATGGACTAAGGACTAAGCTTTTATCATAAAGATTCACACAAGGAATAATGAATGAACGTTTCAACTTTTTATTAATGAATAAGCAATTACAAGCAAGAGTCTTCGTGAGACTTTATTACATCAAATGTACAATAGTAAAGAATACAACTCTTCTTGTGGGCACCATTGACAACAAACTCCCACTTGACTCAAAGAAGATATGTGTAGTCCTTCATGATTGTCCACCGTTGAATGGATCTGCCAGGTTGTCCACCGTTGAGATCTTCTTCACTTCCACGTCTCCACGCTGCACGATCTCTCGAATCAAATGGTATCTCCTCTCAATATGTTTAGAGCGCTTATGGCTTCGAGGTTCCTTTGTGTTAGCGACAGCCCCACTATTATCACAATA
Source organism: Urtica dioica subsp. dioica (assembly GCF_054948205.1). Taxonomy (NCBI): domain Eukaryota; kingdom Viridiplantae; phylum Streptophyta; class Magnoliopsida; order Rosales; family Urticaceae; genus Urtica; species Urtica dioica. Next base: position 43,529,799 of record NC_142759.1, on the reverse strand, counting down.
AAGGGTCATGGGCTCGTCGAAGTTTGGAACAACTTCCAAATACTTAAGGAATTTTCTAAGCCATACAGCCTCTTTGGATGCTTCACAAGCATCCACATATTATGCTTCCATTGTGGAGTCAGGAATGCAAGATTGCTTAATACTACTCCACACAACAACTCCACTATTAAGGATGAACACAGATCCCCAAGTGAATTTCCTGGGATCCTCATCCAACTTTTCTTCAAGCACAGTTTTACTTCTAGGTTTTGCATCCTTCATAAAGTCCTCCTCAAGGAAACGAGCATTCGTGCTAACGAAATTCTTATCGTCCTCGGAACTATAGAATGTGAAACCTTTGGTTTCCTTTGGATATCCAACGAACAGACACAATTCTGACCTACTAGCCAACTTGCTAGTCTTTTGCCTCAGCAGGAGTGCAGGGCAACCCCAAATTTTGATGCGGCCAAGATTTAATTTATGGCTAGTCCATCGTTCATAAGGAGTACCAGGAACTGTTTTAGACGGAACTTGGTTCAGAATGTAAGCGGTTGTTTCGAGGGCATATCCCTAAAAGGAAAGAGGGAGTGATGAGTAACTCATCATTGATCTAACCATCTCCATAAGAGTTCGGTTTCTTCTCTCTGGCACTCCGTTTTGTTGAGGTGTGCCAGGTGCGGTAAGCTGAGAAGCGATACCTTCTTCTTTAAGAAAGTCATCGAACTCTCCAGACATATACTCACCATCTCGATCAGATCGAAGGGTTTTGATCACTTTGCCAGTTTACTTTTCCACTAAAGCCCTAAAGACCTTAAATACGTTAAAGGTCTCGGATTTGTGTTTGAGCAAATAGACAAAACCGTATCTTGAGTAATCGTCAGTGAAAGTAACAAAGTATTCGTATCCACCACGTGCCTGTTGACTAAGCGGACCACATACATCAGAATGTACTAGTTCCAGCAACGCAGTGGCTCTTCCACCCTTATCGGAGAAAGGTCGCTTAGTCATTTTTCCTTCTATGCAAGATTCACAAGTAGGTAGTGAACCTATTGCAGAGGCTTGGAGTGGACCGTCCCTCACAAGTCTCTTGATCATGTCTTGACTGATATGACCAAGTCTTAAGTGCCAGAGATATGTTGATTTTATTAGATCGGAGGATTCAGATAGTTTGATCCGCTTTGGCTCCCTAACTAGATCATTATCTATTTCGGTGTCTAAAAGAGAAGGTTGAGTGGGATAAATGTAAAAAATACCATTCTTCATACATGCATCAGTGACAAAAGAATTTGAAAAAGAAATACGAATTCCACTCTTTATAAACTTTAAATAATAATCTTGCTCGAAAAGTTGAGCAACAGATATTAGGTTTTTCCAAAGGAAGGAACATAATAAACATTATTCAAATTTAAAGTGCGATCTTCAAAAGACAGCTTCATGGAACCCACAGCCTTCGCAGACACCACGCTCCCATCACCCCACTTGAAGCAGAAGTCTCCATCCTATAAGCTTTTGCTTTTCCTAACACCAGTTAAGGAGCAGCAAATATGGTTAGTAGCAGCGGAGTCAATAATCCACGATGATACGTTATCAGCTAGTAAACAAGCTTCGGTTATAAGCACAATACCTTTTACCTTAGTCTTGAGGTAGGCAGGAGAATTCCTACGCTAGTGACCAGGCTCATTGCAGTGGTGGCATTCGTCTTTAGACTTGTCTACCTTCGGAGCCTTTGGCGTCTTCTTCTTCTTTTGAACCTTAGGTTGGTTCGTCTTCTCGGCCTTGCGAGGTCTCTTCTTAGATCCAGAGGTGGAGGCAGTAGCATGTACCTCTCCTTCAGCCCTCTTTTTCATAGTGAGTCCCTCAGCGGTTTGTAGCTCCATCATAAGCTCGGTAACACTATACTCTAGCTTGTTCATGGAGTAGTTCAATTTGTAGTTATCAAAAGACTCGGGGAGAGTTTCCAAGACCATGTCTATTTTAGTCACCCAATCAATCTCAGATTGAAGGATCTCCATTTCGTTTAGATAGCCAATGATCAGCCTCATATGATCTCTAACGGGAGTTCCAGCCTTCATGCGACAGTTCATAAACTGTCGGACCGCTTGTTGCCTAGCTTAACGTCCTTGCCCTCCAAACATCTCATGGAGATTATAGAGCATACCGGTGGCAGTCTCGATGTCACGATGTTGTTGTTGCAACACATTGTTCATTGATGCCAAAATATAGCACCTCGCAATCTCATCGGATCGAAGCCAGGCCGCCAAGGTGTCTTTCTCCTCTTGTGTCGAATCTTCATTCGTTTGAGGAGGACAGGGGGTGGTGAGAACCCATTTGTGCTTGTCGACAGTAAGGACTATGTAGAGGTTACGTTTCCAGTCGACGTAATTGTCGCCTTCGAGTTTATTCAAGGAAAGAATGGTTGAGAGAGGGTTGAGAGACATTTTGCCTATAAGAGTTGAAACAAGTTTATGATTAGTCTTTGGTTTAGGATTTAAGTTTTTAACATTTGATAAAATCCAAAGGTGTTATAAACCAGACGATAATTTACTCGCTTAAGAGAAGTAAATCTCCATTTATAAGTAAATGACACATCATTAATGCTTAGCCAAGATGTCAATACACCAATTTTGACTATCCACCTTTTAAATTGGTTTGATCACTCACATCCTTTCGCAGAGCCTCAAGGGAGGATTACTAGGGATTGAGCCTAAGTGTGCAACCAACCACTTAGTCCAAAAGGTCAACTTTGAAAAACAATCCCCCAAGGGGAGGCCTTGCCTTCATCGTATCACTCTCGGACGTAGCTCATTGAGCAATGATCGAAGCAAAAACACCTTAGAGTACTCCCATTTATGAGAGGGTCCCAAGAGCGGCTCTTAGTCTCACGTTAATTGCTTCTTTCATTAGTGTTGGGGATCGTGGGTTACAAACAACAAGTATAACCCTCCCACTTAGTTTTTGGAATTGGTACATCGACTATTATAAGTTCGGAAACAGTTTTCCTAGTTATAGAGCGATAGAGCGGACAACTAGAAACAATGTATTGACGAGGAGCTAACAAGTCACATTGTCTCATCCAAAAGAGTCAGGACTCAATTTGGACACTGGCCAGTTCATTTATTCACATTCCAAGGAACAAAGCATGAGGTGATATACATTGCATTTCAGCAATCTTGTACATGAATTCCATATCTATGAGAACTTCACAAAATTACTCATGACATTCTCACAACTTAGTACTTCACCAATAGGCCTTGTTTGGAATCACATAGTGAGTCCGAACTCTGACTTTCTCAAATGAGAATACTAAGGTGTGAAATGACATGTCTCATTTCAGGATTAAGGTAAGCACGATGCAATTCATACGTAGTGACTTCGAGACATAAGAGGTTAAATGGTTTGTTCTTATCTTGTCTCTAGAAGTGCAATGGTCAATTCAGTACCTTCGGGAGATACCTAGAAGAACTATAGAGTCTCCAACTCTCAATGCCTCATAACCAGACATCATAGATTCTTCTAACAATCATACTGAGGTCAATAGTGCTTTGACCCTTAGATTGCGAATATATCGTTTTAAGCAAACTACGAAGAGTTTGTTCATGCAAATCTACAGTTGTCTCTTCGTAAGTTGTTCAGTTTGGTTATGGACTAAAGACTAGGGTTTTATCATAAAGCTTCAAACAGACAAGGAAGAATGAATGAACGTTTCAACTTTTTTGTTAATGAATAAGAAATTACAAGCAAGAGTCTTCGTGAGACTTTATTACATCAAATGTTCAATAGTAAAGACTACAACTCTTCTTGTGGGCACGATTGACAACACGCTTTGCAGCCAGTCGACTGTGGTACCTCGCATTCTTTGCCTTTAGTTGGCGGATATTCTGCTCTAATTCCATGATATAGTCGTCCCTGCTATCAGGAGATGGAGATGGTGAGTGGGTCGAGCTCTCTTCGGGGAGCGACTCTTCGTCACCATGCGCTCGGGAGCCCAAGAAATAGTTTTTGGTCCCAGTAGCGTTATCGGGGTTGTTAACGCCCTCAGAACGTACGGGTGGCTAACTACTCATCCTTTCTCGAGTCCAAGTCGAGTCTTTAAGAGAAAAGAAGGAGATGGACAGAAAGGATTTCGGGCTGAACAAGTCGGGAAGTCCCGTCCTTCTAGAGCCAAAATGTTGTCGCACGAAAATGAACAACTATTTCAGACTTTAGGCGGTTCGACCCAAGGCCGGACCAAGTGGCCGCACCTGAGCCAAAGGTGTGAACTCGAAAGTCTCGAGTTGGGTCTTCTCCAATCGGAGGGCTTCTCAGAGGAGAGAAAGGGTGAGTATGAGGAGTGACCGTGTCTTTTTGGTGTAGGCTGCCTACGTACCCGTGTGCGGGATCAGGTCAGAACGTAGTTCAAGGCGTATGTAACACAGAGTGTGCCGCGGAGCCTGTGGGGCATTCTCAAAAAAGGAGACAGAGCATGGAGGAGTCCTCGGCGACGTCTCAGAACTTCACGGGATGCATAGGATGCGTAAGACATTTTCTATCGGAAATCGCGGATGCGTCTAGGGTGCTAGACGCGTATCAGATTTTCAGTGAAAAACCCTAGGAGCGTGCCTAACACTAGTCTCGGTGTTCGATCAGAGGGAGCGACATCTGGGAGTCCGCGAGAGTGATTTGGAACCTCTGAGAACGAGAGAAACTTGTAGAGAGCGCTTCAGGCCAGAGATGGCATCAAGAGAAGCAGAGGAGAACGAGTATTCGAGCGAATCAATAGGAATGAATGGGCCTCATTCCCCATCAATGGGAGGGGGTATTTATAGTAGTTGGAGGGCCTTAAGAGGCTTCTTTCTCATCTATGTGGGACTAGGGGTGCGCGCCCCGCCAAGAGGAGGAGCGCAGCGTGCGCGCGGCCCGCAGACTGCCCCGCGCGGCGCACGACGCGGGGTCTGCATGCACGCGGTGTGCAGGATGAGCCGCGCAGCGTGTTTGGCGCAGCGTGCGCCTAGCTGGCTTTTTGTGGGCCTCTATGGCCTTTGGATCCATGAAAGTCTCTACGGCCTTTTGTGGGCCTCTACGGCCTAGTCGCGTGAAACATGAAAGTCTCTACTCATGGAGGGCGACTCGATTTGAGGAGTTAGGCTCGACTCGAGGAGCAAGGCTCGACTTAAAGAGAACGACTCGACTCAAGGAGCGAGGCTCGACTCGAGGAGAATGACTTGACTCGAAGAACGAGGCTTGACTCGAGGAGAACGACTCGACTCGAGGAGTCAGGCTCGAATCGGGTAAAGTGACTCGACTCAAGGGGCGAGGCTCGACTCGAGGAGCTGAAAGTTTCGGCACGAGGACTTGCTAGTGACTCGTGACGGAAGGCTTGTCATGTTGGAATTGATCTGGGGTTGAGAAAACATTTTACGATTCGAGCAAGCGGCAGAATTTAAAAATTTTCTTTTAAACAACTAAAACGATTTTACTAAAATAGACAAAGAGCAAGTACATGTTCATTTAAAACTATTAAAAGCATTACTCATTTACTAACCTTTGTGAAGCTTGAACGTTGAGAAGCCTTAGGAAGGTTGAAACGATCGTCTCCCCACTCAGCTCGTCTTTCTTCGGGATCTTGAGTTACCATAATAGTTTCTATTACATGAATCACTCGAGATTAGAAGGAATTAGTGTGTGGGCACTTTTAAACACGACGACTCAAGAACAAGTCTAAGAGTCGAAGAGCTAAAACACTAGGTCAAATGTGGAACTATGTGCCAAAACAAAAATGAAAAGAACTTAGAGAGAGAGAGAGGGAGAGGGGCAGCCAAGTTCTTGAGAGAGAGGCTCTCAATCTCTTAAACTTTTTTTAATGAATGAAATGAGAGGAATGAGGGCTCTATTTATAGGAGAGGAATTACCTTCAACAAGGTAGTTTCCTCTTCTATAGAATATCACATATTCATGAGCAAATATTGCCCTCCTTCCCTTTATTTCACACGGCCAAGAGGAGTCTGCTAGAAACCTTGGATTTGCTTCCTCTTTTATCTTGCTTCTCCCTTGACTCTTTGTTGGCCGATCCCCTCTTTCCTCATGGAGGAAATTTGTTTCCTCTTTTTCTTCTGGCAAGTATCTTGATACATTAATGCATAAAATTTGTCTCTCTTTCTCTTTGGGTTGGATAGCCACACCATCTAGAAGGAGCTTCTAGATGCTTCTTCATTTGTTCATGACAACATAAGAAAATGCCCATTAAGAATTTTCAAGTAAAATTCCATGAAATGAAATTAATCCACAAGGCCCAAGTTATTTAACTTGGCCTAGTGTTTATATGTTATCATATGACAATGTCAAAAAGTTTATTGACATTCATTTCATCCTATATCCAAAAAGATAAAAAAAATACCCTTTAGATAATTTTCGTAAAACTTGTCTCGTTCTTGTTTTGACGTAGCTTCTAGTTTACTAATATGATTTGTGATAATGACCTCATGGATCCAAATGAACAAAGCTTGAGCTAAAATACTTGGACTCAAAAGTTCACAAATATTTTCCAAGTTTAGCTTAATGTCAACTGACTCCAATAAATAGTTGACACTAAGAATCTCTCGGTTCAAATGAATTTATTTTCTACTCAAGAATTCAACCTAATTATAATGACTGGATCCACTGAATATTATCTATGTTTACCCTTCATGAATATCATCAGCTAGTCAGGATTTACAAAATTATCATTTTACCCTTCTAGCTGTTATTTCCTCAACTCCTTTGTCGCTTGTGAATAAGTTAGAAACAATATATTGACGAGGAGCTAACAAGTCACATTGATTCATCCAAAAGAGTCATGAATCAATTCGGACACTGGCCAGTTCATTTATTCACATTCCAAGGAACATAGCATGAGGTAATATACATTGCATTTCAGCAATCTTATACATGAATTCCATATCTATGAGATCTTCACAAAGTTACTCATGACATCTTCATAACTTAGTACTTCACCAATAGGTCCTGTTCAGAATCGCATAGTGAATCCGAACTCTGACTTTCTCAATGAGAATACGTAAGCTATGAAATGGCATGTCTTATTTCAGGATTGAGGTAAGCATGATGCAATTCATACGTAGTGACTTCGAGACATAAGAGGTTAAATGGTTTGTTCTTATTTCTCTGTAGAAGTGCACTGATCAATTCAGTACCTTCATAAGATACCTAGAAGAACTATAGAGTCTCCAACTCTCAATGTTCCATAACCAGACATCATAGATTCTCCTACCAATTGTACTGAGATCAATAGTCATTTGATCCTTGGATTGCGAATATATTCTTTTAAGCACACCATGAAGAGTTTGTTCATGCAAATCTACATTTGTCTCCTCATATGTTGTTAGGTTTGTTTAAGGACTAAAGACTATAGATTATCATAAAGCTTCAAACAGACATGGAAGAATGAATGAACGTTTCAACTTTTAGTAATAAATAAGCAGTTACAAGCAAGAGTCTTCGTACAACTATATTACATCAAATGTACATAAATAGAGACTACAACTCTTCTTGTGTTCACCATTGACAACAAACTCCCACTTGACTCAAAGAAGATGTGAGTAGTTCTTCATGCCTAATCCCTCCCAATGCTGGTCGAAGACCTTGTTCTCTAGGGCCTTGGTGAATGGATCTACTAGGTTGTCCACCGTTGAGATCTTCTTCACCTCCACATCTCCGTGCTGCACGATCTCTCGAATCAAATGGTATTTCCTCTCAATATGTTTAGAGCGCTTATGGCTTCAAGGTTCCTTTGAGTTAGCGACAGCCTCACTATTATCACAATAAAGGGTCATGGGCTCGTCGATGTTTGGAACGACTTCCAAATACTTAAGGAATTTTTTAAGCCATACAGCCTCCTTGGATGCTTCACAAGCAGCCACATATTCTACTTCCATTGTTGAGTCTACAATGCAAGATTGCTTAATACTCCTCCACACAACAGCTCCACCATTAAGGATGAACACAGATCCCGAAGTGTATTTCCTGGAATTCTTATCCTCTTGAAGATCGGAGTCAGTATATCCCGTCATAGTCAGGTCAATACCTGAATATGTAAGCATCAAGTTCCCAGTTCTTTCAAAGATACTTATGAACATGCTTAACAACAATACAGTGCTCAGGTCCAGGGTTGGAATGAAAATGGCTAACTACACCAACTGCGAAGCAGATATCAGATCTAGTGCAAAGCTTGGCATACATGAGACTTCCTACGGCTGATGCCTAAGGAATTTTTCTCATGTCTTCAATCTCTTGTGCAGTCTTGGGAGACTGGTCCTTAGAGAGTGAGACTCCATGCCTAAAGGGTGTTTGGCCCTTCTTGGAGTCTTGCATCGAGAAGCGATTCATCACCTTATCAATATAAGATGCTTGAGAGAGCGACAGAGTCCGGTTCTTCCGATCTCGAAAGATTTAGATCCCCAAAATGTACGCTGCTTCTCTTAGATCCTTCATATCGAATTACTTTGTTCGCCAGACGTTAACCTCAGATAACTTACCCACATCATTACCTATGAGTAATATATCATCGACATATAGTACCGGAAACATAACTTTTGCTTCAAGTATTAATTTGTAAACACACGGCTCATCTATTGACTGCTCAAAGCCGAAGCTCTTCACAGTTTCATCGAATCTAATATTCCATTACCTAGATGCTTGCTTTAATCCATAAATGGACTTAAGCAACTCACAAACCTTGGTCTCCTGACCTTCTTACACGAAACCGTCTGGTTGAGCCATATAAATGCACTCGTCAAGATTGCCATTAAGGAAGGCAGTCTTGACATCCATTTGCCAGATCTCATAATCGAGAGCTACAGCTATGGATAGAAGTATGCGGATGGATTTAACCATCGCGACTAGCAAGAAGGTTTCTTCATAGTCAATCCCTACTTTTTGGATATAACCCTTAGTCACAAGTTGTGCTTTGAACGTCTCGACGTTCCCATCCAGACCCATTTTCTTCTTGTATATCCACTTACACCCTACGGGTTTAATCCCTTCAGGAAATTCTATAAGTTTCCAGACTTTGTTGACATACATCGAATGCATTTCAACTTTCATGGCATCAAGCCAAAGGTTTGATTCAAAATAACCCATCACTTGGCTATAGGAAACAGGATCATCCATGTCATATACGACTACCATTGTGTCTCCATAAGACATGTACCTGTTAGGCTTTTGAGTAACCCTCCCACTACGTTGAAGTACTACTTGAAGAGCTTCTGATGAGTTAGGTTGTGTTTCAGTTGGGGTAAGAACAGTTCTTACAGATGAGGTAGAAGCTTCCTCACGCAACTTTACTTCAAGCACAATTGCTTCTAGGTATTACATCTTTCATAAAGTCCTCCTCAAGGAAACGAGCATTCGCGCTAACGAAAGTCTTATCGTCCTTGGGACTATAGAATATGAAACATTTTGTTTCCTTTGGATATCCAACGAACAGACACAATTCTGACCTACTAGCCAACTTGCTAGTCTTTTTCCTCAACACATGTGCAGGGCAACCCCAAATTTTGATGCGGCCAAGATTTACTTTACGGCAAGTCCATCGTTCATAAGGAGTACCAGGAACCGTTTTAGACGGAGCTTGGTTCAGAATGTAAGCGGCTATTTCGAGGACATATTCCCAAGAGGAAAGAGGGAGTGACGAGTAACTCATCATTGATCTAACCATCTCCATAAGAGTTCGGTTTCTTCTCTCTGACACTCCGTTTTGATGAGGTGTGCCAGGAGCGGTAAGCTGAGAAGCGATATCTTCTTCTTTAAGAAATTCATCGAACTCTCCAGAAATATACTCACCACCTTGATCAAATCGAATGGTTTTGATCTGTTTGCAAGTTTGCTTTTCCACTAAAGCCCTAAAGACCTTAAATACGTTAAAGGTCTCGGATTTGTGTTTAAGCAAATAGACAAAACCATATCTGGAGTAATCATCGGGGAAGGTAACAAAGTATTCGTATCCTCCCCGTGCCTATTGACTGAGCGGACCACATACATCAGAATGTACAAGTTCCAGTAACTCAGTGGCTCTTCGACCCTTATCAAAGAAAGGTCTCTTAGTCATTTTTCCTTCTATGCAAGATTCACAAGTAGGTAATGAACCTATTGCAGAGGCTTGGAGTGGACTGTCCCTCACAAGTCTCTTAATCCTGTCTAGACTTATATGACCAAGTCTTAAGTGCCGGAGATATGTTGATTTTATTAGATCCGAGGATTCAGAAAGTTTGATCCCCTTTGGCTCCCTAACTAGATCATAATCTATTTCAGTGTCCAAAAGAGAAGGTTGAGTGGGATAAATGTAAAAAAGACCATTCTTCATACATGCATCAGTGACAAAAGAATTTGAAAAAGAAATACGAATTCCATTCTTTTATAAACTTTAAACAATAATCTTGCTCGAAAAGTTGAGCAACAGATATTAGGTTTTTCCCAAAGGAAGGAACATAATAAACATTATTCAAATTTAAAGTGCGTTCTTCAAAAGACAGCGTCACGAATCCCACAACCTTCGCAGACAGTACGCTCCCATCACCCCACTTGAAGCAGAAGTCGCCATCCTCTAAGCTTTTGCTTTTCCTAAAACAAGTCAACGAGCAGCAAATATGGTTGGTAGCGGCGGAGTCAATAATCCACGATGATACATTATCAGCTACTAAGCAAGCTTCGGTAACAAGTACAATACCTTTTTCCTTGGTTTTGAGGTAGGCAGGACAATTCCTACGCCAGTGACCAGGCTCATTGCAGTGGTGGCACTTGTCGTTAGACTTGTCCACCATAGGAGCCTTTGGCGTCTTCTTTTTCTTTTGAACCTTAGGTTGGTTCTTCTTCTCGGCCTTGCGAGGTCTCTTCTTAGATCCAGAGGTGGAGGCAATAGCATGTACCTCTCCTTGAGTCCTCTTTTTTTTAGTGAGTCCCTCAGCGGTGTGAAGCTCCTTCATAAGCTCGGTAACAGTGTACTCTAGCTTGTTCATGGAGTAGTTCAGCTTGAAGGTATCAAAAGACTCGGGGAGAGTTTCCAATATCATGTCTATTTTAGTCTCCCCATCAATCTCAGATCCAAGGATCTCCATTTCGTTTAGATAGCTAATGATCAGCATCATATGATCTCTAACGAGAGTTCCAGCCTTCATGCGACGGTTCATAAACTGTCGGACCACTTGTTACCTTTCTTGATGCCCCTGCCCTCGAAACATCTCATGGAGATTGTAGAGCATATCGGCGGTAGTCTCAATGTCACGATGTTGTTGTTGCAACACATTATTCATAGATTCCAAAATATAGCACCTCGCAATCTCATCGGATCGGAGCCAGGCCGCCAGGGCGTCTTTTTCCTCTTGTGTCGAATCATCATTCGTTTGAGGACATGGGGTGGTGAGTACCCATTTGTGCTTGTTGACAGTAAGGACTACGAGGTTATGTTTCCAGTTGACGTAATTTTTGCCTTCGAGTTTATCTGAGGAAATAATGGTTGAGAGAGGGTTGAGAGACATTTTGCCTATAAGAGTTTAAACAAGTTTATGATTAGTCTTTGGTTTAGTATTTAAGTTTTTAAGATTTGATAAAATCCAAAGATGTTATAAACGAAATGATAATCTACTCCCTCAAGAGAAGGCCGCAAAAAATCTCCTTTTATAAGTAAATGACACATCATTAATGCTTAGCCAATATGTCAATACACCAATTTTGACTAGCCACCTTTTAAATTGGTTTGATCACTCACATCCTTTCGCAGAGCCTCAAGGGAGGATTACTAGGGATTGAGTTTAAGTGTGCAACCAACCACTTAGTCTAAAAGGTCAACTTTGAAAAAACAATCCCCCAAAAGGAGGCCTTGTCTTCATCGTCTCACTCTCGGACGTAGCTCATTGAGCAATGATCGAAGCAAAAACGCCATAGAGATTGCCACAAGAGTGATTCTTATTCTCAAGTTTAATTGCTTCTTTCATTAGTGTTGGGGATCCTGGGTTATAAACAAATATAACCCTCCCACTTAGTTTTTAGAGTTGGCACGTCGTCTCTTACAAGTTCGGAAACAAATTTCGTAGTTATAGAGCGATAGAATGGACTTCTAGAAAGAAATCCTAGATCTTCATGTTCAAGGAATAGTAGTGTTAGTGCATAAAGGCACAAGGTACATACTCGGACATTTTCCTATTTTCTATTCGGGAAACTGCATGAGGAAAGTGTGAACTTCAACTCACTCGACCACTTGAGAGTTTGAGATTACACATCTTTTATTTTTTTCGGCTCTCTATGAGGAGACCTCCCACTCAAATTTTCAAGAGCATATAGATTTTGAACATATGTGATAAAGATATAGTTTTGAAAATATTTTGAAACTTATTGGATTTGGATGACAAATTATTTTCAAGTTTGAAAGCGAAAACGGTTTTTCAAAATTCAAACTCGTTTTGTAAAAATTCAATTTCAATTAAACTTTCAAAAATGAAAACATTTTAATCCTTGACAATATGTTTATTATCTTATAAAAAAAACAATTTTTCTCGAGGAAATTTTCTCATTAGAGTTCTATAACTCATGGTAGTGGGGTCAAAAATCCGGAATAAAAAAAAAACTGGACTTTCGGAATAGCCGCGCTCCTCAGAGTAAAATTGCCATAACTGCGACTCCAACATCCTTTTGACCTAAACCCAATTGCATTGGAAAGAGGACAAACAGACCTTTAATTTGATTTAAGAATCATTAAATTTCGAATTCTTAGCTGAGAGTTATGCTACTTGTACTGCGGGTTTTCTCGAGCTCGAAGAAAACTGGAAATAATTAATGTTCGGATTTGAGTGCGAAAAAGAATCGAGTGTAATGGAACGTTTTAGAGAGTTGTTAAAGCTTTTATATGTGTTTTATTAACATGGTATAAAAGAAAATAACAACAAACATAAAACGAAACGAGTAAATAAATGAAACTAGCAAGACAATATAACTAGTCACAAAATTACTCGAAATTTCTCAAACTTTAAAAACACGTAGTTCATTACAAAAAATTAAAAACTTTTAGAATTGATTCTAATGTGTTTTAATAACATCCCAAGGTCATAGAATATCAACATGATTTTTAATTTAAAGGCATGAGCAATAAATTAAAAAAAATCTAAGAAAACAATTCTAACTTGTCACAAAATTAGTAAAATTTCGGAAACGATTTTCAAGCTCATATTTTTAATTACATGCACATGCACATCGTTGACCATAGCTCTGATACCATTTGTTGGAATTGATCTAGGGTTAAGAAAACATTTAACACTTCGAGCAAGCGGCGGAATTTAAAAATTTTCTTTTAAACAAGTAAAAAGATTTTACTAACCTCGACAAAGAGCAAGTACAAGTTCATTTAAAACTATTAAAAGCAATACTCATTTACTAACCTTTGTGAAGCTTGAACGTTGAGAAGCCTTAGGAAGGTTGAAACGTTCGTCTCCCCACGCAGCTCGTCTTTCTTCAGAATCTTGAGTTACCACGATAGTTTCTATCACATGAATCACTCGAGATTAGAAGGAATTAGTGTGTGGGCACTTTTAAACACGACGACTCAAGAACAAGTCTAAGAGTCGAAGAGCTAAAACACTAGGTCAAATGTGGACCTAGGTGCCAAAACAAAAATGAAAAGAACTTAGAGAGAGAGAGAGGGAGAGGGGCGGAAAAGTTCTCTAGAGAGAGGCTCTCAATCTCTTAAACTTTTTTTAATGAATGAAATGAGAGGAATGAGGGCTGTATTTATAGGATAGGAATTACCTTCAACAAAGTAGTTTCCTCTTCTATAGAATATCACATATTCATGAGCAAATATGGCCCTCCTTCCCTTTATTTAACACGGCCAAGAGGAGTCTTCTAGAAGCCTTGGATTTGTTTCCTCTTTTATCTTACTTCTCCCTTGACTCTTTGTTGGCCGATCCCCTCTTTCCTCATGGAGGAAATTTGTTTCCTCTTTTTCTTTTGGTAAGTTCTATATACATTAATGCACAAAATTTATCTCACTTTCTCTTTGGGTTGGACGGCCACACCATCTAGAAGGAGCTTCTAGATGCTTCTTCATTTGTTCATCACAACATAAGAAAAGGCTCATTAAGAATTTTCAAGTAAATTTTAGGAAGTCAAATTAATCCACAAGGCCCAAAATTATTTAACTTGACCGAGTGTTTATATGTCATCATATGACAATGTCAAAAAATTTATTGACATTCATTCCGTCCTATGTCCAAAAAGACAAAAATACCCTTTAGACAATTTTCATAAACTTGTCTCATTCTTGTTTTAACTTAGCTTCTAGTTTAAGTAATCCTACTCGATATGATTTGTGATATTGACATCATGGATCCAAATGAACAAAGCGTCAGCTAAAATACTTGGACTCAAAAGTTCACAAACCTTTTCCAAGTTTAGCTTAATGTCAACTGACTCCACTAAAGAGTTGACACTGAGAATCTCTCGGTTCAAATGAATTTATTTTCTACTCAAGAATTCAACTAAATGGTGATGAATAGATCCACTGAATATGATCTATGTTTACCCTTCATGAATATCATGTCTGGATTTACAAAATTACCATTTTACCCTTCTAGCTGTTATTTCCTCGAATCCTTTGTCGCTTGTGAATAAGTTAGAAACAATGTATTGATGAGAAGCTAACAAGTCACATTGATTCATCCAAAAGAGTCATGACTCAATTTCGACACTGGCCAGTTCATTTATTCACATTCCATGGAACAAAGCATGAGGTGATATACATTGCATTTCAGCAATCTTGTACATGAATTTCATATCCATGAAATCTTCACAACGTTACTCATGACATATTCATAACTTAACACTTCACAATAGGTCCTGTTCAGAATCACATAGTGAATCCGAACTCTGACTTTCTCAAATGAGAATACGTAAGCTATGAAATGACATGTCTCATTTCAGGATTGACGTAAGCATGATGCAATTCATACGTAGTGACTTCGAGACATAAGAGGTTAAATGGTTTGTTCTTATTCTATCTCTAGAAGTGCACTGGTCAATTCAGTACCTTCAGAAGATACCTAGAAGAAGTATAGAGTCTCCAACTATCAATGTCCCATAACCAGACATCATAGATTCTCCTAACAATTGTACTGAGATCAATAGTCCTTTGATCATTAGATTGCGAATATATTCTTTTAAGAAAACCATGAAGAATTTGTTCATGCAAATCTACATTTTTCTCCTCGTATGTTGTTAGGTTTGTTTAAGGACTAAACACTATAGATTATCATAAAACTTCAAACAGACAAGGAAGAATGAATGAACGTTTCAACTGTTATTAATAAATAAGCAGTTACAAGCAAGACTCTTCGTAAGACTATATTACATCAAATGTACATAAATAGAGACTACAACTCTTCTTGTCGGCACCACTGACAACATGCCACTCTTTAGGAACTCCGGCCTTTCCATCGGCCCTTTGAGCGGCGCGTCTTCTCGGCATTCCGAGTTTTTCGAAAACGACCGACAACACAAGTTAACACACGAAGGCAAAGTTGTGTGTTTCTGGTATTGCATGTCGATAATATATTACTCATAGGTAATGATGTGGGTAAGTTATCTGATTTTAAGGTCGGGCTAGCAAAGCAATTCGATATGAAAGAGCTAGGAGAAGCCGCGTACATTCTGGGGATCCAAATCTTTCGAGATAGGAAGAATCGGACTTTATCGCTCTCTTAAGCATCTTATATTGATAAGGTGATGGATCGCTTCTCGATGCAAGACTCCAAGAAGGGCCAAACACCCTTTAGGCATGGAGTCTCACTCTCTAAGGACCAGTCTCCCAAGACTGCACAAGAGATTGAGGACATGAGAAAAATTTCTTACGCCTCAGCCGTAGGAAGTCTCATGTATGCTATGCTTTGCACTAGGCCAGATATCTGCTTTGCAGTTGGCGTAGTTAGTCGTTTTCAATCCAACCCTGGACCCGAGCAATGGATTGTTGTTAAGCATGTTCTTAAGTATCTTCGGAGAACTAGGAACTTGATGCTTACATATTCAGGTACTGACCTGACTATGGTAGGAAATACCTACTCCGATTTTCAAGCGGATAAGGATTCTAGGATATCCACTTCAAGATCCGTGTTCATCCTTAATGGTGGATATGTTGTTTCGAGGAGTATCAAGCAATCTTGCATTGCTGACTTCACAATGGAAGATGAATATGTGGCAGGTTGTGAAGCATCCAAGGAGGTTGTATGGCATAGAAAATTCCATAAGTATTTGGAAGTTGTTCCAAATGTCGACGAGCCCAAGACTCTTTATTGTGATAACAGTGGGGTTGTCGCTAACTCAAAGAAACCTCGAAGCCATAAGCGCTCTAAGCATATTGAAAGGAAATACCATTTGATTCGTGAGATCGTGCAGCGCGGAGATGTGGTGGTGAAGAAGATCTCAACGGTGGACAACCTGGCAGATCCATTCACCAATACCCTAGCCAACAAGGTCTTCGACCAACATCGGGAGGGACTAGGCATGAAGGACTACTCACATCTTCTTTGAGTCAAGTGGGAGTTTGTTGTCAATGGTGCCCACAAGAATAGTAGTAGTCTTTACTTATGTACATTTGATGTAATAAAGTCTCACGAAGACT
This sequence comes from Urtica dioica subsp. dioica, assembly GCF_054948205.1. Lineage (NCBI taxonomy): Eukaryota > Viridiplantae > Streptophyta > Magnoliopsida > Rosales > Urticaceae > Urtica > Urtica dioica. The sequence goes on along the minus strand of NC_142759.1, from coordinate 43,513,190 downwards.
CTTTCTTGTAACTGCTGAATTATTAATAAAAGTTGAAACGTTCATTCATTCTTCCTTGTCTGTTCGAAGCTTTATGATAAACTATAGTGTTTAGCCCTTAAACAACCCTAACAACAAATGAAGAGTCAAATAATAGATTTGCATGAACAAACTCTTCATGGTTTGCTTAAAACAGTATATTCACAATCTAAGGGTCAAAGGACTATTGATCTCAGTATGATTGTTAGGAGTATCTATGATGTCTGGTTATGGGACATTGAGAGTTGGAGACTCTATAGTTCTTCCAAGGTATCTTCTGAAGGTACTGAATTGACTAGTTCACTTCTAGAGACAGAATAAGAACAAACCATTTAACCTCTTATGTCTCGAAGTCACTATTTATGAATTGCATCATGCTTACCTCAATCCTGAAATGAGATATGTCATTTCATAGCTTACGTATTCTCATTTGAGAAAGTCGGAGTTCTAGATTTACTATGTGATATAAACAAGATTGAGAGCCTCAAAACACATTCACAACTCATAACACACAATTTTGAGATTGAGAGCCTCTATCTCTAAGTTGGCCGCCCCTCTCTCTCTCTAGATCTCTCTTCTTGTTCTTTTGTTTTGGCACATAGGTCCTCATTAGGCCTAGCATTTGTTTTAGCTCTTTGGCGCAACGACTTGTTCTTGAGTCATCGTGTTTAAAAGTGCCCACACACTAAATCCAACGATCCTCTTAAGACTCTAGTGGTAGAAACTTTCGTGGTTGCTCACAGGTTCAAGAAGACTAGTGGGAGAGGCGAGCTGCGTGGGGAGACGAACGTTTCAACCTTTCTAAGGCTTCTCAACGTTCAAGCTCCATTCGAGGTTGGTACCGAGTAAAACTAAATGTAGTTTTATAAATTTTAAATTATATGTTCATGCACTTTGTCTAGGTTGTAAAATCGTTTTACGTGTTTTAAAGAAATTTTTTATATTCCGCCGCTTGCTAGGAGCAATAAATCTTTTCTTAACCCTAGATCTATTCCAACATCCGGCCCGCGCGCACCCTGCTCCCTCGGCCGCGTGCGCCCCACGCCTGCTAGGCCACCAGCCCGCGCGCACAGCCCGGCCCTGTCGGGCCTCCTGCCCGCTCGTACCTCGAGCACGCCCAACGCCGACCGGGCCGCCCTCTGCATGCATTGGCGCACCTCTACCGGGCTGCCTACCCAATCGCGCGCCCCGTACCCGGCCAGGCCTCCTGCCCCCCCGCGCGCCCCGCACCCTGCCGGGCCTCCTGCCCGTGCACGTCCCGTGCCCTGGCCGAGCCTGCTGCCCGTGCGCGCCCCTCGCCTGGCTCTCCTATGAGCTCCATAAGGGCCGGCCCATAAGCCTCCTCAACACCTATAAATATCCCCCCCCCCCCCCCTTTCTTCACTTGAAGAGGACCCCTCTTTTGAGACATTTTTCTCTCTACTCTTAAACAACTTTCTTGTGACATTCTAAGAGTTCTCTCTTCCTCCCCAAGCTCGGCTCAGAAATTCGAGAACCCCTCTTTACAACAGGGAGCGCGTTCCAATTCTGAGACTCGAGTATTCATAATGCACAAGATGCTCCCTCGCTTCTTGACCCTTGAGTTAGAACGCTAAGCTACTAGTCAAGCGACCCCTCTAAAGTCTTCCATAGAAGCAAGGTCCTTCTCTAAAGTCTTAAGTTCTCAACCTCCGAGTCCAAGATAGCAACAACCACCATATTGAACTACGTTCTGACCTGATCCCGGACTACGGGTACGTAGGCAGCTAACATTTGGCATGGTCACACCTTCTAAAACACACCTCCGGGTTTGGAGGGTGCAACTCGGCCTTCGAGTTCACACTTTGGCTCGGACGCGATTGCTTGGTTCGGCCTTGGATCGAACTACCCATAGTTTAAATCATTGTTCATTTTCGTGCGTTTGATGACCTTTCCACATTTGTTGCATTGACCTTGTCAGGTCTCGTCGTCACCAATCTCTGTATAATATTTTCATATTTCGAAACATGATCTTACTTTTTTCTTTGGTTTTAGAGGTTGGGGATTTAGTGGGTTTTTTTTTGTTCTTGTGGGTTTTACGGGTTTTGTCGAGTTTGTGGATCTTGTGGTTGACGTGCTGGACTTGGTGGATCTTGTGATGGAGGTGGTGGAGGAGGTGACTCCTCATGTTCATCTTGAGATTCAAATCTTTGATGTTGTTATTGATATATCATGTAGGGGTCTTAATATGGAGGAGGTTGACATCGATAAGGATGTTGAGGTGGCTGGTTATATATAATAGGTTGTTGTGTATAGGATATTGTTGATGAACATATGGAGAGATTTGAACAAATTGTGATAACTCTTGAGAATAACCTGGAGGTTCATAGAAAAATGGATGAGTTAATGTGGAAGCATATTTGGTGATTTTATAATTGAGAAATATTAAACCAATTATGAGGATATTGGATAGTGGGAGAGACCGGATTTAGTTGTTGAACTTTGGGTCGCTTTTGTGGTGGTGGTGGTGGTGGTGGTGGTGGAAGTGTGTGGGAGTGAATATGAGTACGACGAGAACTTCGACGAGAGATGACGACGAAGAAGAAGATCCCAAAACTTGATAAAATATAAACTTTATAATATAAATTGAAGTTTATAATTAGAACTAAATATTATAAATTATACTTATAAGAGAAATCTTATTGAAATTATATTACTTGAGAGAATTATATTACTTTGAGATTGAGAGCATAAGATTAATAGAGAATTTGCGTTTGGTAAGAAAAAAATGGAGAGAAAGTGGGTGTATATGTAGTAGAATTCAGATAAGGATACAAATTTAACTTTTATAAATAAAAATAAAAAATCGAGCCCCAACGGAAAAATGAAGAACAAATTATATGGGCCATTGATTCATCTAACTGACGAATAATTATTGGCTTTAAGTATTTTTTTTAAATGAAAGACTATGCTAGAAAAAGTCCCTTATTTTCCTTTTATAACGGGGACAATGAGTCCGTTTTGGCAGCTGTATGGAGTGGTGTACGATTGCATGGTTTAATTCTTATCATTTCCTTCTAGAATATAATTAAAATTTTAATGAACGTTTAACAGGTTCTTAACCATGGCCCACTAGTAACCGAAAGTTTAGACATACATCGAGCGCTCAAATAAAAGAGAAAGACTTAAATAAGCAAAATGTGAATATAGAGTCATATAAGTTTCATAATCATGTAATCATTCACGTGCATGGGGTTTACTTACTAAGCTTATAGCTTAGCCGAAAGATGACAATGACATGACTTGCGACGTGCATGGTGGAAATATATAATAAATAGTTGTCTCTTTTAGTACTAATTATGGTCTTCTAATCTAAGTCTATGTTTTCAATATCCACACTTATGCCAGTACTATGTTGGATGATATATAATTGTTGTCCTTTTTTATTTCACAAACTACTTCCTTGATTACTAATAGTTAAATTTTAGAAAAATTATTTTATACAAATTATGATCTTTTTAGTTTTATTAAGCTATTAAATAAAGGTACGCACTACTAAATTCAACGATGTGTCTATATAAAGCGCAAATGACTACACAACACGCCCACATGGCTTGTTTCAGTTGGTAGCAATACTTTCTCTGGCGCTTTGTATCGAACCGGGGAGAGGCCTTCGACAAGGGGATCCGTATCTCTGTATTTATTCTTGTCTTGCGGAGATGTTCTCTCTTGACTATTATACAAAGCAAAGCAATCCCACGGCCTTTATGGAATATCGGAGGCTTGATCCTGCCCTCCTGTGATGCAGCTGATGTTTGCGGGCAATACTTTGTTGTTCGCTCGTGCTTTGATGTAACAAATTGGATTTTACTAGATCGCTCGTGCTTCGATGGAACAAATTGGACTCTCCGACTTAGTGTCATCGCAAGAGAAATATTTGAAGTTTTGCTGGGGATTGTCGATTTGGGTGCTTGTTGAAACAACGCTTCATATTTTTCGACAATGTCCTTTCTCTAAAGTAGACTGATTTGCATCTTAAAGGAGAATACACTCAAATGATATTTCAGGAGTAGATATAGAGAGCCTTATCTCGTGGTGACTGAATGGGGGAATGAGTAGATATAGAGAGCCTTATTTGGAACACGTAAAGCAAATAAATATGTTTTGTGGAAGAAATTATAAGACAGAAAATGAGGGATTTAATGAGCAAATGAGGAGGGAATTATTTGCAAATTTTAGAACTTCACTCATCTATATCCCTTAAGAAAGTCGATTGTTTTCCTAAGCCGATAAGAACGAGAACAAAAATATAAGAGAAGCAAAAGAAAACGCAGAAAATAAAAGAAGAAAGACGAAGTACCGAGAGAAAAGAAATAGCGCGAAATAGAGAAGAAAATCTGGAAAAAAAAACAGAGAGCTTGAGAGTGAGAGAGAGAGAGAGAGAGAAACCGGGAACGAGAAAAAATGGCGAAAAAGAAGAAGACACAAAGAAGAACAAGAGGAAGAAGAGTCGAGAGAAAAAGGGTGGTTGGAGATTGATGCTCGTCGGGTTTGAAAAAAATTGGGGGTGTTGTCGGCCCGTCAACGATCGACAGGGGCAAAATCACAACGCCACCTCCCGACCGACCAAGTCCCATCCGGCAAGCTCCCGGCCGGCAGCCTCCCGGCCGGCAGAAGGGCTGGCCTCGGCCTTGCCTCAGCCAACAGCCGGCCCAAGGTTTGCCTCGGCCATTGGCCGGCCCAAGGCTTGCCTCGGCCATTGGCCGGCTCAAGACTTGCCTCGGCCATTGGCCGGCTCAAAGCTTGCCTCGGCCATTGGCCGGCTCAAGGCTTGCCTCGGCCATTGGCCGGCTGTAAGGTTTGCCTCGGCCATTGGCCGGCCCTAAGGCTTGCCTCGGCCATTGGCCGGCCCAAGGCTTGCCTCGGCCATTGGCCGGCCCTAAGGCTTGCCTCGGCCAATGGCCGGCCCAAGGCTTGCCTCGGCCATTGGCCGGCTCAAGGCTTGCCTCGTCCATTGGCCGGCTCAAAGCTTGCCTCGGCCATTGGCCGGCCCTAAGGCTTGCCTCGGCCAATGGCCGGCCCAAGGCTTGCCTCGGCCATTGGCCTGCTCAAGGCTTGCCTCGGCCATTGGCCGGCCCAAGGCTTGCCTCGGCCATTGGCCGACCCAAGGCTTGCCTCGGCCATTGGCCGGCCCTAAGGCTTGCCTCGGCCAATGGCCGGCCCAAGGCTTGCCTCGGCCATTGGTCGGCCCAAGGCTTGCCTCGGCCATTGGCCGGCTCAAAGCTTGCCTCGGCCATTGGCCGGCCCAAGGCTTGCCTCGGCCAATGGCTGACCCAAAAGTGCTCACTCGGCCAAGGGGCCCCCCAAACACCCCTTGGCCGCCTATAAATAGAGAGGTCTGCCCTCTCCCAAAGGTAATCCATTTTTTGAGTCCCGAAACGCTGCCGAACTCGTACTTCGCTCGTTTCGCTCATGTTTGGCCTCTCACCACCCCTAAAACCTCTATACTCCACCTCAATCCCACTAATGTTGAGCGTCGGAGAGGTAAACAGGGGCACCCCCCCTGTTTCCCCTTTGTAGTTCACAATCTCTTTGTTGCTTTTCAGGTATCGAGACGAGGTGAGCTTCACCCACAGCTAAGGGACGACTTGGGATACCAAGTCCGACACGCTCGAGCCGGAGTGAGACCACTTGGTCCGGCCTTGGGTCTAACCACTCTGGGCTCCTAAATCATTGTCCGAAAAACAGCGACAACATTTTGGCGCTAGAAGGAGGGGACCTCGATGCTCTCCCTTCCATTCCTCTATCACTACACCTACGAGTCTCGAGAGATGAGTCATGTGCCTGCCACCTCCGTGGGCGCCCGAGCGACTAGCTCGAGGCACGGCCTCCAAAGCTCTGCGCACGGTCTCGAAGGGCAACTTCATGATAATGAGAGCCAGCCCCGAGACCCGACGAATGACCCCGAGGCCGCAGTCCGAGAGGACACGGCTCGAAGGCTCGCCGAGCTCCTAGACCGCCCCGGCGTCACCGGCGCGCTCATCGCCGACCTCCTCGACTCCAACGACGTCGACGACGTCAACCACGAGACCAACCCCGACCACGCTGTTCACGAAAGGGGACGCACGCGCACGCTTCCAAGGGGACACCCTCGGGCGACCGCGCCGGGACGTCAACTTTCTGATGAGCACGTGCACGCGCCCTCGAGGGGACACCCTCGGGCGACCACGTCAAGGCGTCAAAGCTCGCGCAATACCCAAGGACGCTCAGTCTCGAGGTCCCGAAAGGGACGCTCCAAGCTCACCATCCGCGTCCAAAACCCTTGTGAAGGTGACAACGTCGATGGTCGCGGCCTCCGCCAAAGGCGTCGCCTGGATGACACACCCTTAACAAGGGTGATAGGGACGGCCTCCGGAGACTTGAGAGACCGCCTCAGCTCTCAAAGAGAGGATCACGAGTTCGACTTGAGAGAAAAACTCGACGCTCAACGCGAGACCGCGATCGTCTTGGGGCAGCGACCACCCAACATTGATCGAGAACCCAACCAGAAGCGCTCAGCCGCGCTTGTGATACCGGCCGTTGGTCCCGAGTCACAAAGGAAAAGGCGCCGGAAGGGTCAAGTCCCTAATGACCACCCTTCTCCAGCGCCGAAGCAATCCTTCGTCCCGCTCAACACAACGCCCGACCGGATCCTAAGCTTACGCCGCAATGAGCTGGGAAGCCCCGCTCCACTCACCAAGGACCCCGCGAAGCGAGATCGAAGTAGGTTCTACGAATACCACAAAGATCACGGGCACGTGACGATCGAATGCTACCAGCTTAAGAAGCGAATTGATTCCCTAATTCGAGGTGGGGACTTCAAGGAATTCGTCGCATCTGCTAGCAAGCCATGATTGTCGCGACTTCGACCTTTAACCTCACGCCCGAACCCGATCGACTTCGTGATCACTTTTATTTCGAAAATGTAATTTCTTCTTTTTCAAAGAAGGCCAAGTGCCATGACTAACTGTAACGACCCCCTTTATTGCAATAAAAAGTTATTCTACACATGACAACCTTTTTGTATACCTCCAACACAAGAGTTTCTTGGCCTTCGTCTCACAAACGCAAGAAACTCGGGGGGCTAACAGGGATCAATGCTCAATCAAAAACAACTCAACAACAACACAAAAAAATATAATAATAATAATAAAGTCTCAAGGGGCCGATGGTTAGGCCGGAGGTCCCAAAGAAAGACTTTACACGTAACTCCTCGAGATGAGTTCATTCCTGGAAGTCGAGTTCGAATCCACGAGTCGAACGATACCCCTCGTGCCGATTCTTCACGTAGCTCCTCGTGCAGGCTCTACATGAGTCCTCGAGTTGAGCCCGAATCCACGAGTCGACCGATACTCCTCGTGCCGATTCTTCACGAAGCTCCTCGTGCAGGCTCTACATGAGTCCTCGAGTTGAGCCCGAGTCCACGAGTCGACTGATACTCCTCGTGCCGACTCTTCACGAAACTCCTCGTGCACGCTCTACATGAGTCCTCAAGTCCAGTTCGAGTCCACGAGTCGTCCGATACTCCTCGTGCCGACTCTTCACGAAACTCCTCGAGATGAGCTCATTCCTCGAGTCGAGTTCGAATCCACGAGTCGACCGATACTCCTCGTGCCGATTCTTCACGAAACTCCTCGTGCAGGCTCTACATGAGTCCTCGAGTTGAGCCCGAGTCCACGAGTCGACTGATACTCCTCGTGCCGACTCTTCACATAACTCCTCGAGATGAGCTCATTCCTCGAGTCGAGTCCGAATCCACGAGTCGACCGATACTCCTCGTGCCGATTCTTCACGAAGCTCCTCGTGCAGGCTCTACATGAGTCCTCGAGTTGAGCCCGAGTCCACGAGTCGACTGATACTCCTCGTGCCGACTCTTCACGAAACTCCTCGTGCAGGCTCTACATGAGTCCTCAAGTCGAGTTCGAGTCCACGAGTCGACCGATACTCCTCGTGCCGACTCTTCACGAAACTCCTCGAGATGAGCTCATTCATCGAGTCGAGTTTGAATCCACGAGTCGACCGATACTCCTCGTGCCGATTCTTCACGAAACTCCTCGTGCAGGCTCTATATGAGTCCTCGAGCCGAGTTCGAGTCCACGAGTCGACCGATACTCCTCGTGCCGACTCTTCACGTAACTCCTCGTGCAGGCTCTACATAAGCCCTCGAGCCGAGTTCGAGTCCACGAGTCGACTGATACTCCTCGTGCCGACTCTTCACATAACTCCTCGAGACGAGCTCATTCCTCGAGTCGAGTTCGAATCCACGAGTCGACCGATACTCCTCGTGCCGATTCTTCACGAAACTCCTCGTGCAGGCTCTACATGAGTCCTAAAGTCGAGTTCGAGTCCACGAGTCGACCGATACTCCTCGTGCCGACTCTTCACGAAACTCTTCAAGATGAGCTCATTCCTTGAGTCGAGTTCGAATCCACGAGTCGACCGATACTCCTCGTGCCGATTCTTCACGAAACTCCTCGTGCAGGCTCTACATGAGTCCTCGAGCCGAGTTCGAGTCCACGAGTCGACCGATACTCCTCGTGCCGACTCTTCACGTAACTCCTCGTGCAGGCTCTACATAAGCCCTCGAGCCGAGTTCGAGTCCACGAATCGACTGATACTCCTCATGCCGACTCTTCACGTAACTCCTCGAGATGAGCTCATTCCTCGAGTCGAGTTCGAATCCACGAGTCGACCGATACTCCTCGTGCCGATTCTTCACGAAACTCCTCGTGCAGGCTCTACATGAGTCCTCGAGTCGAGTTCGAGTCCGCGAGTCGACCGATAATCCTCGCGCCGACTCTTCACGGAACTCCTCGTGCAGGCTCTACATGAGTCCTCGAGTCGAGTTCGAGTCCGCGAGTCGACCGATACTCCTCGCGCCGACTCTTCACAGAACTCCTCGTGCAGGCTCTACATAAGCCCTCGAGCCGAGTTCGAGTCCACGAGTCGACTGATACTCCTCGTGCCGACTCTTCACACATCTCCTCGAGACGAGCTCATTCCTCGGGTCGAGCTCCGAGTCCGCGAGTCGACCGATATTCCTCACGCCGACTCTTCACGAAACTCCTCGTGCAGGCTCTACGTGAGTCCTCGAGTCGAGTTCAAGTCCACGAGTCGACCGGTACTCCTCGTACCGACTTCAAATGCCTCCTCGAGACGAGCTCATTCCTCGAATTGAGCATCGAGTCCACAAGTCAACTAACTACTCCTCGTGCAGGCTCTACGTGAGTCCTCGAATTGAGTCCCGAGTCCGCGCTCGCCGCCCAGCTCGTGAGCCAAAAGGCAACGATTGGTTCAAAGGCTTGCGTCCGCTGGGCGTATCTGGTCTAGCAAGCGTCCACGGGAAACCTCACCACGCAAATGTGGCACCGCGCTCGCCGCCCAGCTCGTGAGCCGAAAGGCAGCGAGTTACAAATGGGTTTCAAAGGCTTGCGTCCGCCAGGACGTATCTGGTCTAGCCAGCGTCCACGGGAAACCTCGCCACGCGAATGTGGCATCGCGCTCGCCGCCCAACTCGTGAGCCGAAAGGCAGCGAGTTACAAATGGGTTTCAAAGGCTTGCGTCCGCCAGGACGTATCTGGTCTAGCCAGCGTCCACGGGAAACCTGGCCACAGGAATGTGGCATCGCGCTCGCCGCCCAGCTCGTGAGCCGAAAGGCAGCGAGTCACAAATGGGTTTCAAAGGCTTGCGTCCGCCAGGACGTATCTGGTCTAGCCAGCGTCCACGGGAAACCTCGCCACGCAAATGTGGCATCGCGCTCGCCGCCCAACTCATGAGCCGAAAGGCAGCGAGTTACAAATGGGTTTCAAAGGCTTGCATCCGCCAGGACGTATCTGGTCTAGCCAGCGTCCACGGGAAACCTGGCCACACGAATGTGGCATCGCGCTCGCCGCCCAGCTCGTGAGCCGAAAGGCAGCGAGTCACAAATGGGTTTCAAAGGCTTGCGTCCACCAGGACGTATCTGGTCTAGCCAGCATCCACGGGAAACCTCGTCACACGAATGTGGCATCGCGCTCGCCGCCCAGCTCGTGAGCCGGAAGGCAGCGAGTCACAAATGGGTTTCAAAGGCTTGCGTCCGCCGGACGTATTTGGTCTAGCCAGCGTCCACGGGAAACCTGGCCACACGAATGTGGCATCGCGCTCGCCGCCCAGCTCGTGCGCCGATAGGCAGCGAGTTACAAATGGGTTTCAAAGGCTTGCGTCCGCCGGGCGTATCTGGTCAAGCCAGCGTCCACGGGAAACCTGGCCACACAAATATGGCACTGCGCTCGCCGCCCAGCTCGTGCGCCGATAGGCAACAAGTCACAAATGGGTTTCGAAGGCCTGCGTCCGCCAGGCGTACCTAGTCTAGCGAGCGTCCGCGGAGAACCCAATCACGCAAATGTGACACCAACGCCCCCCGGGGCCCAAGCCGTGCAAATCGATCACGCCTTCATTGGTAGGTCGAGAAAATAAGTCGCGCACAACAAAGCCGTGCAAATCGATCACGCCTTCATTGGTAGGTCGAGAAACTAAGTCGCGCACAACAAAGCCGTGCAAATCGCTCACGCCTTCATTGGTAGGTCGAGAAAATAAGTCGCGCGCAACAAAGCCGTGCAAATCGATCACGCCTTCATTGGTAGGTCGAGAAAATAAGTCGCGCACAACAAAGACGTGCAAATCGATTACGCCTTCGTTGGTAAATCGAGAAAATAAGCCATGCGCAACAAAGGCCGTCCCCCGCGATGCACGAGAGTCGCCCTTCGCGACGCACAAAGGATCGTCCCTCGCAACGCGCAAAGATCGTCCCTCGTGACGCACCAAAACCACCTCTCGCGATGCGTTAAAAACCTTTCTGCGGCGCACTCGCGAACTCGAGAGTGTTCGTCTGAAGTCCGCGCGTCAACATGATTCTTGAGTTTCCACTCGACCCATGCTCGACCGGAAACTCGGGGGGCTAATGTTGTCGGCCCGTCAACGATCGACAGGGGCAAAATCACAACGCCACCTCTCGGCCGACCAAGTCCCATCCGGCAAGCTCCCGGCCGGCAGAAGGGCTGGCCTCGGCCTTGCCTCAGCCAACAGCCGGCCCAAGGTTTGCCTCGGCCATTGGCCGGCCCAAGGCTTGCCTCGGCAATTGGCCGGCTCAAGGCTTGCCTCGGCCATTGGCCGGCTCAAAGCTTGCCTCGGCCATTGGCCGGCTCAAGGCTTGCCTCGACCATTGGCCGGCTGTAAGGTTTGCCTCGGCCATTGGCCGGCCCTAAGGCTTGCCTCGGCCATTGGCCGGCCCAAGGCTTGCCTCGGCCATTGGCCGGCCCTAAGGCTTGCCTCGGCCAATGGCCGGCCCAAGGCTTGCCTCGGCCATTGGCCGGCTCAAGGCTTGCCTCGTCCATTGGCCGGCTTAAAGCTTGCCTCGGCCATTGGCCGGCCCTAAGGCTTGCCTCGGCCAATGGCCGGCCCAAGGCTTGCCTCGGCCATTGGCCGGCCCAAGGCTTGCCTCGGCCATTGGCCGGCCCTAAGGCTTGCCTCGGCCATTGGCCGGCCCTAAGGCTTGCCTCGGCCAATGGCCGGCCCAAGGCTTGCCTCGGCCATTGGCCGGCCCAAGGCTTGCCTCGGCCATTGGCCGGCTCAAGGCTTGCCTCGGCCATTGGCCGGCCCAAGGCTTGCCTCGGCCAATGGCCGACCCAAAAGTGCTCACTCGGCCAAGGGGCCCCCCAAACACCCCTTGGCCGCCTATAAATAGAGAGGTCTGCCCTCTCCCAAAGGTAATCCATTTTTTGAGTTCCGAAATGCTGCCGAACTCGTACTTCGCTCGTTTCGCTCCGCTTTGGCCTCTCACCACCCCTAAAACCTCTATACTCCACCTCAATCCCACTAATGTTGAGCGTCGGAGAGGTAAACAGGGGCACCCCCCCTGTTTCCCCTTTGTAGTTCACAATCTCTTTCTTGCTTTTCAGGTATCGAGACGAGGTGAGCTTCACCCACAGCTAAGGGACGACTTGGGATACCAAGTCCGACACGCTCGAGCCGGAGTGAGACCACTTGGTCCGGCCTTGGGTCTAACCACTCTGGGCTCCTAAATCGTTGTCCGAAAAACAGCGACAACAGGGGGTTCTGTTCATGAGGGCTTCGGCAGCGTGATTCAGCGTCAAAGAAGAACAAAAGTGGTCGGCTTTTGAAAAGAAGCTTGTCGGGCACGAATTTAAAAGTTGTTTAGCGGATTCATGGTGTTAGTGAACGTCCCGTTGCCCCGTGCAATAGATAATAGCCGTGATGTAGGTGAAATATCTCGTTCCTACTTGGTTTTACGGTGCGGTCAAAAGTTATATTATTTTCTGAAAATGAAAATTAACCACTATATTTTAAAATATCAACGCATGCCATCTATGTGATTACTGATATACAATAGTTGAAAAAACTTTCTTCCCGGTAAACAAAATTGTGACCAAACAAAAATCATGAAACCCAAATATGCAGCGATTATGATTTATCTCAAAACTAACAATTATTTTTCTAATCCATGAGCCTCATGCAAGGTTTGTTGGATATTAATAAAAGAAAAATAACAACTCATAAGAAATTGTTGCGCAAAAATTTGAAATGTACTACGAAGCTCCTCACATTTTTTATAAGTTGACTTTTTCCGAGATTCGGTCATCTTACGAGAGAGGGACTCATTCATTTGATATAGAGTTCGCTTTAGTGAATAGTATAATTTTTTTGAGATAGTATATTGGAGTTGAAATTGAAAGAGAAAAATATTTGTTCGTTATGCCGGGAAGGGGGAAATGTAATCTCATCCATAGTAAAGAGAGACTTTAACAAAAATATTATTAAACTTATGGCATTGCACCAAACTCAATTAAAAAATTTAATATGTCCATTACTAAAATCAGGACAGATAATTTTATTTTTTTTACAAAAAGACCCTTTCGTTACCATTTCTTATTTCGTAACCGATATCTCACGAAATTATAAAATCATTCACGAAATATAAATTTTTGTGACCGAATTTCATGAGATTCATTATTTGTGACATATTGTCATGAAATTATGAAATGTATTTTCTTCTTTGTAGAAAAGTAAAAATTTTACATTTTAATTTATCTTGATAAAGTTACATGAGTCTAATATTTGCATCGAAATCCAAAAAAATAATCTCTCATATTTTTTTTCTTTTTGGGTGAAGATCTATTTTATTAGGAGCTTGACTGGACTAGCCAATCAGAAATATAAAATTATCAAAATAGTCAATGTTTGGTTTATTTGTGAAATAGCCAATAAACCACACTAACCCATTCGATCAGAAAAATACCTTTTTTTTTTGTCAAACAACGTACAAAAATAGAGTTCCATTATCTTCATAATTAGTTATGTATTTTGTATGTTCGGAACGTGGTCCGATCCTTCCCAGTAAAACACGGTGTGTTCGAATTCTGATCGCTTTTTTGATTTTACGCGAGAAAGGGGGACCACCCTCTAAGCCTGAGTATTCCTCAATGACCGATAGCGTACAAGTACCGTGAGGGAAATGTGAAAAATGAAAGGTTACCAAATATAAAATAATAAAAAATAAATAAATAAAAAATTACAATAAATACACTCCTCCATAAATTCTCTAAAAATATTACGAGGTCCCCACCGTCGATCTTCACCTCCGAAGTCAACGTGTTGCCGATCTTCGGTGTTAAAAATAAACGAATCAACACGAATTGACACTAAACAAATGAACACAAATAAACCAAAATTAATACGAATAAACCGAAATTTACATAAATAAATCGAAATTAGCAAACACAAACACATTTCCTTATGAATCGTATATAAAGTTAACAAATACAAACACATTTCATTATCCCTAAGCCCGCTAACATATCAATAAGAAATAGCACACAATTTTTTTTTTTTTTGGGCTATTTTTTCCGGTAGCTGAATAGCACACATTCCTTTCAAAAAATAGCTCAAGTTTGATTTTATTAAAAAAGATAGTCCACTTGACCTAATATTACACCTGATATTCAAAAATATTGTACATGTACACACCAGATCCTCAAACCCTAAATCCATCTCTCAAACCCACGCTACAATCGCGTTGTTTTGGGTCGTCGTCGTCTCTGCCTCCAACGATCTCATGACTTAGGGTCTCGTGAGATCTGGCCGGCAGCGTGAGCACACGCGAACGCATGAGGAAGCCTAGTGTTTTGTGGTCATTCCCTGGCAATGCGAGCTGTTTAGGACGAGGATCTCCATCCTTGGTCCTTTGATAATTGTTGTCGGTCGTTTTCGGAAAACCCGAGACGCCAAGAAAACACGCCATTCAAAGGGCCGATGGTCAGGCCGGAGGTCCTAAAGAGCGGCGAGCCTTCTCTCACGAGTCGACTGACAAGTCCTCGTGCCAAATCCTCATGCCCCTCGAGTCGAGCCCCGAGTCGTTCCTCGAGTCGAGCCTTGGGTTGTTCCTCGAGTCGGTCTCCTCGAGTTGAGCTTCACTCCTCAAGTCGAGCCTCGAGTCGCTCCTCGAATCGAGTCACTCTCGCCAAGTGGAAACCTTCATATTTCATGTGGCAAGAATGGTATTCAAAGGCCCGCAAGAGCCCGACGAGACGGGCCGTGCGCCGCGCGCGCAGCCGCGCCGGCCAACCAAGCACAGCAGCCCGAGCGCCGCGCCAGACAGGCCGCGCGCCGCGCCAAGACGCTCCCGCGCCGCGCGCTCCATGCGCCGCGCATCCTGCGCCGCGTCCAAAGACCCGCGCGCCGCGCCAGATGACCCGCGCGCCGCACCCCCTGCGCCGCGCGCCGCGCGTTGTGCGCCGCTCTTTGTGCGCCGCGCGCGCCGTGCGCCTCCAATTAATGCCACATGCGTTCCTAGTCCCACATGGACGAAAAAGAAGCCTTTTAAGGCCCCCAAACACCTATAAATACCCTCTCTCATTGAGGGGAAAATCCATCCCATTCATTCTCAAGGAACTTGAGACTTCTCTCTGCTTCTCTGGATGCCATCCTTGGCCTGAAGCAGATTCTCCACGATTTCTCGTTCTCAGAGATTCTGAAGCGCTTTCCGGGGACTCCCGAGTGCCGCCTCTCTAGATCGAACGATTAATCTTGAGCCCACGAGCGCTCTAACGGTTTTCGACTGAAAATCGCCTACGCGTCTAGCACCCTAGACGCGTCCACCATTTCTGACAAGAAATCGCCTACGCGTCCGGCATTTCCAACTAGGAATCACCTACGCGTCCGGAATCTCCGCCACAACAAGACACTCTTGACTTAGAGTCTTCCACGTCTCCAAAAGAGAGAAAACACACATTCTCTCTCGCATACGCGATCTCCGAAATTCTGAGACGTCGCCGAGGACTCCTCCGTGCCTCGTCTCCTTCGTTGAGCACGCCTCTCCACCAAGGCTCCGCGCCTCATACTGCGTCACACACGCTTGAACTACGTTCTGACCTGATCCCACACACGGGTACGTAGGCAGCCGACAACCAAGGCACGGTCACTCCTCCTCCTCACCCCCTACCTCTCCCGAGAGGCGGGTTGATCGGAGAAAACCCTAGCTCGAGACTATCGGGTTCCCACTCTTGGCCCGGGTGCGATCACTTGGTCCGGCCTTGGATCGAACCGCCCGAGGTTTTAAATAGTTGTTCATTTTCGTGCGACAACAATAATGGTGCTGCGTCAAGGGCCAGAGACGAGGCGCACCGCATGAAGGCGTTTCTAGCCGAGGAGCAGCAGCGATGGGCTGCCCATGAAGGTTATTGTCACGAATATATGTGCGCCGAGCCATCATTGGGATTCCTTGCTCGCCAGCGATCTGTCCATTGTCGTATAAGTTTCTTGGACCTCTCTCTCTCTCTCTCAACCAAAACCACCACCACCAGGTTTGCACATCTTACACAACCACAATAAATTAAATTAACAGGAAGAGAAAATTAAACTGAAACTTAAATAAACTGAAAGAGTCAATTAAATTAACTACATAATAAAATAAATTAAGTTCGTAGTAAATTAAATTAACTCTTCTCCGACGAGCCTCTGTTCATCGGCGTCGCTGTGGTCATTTCTCGCCGTCGTTGACGATTCCGAGTTCCACGTTCACAGAGCCACGGTGGTGAAAGAGATGTAGTAAATAGGGGTATAATGTTACATGTAAAATTATGTGGGTTATTTATCTAATAAAATAAAATTTAAGTTAAAATCTTAAATGGAGATAGTGGATTTACAACAACTTTTTGTTTTCTTTTTTAGTTAATCAAACCATTCTCTGCGTTAAAATGTGTTATAATGTCTTATTGTCTTACTTGTACATAAACGATAGGCGAATCTATTCTAGAAAGGGAAAATAACACATTTATACCCTGTGTTTTAGTGAAATGTCGAGTTTAACCCTCGGTTTTCAAAAATGTCGAGTTCATACCCTATGTTTAACTAAAATGACGAAATTATACCCTCTGTTTAACTAAAACGACGAAATTATACACTGAAATGAATAACAGCGTCACAAATCTCCCTTTCATTGATATTAACTCTTATATAAGAAAAACTAAATCTAATCTAAATCAGTGCCCTAACTTCCAAATTCTCAATTTTGAAATAAAAATAACCTTAAATTGAAATTAAATAATAAAACTCATACCTCCTAAGAAATGACTTCATTCCGTGTTCGAATTGTAACTCTAAATCCTGGATTCTCTGTTCGAATATGCGATTTTGATGACTATCAACTATCGATGTTTACCCCTTTGCCTCTTTCTGTGTTCTTCACGATTAAGAGATTGTTGTTTATTTTTTAGTTTTTAAATAAATTACATATATGGCGCAAATGAATAAAGATAATTGGTGTTTATATATAAATATTATAGTCAACGTCAATAAAAAGTCAATAAAAAGAATATTCGTGACACTGTTGTCTATTTCAGGGTATAATTTCGTCATTTTAGTTAAACAGAGGGTATAATTTCATTATTTTAGTTAAACAGAGGGTATGAACTCGACATTTTTGAAAACCGAGGGTTAAACTCGACATTTCACTAAAACACATGGCATAAATGTGTTATTTTCCCTTCTAGAAATCAAAGAAATAAAATATGACTTTGTCATTTACTTTTAAGCGTTCTTTCTCTATCTCACGACATGGGGATAGAATGGGAAAGAAAAAAAAGAGAATATGTACCATGGAGTACAGCTACAATACAACACTAACAATACTTAAAAAAAAAAACTTCAAAATGGTCCAATTTTCAATTCAAATTACAATTATACCCTTGATTATGTGATTTAATATACATTCTGTACTGATTCGCAACTACTTTTATTATATTTCTTAAATCTCCATTACCCTATCTTCCGAAATTAAAGAATGCAAGATAAGTTTTACTCTGTTTTTTTCTACAACTAGAGCTGTATAGATTTTTATTTATTTATTTACGATACAGTTACAGATGGATATATATATCAGAAAAGCCTCAATAATTTTAATACCAAATCTAATTTATGCGCTCACGCTAGGGATGACATTATTACCATATCCGTTAACTCGCTAATTTGAAATTATTTATTTTGTAACTATGAATTTTAACTTACTTTAGTATTCTAATTTTAAATTATAATTTCACTTTAAATTATAATTTATATTTAGATTTATTGAGTAGTTAATTTTTTTATTTTTTATTTTTCATTTATTTTTTATTTTTGAACCAGATTAACGGATAATATATATTGAAATTTTATACACGCTACGCGGCAAGTATTACCCATTATTCGACTCGTTTGAAAAAAAAACAGATTAATGAGTAAGGATTAACGGATATTTTTCCTAACAAATCGGGTATCGATTTTGATACATCCGTTCGTTCTCGTCGCCGTACCGTACTCATCAAATAAAAAAAAATAATGTATTTGGAAGCAATTATAAATCTATAAGACTTCAGCGTAACTTCATCTCTTGGAAATTAATCAATGGTAAAAAAAAAGTCACTTATTGGAGCTATATAGTATATAAAGAAAGCTTCGTGCATGCTTATAAGTATACACGTCGAATCGTTCATACCCTTTGCTTCTCTCCTCACTTTGTCTCTCTAACTTTTCAGGGTGAGAGAGATAAAATGGAAAAAAGTGAAGAGCGGAGACGACGACACTGACTTTCCTTCAATGTAAAGACTTTACTTTCTCTCTCTAGATTGTATTTAGCTTTCTCTCTCTAAATATCTTGACTGGACCCCATCGACTATACCCCCAACTGTCACATATTCAACTATTTGTCGCCCAACAACGACAACATTGTAATTCTACCTCAAAAAAAAAAAAAAAAAAAAACCCACAAAACTCTCTCTCTCCCGTTTCTTATTCCTCCTCTTTCACTCCCACTTTACTCAGTCTTCAATGGCGGCCCATACGAGGAATTCCGCCTAAAAATAAAATTAGTGCGTCGGTGCGCTGTACAACCAGATCTCTTCTCTCTCTCTCTCTCTCTCTCTCTCTCTCTCTCTCGTCAAATGATAACCCGCCCACCACTACAAGAAGAAGAAAAAAAAAGTAGTGTTTGTTTCTGAACGGCTTTGTTTTTCTATTGTTTCTTTCTTGCTGTAAAAAATAATGATCTGGGTCTTGGAAAAAGTCTCTGGTATTTTGGCTCTTTTGTCAGAGAGAAAAAAATATAGTACAATATAATTTTGTGCCTGAATTCTAAAATAGTTTTGGTGCTGAAAGCGAGACTATTGAAGAAGAGGAGAACTTTTGATCAAGGCCTTTTTTTATTTATTTTTATTCAGAAAACATTTTTTTAGGAGATTAATTTCTTTAGGTTGGGTTTGGTTGATGTAAATGGGTCGTTTTCAAGGATCTGTGATGGCTCGATGTGAAGGACAAAGTATCTCACTTTGCATGCTCTTGTTTCTTCTGAATGGTTAAAGCATTAAGCTTTAAAGTTTACACCTTTGAAAATTTTGTGGATTATGGATAATCAACAACTGTAGATGAAACCCTGGATTTGAAATTAGATTCCTAATTTGGGTTTCTTCTCCTCAAAAAAAAAAAAAAAAAGAAAAAAAAAACTCGTGCTTTTGTGAATTGGTTTTGTTCTGTCTGGTTCAGTTTCATATTCTTCTCAAGGCCATCTGGGTGTTTTTTTTTTTCTTTTTTTTTTTCTTTTTCTTATCCTTCTGGAAGGAAGAGCTTTTTGTGAAGAATGTTTGATGTGAATGCCATGAGCTGTTAAAGGCCTTTGTGAAAGGGCAGAAAAAAAAGTGAGGGTTTTGTGGATTCTGATGCCTTGGCATCCAAGGAAAGCCCTTCAAGCCTTGAGCTTCACTCTCCTTGAAAAAGCTTGAGATTTTGGAACTGGAATCTCTCTCTGACCAACCTATCTGTGTAGTGGATTTATCTCCCACGGAAACTTGAGTTTTGAAGGTCTATCAAAGGTACTTCCAAGCATGTCTTCCATTGCATTTAATTCCTTCTTCAATAATCTTTACCAGGTTCATTAGCATGTTTCTATGTTTTTTTTTCTTCTTCTTCTGTTTAGTGTTTACAGAAGATCCAACATGTTCTATCTGATTCCATCAATTGAGTTTTTTTTGGGCAGTGAGACCAGTGAAGACAACTGACTTTATAATTGAGAAAATCCCAAAAAGCAAAAAAAAAAAGGAAGATCATCTACCTGATTCGATATGGGTGCGAGGAGATCTCAGAGACGCTTGGTCCGGTACGAGCAAGATCAGTCAGGGTGTATGTGGGGCTTGATCAGTATGTTTGACTTTCGCCATGGTCGGACTCCTCGAAAGTTGATCACCGATAAAAAGCACGGAACCAAGCATCTCTCTGGTTAGAACAGCTAGCCTCGCATTTTCTCTGTGTCTTCCTAGTTTCTCTGATGATGATTAAGGACAAATGTTGACAAAATTCTATATACTTTGTTTTCAGGTTCCGCGATTTTGAAGAATAAATTTGATTTATTAAGGAATTTGGGAGAGAACAACGAAGGCATAGTTGTAAGCATTTCAAAGCACACATTTCTTTCTTAAAAAACAAAAGGTTTTGTATATGGATCTGAGATTGGTTCTCTATATATAATTCAGGAGAGCAAAGAGAGTAGTAGCAGCAATAAACCCAGCGTGAAGAAACTTATTGAAGAAGAGATGGTGAACGAACAATGCACGAAGAGAGAGTGCGGCGACAGTGCAGTTGAAGAACCAAAACTCGAAGACGACGAGGACCGGCTCAGATCAGTGATCAAGAAGGCGAAGAAGACTCGGAAAAAAAGCCGCGACATGGTCACTCATCCCAATCCGGAGTGCTCTTGCAAACAAAACAATGCGGATCTGCAATCCGTGAGCGGCCTAGGAATCGACGAGATAATGGAGGAATTCTCTCGCCGGATTCATCAGAAGGGCATTATTAGTAGCTGCGTGAAGGACGGTCCGAACGGTGAGGCTCGCGAGCTTCTAAGAAATGGGCGCTCAGATTTCGAAGAGAAACTCAGGGCCGCGATTAAGGAGTTCATCGTTCAGAGGCTTACTAGCAACGGGAAAAAGCTCGAGGAAGATGAAGACCAGAGAACCCAGAGGAGCTCCAGCGAGCTCATGAACGAACTAGAGCTTGTGGGTTCTGAGGAAGAGTTGTTTCTGAAACTCGTGCAAGACTCGGAGTCCATGTTTGTCAAGTATGTACAGAATCTAAAAGATGAAATACCTCCGGAACAGAAGCTCGTCGACGCGAGGAAATCCGATGAAGATCTCATCACCAATCACAAGTACCGTTCGTTCTTTCGGAGGAAAGTGATCAAGTCTCACGATAAAAACCCGGAAAAGGAGAATAGCCACCTCGACGATTTGAACAGAATAGTCATTCTGAAGCCTGGTCCGTTGTTACGAAGTTCCGAAACCGATGGGTCTCGTGATACCGTTCCAAATAAAGAGGCGGGGGATAGAAACGGGTCGTCAAATTTTTTTCTGTCCGAAATCAAGAGAAGGTTGAGGAACGCGATGGGGAAGCAGAATCACGAAGCGCCTAGTAGAGCCGAAGCTTCGAACAAGAAACAAACTAAGAGAGGTGTGCTTGATATTGGAGGAGCTGGGAAAGGGAATATTGGAATAAACTCTCCGACGAAAGATCACTTCTACATCGAAAGGAATCCTAAGCCGAGGGACCCTAAAATGAGCAAACACGGGAATAACAACAGCAACAACAATAATAATGGCTTACCCAACAAGGAAAGAATATCGAATATCTACATTGAAGCAAAGAAGCATCTTTCCGAGCTGTTGAGCTCCGGGGACGGATTGGATTTATCAAGCCGGAAAAATCCCAAGACTTTGGGGAGGATTCTCTCCCTTCCTGAGTATGGCGCTTCTCCGGTTGGGAGCCCAAGCCCCGGAAGGAACTGTGAAAAGAGCTTTGTGGGTTCAAGGACGAGATTTTCTTCCGAAGATAAAGGACAAGGCGTCGATGACAGCAAGTCTTCTTCTCCTCCGAATGAGTCAACAGAAGTGGAAAAGTTGGAGAAGAGTCAAACGTCAGTTTCTGACGATGCTATACTTGAAGTCGAAGGTGAAGAAACGGCTGCTAAAGAAGAACGGAGTCTTGAAGGTAAAATTGAAGAGCCTTTGTTTTGTTTTGTTTTCTTTCTTTCTTTCAACTTTGTCTGACATTGAACTTCTGCAGAGGACTTGAATAGTGTAAAAGAAGAGAACTTTGTATTGGATAGTCATCGTGAAGAACCGTATGGGTCTTCCAGTCCGACAATCGATGAGCAAAATGGCAGTGTTCCTGTGATTTTTGATGATGATGAAAGTCATTTTACCATCTTCCAACAGGTATTTATATATCTGTGGATCTTGTACCTGTGTGTTTATATTTGCTTGTTCCATACAAGAAACCGAGTCGGTTGGCTAAATATTACAAGATCCTGTATTTTTGCTTTGTTTGAAAATCCTTGAACACCTACCTATACATTGCTAAATCAGTTATCTGAAAGTTGCTTGAAAAACTCGGTAATAATTGCAGATGAATCTGCATTTTTGATCCCGTTATTATACCAAACACGAGTCGTCCTAAAAATATTTGCCTGTTTGTTCTCATCAGGACTCAAACGAAGAGAAACTATCGGAATCTTCTCCACCAGGATCTTCTTCGAGTTCTTTGATAGCCAGAAACATTTCGGATAATGAAATCATGTCTGAGACACCCGAGAGGCCAAATCCCGTTTCGGTCCTCGAGCCCATATTCTCAGAGGATGAGATCAGCCCCAAGAACACCACATTTGAAACCCGTAAGTAAATTTTTTCTTTGTCTTTTTGGATAGGCTTTTAAGTGGACATAGTCCTTGGACTAGTATGCCAGTGGCGTTTTTGTAATTGAACTATTTTCTAGAGCAAACTGGTCGTTCTTTTTTTTTTTTTTGGCAAAAATATCAAATGTTACTATTTAGTAGGGCCGTAACTACTTACACCGTTAAGTTCAAACATAAAATTTAACGGTAGAAGTATTTACACGTAAGTAAATTTGTAATATGAGGTATTTTTGCCCAAGAAAAAAAGAATGAGTATATAAATATCGGTTAGAGCAAACTTTGAGTATTTTTGTCGCATTTCCTCTTTTACAAAATCAAATAAATTTCTTCTAGCTTTTTTATTTATTGTTAGTTTAATATATTTTCAATTTATTTAGAAACAAAGAGTATTCAAATTTTTCGGTACTAAAATAAATGAAAATGCATTCTAAGGGTAGATAATTTAGGCCAAAAATATAGAAAAAGCTATTTTTTAAATTTATTAAATATTATAAAAATATGATGTTTATTTTTTTTAATTTTGCTCATTTGGATGACTTATATGTGTATTTTCATCTATTTTAACATACAACTAGTAACGGTAGAAAGATATTGTAATATTGAGTATTTTCTCCCACCTTTTAAAGAATGAGTATTAAATTGCAACAAATCGAAAACATTGAGTATGTATCCGCCAATAACTCTTTTTTCATTGTTAAACTTTTGTTTTAATACACCCCTAAACAACTGAAAATATATTTACTAAATGAAAGAACTTGTTTATAATTTTGAAAAGTATCATATAAAACAATTTGTAACTTTGAAAATCCAAAATTGTCTATTTTTTTATTTAGTGCTTTTGGACTAGAATGTGATACAATTAGATTTTTTTTTTCAAAGTTTTCAAGTTACTTGATATGTAGATATGTTTTAAGTTGCATAGATATTGAGTTTTATAAAATAAAATATTCTTTTTTGTGAAAATTACGAGAAAGCCTTTTTCCCGTGTCATGTTTTGGTTTCTAAAGCCTCGATTAATGTCTCGTTGAATTTAAAACTTCAGTCAAGCTAACACTACAACCACTACGAATTCAATTTGAAGAACCCGATTCTTCTCGGCCCACTACTGATGAAAATCCCGAAGGAAAAGGCTTCTCGGACGACAAGGATGCGATATTCGGGTTCGTGAAACTTGCGATCCAAGCCTCGGGCTTGGATTGGGAACAAATCTGCGTCAAATTGCTCTCCTCGGACCAACTACTCAAAAACCCTTCTTCTCTAGACGAGCTATATCCCAACCGGCTCTGCTCAGACAAGAAGCTTCTTTTAGACTGCATGAACGAAGTCCTGGTCGAGCTTTGCCTCTACCATTTCGGGTCCTCGCTGTGGGTCTCGTTCACGAAGCCCACCATCACTCCAGCCCCAAGCCCGAAGTGCATCGCACTCGAGACTTTCAAGGGAGTTCATCGACACCTTCTTCCGCTTCCTCTTCCGCGGACTCTCGAGCAGATTGTGAGGAAAGACATGGAGAAGAGCGGGACTTGGTTGGACGCCCGGTTCGAGACCGAGATAGTTGGCTTTGAAATGAGCGAAGCCATTTTCGAGGACTTGATCGAAGAATCCATTTTCGAGGACATGGTCGAAGAATCCATACTGTGTTACGTCCGCGTTAATGAGAGCATAGAAACCGAGCTGAAGGAAAGCAAAGTTTCAGCGGAATCGTGATCGAAACTGAAATTGACCCACTTCATTCCGAGGAAGATACAATTTCACTGAGCCATTTTTTATACCTCCTAATTTTGCAGAGGAAGATGAAAAGAAAAGAGATCATGTGTACAGAAAAATTTACCACGCCAAAGCAATGCAAGTAATATGGCTCATGGGCATGAGTTCAACCTAAAGATCCTTCATGGGCAAGGTCAGAAAATCCAGCTTCTACTCAAGAACAAAATAAAAAATAAAACAATAGAATAGTTCTTGTTACTTTATCCTTATGAGAGTCCTTTTACTATGTAGATTTTTTTTTCGAGTCAGTCGAGGGTGTTCATTGTGTGATTGATTGATTCTTTTTTGTTTTTGTTTTTGTTTTTTTGTTTTTTTGTTTGTTTGTTTGTTTGTTTGTTTTTTTTTCTGGTCCCATTGTTTTTGCTCTTGATCTGCAAGGGTTTGGGGATATCCAAAGGTTGCGAGAATTATAAATTTATTATTAGGGGATGTAATAAAAGAAAATAAATGAGTTTTATCATCATGTTTTTATTTCTTACACGTGTATTTAAGTCTTTCATTGATTGTGACTACTTTCAATGTATGACATCTTATTTATATATGAAATTGATGTAGGAAGAGTCACAAAATCACTGCTCTGGTATCCAAGAAAAATCGCAGTACATGTTAAGATGGACTCTTATAAAACACTCTATTTTATGTCATCATTAATTTTGACTTCTTTTGGTATGGTTAATTCTTAGTCATCATAATTTCATGGCAAAAGGTATTTGAAAAGCAAAGCTCTTTTAAAAAAAATGACATAAATAAAGAATTGGAGCAAAACCAGATCTACAATATTCTGAAGGATTGAAATACACCTTTGAATGTAAAGCATTTTTATGGTGTATTAAGTAACATGCTAATAATTACCTAAGACAATCACAAAAATTCAGATTCTCTAGACACGAAAAATCTGGTTAATATCACGATATCTTTTGACTTTTTCAAGGTTGTGTTGTGCCCTTTATAATTTCTGTGAGCATGACATTTTATTTATCATATCATCTGTGACGACCCGATTTTTCGGACCGTCTTACTTATCTTATTTTTTAAAACTTAAGAAAATTTGAGATTAATTTTTTTTTTTAAACATAACTTAAAATATAAAGTTTGAAAACTCGTGATCTAAAAATAAAATTTTCATTTAAAAACTTGATGAACTAAAAAAAAAACAAACAAACAAACGAAGTTGCATAATCGAACATAAAACCCAAAAATACCATTGTAAATAAATACCATAAATAAAGTCGTAACCTTTAACGGAATTGAAAAACATAACTTAAACCATGAAAAATAAAACCTTCGGTTTGGATTATTGAAAAACTGAAAGCATAGCGGAAGTCTTTTATTTTCGAAAACAGCAACCATAACCCAACCCTCTCGCTATCGCCGCCGCTAATCAATCCTCCTCACTTGTTCATATGTTGTTTACCTACAACACGGACGAATATACATAGATGAGCTAATGCTCAGCGAGAATAACAATAACTCACAAAACATAAGAAGTAGAAAAGCATGGACCGGTTATTAATATTTTAATTTAAAGACATGAGATACTCTATTAAAAGTCTATCGTATTTTAGTTCGAGGGTCCCCTAGAGTAGCCGTACCGATTTCAGTGTACATTTTGGAAACGAACCATGGGGCTGCGACCTCCCATAGAACGTCCCGTCACATACATAAACATATAAGGAACTCTTCATGTGAGCCCGTAGTTGGGCTCGAGAAATTCCTCTGGTTACCTCCGTAGTTCGAGGCGGTACGGCCCTCTTGCTCACTTACTTAATAATCGTGTTTATTACGTTAAAAATGCATGAGCGACATAAGATATAAACATACATGATAACATAGCTAGAAAAATAAGACGTGTTATAGATATTCTAATACACTGCATAAAGTAACATAAACTCGCATATCGTCATATCATATCATATCAAGCACATTCCGAACAATCACACACACAAAAATTCACACAATACATAAATACTTCAGATCACATAATACTTAATATATTTTTGAACTAATCCGTGTTGCTGTGAGATTATTCTCGCCTTCGCTTTGGAAATTACGACCGTTGGTCGACGACGGCTCGGGAAAATTAGACGGGTCGGAAAAGCTACGCGGCTCGAAACCTAATTGATGGGAAATATTATTCAGCTTCTGTTGAAGAAGTTCTAAAGACAACTCAGGTTCTGGAAATTTCAAAATTTTGACTGAAGGTGTAAAATTACGAAAATACCATTGGGATCGATAAAGTATTTTTTTGAAAAATAAATCTATAAAAATTACTGTAAACGCAAAATAAAATTTGGAAAACATTTTCAAGCCGGCCGGGCATCGCCGGCTGGACCACCCAATGGGCCCCGTGCGCCCTAGCGTGCCCACAGCTCGCCAAGCCCGCGTGCGCGCCAGCTCGCCCACGCCCCGGCCCGCGCGCGCACTTGCGCCCCGGCCCGATGGGCCTGCGCGCGTGTCAGCACGCCCGCACTCCGGCCCGCGCGCCCGGCCCGATGGGCCTGCGTGCGCCTTAGCACTCCTGCGCCCCCGGCCTGCACGCGCTCCCGCGCCCCCGGCGACCCCGGCCCGCGCGCGCTCCCGCGCCCTCGGCCGCCCCGGCCGACGCGCGCTCCCGCGCCCCCAGGCATCCCGGCCCGCGCGCGCTGCGCTCCCCTCAGCCGAGCGCCCTACCGTCTCGGTCGAGAACTCCTATAGCCCGGCCGTGCGCCCTGCTGCCTCGGCCGAGCGCCTCTGCTGCCTCGGCCGGGCGCTCCCGCTGCCTCGGCCGGGCGTCCCTGCTTCCTGGTCGAGCGCTCCTTCTGCCTCGGCCGGGCGCGCTTGCTGCCTCGGCCGGGCACCCTGCGCCCGTCCAAGCGTCTCGCCCTGCGCGCCCCGCGCCCGTCCAGACGGCATGCCCTGCGCGCCCCGCTCCCGGCCATCCAGTAGGCTTTGAGGGGGCCGGCCCAAGGCCTCCTCCCACACTATAAATACCCCCCCCCCCCCCCCCCCCCCCCCCCCCCCCCCTTTGGGGGAGGAAAATTAATTCCAAAACCATCCAACACAAGTCTTCTCCTCTAGAGAATACTTCCCTTCTCCACATCACACTCTCTCACTCGAGAACCCTCTCCTCTCCCACGCTCTTGTGACATTCCAAGAGCGCGTGCTCCTCCTCCCTCGGCTCAGAAATTCAAGGACCCACCTCCACGAAAGGGAGCGCGCTCCTCTTCTGCGACCCGAATTTCTGCAGTGTACACACTATTCTCCCGTTTCTTGGCCCTTGAGCTAGAACTCTGAGCTACGAGGCAAGCGACCCCTCTAAAGTCTTCACTAGAAGCTTCGAGCCGGGTCCTACTCTAAAGCCTTGGATTCTCAAGCCTCCGAGCCCAAGATAGCCCCCAACATTCAAACTGAACTACGTTCTGACCTGATCCCGACTAAAGGGTACGTAGGCAACCAACCTTTGGCATGGTCACACCCTCCAAAACACACCTCAGGGTCTGGAGGGTGCAACTCGGTCTACGAGTTCACATTTTTGGCCCGGGTGCGATCACTTGGTCCGGCCTTGGATCGGACCGCCGGAGGTATTTAATCGTTGTTCATTTTCATGCGACAACATCCACCAGAAATGTTCTCGGAGGCCTTGATACATCTTGGTGGAACCTGGGTGGACTGAATACAGTGTCTCATGTGCTTCAGTAACAATCTACTTTGGTAACTCATCTTCGTTGGGTACACAAATCCTTCCATCGAAAAAGAGCACATCTTTCTCCGAAATGGAAAATTTTGACTCTTGGCTTTCCAACGCATTCGTCTTTCAACTTTGACATCTCAGGATCACATAGTTGCGCTTCTTTGATCCTCTCAAAAAGATCTGACTGTCAGGTCATATTGACTAATCCTTGTGTGACAATTTCAACTCCCAAATTGTTGATTTCATCAGTGAGTTGAGGAGATCATGCTCGCATCATCGATAGCCTAGCCTCATCCTTCCTACTTAAGGCATCTGCTACCACGTTTGCCTTTTCGGGGTGGTAATGGATACCATAGTCGTAGTCCTTAACCAATTCTAGTCACCTTCTTTGCCTCATGTTCAACTCCTTTTGAGTAAAAATATACTTTAAGCTCTTATGATCGGTAAATATCTCACACCGAACACCATACAGGCAGTGTCTCCAAATCTTGAGGGCAAAAACCACTGCGGCTAACTCCAAATCATGAGTAGGATAATTCTTCTCGTGATTTTTGAGTTGTCATGATGCATAGGCGACTACTTTGCCATTTTGCATTAACACAGCACCAAGACCTGTCTTTGAGGACAAAGGTTCTCCACTTTTAGGAACTATAAGGATTGGCGCGGTTGTGAGTCTTCTCTTCAACTCGCGAAAACTCTCTTCACATTTCTTAGTCCACTCATACTTCTTATCTTTCTTCGTGAGGGCGGTGAGTGGAGCAGCTAATGTAGAAAACCCTTCAACAAATCTTCTATAGTAGCCTGCTAAACCGAGAAAACTCTTGATCTCTATCAAACTTCGAGGCGGTTTCCAATCATTCACGAATTCTATCTTGGAAGGGTCAACAGAGATCCCATCCTTAGAAACCACGTGACCTAGGAAATGCACCTTATCCAGCAAAAACTCACACTTTGAGAACTTGACATATAGCTGATGTCGTCTCAATGTATGTAGTGCAACTCGCAGGTGCTCTTCGTGATCTTCGACACTCTTAGATTAAATTAGAATGTCATCAATGAAGAAACTTACAAATTTATCCAAGACGTCGCTAAAGATCCTATTCTTCGTATCCATGAAAGGTGCTGGGGCATTAGTGAGTCCAAGAGGCATGACCGTGAACTCGTAATGACCGTAGCGGGTGAAAAGCAGTCTTTGGAATGTCGTCCTCCTTGACTCGTAACTGATGGTAGCCGGATCGCAAGTCAATATTTGAGAATACCTTCGCTCCCTTGAGTTGGTCAAACAAGTCATCAATCCTAGGAAGCGAATACTTGTTCTTGATGGTAACCTTATTAACGAATAAAATTGGTGCTCCCCATGGTGAAATACTTGGGCGAATGAATCTTTATCCAACAACTCTTGAAGTTGGGTTTGTAGTTCCTTGAGTTCGGTTAGTGCCATTCGGTAGGGGGCCTTAGAGATCGGTCCCGTACCAGGTAATAATTCAATCTCAAAAGAAATCTCACGCTCTGGAGCAAGCCTGGTAATTCTTCAGGAAAAACATCTACATAATCCCTCACCACTAGCACGTCGTTAGGAGTTGCTTCTACATCCTTAGTCTTGTCGACTACCGATGCTTGGAATCCATAACACCCCTTACTCATCAATCTTCTAGCTTGTAATGCTGACACCAATATCTTTGATTTCTTGAGTGGCCTTCCTTTAAAGGTGAACCCTCTTCCCGTTACCGGTTTGAAGATTACTCTTTTACGGCGACAATCGATCATTGCATTATTCTCGCCTAAGAAGTCCATACCCAAGATAGTATCGAAGTCTTTCATTTCTAAGACAATGAAATCACTCTTTAACTCTTGTCCACCTATAACTATCGATACTCCTTCCAGACAGTAACCCATCACCAGACGGTAATGACGTCCTGAAAACGTTATTAGTTTTCACTACCTTATCGCCTAATTTCATAGCTAGTTCTAACAAAAAAGCAATGCGTAGCACCAGAGTCAAACAATACTAAAGCGTCAAAATGAGCTATAAGGAGCTGACATGCTACCACATTCGAAGAGCTGGCTAGAGCATCAGTGTTGGTGTAGGCGTAGATGCGGGCTTGTTGTGGCGGTGGAAATTGGGTGGTTGGAGGTGCTTCTAAACAACCCTGGGAAATCTGTGGCCATTCGATGACAGCTTGCATGAAGTTAAGTCGTCCATTCGGGTTGTGCTGCTGATATTGTCCATTCAAAGAGGAAATTGATTTCGGACAATCTTTGAGAAAGTGACCAGGTTGACCACACTTGAAACATGTCATGGTTCCCTTCCGACACTCTCTAGGATGCATCTTTCCACAAGTCTTGCATATTGGAAAGGTCGTTCCCTCTACCTTGACCTTG
Source organism: Urtica dioica subsp. dioica (assembly GCF_054948205.1). NCBI lineage: Eukaryota > Viridiplantae > Streptophyta > Magnoliopsida > Rosales > Urticaceae > Urtica > Urtica dioica. Next base: position 43,483,095 of record NC_142759.1, on the reverse strand, counting down.
CTATTGGCGTTACCATTATTTCCAGGATGGTTTCTTTTCTTTCCATTCTCATTCCATTGGGGTTGTGCCTTGAAGCCTTGACGGTTATGATTAGGCTGGGGATTTCCTTATTGGTTTGGATTCTTGTTGTCGGGTCCTCTGCTTTGACCTTTCTCCTCTTTACGAGCCTTGTAAAACTGGGCTCGTTCCTCCTTTACTTGGATCAAGTGGTACTCAGCTCGCATGGCACGTTCAAAGCAGTCTGCGACTGTAGTAGGTGAATGACTTCCACTATCAATGGACTATTGATCTTAGTACGATCGTTAAGAAAATCTATGATGTCTGTGTTGGAATTGATCTAGGGTTTAAGAAAAAGTTTAACGCTTCGGTAAGCGGCAAAATTTTAAATTTTTATTTTTTCAAGTAAAACAGTTTTTACTAACCTAGACAAAGAGCAAGCACATGTAAATAAAAACTAATATGAGCATAAAAGACTACTAACCTTTTTAGACGCTTGAACATTGAGAAGCTTTTAGAAAAGGTTGCAACGTTCGTCTCCCTCGCAGCACGTCTCTCTTCCTTTCCTCGTTAACTCGAGCAACCACGAAAGTTTCTATCACTAAATCACTCAAGATAAAAAGGAATTAGTGTGTGGGCACTTTTAAACACTACGACTTAAGAACGAGTCTTGAAGTCGCAGAGCTAAACACTAGGTCAAATGAGGACCTAGGTGCCAAACAATAAAAATGAAATTGAATAGAGAGAGAGAGGAGAGGGGCGTCCAAGTCTAGACAGAGAAGCTCTCAATCTCTAAAACTTTTGATGAATGAAATGTGTGGAATGAGGCTCCTATTTATAGGAGAGGTCTCACCTTCCATAAGGTAGTTTCCTCTTCTATAGAATATCACATATTCATGAGCCAATTTCCCTTTTTCTTTCATGAGGCACACGGCCAAGAGGATCCAAGCCAGTCCTTGGATTTGTTTCCTCTTTTATTTGCTTCTCCCTTGACCCATGTGGCCGAATTCCCTGTTGCCTCTTTGAGGAAATTTGTTTCCTCTTTTTGTTTGGGCAAGTATCTTCATACATTCATGCACAAAATATTCTCTCTTTCCCTTGGGTAGTAGGCGCCCATATTGTCTAGAAAAGGCTTCTAGAAGCTTTTCCATTTATTCATGACAACATAAAAAAAAGCCCATTAAGAATTTTCAATAAAATTCCTATGAAATGAAATTAATCCACAAGGCCCAATAAATCTAATTTTTGCCGAGTGATGCATGTCATCAAATGACCATGTCAAAAAATTTATTGACATTCATTTCATCATATGTCTCAAAAGATAAAAATACCCTTTTGACAATTTTCGTTCTTGTTTTGACTTAGCTTCCAGTTTAACTATTCCTACTCGATGTGATTCGTGAAAGTGACCTCATGGATCCAAATGAACAAAGCTTGAGCTAAACACTTGGACTCAAAAGTTCACAAAACCTTTTCCAAGTTTAGCTTAATGTCAACTGACTCCACTAAGAGTTGACACTGAAAATCTCTCGGTTCAAATGAATTTATTTTCTACTCAAGAATTCAACCTAATTGTAATGAGTGGATCCACAGAATATTATCAGTGTTTACCCTTCATGAATATCATCAGCTAGTTGGGATTTACAAAATTACCATTTTACCCTTCTAGCTGTTATTTCCTCAACTCCTTTGTCGCTTGTGAATAAGTTAGAAATGTATGTATTGACGAGGAGCTAACAAGTCACATTGTTTCATCCAAAAGAGTCAAGACTCAATTTGGACATTGGCCAGTTCATTTATTCACACTCCAAGGAACAAAGCATGAGGTGATATACATTGCATTTCAGCAATCTTGTACATGAATTCCATATCTATGAGAACTTCACAAAGTTACTCATGACATTCTCACAACTTAGTACTTCACCAATAGGCCTTGTTCGGAATCACATAGTGAGTCCGAACTCTGACTTTCTCAAATGAGAAAACGTAAGGTGTGAAATGGCATGTCTCATTTCAGGATTAAGGTAAGCACGATGCAATTCATACGTAGTGACATCGAGACATAAGAGGTTAACTGGGTTGTTCTTATTTTGTCTATAGAAGTGCACTCGTAAATTCGGTACCTTTGGAAGATACCTAGAAGAACTATAGAGTCTCCAACTTTTAATGCCCCATAACCAGACATCATAGATTCTGTTACCGGTCGTTTTCGGGATACCGGAAATTCAAAAACAATTCGAGACCGGCCGGGCTTCGCCGGCCGGAAGCCCAGCAGGCCCCGGCCCACTAGGCCCGAGCGCCCTGACGCACCCACGGCCCAACAGGGCTTGCACGCGCGCCTGCGCCCCCGGCCCAGAGGCCACGCATACGCGCACCCGCAACCCCGGCCCAGTGGGCTTGAGCGCGCGCCCTGCGTCCCGGGCGTCCCGGCCCACGCGCGGTCCCGCGCCCCGGCCGCCCCGGCCTGCGCGTGCTCCCAAGCCCCGGGCGTCCCGGCCCGTGCGCGATCTTGCGCCCCGGCCCGCGCGCGCTCCGGCGCCCCGGCCGCCCCGGCCCGCGCGCGCTCCCACGCCCTGGCCCAGCACCTCTGCTGCCTCGGCCGGGCGCCCCTGCTGCCCCGGCCGAGCGCCTCTGCTGCCTCGGCCGGACGCCCCTGCTGCCCCGGCCGAGCGCTCCTGCTGCCTCGGCCGGGTGCTCCTGCCACCTCGGCCGGGTGCTCCTGCCGCCTCGGCCGGGTGCCCCTGCTGCCCCGGCCGAGCGCCTCTGCTGCCTCGGCCGAGCGCCCCTGCCGCCTCGGCCGAGTGATCCTGCCGCCTCGGCCGAGTGCCCATGCCGCCTCAGCCGGGCACACCTGCTGCCGGGCACGCCGCGCCTGGCCAAGCCTCACACCCGGCGCGCCCCGCGCCCATCCAAACGACGCGCCATACGCCCTCTTGGGCGTTGTGCCTCGCGCGCCCCGCTCCCGGCCACCCGGTGGGCCTCAAGGGGCCGGCCCAAAGCCTCCTCCAAACACTATAAATACCCCCCCTAGGGGGAGGGAAAGACAAGCCATTTTTTCTTCACACAACACTTCTCTCACTCGAGAATTCCCTCTTCTCCCGTGCTCTTGTGACATTCCAAGAGCGCGTGCTTCTCCTCCCTCGGCTCAGAAATACAAGGACCCCCCTCCAAGAGAGGGAGCGCGCTCCTTTTCTGCGACCCGAGCTTCTGCAGTACACACTGCTCTCCTGCTTCTTTGCCCTTGAGCTAGAACTCCGAGCTACGAGGCAAGCGACCCCTCTAAAGTCTTCACTAGAAGCTCCGAGCCGGGTCCTACTGTAATGCCTTGGATTCTCAAGCCTCCGAGCCCAAGATAGCCCCTAATACACAAATTGAACTACGTTCTGACCTGATCCCAACTAAAGGGTACGTAGGCAGCCAACCTTTGGCACGGTCACACCCCCCAAAACACACCTCTGGGTCTGGAGGGTGCAGCTTGGTCTACGAGCTCCCATTTTTGGCCCGGGCACGGTCACTTGGTCCGGCCTTGGATCGAACCGCCCGAGGTATTTAATCGTTGTTCAAGTTCATGCGACAACATTTTGGCGCTAGAAGGAGGGGACTTCCCGACTTACACAGCCCGAAATCCCTTCTACAGCTCGACCCCTTTCTTCTCGACTCGAGAAAGACATGGGTGGTCAACCACCCGTTCTTTATGAGGGCGTGAATGACCCCGAAAACGCAACCGGAGTGAAGAAATACTTCCTACGCTCCCAAGCGCAAGGCGACGAGGAGTCTCTCAACGACGAGAGTCACACTTCGTCGCCCCCTCCTCTTCAGGATAGTCGGGACGACCGCATCCTTGAGATGGAGGAGAAAATCCTCTAACTAAAGATGGCCAACACAAGGTACCACCGCCGACTGGCGGGCAAGGCGCCTGCGCAAGGCACCCCAAACGGGGAATCCGAGGACCTCATGGACGAGGGACATGACTATGACCCCGACTATGAAGGCTTGGAAATTTCAGCGGACGTCGAGGCTTCTCTCACCAAAGACGGGGAACTCCCTGTTGAGATCGAAGCCGGTCCGTCAATCCTGCCGCCTAAAACAAAGGCAATACCGATCTCCTCTCAAGAAGAGACCTCCCGATGTTCAGCCCATGACCGACTCGGTCAAAGACGCAATGTCAGGGAAGGTCCAACGACTCAATGAGTGAGGCGTGTGGCCCGAAGCTCACGCCCCCATACCACCGGGCCGGATCTTAGAGATCGACTTACTGCCCAACGGAACGACTGTGGCGAAGGCCTCCGGGAGAGGCTAAGTGCTCGTAAGGGTCACAACCCTACGGCCCCAATCAATGGGGACCCTCGCACGGCTCAAGGGTCGAATGAAAGGCACCAGGTGACTCCTCCTGAACAAGGAGTGACCCCTAACACTGGCCTCGATGTTGTCACCATGATTCACAATCTTCGTAACGAAGTGCGTGACCTGCGTGAAGGAGGCTTGGCCGGTGATACATACGGGGTCGTAGAAGAACATTCCTCGCCCTTCACTGTCCAAATCCTTGCTGAGGTGTGCACGGGAAACTTCAAACTCCCGAATCTCCCTCCATACAATGGGAAAACTGATCCCACGTATCACATCCAACATTACGAAACTTGGATGACGATGCAGGGCGTTTCACCTAGGGCTCTATGCCAGGCTTTTAGTCTCACCCTCACCGGACCCGGTTTTGAGTGGTTTAAGAATTTAAGACCAGGGAGCGTCCAATCGTTCAAAGACCTGAAGGACATCTTCCTAGCACGATTTGCTAAATCGATGGTCCAAAAGAAGACCAAAATGTACTTATGGTCAATCAGGCAAGAGAATAACGAGTCCTTGAGACAGTACCTCACTCGATTCACCGCAGAATAAAATAAGGTTGACCGCTTTGACGACAGTGACGCAGTTACAGCCATCATCGAGGGCTTGCGCACCGGAGACTTCTTAAAGTCAGTCGTCGGCAGAGTCCCTTCTACGATGGCCGAATTAATGAACCGAGCCAAAACCTTCATGGGGGTAGAAGATTACCTCGACGGCCGCATGAGCAGCAACCAAAGCTCCCGCCGTCGGGATGAGTCCGACAATGAGCCTGGCAACCCCCGCAAGAGGGTGAACAAGGGAGGTCAAGCTTCCGATAGCCGACCCCCTACGTCTCAAAAGCCGCGTGTTGCGAGCAATTTTAGAGACTACTCGAGTTACACTCCCTTGAACGCCCCAGTAGAGCAAATCTACGATGTGGCGCGTGATAAGTTCATCGCTCCGACTCCAATAAAAGGTAGCCTCGCATCTCGCGACCGGTCCCGCTATTGTGCATTCCACCGGGATTACGGTCACACGACCGCTCAATGCTTCCAACGTAGGAGGCAAATTGAGACATTAATCCAAAAAGGAGAACTCAAAGAGTTTGTCCTTCGCATGGTAGGAGCCGCAGCCCCCGCCGACAACAGGCCACAACCTGAGAAAGGTGGAGGGGCCAACGCCAACACCGACCACACCGCGGTCACGACTACGGTCGATGCGCAACTCCACGTCGTCACCACCATCCTAGGTGACTTGCAAGACGGGGACTCGGCCCGGTAAAGGAAAAAGCTCCTCAGAGCTGCCTCTCAAGAAGGCCTTGCCGGGCAAGTTAACCTCACCTATGAGGAACCTCCGTCCGTACCTCACGAGACGATACAATTCACCAATGAAGAGGCCAAGCGAGTTGTGCACCCGCACAATGACGCTATAGTCCTTAAAGCCCAGGTGGCCAACAACTTGGTAAAAAGAGTTCTTATTGATAACGGCAGCGCCGCAGATATAATCTTTAAGACCACCCTAGAGCGCATGAAGCTCGGGGGGCTCCGCCGTGTCCCAACTCAGACACCTTTGTTTGGGTTCACGGGAGAAAAGGTCATGACTGAAGGAATCATTGATTTGCCAGTCACCTTCGGAACTACCGGAGGTATCGAAGTCGTTCACATGGTCCCTTTTCTTGTGGTTGACCAGGAGTCGCCCTACAATGTTATCATTGGGCGACCCACGTTGAACAGACTAAGGTCCATCACATCCACATATCACCTACTGGTGAAATTCCCCATCGAGGAAGGGATCGGCGTCATGGCTGGTGATCAAACCCAAGCGAGGATATGCTATGTCCAAGGCGTGGACGGCAAGCCCGCTGAAAAAAGGGTTAACACGATCTACCAACTAGAAGACGACTACCCGTGTGATCAAAAAGGCGCACGGAAATTCGGGGAGCTAGACCCCCGTGACGATATCGAGAGGTTGAAAGTTGACACCCCCGATGATCTCACTTCGATCGTTCTCGACGAAGCTAAACCTGACCAGGTAGTGAAGATCGGTGCACAACTCCCTCTCGCCATCAAAACTCAACTCGCGTCCTTCCTTCGGGAGTTTAAGGATGTCTTTGCATGGACACATGCAGACATGCCTGGTATAGACCCCGATGTGATTGTGCACCGGTTGAATGACGATAAAACTATCGCTGAAAAGGTACAAGCTAGACGTGTGTTCAACCCTGAACGATACCTAGCGATAAACGAGGAAGTCGAAAAGCTTCTCTCCGCCGATTTCATCCGAGAAGCCAAGCACCCCAAGTGGGTGGCCAATGTGGTCATGGTCAAAAAGCCTAATGAGAAGTGGCGCATTTGTATAGATTACAAAGACCTTAACAAAGCCTGCCCAAAAGATTGCTTTCCACTCCCACGCATCGAACAACTGGTCGACGCCACAGCAGGACATGAACTGCTAAGTTTAATGGACGCCTACTCGGGCTATAACCAGATACGAATTCACGAGCCCGATCAGATCAAGACGACCTTCGTCACTGATCACGGCCTCTACTGCTACAAGGTCATGCCTTTCGGCCTTAAAAATGCAGGAGCTACTTACCAACGATTGGTAACCGGATCTGCGCCAACCTAATCGGCAAGACAATGGAAGTATACGTGGACAACATGCTCGTTAAAAGCCTACTAGCTACCAATCACGTAGACAACCTGAGGGAGATGTTCTTAATCCTCCGCCGGTACAAAATGAAGCTCAACCCCAACAAATGTGTGTTCGGGGTCGAATCTGGGATGTTCCTAGGCTACATAGTTAGCCGTCAAGGTATCGAAGCGAACCCCGAGAAAATCAAGGCACTCCTTGACATGAAATCTCCGCGATGTGTCAAAGAATTCCAAAGTCTGATCGATCGGATTGCCGCCCTCTCACGTTTTGTGGCCAAAGCAACCGACAAGTGTCAACCGTTCTTCAAAGCAATAAAGAAGACAGACGGCTTTGAATGGACGGACGAGTGCGGGAAGGCCTTTCAAGAAATGAAGGCCTACTTCGGGACACCTCCGTTCCTCTCCAAGCCAAAAGAAGGCGAGACGCTCTACATCTACCTCGCCGTCTCCGAACGAGTTGTGAGCGCTATGCTGATCCGTGAAGAAGATAAGGCTCAATGGCCTATCTTCTACGTGAGCAAAGCCTTACTTGACGCCGAGACGCGTTACACAGAGATAGAGAAACTCTCTCTCGCTCTCCTCGTAGCCGCCAAAAAGCTACGCCCCTACTTCCAGGCTCACCCAATTGTTGTCCGAAAAGGGCATCCCGTCGGTAAAGCTCTTCAAAAGGGAACATCGACTCGCATGGCGATCTGGTCCCAAGAATTGAGCGAGTACGGGATTGAGTTTCACCAGAGGCAGGCAATAAAGGCTCAAGCCCTAGCTGATTTCGTGGCAGAATTCTCCTACACCCCCGACATAGGAAGAGCAAAAAACGACTCGACCGACGACTTGTCGGCTCGAAAGAGAAAGGTCTACCCTACGGGTCCCATCTGGGATCTACACGTAAACGGAGCATCTAATGCCCAGGGAGCAGGCGCTGGCGTGATTCTAACAAATCCCGACCGGGAAAAGTTACGCTACGCCCTCCACTACGGATTCCAGGCCTCCAACAATGAGGCCGAGTACGAAGCCCTCATCGTGGGGCTAGAGCTCGCTCAAAAGCTCAACGTACAGAATTTACGAATACACCGTGACTCGCAGTTGATCGTGAATCAGGTTAAGGGCGACTACGTTGCCAAAGAACCTAACATGATCGCCTACTTGGCAAAAACAAATGCCAAGTTAGATGCCTTCTCCTGGTTCGAGATCATCCAGATCCCACGAGAAGAGAATTCCGAGGCTGACGCTTGAGCTCGCCTCGGATCCGGTATCACCGAAGACGGGTTGGGAACTATCCCAATCGATTCTCTTTCGCGACCATCCGTCTCACGTGACGAGGTTGGAATGATTGAGAGCACCGCTCATCCAACTTGGATGACCCCGCTTATGGACTTCTTGCGAAGAGGGGCACTTCTCGAAGACCGCAAAGAAGCCGAAGGCTGAAAGCCCTCGCATCTAAATACGTGTTTAGAGGCGAAGCCTTATACAAGCGCGGGTAGTCAACCCCGCTGCTCCGATGCCTCAACAGCGTCGAGTCGACTAAGGTCCTCCGCGAAATTCATGAAGGCCTGTGTGGGAACCACTCCGCTGGGAGGTCCCTTGCGCTAAAAGCGCTTCAACAAGGCTATTTCTGGCCAACGATGAAAAGAGACGCCTACGATTGGGCGAGAAAGTGCAACAAGTGTCAACGTTTCTCTAACGTTCCACGACAGCAGCCATCTCTCCTGGGTAGCATCGTCGTCCCACGTCCCTTTGCGAAATGGGGCGTGGACATTATTGGCAAGCTTCCTAAAGCTCCGAGGCAATACGAATACGCCATCGTCGCTATCGACTACTTCACTAAGTGGGTCGAAGCCGAACCTCTGGCCAGGATCACCGAGGCCAACACCACAAACTTCATCTGGAAGTCTATAATATGCCACCACGGCATCCCCGCGTCAATTGTGACTGACAACGGTGCGCATTTCGACAACGCTAGGGTTAGAGAAATCTGCGCCCAACTAGGGATAAGCAAGACATTCTCATCCCCGCGACACCCAAGAAAAAGCAACCTCAAGAAAAAGCTCGAAGCCAAAAAAGGCGCCTGGGCTGAGGAGCTGCCTTTCATCCTGTGGGCCTACCGAACAACCGTTCGAAACGCCACCGGAGAGAACCCCTTCTCCCTAGCTTTTGGGATTGAAGCGGTGGTCCCCGTAGAAACAGAGGTCCCCACCTACCGGGTCGATACTTTCGACGAAACAGAGAATGACGAAGCCATACGCCTCAAATTGGATCTAATCAACGAGAAAAGATCCGAGGCCCTCACAAGACTCGCTGCACAAAAGCGAAAGGTTGAGAGATAATACAACGCCAAAGTCAAAAGGCGGATCTTCGCCGTCGGCAGCCTTGTACTCAGACGCGTGTTCCAGAACACCCAAGTATAAGGCGGCGGGGTCCTGGGCCCGAATTGGGAAGGACCGTATAGAGTTCGACAAGTCATACACGACGGAACCTACTACATCGAACACACGGACGTAACTCCAATCCGGCACCCGTGGAATGCCAAACACTTGAGGCAGTACCACCAGTGACCGAGTCCCCCCATTTATTTCTCTGATTTCCCTCATTCAATAAGGCCTACGCGCCACTGTTTGAGGATGTTCCCTGTTAGCAAAAAAAAAAAAAAGTTTGCGGTCTTTTTACTCACTTTATCAAAGTTTTTAGTCATCACGGCACGACCTGTAAACTAAAAACTTGGGGGGCTATGGGTCCTGCGACGTACACTCGAGAAATCACAGCATATAAAAAAAAACCCTTAAGCCCCCCACTCATGAGATATAGAGGCTTAAGAAGCTCGAACCCCGACGGCTCATCAAGCATACGGGTTTGAGAAAAGACGCCGGCCCAGCCCGGCGCAACACATAAGTTTGGTCGCTCAACAGCACGAACACTTTTACCCAGGCCTAAGTCCCCCACCAGGATATAGACTTAGGAAGCTCGGACCCCGACGACCCTTCGTGCATACGGGTTCGAGTAAAATGTCGGCCTTCCCGGCGTGCCGTAAGACGCGTAAAGGCGCAGGTGAAAGACGTCTCCTGGGACGCACGTAAGACGCGTAAAGGCGCTGCCTCAAACCCTAAAAAGGCCAAATTTGAGCCAAACAAATGTTCGCTAGCCTCAGGGCACGAACACCAAAGACGCCGGCCTAACCCGGCGCAACAGGGTTTGAGTAAAAGACGTCGGACTAACCCGACACACCCGCGTTCGCTTGCTCTAGGGCAAGCGAGCCCAAAAATCGTCGGCCTAACCCGACGCACCCGCGTTCGCTTGCTCCAGGGCAAGCGAGCCCACAAGACGCCGGCATAACTCGGCGCAACCCGCGTTTGCTTGCTCCAGGGTGAGCGAACCCAAAAAGACGTCGGCCCAACCCGACGCACCCACGTTCGCTTGCTCCAGGGTAAGCGAACCCAAAAAGACGTCGGCCTAACCCGACGCGCCCGCGTTCGCTTGCTCCAGGGTGAGCGAACCCAAAAGACGTCGGCCTAACCCGACGCACCCGCGTTCGCTTGCTCCAGGGTAAGCGAACCCAAAAAAACGTCGGCCTAACCCGACGCATCCGCGTTCGCTTGCTCCAGGGTGGGCGAACCCATAAAGATGCCGGCCTAACCCGTCGCAATCTACTCTCGGTCGCTCAACAGCACGAGCCCAAAAGATGTCGGCCTAACCCGGCGCAATCTACGTTCGCTGGCTCCAGGGCACGAACTCAAAAGATGCTGTTCCAACCCGGCGCAACATGCGCGTCCAGTCGCCGAAGGCACGGACGCAGAGCCCCCGGGAACTACCCGGTGCGACCTCTTCGATCGCCGAATGGCACAAAGCGAAGTCGTTGGGCCACAGCCACATTAGGCACACTGAATCGTCGGCCTAACCCAACAGGCCAATATCACCGTTCGACACAGGTCGGCCCATCGCCTAACTGGGCACAAAACGCCCCCTCACATCGAGCGTTTAAACGACGACGGGTCGTAACGATGAAATGAGCGGAGGACGAACCCTAAGGACGCAAAACCTGCCAAAACTATTGGTAAGGATACAAGCCCTTCAGGCCTCGTTAGCCCACGAAGAAGGCGCATACGAGCGAAAATGCTCAAAAAATGAGATAAGCATTCAACATGAAAGAAACAAAAGTATCTCATAAATAAAAAAAGAGCCACAGCTGTAAATCCAATGAACATGTGCTGAATAGAAAAATGCGTGGGAAATAAATAAAATCCTGAAAGAAGGAAAAGAAAGCAAAGCACTAAACATACGCGCTAAAAAGAAGCCACACGGCTCACACAGCACCCTCATCTAGTAGGAGAAACAGGGTGTCGAAGAAGTCAAAGGTGACCCTCGGGCCTCGTTCTCGGTCGCGGTCGTATCTCGACATTCCACCGCTCCGGCACGACGGGCCTCCTCGGTCCCTATGTCATAGTCATCCTGCAAGTCGGACGCTCTTCGCTCCGGTTCAGCAATCTCGGATGAAAGGCGAGCATTCTCCTCCGCCAGAGAGTCGCGCTCGCGCTCCGCCCGAACACGCTCCGCTTCGCTCGAAGTAAGCTGGCGGTGCGACGTCTCCAAAGCATCGGATCGAGCATCCAGCTGTCTCCGAAGGTCGGTAACCTCATTGCGAAAAATTTCCGCTGGTCGGGTCGCCACCTTATAAGCTCGCCGTTCTTTGGTGAGCTCCCCCGCCATCTTGGCCATAGACATTTGGGCTCAGTCGCGCTGATCCCGTGCGATTTGAAGTTCCACCTTAACCTCACGAAGCTGGTCTCGAAGTGTCTCGGTCTCCGCCCCCGGGTGCGTACCTCGCTCGACCTGAGCCAACCTAGCCTTCGTCCGGGCAAGCTCCTCCTGGGATGCCCCCAAGCACCGAATGAAGTCGTGCAAGATCTTGTCGCTCCGCACGGCCCTCGCGTACGCCGGCGATGAAAAAAAGCAAGGGTTAAAACTAAACCTACGCTTACGACAGAATAAACGAAAATACTGACCCTCTGAGCGTCGGTAACCCCCACCTGGAAGAAGGCAATATCGCTCTTCGACACCACGCCCTTCCACCAGGACAGTGGGGATCCCTCGAGATGACGGAAGCAATCCCCTCGAGCCTCTATCGCCTCCAGCTCCACCGCCGATTTAACCCTCTTGGGTTCGGAACGCTCATCAGGAGGCGCCGATGTCGAAGCCCTCTTCAAAGAAGCACGGGGCTCTGGTTCAGCTACATCAGCAGTCTCGACACGCTCTCCCATCACCTTGCGGTCAGCGACCCTAGAGAAAATTTCCGCCATCGACAAAGGTCAGGTTCCTGTCAAACAAAAAATTTACAAAACCGTAAAGTTACCTCGAGAAGCAGGAGCGACTAGCTGAGCCTCAGGACTCGGGGGCTTGCTCGCCCGGCGCGCCTCCTTGGTGCCCAGAGCAAAGGGCGGGAACCACCCGGTAAGTGCCATCAGCTCGGGGGAACGGAACCGCTCGCCAGCGTTGCGGGCTTTCGACATCCCTGATATCTCTCTCACAAAGGGGAGCTCCGCCGCCCCCTCATCCGCTGGGAAGTCGGCCAAACGACCGAAGCGAAGGGGCGCCTCGCCAAAGGCATCCGTCAAGACCCACGCCCACGCCCGGCGGCTAGGCGGGTCACTATCCTCGACCAACCGTACATTGCCCCGAGTGCGGGCCATGTGAAACCCCGGCTGCCTTGGCACCCGGAAGACAAGAACCAGATTGCGGAAGTCGTCCACGGTCATGGCACGCTGCGTCTGGCAATGCCATTCCATGAAGCATGTAGCCAACAGGCGATCGAACGCCGGGCTCATTTGACATGCATGGACCCCTAGTCGGGTCAGAATCCGCTGGGCGATCGCCGGGAACGGGAGGCGCAACTCGCAGACGAGACTCCCAACCGTCACGGCCGCGTACCCGTCCCTTGGATGAGAGGGCCTGTCCTCGGGGGCAGGTCTAAGCAGCCCCACCGAGGGAGGGATGTTATACGTCTCCCAGAGCATGCTAAAGACTCGGGAAGTGAGCGTGCTCGCGGCATCGATTCCCCTGCAGTCTAAGCCAACGGGGGCAACAGAGTCGCCTACTCCGTACATGCGAGTCCTCTCCAGAGACTTGGCATAGGTGTAGCCCAAGGCCTCCGCAGACTCAAAAGCTGACCAGGCCGTCTCCAGCACCTTTCCATTACGTTTCTCCTTCCACCTCACGGGAAGAGCCTCCAAATCCTCTTCAGGGCCTTCTGAGCTCGACCCTAGGGGGTCGTCGAAATAAATCTCATCCAGAAAAGATTCGGACGGCACTATCGCAAGCTCAGCACCCGAGGCATCTAAATTAGACGCTCGGGGAAGCGCATCACTCGCCATCACTTCACCTCGCCGCTCGAGCGAGGGGGCGTCAAAGGACGCCTCGTGGGAAACCAGGTTGATCACTAGCTGCGACGAATTGGACCCTTCGTCCTCCCCTTCGGGGCCGCACCTGGTAGGTAGGCCGCTCCCGGGGCCCGCCAGCTCGGCTATAGCCGCGGCGTCAGTCTCCAACTCAGCGAGCCATTTGTCGGCCGCACCAGAGTCTTCCTCGACAAAAATGGGAATCATGTCGAGTTCCTCAAAGAGACCCTTGGCCGCCCCCCAAAAATCTTGGAGAGGGCAGGAAGAGTCAACCTTGGGATCGTCAACATGGGAAAAAAGCTCACTCCCCATTAAAAAAGGGTGAAAAAGTCGGCTACCCAAAGGGAAATTTAAAACTCAAAGAAATTTTCCAATTACCCAAAGGCTGCCAGTGTGAATAGAAAGGGAGGGAGCTCTCCTATTTATAGGAAAGGAATGAGCAAACCCTGCTCCTTCCACCTCCCCCTCCCCCCCCCCCCCTTGCGCGCGCAACACAAGGCCCGGCCCGCATGCCGGCCTCGCGCGCGCGCGCCAGTCCGCCGGCGCCAGGCCGCGCGCGAACCTTGCTGCCCAGCCGACCCGGTCCGACTCCCCAGGGTCCAGCCAACGCAAAATATATATATATATATATATATATATATATATATATATATATATAATAATGTGTGTGCACACACAACCAAAGGTAAGTGACCTCAACGCCCTCTCTTTTGTAAAAGTTCACGACTTGCGTCCCGCGAGCCGTAAACTTGGGAGGCTAACGTTACCGGTCGTTTTCGGGATACTGAAAATTCAAAAAAAATTCGAGACCGGCCGGGCTTTGCCGGTCGGAAGCCCAGCAGGCCCGAGCGCCCTGACGCACCCACGGCCCAACATGGCTTGCACGCGCGCCTGCGCCCCCGGCCCAGAGGCCACGCACACGCGCACCCGCGCCCCCGGCCCAGTGGGCCTGAGCGCGCGCCATGCCCCCCGGCCGTCCCTGCCCGCGCGCGCTCCCGCGCCCCGGGCGTCCCGGCTGCCTCGGCCCGCGCGCGCTCCTGCGCCCCGGCCCGCTCGCGCTCCCGCGCACCGGCCCGCGCGCGCTCCAGCGCCCCGGCGGCTATTTCGAGGGCATATCCCCAAAAGGAAGGAGGGAGTGATGAGTAACTCATCATTGATCTAACCATCTCCATAAGAGTTCGGTTCCTTCTCTCTCACACTCCGTTTTGTTGAGGTGTGCCAGGTGCGGTAAGCTGAGAAGCGATACCTTCTTCTTTAACAAAATCATCGAACTCTCCAGACATATACTCACCACCTCGATCGGATCGAAGTGTTTTGATCACTTTGCCAGTTTGCTTTTCCACTAAAGCCCTAAAGACCTTAAATACATTAAAGGTCTTGGATTTTGAGCAAATAGACAAAACCATATCGCGAGTAATCATCGGTGAAGGTAATGAAGTATTTGTATCCTCCACGTGCCTGTTGGCTGAGCGGACCACATACATCAGAATGTACTAGTTCCAGCAACTCAGTGGCTCTTCGACCCTTATCAGAGAAAGGTCGCTTAGTCATTTTTTCTTCTATGCAGGATTCACAAGTAGGTATAACCATATTTGTTGTTCCTTGAAAGGTTTTAAGAAAACCAAAAGCTTAGAGGAAGGCGAGTTCTGTTTCAAATGGGGTGATGGGAGCCTGGTGTCTGCGAAGGCTGTGGGATCCGTGATGCTGTCTTTTGAAGACCGCACTTTAAACTTGAATAATGTTTATTTTGTTCCTACCTTTGGGAAGAACTCAATATCCGTTGCTCATCTTCTTGAGCAAGATTATTGTTTAAACTTCATTAAGAATGGAATTCGTATTTCGTTTCCTGATAATTCTTTTGTCACTGATGCATGTATGAAGAATGCTCTTTTCTACATCTATCCTGTTGTCGCTGTTTTTCGGAAAACTATTTAGGAGCCAAAGACGGTTAGACCCAAGGCCGGACCAAGTGGTCTCGTCTTGACTCGAGCGTGTCGGACCCGGTGTCCCGAGTCGTCCCTTAGCTGTGGATGTCCCTTGAGTTCGTCAGAGTACCTGAAAAAGAGTAGAGAACACGTGAACTACAAAGGGGAAACAGGGGGGGGGCCTGTTTACCTCTCCGACGCTCAACATTAGTGTGATTGAGGTGGAGTATAGAGGTTTTAGGGGTGTTTAGAGGCCAAAGATGAGCGAAACGAGCGAAGTACGAGTTCGGCAGCGTTTCGGGACTCAAAAATGGATTACCTGGGTCAAGGGAAGGACCCTTGTATTTATAGGCAGCCAAGGGGTGGTTTGAAAACCCTTGGCCGAGTGAGCAAGGTTGGGTCGGCCATTGGCCGGCTGAAGGGTTAGGCCGGCCAATGGCCGAGTGAGCATGTTGGGTCGGCCATTGGCCGACTGAAGCTTTGCCTCGGCCAATGGCCGAGTGAACTGGGCCTGCCATTGGCCGGCTGTAGCTTTGCCTCGGCCAATGGCCGAGTGAGACCCTTGGGTCGGCCATTGGCCGACTGAAGCTTTGCCTCGGCCAATGGCCGAGTGAACTGGGCCGGCCATTGGCCGACTGAAGCTTTGCCTCGGCCAATGGCCGAGTGTGACCCTTGGGTCGGCCATTGGCCGACTGAAACTTTGCCTCGGCCAATGGCTGAGTGAACTGGGCCGGCCATTGGCCGGCTGAAGCTTTGACTCGGCCAATGGCCGAGTGACACCCTTGGGCCGGCCATGGGCCTGCTGAGGCTTTGACTCGGCCAATGGCCGAGTGACACCCTTGGGCCGGCCATGGGCCGGCTGAGCATATGGCCGGCCATTGGACGGCTGGAACTTGGGCCGGCCATTGGTTTGGGCCGGCCAATGGCTGAGGCAAGGCTCCGTCGTCAAAGGCGTCGCGCCGGTCGCACGGGTCGAAGTGATGTCTTTTTCCTCGTCGGTCCGAGATGGGCCGACAACATTAGCCCCCCGAGTTTCCGGTCGAGCGTAGATCGAGTGGAAACTCAAAATCTACGCTTTTATACGGATGCGGGATGAACGCTCTCGGGTTTTCGGGTTGATCGTGTGCGGCTTATTTTCTCGATCTACCCGTGAGGGCATGATCGATTAGCACGGCTTTATTGTGTTGTGCGCGTCTTGTTTTCTCGACTTGCCAATGAAGGCATAATCGATTTGCACGTCTTTTTTGTATTGTGCGCGTCTTATCTTCTCGACTTGCCAACGAAGGCATAATCGATTTGCACGTCTTCGTCGTGTTGTGCGCGTCTTATTTTCTCGACCTGCCAACGAAGGCATAATCGATTTGCACGTCTTCGTTGCGTTGTGCGTGTCTTATTTTCTCGACTTGCCAACGAAGGCATAATCGATTTGCACGTCTTCGTTGCCTTGTGCGCGTCTTATTTTCTCGACTTGCCAACGAAGGCATAATCGATTTGCACGTCTTTGTTGCGTTGTGCGCGTCTTATTTTCTCGACTTGCCAACGAAGGCATAATCGATTTGCACGTCTTTGTTGTATTGTGCGCGTCTTATTTTCTCGACTTGCCAACGAAGGCATAATCGATTTGCACGTCTTTTTTGTATTGTGCGCGTCTTCTTTTCTCGACTTGCCAACGAAGGCATAATCGGTTTGCACGTCTTTGTTGTATTGTGCGCGTCTTATTTTCTCGACTTGCCAACGAAGGCATAATCGATTTGCACGTCTTTTTTGTATTGTGCGCGTCTTATTTTCTCGACTTGCCAACGAAGGCATAATCGATTTGCACGTCTTCATTGTATTGTGCGCGTCTTATTTTCTCGACTTGCCAACGAAGGCATAATCGATTTGCACGTCTTCGTTGTATTGTGCGCGTCTTATTTTCTCGACTTGCCAACGAAGGCATAATCAATTTGCACGTCTTCGTTGTATTGTGCGCGTCTTATTTTCTCGACTTGCCAACGAAGGCATAATCGATTTGCACATCTTCGTCGTGTTGTGCGCGTCTTATTTTCTCGACCTGCCAACGAAGGCATAATCGATTTGCACGTCTTCGTTGCGTTGTGCGCGTCTTATTTTCTCGACTTGCCAACGAAGGCATAATCGATTTGCACGTCTTTGTTGCGTTGTGCGCGTCTTATTTTCTCGACTTGCCAACGAAGGCATAATCGATTTGCACGTCTTTGTTGCGTTGTGCGCGTCTTATTTTCTCGACTTGCCAACGAAGGCATAATCGATTTGCACGTCTTTGTTGTATTGTGCGCGTCTTATTTTCTCGACTTTCCAACGAAGGCATAATCGATTTGCAGGTCTTTTTTGTATTGTGCGCGTCTTATTTTCTCGACTTTCCAACGAAGGCATAATCGATTTGCACGTCTTTGTTGTATTGTGCGCGTCTTATTTTCTCGACTTGCCAACGAAGGCATAATCGATTTGCACGTCTTTTTTGTATTGTGCGCGTCTTATTTTTTCGACTTGCCAACGAAGGCATAATCGATTTGCACGTCTTCGTCGTGTTGTGCGGGTCTTATTTTCTCGACCTGCCAACGAAGGCATAATCGATTTGCACGTCTTCGTCGTGTTGTGCGGGTCTTATTTTCTCGACCTGCCAACGAAGGCATAATCGATTTGCACGTCTTCGTTGCATTGTGCGCGTCTTATTTTCTCGACTTGCCAACGAAGGCATAATCGATTTGCACGTCTTTGTTGCGTTGTGCGCGTCTTATTTTCTCGACTTGCCAACGAAGGCATAATCGATTTGCACGTCTTTGTTGTATTGTGCGCGTCTTATATTCTCGACTTGCCAACGAAGGCATAATCGATTTGCACGTCTTTTTTGTATTGTGCGCGTCTTATTTTCTCGACTTGCCAACGAAGGCATAATCGATTTGCACGTCTTCGTCGTGTTGTGCGCGTCTTATTTTCTCGACCTGCCAACGAAGCCATAATCGATTTGCACGTCTTCGTTGCGTTGTGCGCGTCTTATTTTCTCGACTTGCCAACTAAGGCATAATCGATTTGCACGTCTTCGTTGCATTGTGCGCGTCTTATTTTCTCGACTTGCCAACGAAGGCATAATCGATTTGCATGTCTTCGTTGCGTTGTGCGCGTCTTATTTTCTCGGCTTGCCAACGAAGGCATAATCGATTTGCACGTCTTCGTTGCATTGTGCGCGTCTTATTTTCTCGACTTGCCAACGAAGGCATAATCGATTTGCACGTCTTTGTTGCGTTGTGCGCGTCTTATTTTCTCGACTTGCCAACGAAGGCATAATCGATTTGCACGTCTTCGTTGCATTGTGCGCGTCTTATTTTCTCGACTTGCCAACGAAGGCATAATCGATTTGCACGTCTTCATTGCGTTGGGCGCGTCTTATTTTCTCGACTTGCCAACGAAGGCATAATCGATTTGCACGTCTTCGTTGCCTTGTGCGCGTCTTATTTTCTCGACTTGCCAACGAAGGCATAATCGATTTGCACGTCTTTGTTGCGTTGTGCGCGTCTTATTTTCTCGACTTGCCAACGAAGGCATAATCGATTTGCACGTCTTTGTTGTATTGTGCGCGTCTTATTTTCTCGACTTGCCAACGAAGGCATAATCGATTTGCACGTCTTTTTTGTATTGTGCGCGTCTTCTTTTCTCGACTTGCCAACGAAGGCATAATCGATTTGCACGTCTTTGTTGTATTGTGCGCGTCTTATTTTCTCGACTTGCCAACGAAGGCATAATCGATTTGCACGTCTTTTTTGTATTGTGCGCGTCTTATTTTCTCGACTTGCCAACGAAGGCATAATCGATTTGCACGTCTTCGTTGTATTGTGCGCGTCTTATTTTCTCGACTTGCCAACGAAGGCATAATCGATTTGCACGTCTTCGTTGTATTGTGCGCATCTTATTTTCTCGACTTGCCAACGAAGGCATAATCGATTTGCACGTCTTCGTTGTATTGTGCGCGTCTTATTTTCTCGACTTGCCAACGAAGGCATAATCGATTTGCACATCTTCGTCGTGTTGTGCGCGTCTTATTTTCTCGACCTGCCAACGAAGGCATAATCGATTTGCACGTCTTCGTTGCGTTGTGCGCGTCTTATTTTCTCGACTTGCCAACGAAGGCATAATCGATTTGCACGTCTTTGTTGCGTTGTGCGCGTCTTATTTTCTCGACTTGCCAACGAAGGCATAATCGATTTGCACGTCTTTGTTGTATTGTGCGCGTCTTATATTCTCGACTTGCCAACGAAGGCATAATCGATTTGCACGTCTTTTTTGTATTGTGCGCGTCTTATTTTCTCGACTTGCCAACGAAGGCATAATCGATTTGCACGTCTTCGTCGTGTTGTGCGCGTCTTATTTTCTCGACCTGCCAACGAAGCCATAATCGATTTGCACGTCTTCGTTGCGTTGTGCGCGTCTTATTTTCTCGACTTGCCAACTAAGGCATAATCGATTTGCACGTCTTCGTTGCATTGTGCGCGTCTTATTTTCTCGACTTGCCAACGAAGGCATAATCGATTTGCATGTCTTCGTTGCGTTGTGCGCGTCTTATTTTCTCGGCTTGCCAACGAAGGCATAATCGATTTGCACGTCTTCGTTGCATTGTGCGCGTCTTATTTTCTCGACTTGCCAACGAAGGCATAATCGATTTGCACGTCTTTGTTGCGTTGTGCGCGTCTTATTTTCTCGACTTGCCAACGAAGGCATAATCGATTTGCACGTCTTCGTTGCATTGTGCGCGTCTTATTTTCTCGACTTGCCAACGAAGGCATAATCGATTTGCACGTCTTCATTGCGTTGGGCGCGTCTTATTTTCTCGACTTGCCAACGAAGGCATAATCGATTTGCACGTCTTCGTTGCCTTGTGCGCGTCTTATTTTCTCGACTTGCCAACGAAGGCATAATCGATTTGCACGTCTTTGTTGCGTTGTGCGCGTCTTATTTTCTCGACTTGCCAACGAAGGCATAATCGATTTGCACGTCTTTGTTGTATTGTGCGCGTCTTATTTTCTCGACTTGCCAACGAAGGCATAATCGATTTGCACGTCTTTTTTGTATTGTGCGCGTCTTCTTTTCTCGACTTGCCAACGAAGGCATAATCGATTTGCACGTCTTTGTTGTATTGTGCGCGTCTTATTTTCTCGACTTGCCAACGAAGGCATAATCGATTTGCACGTCTTTTTTGTATTGTGCGCGTCTTATTTTCTCGACTTGCCAACGAAGGCATAATCGATTTGCACGTCTTCGTTGTATTGTGCGCGTCTTATTTTCTCGACTTGCCAACGAAGGCATAATCGATTTGCACGTCTTCGTTGTATTGTGCGCATCTTATTTTCTCGACTTGCCAACGAAGGCATAATCGATTTGCACGTCTTCGTTGTATTGTGCGCGTCTTATTTTCTCGACTTGCCAACGAAGGCATAATCGATTTGCACATCTTCGTCGTGTTGTGCGCGTCTTATTTTCTCGACCTGCCAACGAAGGCATAATCGATTTGCACGTCTTCGTTGCGTTGTGCGCGTCTTATTTTCTCGACTTGCCAACGAAGGCATAATCGATTTGCACGTCTTTGTTGCGTTGTGCGCGTCTTATTTTCTCGACTTGCCAACGAAGGCATAATCGATTTGCACGTCTTTGTTGCGTTGTGCGCGTCTTATTTTCTCGACTTGCCAACGAAGGCATAATCGATTTGCACGTCTTGGTTGTATTGTGCGCGTCTTATTTTCTCGACTTGCCAACGAAGGCATAATCGATTTGCACGTCTTTTTTGTATTGTGCGCGTCTTATTTTCTCGACTTTCCAACGAAGGCATAATCGATTTGCACGTCTTCGTCGTGTTGTGCGCATCTTATTTTCTCGACTTGCCAACGAAGGCATAATCGATTTGCACGTCTTCGTTGCATTGTGCGCGTCTTATTTTCTCGACTTGCCAACGAAGGCATAATCGATTTGCACGTCTTCGTTGCGTTGTGCGCGTCTTATTTTCTCGACTTGCCAACGAAGGCATAATCGATTTGCACGTCTTCGTTGCATTGTGCGCGTCTTATTTTCTCGACTTGCCAACGAAGGCATAATCGATTTGCACGTCTTTGTTGCGTTGTGCGCGTCTTATTTTCTCGACTTGCCAACTAAGGCATAATCGATTTGCACGTCTTCGTTGCATTGTGCGCGTCTTATTTTCTCGACTTGCCAACGAAGGCATAATCGATTTGCACATCTTCATTGCGTTGTGCGCGTCTTATTTTCTCGACTTGCCAACGAAGGCATGATCGATTAGCACGGCTTTATTGTGTTGTGCGCGTCTTGTTTTCTCGACTTGCCAATGAAGGCATAATCGATTTGCACGTCTTTTTTGTATTGTGCGCGTCTTATCTTCTCGACTTGCCAACGAAGGCATAATCGATTTGCACGTCTTCGTCGTGTTGTGCGCATCTTATTTTCACGACCTGCCAACGAAGGCATAATCGATTTGCACGTCTTCGTTGCGTTGTGCGCGTCTTATTTTCTCGATTTGCCAACGAAGGCATAATCGATTTGCACGTCTTCGTCGTGTTGTGCGCGTCTTATTTTCTCGACTTGCCAACGAAGGCATAATCGATTTGCACGTCTTCGTCGTGTTGTGCTCGTCTTATTTTCTCGACCTGCCAACGAAGCCATAATCGATTTGCACGTCTTCGTTGCGTTGTGCGCGTCTTATTTTCTAGACTTGCCAACGAAGGCATAATCGATTTGCACGTCTTCGTTGCCTTGTGCGCGTCTTATTTTCTCGACTTGCCAACAAAGGCATAATCGATTTGCACGTCTTTGTTGCGTTGTGCGCGTCTTATTTTCTCGACTTGCCAACGAAGGCATAATCGATTTGCACGTCTTTGTTGTATTGTGCGCGTCTTATTTTCTCGACTTGCCAACGAAGGCATAATCGATTTGCACGTCTTTTTTGTATTGTGCGCGTCTTATTTTCTCGACTTGCCAATGAAGGCATAATCAATTTGCACGTCTTTGTTGTATTGTGCGCGTCTTATTTTCTCGACTTGCCAACGAAGGCATAATCGATTTGCACGTCTTCGTTGCCTTGTGCGCGTCTTATTTTCTCGACTTGCCAACGAAGGCATAATCGATTTGCACGTCTTTTTTGTATTGTGCGCGTCTTATTTTCTCGACTTGCCAACGAAGGCATAATCGATTTGCACGTCTTCGTCGTGTTGTGCGCGTCTTATTTTCTCGACCTGCCAACGAAGCCATAATCGATTTGCACGTCTTCGTTGCGTTGTGCGCGTCTTATTTTCTCGACTTGCCAACGAAGGCATAATCGATTTGCACGTCTTCGTTGCCTTGTGCGCGTCTTATTTTCTCGACTTGCCAACGAAGGCATAATCGATTTGCATGTCTTCGTTGCCTTGTGCGCGTCTTATTTTCTCGACTTGCCAACGAAGGCATAATCGATTTGCACGTCTTTGTTGCGTTGTGCGCGTCTTATTTTCTCGACTTGCCAACGAATGCATAATCGATTTGCACGTCTTTTTTGTATTGTGCGCGTCTTATTTTCTCGACTTGCCAACGAAGGCATAATCGTTTTGCACGTCTTCGTCGCGTTGTGCGCGTCTTATTTTCTCGACCTGCCAACGAAGGCATAATCGATTTGCACGTCTTCGTTGCGTTGTGCGCGTCTTATTTTCTCGACTTGCCAATGAAGGCATAATCGATTTGCACGTCTTTTTTGTATTGTGCGTGTCTTATTTTCTCGACTTTCCAACGAAGGCATAATCGATTTGCACGTCTTTGTTGCGTTGTGCGCGTCTTATTTTCTCGACTTGCCAATGAAGGCATAATCGATTTGCACGTCTTTTTTGTATTGTGCGCGTCTTATTTTCTCGACTTTCCAACGAAGGCATAATCGATTTGCACGTCTTTGTTGTATTGTGCGCGTCTTATTTTCTCGACTTGCCAACGAAGGCATAATCGATTTGCACGTCTTTTTTGTATTGTGCGCGTCTTATTTTCTCGACTTGCCAACGAAGGCATAATCGATTTGCACGTCTTCGTCGTGTTGTGCGCGTCTTATTTTCTCGACCTGCCAACGAAGCCATAATCGATTTGCACGTCTTCGTTGCGTTGTGCGCGTCTTATTTTCTCGACTTGCCAACTAAGGCATAATCGATTTGCACGTCTTCGTTGCATTGTGCGCGTCTTATTTTCTCGACTTGCCAACGAAGGCATAATCGATTTGCACGTCTTCGTTGCGTTGTGCGCGTCTTATTTTCTCGACTTGCCAACGAAGGCATAATCGATTTGCACGTCTTTGTTGCGTTGTGCGCGTCTTATTTTCTCGACTTGCCAACGAAGGCATAATCGATTTGCACGTCTTTGTTGTATTGTGCGCGTCTTATTTTCTCGACTTGCCAACGAAGGCATAATCGATTTGCACGTCTTTTTTGTATTGTGCGCGTCTTATTTTCTCGACTTGCCAATGAAGGCATAATCAATTTGCACGTCTTTGTTGTATTGTGCGCGTCTTATTTTCTCGACTTGCCAACGAAGGCATAATCGATTTGCACGTCTTCGTTGCGTTGTGCGCGTCTTATTTTCTCGATTTGCCAACGAAGGCATAATCGATTTGCACGTCTTCGTCGTGTTGTGCGCGTCTTATTTTCTCGACTTGCCAACGAAGGCATAATCGATTTGCACGTCTTCGTCGTGTTGTGCTCGTCTTATTTTCTCGACCTGCCAACGAAGCCATAATCGATTTGCACGTCTTCGTTGCGTTGTGCGCGTCTTATTTTCTAGACTTGCCAACGAAGGCATAATCGATTTGCACGTCTTCGTTGCCTTGTGCGCGTCTTATTTTCTCGACTTGCCAACAAAGGCATAATCGATTTGCACGTCTTTGTTGCGTTGTGCGCGTCTTATTTTCTCGACTTGCCAACGAAGGCATAATCGATTTGCACGTCTTTGTTGTATTGTGCGCGTCTTATTTTCTCGACTTGCCAACGAAGGCATAATCGATTTGCACGTCTTTTTTGTATTGTGCGCGTCTTATTTTCTCGACTTGCCAATGAAGGCATAATCAATTTGCACGTCTTTGTTGTATTGTGCGCGTCTTATTTTCTCGACTTGCCAACGAAGGCATAATCGATTTGCACGTCTTCGTTGCCTTGTGCGCGTCTTATTTTCTCGACTTGCCAACGAAGGCATAATCGATTTGCACATCTTCATTGCGTTGTGCGCGTCTTATTTTCTCGACTTGCCAACGAAGGCATGATCGATTAGCACGGCTTTATTGTGTTGTGCGCGTCTTGTTTTCTCGACTTGCCAATGAAGGCATAATCGATTTGCACGTCTTTTTTGTATTGTGCGCGTCTTATCTTCTCGACTTGCCAACGAAGGCATAATCGATTTGCACGTCTTCGTCGTGTTGTGCGCATCTTATTTTCTCGACCTGCCAACGAAGGCATAATCGATTTGCACGTCTTCGTTGCGTTGTGCGCGTCTTATTTTCTCGATTTGCCAACGAAGGCATAATCGATTTGCACGTCTTCGTCGTGTTGTGCGCGTCTTATTTTCTCGACTTGCCAACGAAGGCATAATCGATTTGCACGTCTTCGTCGTGTTGTGCTCGTCTTATTTTCTCGACCTGCCAACGAAGCCATAATCGATTTGCACGTCTTCGTTGCGTTGTGCGCGTCTTATTTTCTAGACTTGCCAACGAAGGCATAATCGATTTGCACGTCTTCGTTGCCTTGTGCGCGTCTTATTTTCTCGACTTGCCAACGAAGGCATAATCGATTTGCACGTCTTTGTTGCGTTGTGCGCGTCTTATTTTCTCGACTTGCCAACGAAGGCATAATCGATTTGCACGTCTTTGTTGTATTGTGCGCGTCTTATTTTCTCGACTTGCCAACGAAGGCATAATCTATTTGCACGTCTTTTTTGTATTGTGCGCGTCTTATTTTCTCGACTTGCCAATGAAGGCATAATCAATTTGCACGTCTTTGTTGTATTGTGCGCGTCTTATTTTCTCGACTTGCCAACGAAGGCATAATCGATTTGCACGTCTTCGTTGCCTTGTGCGCGTCTTATTTTCTCGACTTGCCAACGAAGGCATAATCGATTTGCACGTCTTTTTTGTATTGTGCGCGTCTTATTTTCTCGACTTGCCAACGAAGGCATAATCGATTTGCACGTCTTCGTCGTGTTGTGCGCGTCTTATTTTCTCGACCTGCCAACGAAGCCATAATCGATTTGCACGTCTTCGTTGCGTTGTGCGCGTCTTATTTTCTCGACTTGCCAACGAAGGCATAATCGATTTGCACGTCTTCGTTGCCTTGTGCGCGTCTTATTTTCTCGACTTGCCAACGAAGGCATAATCGATTTGCATGTCTTCGTTGCCTTGTGCGCGTCTTATTTTCTCGACTTGCCAACGAAGGCATAATCGATTTGCACGTCTTTGTTGCGTTGTGCGCGTCTTATTTTCTCGACTTGCCAACGAATGCATAATCGATTTGCACGTCTTTTTTGTATTGTGCGCGTCTTATTTTCTCGACTTGCCAACGAAGGCATAATCGTTTTGCACGTCTTCGTCGCGTTGTGCGCGTCTTATTTTCTCGACCTGCCAACGAAGGCATAATCGATTTGCACGTCTTCGTTGCGTTGTGCGCGTCTTATTTTCTCGACTTGCCAATGAAGGCATAATCGATTTGCACGTCTTTTTTGTATTGTGCGTGTCTTATTTTCTCGACTTTCCAACGAAGGCATAATCGATTTGCACGTCTTTGTTGCGTTGTGCGCGTCTTATTTTCTCGACTTGCCAACGAAGGCATAATCGATTTGCACGTCTTTTTTGTATTGTGCGCGTCTTATTTTCTCGACTTTCCAACGAAGGCATAATCGATTTGCACGTCTTTGTTGTATTGTGCGCGTCTTATTTTCTCGACTTGCCAACGAAGGCATAATCGATTTGCACGTCTTTTTTGTATTGTGCGCGTCTTATTTTCTCGACTTGCCAACGAAGGCATAATCGATTTGCACGTCTTCGTCGTGTTGTGCGCGTCTTATTTTCTCGACCTGCCAACGAAGCCATAATCGATTTGCACGTCTTCGTTGCGTTGTGCGCGTCTTATTTTCTCGACTTGCCAACTAAGGCATAATCGATTTGCACGTCTTCGTTGCATTGTGCGCGTCTTATTTTCTCGACTTGCCAACGAAGGCATAATCGATTTGCACGTCTTCGTTGCGTTGTGCGCGTCTTATTTTCTCGACTTGCCAACGAAGGCATAATCGATTTGCACGTCTTTGTTGCGTTGTGCGCGTCTTATTTTCTCGACTTGCCAACGAAGGCATAATCGATTTGCACGTCTTTGTTGTATTGTGCGCGTCTTATTTTCTCGACTTGCCAACGAAGGCATAATCGATTTGCACGTCTTTTTTGTATTGTGCGCGTCTTATTTTCTCGACTTGCCAATGAAGGCATAATCAATTTGCACGTCTTTGTTGTATTGTGCGCGTCTTATTTTCTCGACTTGCCAACGAAGGCATAATCGATTTGCACGTCTTCGTTGCCTTGTGCGCGTCTTATTTTCTCGACTTGCCAACGAAGGCATAATCGATTTGCACGTCTTTTTTGTATTGTGCGCGTCTTATTTTCTCGACTTTCCAACGAAGGCATAATCGATTTGCACGTCTTTGTTGTATTGTGCGCGTCTTATTTTCTCGACTTGCCAACGAAGGCATAATCGATTTGCACGTCTTTTTTGTATTGTGCGCGTCTTATTTTCTCGACTTGCCAACGAAGGCATAATCGATTTGCACGTCTTCGTCGTGTTGTGCGCGTCTTATTTTCTCGACCTGCCAACGAAGCCATAATCGATTTGCACGTCTTCGTTGCGTTGTGCGCGTCTTATTTTCTCGACTTGCCAACGAAGGCATAATCGATTTGCACGTCTTCGTTGCCTTGTGCGCGTCTTATTTTCTCGACTTGCCAACGAAGGCATAATCGATTTGCACGTCTTCGTTGCCTTGTGCGCGTCTTATTTTCTCGACTTGCCAACGAAGGCATAATCGATTTGCACGTCTTTGTTGCGTTGTGCGCGTCTTATTTTCTCGACTTGCCAACGAAGGCATAATCGATTTGCACGTCTTTTTTGTATTGTGCGCGTCTTATTTTCTCGACTTGCCAACAAAGGCATAATCGTTTTGCACGTCTTCGTCGCGTTGTGCGCGTCTTATTTTCTCGACCTGCCAACGAAGGCATAATCGATTTGCACGTCTTTGTTGCGTTGTGCGCGTCTTATTTTCTCGACTTGCCAACGAAGGCATAATCGATTTGCACGTCTTCGTTGCATTGTGCGCGTCTTATTTTCTCGACTTGCCAACGAAGGCATAATCGATTTGCACGTCTTTGTTGTATTGTGCGCGTCTTATTTTCTCGACTTGCCAATGAAGGCATAATCGATTTGCACGTCTTTTTTGTATTGTGCGCGTCTTATTTTCTCGACTTGCCAACGAAGGCATAATCGATTTGCACGTCTGCGTCGTGTTGTGCGCGTCTTATTTTCTCGACCTGCCAACGAAGCCATAATCGATTTGCACGTCTTCGTCGTGTTGTGCGCGTCTTATTTTCTCGACCTGCCAACGAAGGCATAATCGATTTGCACGTCTTCGTTGCGTTGTGCGCGTCTTATTTTCTCGACTTACCAACGAAGGCATAATCGATTTGCACGTCTTCGTTGCCTTGTGCGCGTCTTATTTTCTCGACTTGCCAACGAAGGCATAATCGATTTGCACGTCTTCGTTGCCTTGTGCGCGTCTTATTTTCTCAACTTGCCAACGAAGGCATAATCGATTTGCACGTCTTTGTTGCGTTGTGCGCGTCTTATTTTCTCGACTTGCCAACGAAGGCATAATCGATTTGCACGTCTTTTTTGTATTGTGCGCGTCTTATTTTCTCGACTTGCCAACGAAGGCATAATCGATTTGCACGTCTTCGTCGTGTTGTGCGCGTCTTATTTTCTCGACCTGCCAACGAAGGCATAATCGATTTGCACGTCTTCGTTGCGTTGTGCGCGTCTTATTTTCTCGACTTGCCAACGAAGGCATAATCGATTTTCACGTCTTCGTTGCATTGTGCGCGTCTTATTTTCTCGACTTGCCAACGAAGGCATAATCGATTTGCACGTCTTCGTTGCGTTGTGCGCGTCTTATTTTCTCGACTTGCCAACGAAGGCATAATCGATTTGCACGTCTTCGTTGCATTGTGCGCGTCTTATTTTCTCGACTTGCCAACGAAGGCATAATCGATTTGCACGTCTTTGTTGCGTTGTGCGCGTCTTATTTTCTCGACTTGCCAACGAAGGCATAATCGATTTGCACGTCTTTGTTATATCGTGCGCGTCTTATTTTTTCGACTTGCCAACGAAGGCATAATCGATTTGCACGACTTTATTGTGCTTTTGTTTTTGTTTTTGAGTTGTTTTTTTTTTTTTTTTTTTTTTTTTGTTGAGCGAGCGAGCTCTAGTTTCGTTGAGCATTGTTTCCCATTAGTCCCCCGAGTTTCTCGTGTACTCGTCGAGGAGAATAGAAATTATATTGCAACAAGATAAACACTTCGAGGTGAAATGTGATATAATTACCATGCCGAAATAGTAAAAAATTACATCCCTGGGCCATTGGCCTTATTGAAATTCGAGATTGTCTTAAAACCGGAAATAAAATGACATAATGAGAAACGGGGACGGGCTTCCGCTGCAGTGCCAGCTTATGTAGCTTGACCGAGCTAGAGGATGGCGCTCACCATCTTTTCCTTCCCTTTCCCGTCCACGCCTTGGATGTAGCACATCCTCGCCATCGATTGGTCTCCCAACATGATGGCAATCCCTTTTTCAGTCGGGAACTTCATCATCAGGTGATAGGTAGACGTTATAGCCTTCAGTCGGTTGAGAGTCGGGCGGCCGATGATGATGTTGTACGCTGAGGGCTGGTTCACCACTAGGAAGGACACGATGCGGGTGACCTCGAGCCCCCCCGGAGTCCCGAAGGTGACCGGGAGGTCGATAGTGCCCTCCGTCATGACCCTCTCCCCGGAGAAGCCGAAGAGTGGGGTCGAGATTGGGGTCGGTTTCAGTCCGGTCAGCTTCATCCTGTCCAACGCTGATTTGAAGACGGTGTCGGCCGAGCTGCCGTTATCAATCGGGATTCTTCGGACGAGATTGTTGGCGACCGGGGCCGAGACCACTATTGCGTCATTGTGCGGGTGGAGAACTTGTGTCGCCTCTTGGCCGGTGAAGAACATGGACTCGAACGGGGCCGGAGGGGGAGCCTCGTACGTATGGTTGATGTAGTGCGCAACTTTTCCTCGGGAAACCTAGCGCACGTACTTCTTCCTTTGCGTGGACGAGTCCCCAAACTCCGGGCCACCCATGATCGAGCCCACGACATGCAGCTGTGAGCTCTCCGGTTCTTCAATCGCTGCCTGGTCCGTGACAGTCACCGTCGCTGGACCCTTCCTTCCTTGCCGTGGACGGCCTTCGTGCACAGCGGCCGTCCCGACCGTTCTCAGGACATACTCTTTTAATTTCCCGTCTTGAATCAGGGCCTCTATCTGACGCCTAAGATGATAGCACTCGGACGTCAGATGCCCGTGATCCTGGTGGTACTCACAGAACTTATTTCGATCCCTCTTCGCGGGATCCTTCGCAAGAGGAGCCGGACTTCCTAGCTTGTCGCGGTGCAGAGCTAGGATCCGCTCTTGCGGAGTGTTCAATGGGGTGTACGTTGATAACGCTCGGAAGCTATCAACGTGCGACGATCTTGGATCGGAGAGGGGGCGACTGTTAGGGGCCCGGCCTCCCCTGCTCCTCTTCCTCTGAGGGTCGGGACGATCTTCGTCTTGTTCGTCGCGGTGGCGACTACTTTGTCCTCCCGACTTTCGGCCATCGCGGCCATCGAGATAGTCCTCGATTCCCATATGTGTGCGGGCTCTCGTCATCAGCTCCGCCATGTCTCGTGGGACCTGCCCTACAATGGACTTGAGGAAGTCGCTCGTGCGAACTCCCTCGGTGATCACTGTGATGGCGTCCTTGTCGTCGAAGCCCTCGACTTTGTGAGACTCCTCAGTGAAGCGAGCGAGATATTGTCTCAATGTCTCATCTCTCCCTTGTCGAATGGAGAGGAGATGGGTCTTCGACTTCTTTTGTGCCACAAGCGTGGCAAAGCGAGCGAGGAAAGCCTCTCGCAAGGCCCGGAAGGACGGGATGCTTCCAGGCCTCAAACTCCGGAACCACTCAAAGCCCGACCCTGTGAGGGTTAGGCTGAAGGCTTGACAGAGGGTCGCATCCGACTGTCCTTGCATTGTCATCCACGTCTCGTAGTGTTGGATGTGGAAGTTCGGGTCAGTCCGTCAATCATAGGGAGGGATGGACGGCAATTTGACGTTCCCCACGCAAGGCTGCGCGAGGATTTGTGCGGCGAAGGGAGAGTATGATTCCTCGATCCCTCCATATGATCTTTGCCTCCCGGATTCCCTCATCTCGATGATTTGGTTTTGGAGGCTCTGGATCATTGTGACCATATCAAGCCCGTTGGCAGGGCCGATTGTCGGGGCCACGGGGGTCACCGGTTGGCGTTCGTTGGACGCTTGGTCCACGACATTGGCCTGAGGTTGGCCAAGAGTTGCGGAGGGGAGCGCGTCCCTTCGAGAATTTAGCCTTTGGCAGAGATCCTCCCCTCGGGAGTTTCTCTGCGCCGTCAAGCGCTCTCTAAGGTCCACGCTTGGTGCGTGACGAGGCGAGGTCGCCCTTGGTCGGGTCGTCCGGCGAGCGCTTCGGCTATCGGCTCCATCGTCGACCAGAGTCGCTCTCTCCTCGGCAAGGGGCCGTGTCCGGCCACCTCTTGAAACTGAGGGGGCGAGTCCCCGGGACTGTGACCGTGCCTGTTGTCGCGCCGGGTACAAAGGATCGGCCAACGCACCATTGGCCCTCTCGGGTCGTGCTTGAGCGAGGCTAGGGGTGGCCTCGTTGGTCCTCGACTCCTCCACGTATTCGGGGTCGGAGTAATCCTGAGCAGATCGATCCTCGACGTCGTAGCCGAGGAGATCGGCGATGAGGGAGCCGTCAACGCCGGGACGGTCAAGGAGCTCCGCGAGCTGCCGGGCCGTGTCCTCTCGGAGCTCGGCCTCGGGGTCATTCACTGGGTCTTGGGGCTGGCTCTCGCTATAGCGAGGTTGCCCTTCAAGACGGTGTGCGAGGAGTCGGAGACCGTACCTCGAGCTCGTCGCTCGGGTACCCGCGGAGGTAGTGGGTAGGTGACTCATCTCTCGAGAGTCGTAGGAGTGGTGAAAGTGTGGAATGGAAGGGAGAGCGTGCTAAGGTCGGTGCCCCTCCTTCTAGCGCCAAAATGTTGTCGCTGTTTTTCGGACAACTATTTAGGAGCCAAAGACGGTTAGACCCAAGGCCGGACCAGTGGTCTCGTCTTGACTCGAGCGTGTCGGACCCGGTGTCCCGAGTCGTCCCTTAGCTGTGGATGTCCCTTGAGTTCGTCAGAGTACCTGAAAAAGAGTAGAGAACACGTGAACTACAAAGGGGAAACAGGGGGGGGCCCTGTTTACCTCTCCGACGCTCAACATTAGTGTGATTGAGATGGAGTATAGAGGTTTTAGGGGTGTTTAGAGGCCAAAGATGAGCGAAACGAGCGAAGTACGAGTTCGGCAGCGTTTCGGGACTCAAAAATAGATTACCTGGGTCAAGGGAAGGACCCTTGTATTTATAGGCAGCCAAGGGGTGGTTTGAAGACCCCTTGGCCGAGTGAGCAAGGTTGGGTCGGCCATTGGCCGGCTGAAGGGTTGGGCCGGCCAATGGCCGAGTGAGCATGTTGGGTCGGCCATTGGCCGACTGAAGCTTTGCCTCGGCCAATGGCCGAGTGAACTGGGCCGGCCATTGGCCAGCTAAAGCTTTGCCTCGGCCAATGGCCGACTGAGACCCTTGGGTCGGCCATTGGCCGACTGAAGCTTTGCCTCGGCCAATGGCCGAGTGAACTGGGCCGGCCATTGGCCGACTGAAGCTTTGCCTCGGCCAATGGCCGAGTGTGACCCTTGGGTCGGCCATTGGCCGACTGAAACTTTGCCTCGGCCAATGGCTGAGTGAACTGGGCCGGCCATTAGCCGGCTGAAGCTTTGACTCGGCCAATGGCCGAGTGACACCCTTGAGCCGGCCATGGGCCTGCTGAGGCTTTGACTCGGCCAATGGCCGAGTGACACCCTTGGGCCGGCCATGGGCCGGCTGAGCATATGGTCGGCCATTGGCCGGCTGGAACTTGGGCCGGCCATTGGTTTGGGCCGGCCAATGGCTGAGGCAAGGCTCCGTCGTCAAGGGCGTCGCGCCGGTCGCACGGGTCGAAGTGATGTCTTTTTCCTCGTCGGTCCGAGACGGGCCGACAACATATCCCACTCAACCTTTTCTTTTAGACACCGAAATAGATAACGATCTAGTTAGGGAGCCAAAGAGGATCAAACTTTCTGAGTCCTCCGATCTAACAAAATCAACATACCTCTGGCACTTAAGACTTGCTCATATCAGTCTATATAGGATTAAGAGACTTGTGAGGGACGGTACACTCCAAGCCTCTGCAAGCAGCGGAGTCAAGAATCCACGTTGATACATTATCAGCTACTAAGCATGCTTCGGTAACAAGTACAACACTATGTTCCTTTGCTTTGAGATAGGCATGACAATTCTTTTTATCGGCCTTGTGAGGTCTCTTCTCAGTTCCAGAGGCGGAGGCTTTTTGCTCAGTAGCATGTGCCTCTCCTTGATTCCTCTTTCTCTTAGTGAGACTTACAGCAGTGTGAAGCTCCTTCATAAGCTTGGTAACAATGTACTCTAGCTTGTTTATGGAGTAGTTCATCTTGGAGGTATCAAAAGATACGGGGAGAGTTTTTAAGATCATATCTATGACATTCTTCCCATCAATCTCAGATCCTAGGATTTCCATTTTATTTAGATAACTAATGATTAGTATCATAAAGTCTCCAATGAGAGTTCTAGCCTCCATATGACAGTTCATAAACTGTCGGACTGCTTGTTGCCTTGCTTGACGTCCTTGCCCTCCAAACATCTCATGGAGATTGTTGAGCATGTCGGCGGCAGTCTCGATGTCACGATGTTGTTGTTGCAACACATTGTTCATTGATGCTAAGATATAGCATCTCGCAATCTCATCGGATCGAAGCCAGGCCGCTAAGGCGTCTTTGCCCTCTTGAGTTGAATTATCATTCATCAGAGGAGGACACGGGGTGGTGAGTACCCATTTGGGCTTGTTAACGGTAAGTATTATGTCGAGGTTATGTTTTCCAATCTACGTAGTTCTAGGTTTCGAGTTTGTTCGAGGAAAGGATGATCGAGAGAGTGTTGAGAGACATGTTGCTTATTTAAGTTGAAACAAGTTTATGATTTAGTCTTTTGGTTTAGGATTTAAGTTATATTTAAGACTTGATAAAATCCAAAGGTGTTATAAACCAAACGATAATTTACTCCCTTAAGAGAAGGCCACAAAAAGTCTCCATTTATAAGTAAATGACACATCATTAATGCTTAGCCAAGATGTTAATACACCGATTTTGACTAGCCACCTTTTAAATTGGTTTGATCACTCACATCCTTTCGCAGAGCCTCAAGGGAGGATTACTAGGGATTGAGCCTAAGTGTGCAACCAACCACTTAGTCCAAAAGGTCAACTTTGAAAAACAATCCCCCAAGGGGAGGCCTTGTCATCATCGTCTCACTCTCGGACGTAGCTCATTGAGCAATGATCGAAGCAAAAACGCCTTGGAGTACTCCCATTTAAGAAAGGGTCGCAAGAGCGGCTCTTAGTCCCACGTTAATTGCTTCTTTCATTAGTGTAGGGGATCGTGGGTTACAAACAACAAATATAACCCTCTCTCTTAGATTTTGGAGTTGGTACATCGACTCTTATAAGTTCGGAAACAGTTTTCCTAGTTATAAAGCGATAGAGCGGACAACTAGAAAAGAATCCTAGATATTCATGTTCAGAGCACTGTTAGTGCATAAAGGCACAAGGGACATACTCGAATCTTTTCCTATTTTCTATTTCAGGAAAGTGCATGAGGGAAGTTTGAACTTTAACTCACTCGAACACTTGAAAGTTTGAGATTACACATGTCGAGTGAGGACCTAGGTGCCAAAACAAGAAAAATCGAAAATAAACTAGAGAGAGAGAGAAGAGGGGCGGCAACCACAAGTTCTAGAGAGAGAAGCTCTCAATCTCTAACTTATGTGGAATGAGAAAAATGAGAAGAATGAGGCTCCTATTTATAGGATAGGTCTCACCTTCAATAAGGTAGTTTCCTCTTCTATAGAATATCACATATTCATGAGCCAATTTCCTCTTTTCCTCTATGATGCACTCGGCCAAGGTGGGCTTCATTAAGCCTTGGATTTGTTTCGTTTTTTGTTCCTTGCCTTGCTTCTTTCTCAACTTGGGCGCCTACCTCTTATTTCCCTTAGAGGAAATTTGTTTCCTCTTTTTCTCTTGGCAAGTATCTTCATACATTTATGCACAAAATATTCTCTCTATCTCTTGGGTATGTTGGGCGCCTATAGCCTTCTAGAAAAGGCTTCTAGAAGCTTTTCCATTTGTTCATGACAACATGAAAAAGGCCCATTAAGAATTTTCAATAAAATTCTTATGAAATGAAATTAATTCACCAGGCCCAATTATTTCAATATGGCCGAGTGACATTAAGTCATCAAATGAAATTGTCAAAATTTATTGACATCCATTTCATCCTATGTCTCAAAAGACAAAAATACCCTTTTGACAATTTTCGTTCTTGTTTTGACTTAGCTTCCAGTTTAACTATTCCTATCGATGTGATTCGTGACAGTGACCTCATGGACCCAAATGAACAAAGCTTGAGCTAAACACTTGGACTCAAAAGTTCACAAACCTTTTCCAAGTTTAGCTTAATGCCAACTGACTCCACTAAAGAGTTGACACTGAAAATCTCTCGGTTCAAATGAATTTATTTTCTACTCAAGAATTCAACCTAATTATGATGAGCGGATCCACTGAATATTATCTATATTTACCCTTCATGAATGTCATCAGCTAGTCGGGATTTACTAAATTACCATTTTACCCTTCTAGCTGTTATTTCCTCAACTCCTTTGTCGCTTGTGAATAAGTTAGAAACAATGTATTGACGAGGAGCTAACAAGTCACATTGTTTCATCCAAAAGAGTCAGGACTCAATTTGGACACTGGCCAGTTCATTTATTCACACTCCTAGGAACAAAGCATGAGGTGACATACATTGCATTTCAGCAATCTTGTACATGAATTCCATATCTATGAGAACTTCACAAAGTTACTCATGACATTCTCACAACTTAGTACTTCACCAATAGGCCCTGTTCGGAATCACATAGTGAGTCCGAAGTCTGACTTTTTCAAATGAGAATACTAAGCTGTGAAATGGCATGTCTCATTTCAAGATTAAGGTAAGCATGATGCAATTCATACATAGTGACTTCAAGACATAAGAGGTTAAATGGTTTGTTCTTATCTTGTCTCTAGAAGTGCACTGGTCAATTCAGTACCTTCGGAAGATACCTAGAAGAACTATAGAGTCTCCAACTCTCAATGCCTCATAACCAGACATCATAGATTCTTCTAACAATCATACTGAGGTCAATAGTCCTTTGACCCTTAGATTGTGAATATATCGTTTTAAGCAAACTACGAAGAGTTTGTTCATGCAAATCTACATTTGTCTCTTCGTAAGTTGTTTAGTTTGTTTATGGACTAAAAGACTAAGGTTTTATCATAAAGCTTCAGACAAGGAAGATTGAATG
Organism: Urtica dioica subsp. dioica; assembly: GCF_054948205.1. Lineage (NCBI taxonomy): Eukaryota > Viridiplantae > Streptophyta > Magnoliopsida > Rosales > Urticaceae > Urtica > Urtica dioica. Next base: position 43,446,928 of record NC_142759.1, on the reverse strand, counting down.
AACGTTTCAACTTTTATTAATAAATAAGCAGTTACAAGCAAGAGTCTTTGTAAGACTATATGACATCAAATGTACATAATTACACACTGCAACTCTTCTTGTGGGCACCATTGATAAAAAATCCCACTTGACTCAAAGAAGATGTGTGTAGTCGTTCATGCCTAATCCCTCTCGATGTTGGTCGAAGACCTTGTTCGCTAGGGCCTTGGTGAATGGATCTGCCAGAGATCTATTTCACCTCTACGTCTCTGCGCTGCGCGATCTCTCGAATCAAATGGTATTTCCTCTTAATATGTTTAGAGCGCTTATGGCTTCGAGGTTCCTTCGACTTAGCGACAGCCCCACTATTATCACAATAAAGGGTCATGGGCTCGTCGACGTTTGGAACAACTTCCAAATACTTAAGGAATTTTCTAAGCCATACAGCCTCTTTGGATGCTTCACAAGCAGCCACATATTCTGTTTCCATTGTGGAGTCAGCAATGCAAGATTGCTTAATACTTCTCCACACAATAGCTCCACCATTAATGATGAACACAGATCCCGAAGTGGATTTCCTGGAATCCTTATCCGCTTGAAAATCGGAGTCGGTATATCCCGTCATAGTCAGGTCAGTACCTGAGTATGTAAGCATCAAGTTCATAGTTCTTCGAAGATACTTAAGAACATGCTTAACAGCAATCTAGTGCTCGGGTCCAGGGTTGGATTGGAAACGACTAACTATGCCAACGACGAAACAGATGTCAGGTCTAGTGCAAAGCATAGCATACATGAGGCTTCCTACGGCAGAGGCGTAAGGAATTTTCCTCTCGTCTTCAATCTCTTGTGCAGTCTTGGGAGACTGGTCCTTAGAGAGTGAAACTCCATGCCTAAAGGGTGTTTGACCCTTCTTGGAGTCTTGCATCGAGAAGCGATCCATCACCTTATCAATATAAGATGCTTGAGAGAGCGACAGGGTCCGGTTTTTCCTATCTCGAAAGATTTGGATCCCCAGAATGTACGCGACTTCTCCTAGATCCTTCATATCGAATTGCTTTGCCAGCCAGACCTTAACCTCAGATAACTTACCCACGTCATTACCAATGAGTAGTATATCATCGACATATAGTACCAGAAACACAACTTTGCCTTCGTGTATTAACTTGTAAACACAAGGCTCATCTATTGATTGTTCAAAGCCAAAGCTCTTTACAGTTTCATCGAATCTAATATTCCATGACCTAGATGATTGCTTTAATCCATAAATGGACTTAAGCAACTCACAAACCTTGGTATCTTGACCTTCTTCCACGAAACCGTCTGGTTGAGCCATGTAAATGCGCTCGTCAAGATTGCCATTCAGAAAGGCTGTCTTGACATCCATTTGCCAGATCTCATAGTCGAGAGCTGCAGCTATGGATAGGAGTATGCGGATGGAATTAAGCATCGCGACTGGCGAGAAGGTTTCTTCATAGTCAATCCCTTCTTGTTGGGTATAACCATTCGCCACAAGTCGTGCTTTGAACGTCTCGACGTTCCCATCAGGACCCCTTTTCTTCTTGTATATCCACTTACACCCTACGGGTTTAATCCCTTCAGGAAGGTCTACAAGTTTCCAAACTTTGTTGACATAAATCGAGTGCATTTCAACTTTCATGGCGTCAAGCCAAAGGTTTGATTCAGAACAAGCCATCGCTTGGCTATAGGAAACATGATCATCCATGTCAGAGACGGCTACAAGAGAGTCTCCATAAGACATGTACCTGTCAGGCTTTTGAGTAGCCCTCCCACTACGTCGAAGTACTACTTGACGAGATTCTGATGAGTTAGGTTGTGTTTCAGTTGGGGTAAGAACTGTTCTTACAGATGAGGTAGAAGCTTCCTCACCCAACTTTTCTTCAAGCACAATTTTGCTTCTAGGTTTCGCATCCTTCATAAAGTCCTCCTCAAGGAAACGAGCATTCGTGCTAACGAAAGTCTTATCGTCCTCAGGACTATAGAAAATGAAACCTTTGGTTTCCTTTGGATATCCCACAAACAGGCACAATTCTGACCTACTAGCCAACTTGCTAGTCTTTTGCCTTAGCACATGTGCAGGGCAACCCCAAATTCGGATGTGGCCCAAACTTACTTTACGGCCAGTCCATCTTTCATAAGGAGTACCAGGAACCGTCTTGGACGGAACTTGGTTCAGAATATAAGCGGCTGTTTTGAGGGCATATCCCCAAAAGGAAGGAGGGAGTGATGAGTAACTCATCATTGATCTAACCATCTCCATTAGAGTTCGGTTCCTTCTCTCTAACACTCCGTTTTGTTGAGGTGTGCCAGGTGCGGTAAGCTGAGAAGCGATACCTTCTTCTTTAAGAAAGTCATCGAACTCTCCAGACATATACTCAACACCTCGATCGGATCGAAGGGTTTTGATCACTTTGCCAGTTTGCTTTTCCACTAAAGCCCTAAAGACCTTAAATACGTTAAAGGTCTCGAATTTGTGTTTGAGCAAATAGACAAACCCATATCGTGAGTAATCATCGGTGAAGGTAACGAAGTATTCGTATCCTCCACGTGCCTGTTGGCTGAGCGGACCACATACATCAGAATGTATCAGTTGCAGCAACTCAGTGGCTCTTCGACCCTTATCGGAGAAAGGTCGCTTAGTCATTTTTCATTCTATGCAGGATTCACAAGTAGGTAGTGAACCTATTGCAGAGGCTTGGAGTGGACCATCCCTCACAAGTCTCTTAATCCTTTCTAGACTGATATGACCAAGTCTTAAGTGCCATAGGTGTGTTGATTTTGTTAGATCGGAGGATTCAGAAAGTTTGATCCTCTTTGGCTCCCTAATTAGATCATTATCTATTTCGGTGTCTAAAAGAGAAGGTTGAGTGGGATAGATGTAGAAAAGAGCATTCTTCATACATGCATTAGTGACAAAAGAATTATCAGGAAACGAAATACGAATTCCATTCTTAATAAAGTTTAAACAATAATCTTGCTCACGAAGACGAGCAACGGATATTAAGTTCTTCCCAAAGGTAGGAACAAAATAAACATTATTCAAGTTTAAAGTGCGGTCTTCAAAAGACAGTGTCACGGATCCCACAGCCTTTGCAGACACCAGGCTCCCATCACCCCATTTGAAGCAGAACTCGCCTTCCTCTAAGCTTTTGGTTTTCCTGAAACCATTCAAGGAACAACAAATATGGTTAGTAGCAGCGGAGTCAAGAATCCACGTTGATACATTATCAGCTACTAAGCATGCTTCGGTAACTAGTACAATACTATGTTCCTTTGCTTTGAGATAGGCTGAACAGTTCTTATTATCGGCTTTGTGAGGTCTCTTCTTAGTTCCAGAGGCGGAGGCTTTTTGCTCAGCAACATATGCCTCTCCTTGATTCCTCTTTCTCTTAGTGAGACCTACAGCAGTGTGAAGTTCCTTCATAAGCATGGTAACAGTGTACTCTAGCTTGTTTATGAAGTAGTTCATCTTGGAGGTATCAAGAGATGCGGGGAGAGTTTCTAAGATCATATCTATGATATTCTTCCCATCATTCTCAGATCCTAGGATTTCCATTTTATTTAGAAAACTAATGATCAGTATCATAAAGTCTCTAACAGGAGTCCTAGCCTTCATATGACAGTTCATAAACTGTCGGACTGCTTGTTGCCTTGTTTGACGCCCTTGACCTCCAAACATCTCAAGGAGATTGTAGAGCATTTTGGCAGCGGTCTCGATGTCACGATGTTGCTCTTTCAGCATATTGTTCATAGATGCCAAGATATAGCACCTCACAATCTCATCGGATCGAAGCCAGGCCGCTAAGGCGTCATTGTCCTCTTGAGTCGAATCATCATTCGTAAGAGGAGGACACGGGGTGGTGAGTACCCATTTGTGCTTGGTAAGGATTATGTCGAGGTTATGTTTCGAATCTACGTAGTTTTCGTTTTCAAGTTTGTTCGAGGAAAGGACGAAAGAGAGAGAGAGTTGGGAGACATATTGCCTATAAAAGTTGAAACAAGTTTATGATTAGTCTTTGGTTTAGGATTTAAGTTTGTTTAAGACTTTATAAAATCCAAAGGTGTTATAAACCAAACGATAATTTACTCCTTCGAGGGAAGGCCGCAAAAAATCTCCATTTATAAGTAAATGACACATCATTAATGCTTAGCCAAGATGTCAATACACCAATTTCGACTAGCCACCTTTTAAATTGGTTTGATCACTCACATCCTTTCGCAGGGCCTCGAGGGAGGATTACTAGGGATTGAGCCTAAGTGTGCAACCAACCACTTAGTCCAAAAGATCAACTTTGAAAAACAATCCCCCAAGGGGAGGCCTTGCCATCACCGTCTCACTCTCGGACGTAGCTCATTGAGCAATGATCAGAGCAAAGCGCCCTTGAGTACTCTCATTTAAGAGAGGGCCACGAGGGTGACTCTTAGTCCGGCGACACTTGCACTTTTCATTAGTGTTGGGGATCGTGGATTACAAACAACAAGTATAACCCTCCCACTTAGTTTTTGGAGTTGGTTCATCGACTCTTTTAAGTTCGGAAACAGATTTCCTAGTTAGAGAGCGACAGAGCGGACAACTAGAAGAGAATCCTAGATCGACATGTTCAGAGTAGTATTAGTGCATAAAGGAACAAGGTACATACTCGATCTTTTCCTATTTTCTATTTCGGGAAAGTGCGTGAGGGAAGTGTGAACTTCAACTCACTCGAACAATTGAAAGTTTGAGATTACACATCTTTTTATTTTTCGGCTTGTCTACAAAGAGACCTCCCACTCAAATTTTTCAAGAGCATATAGATTTTGAACATATGTGATATAGATATAGTTTTGAAAACATTTTGAAAATTTATTTGATTTGGATGACAAAATATTTTCAAGTTTGAAAGTGAAAACGATTTTTCAAAATTCAAACTAGTTTTGTAAAAATTCAATTTCAATAAAACTTTCAAAAATCAAAACATTTTAATCTTACACATCATGTTTATAATCATATGAAAAACATTTTTGCTCAAGAAAATTTTCTCATTAGAGTTCTATAACTCATGGTAGTGGGGTTTGAAAATCCGGATTTCTAAAAAACTGGACTTTCGGAACAGCCGCGCACCTCGGAGTAAAATCACCATATCTGGTGGCTCCGATGTCCTTTTGAGCCGAAAATGGTGGCATTGGACAGAGGACAGACAGAGATTTAATTTGATTCAAGAATCATTAAATTTAGATTTCGGAGCAGAGAGTTATGCCACTTTTAATGCGGGTTTACTCCAGCTCGAAGAAAAAGAAATAATTAAAGCTTGGTCCTTTTTAGGTGCGAAAAATAATCGAGTGTAACGGAACGTTTTATGAAGGTTGTTAAAGCTTTTATTTGTGTTTTATTAGCAAGGTAATAACAAGGCATAAAAGAAATAACAACAAGCATAAAACGATTCAAGTAAAAATAAGAAACTAGCAAGATAACAAAACTAGTCACAAAATTTTACTCGAAAAAACTCAAACCTTTAAAACACGTTTTTCAATATAAAAAATTAAAAACTTTTAGAACTGATTCTAATGTGTTTTAAAAACATCCCAAAATCATAGAAAAAACAACATGATTTTTAATTTAAAGGCATGAGCAATAAATTAAAAAAATCTAAGAAAACAATTCTAACTTGTCACAAAATTAGTAAACTTTCGAAAACGATTTTCAAGCTCATAATTTTAAATACATGTACATGCTAATCTTTGACCATAGCTCTGATACCATTTGTTGGAATTGATCTAGGGTTTAAGAAAAAGATTAAACGCTTCGGGAAGCGGCGGAATTTTAAAAAATTTCTTTACAAGTAAAAACAGTTTTTACTAACCTAGACAAAGAGTAAGGACATGTAATTAAAAACCAATATGAGCATAGAAGTTCACTAACCTTTCTTGAAGCTTGAACTTTGAAAAAGCTTTTGGAAAGTTTGCAACGCTCGTCTCCCCTCGCGGCACGTCTCTCTTTCCTTCCTCGGCACCTCGAGCAACCACGAAAGTTTCTATCACAAAATCACTCGAAATAAAGGAGTTAGTGAGTGGGCACTTTTAAACACTACGAATTAAGAACGAGTCTTGAAGTCGCAGAGCTAAACACTAGGTCGAGTGAGGACCTAGGTGCCAAAACAAGAAAAATCGAAAATAAACTAGAGAGAGAGAGAAGAGGGGCGGCAACCACAAGTTCTAGAGAGAGAAGCTCTCAATCTCTAACTTATGTGGAATGAGAAAAATGAGAAGAATGAGGCTCCTATTTATAGGAGAGGTCTCACCTTCAATAAGGTAGTTTCCTCTTCTATAGAATATCACATATTCATGAGCCAATTTCCTCTTTTCCTCTATGATGCACTCGGCCAAGGTAGGCTTCATTAAGCCTTGGATTTGTTTCCTTTTTTGTTCCTTGCCTTGCTTCTTTCTCAACTTGGGCGCCTACCTCTTATTTCCCTTAGAGGAAATTTGTTTCCTCTTTTTCTTTTGGCAAGTATCTTCATACATTTATGCACAAAATATTCTCTCTATCTCTTGGGTATATTGGGCGCCTATAGCCTTCTAGAAAAGGCTTCTAGAAGCTTTTCCATTTGTTCATGACAACATGAAAAATGCCCATTAAGAATTTTCAATAAAATTCTTATGAAATAAAATTAATTCACCAGGCCCAATTATTTCAATATGGCCGAGTGACATTAAGTCATCAAATGAACTTGTCAAAATTTATTGACATCCATTTCATCCTATGTCTCAAAAGACAAAAATACCCTTTTGACAATTTTCGTTCTTGTTTTGACTTAGCTTCCAGTTTAACTATTCCTATCGATGTGATTCGTGACAGTGACCTCATGGACCCAAATGAACAAAGCTTGAGCTAAACACTTGGACTCAAAAGTTCACAAACCTTTTCCAAGTTTAGCTTAATGCCAACTGACTCCACTAAAGAGTTGACACTGAAAATCTCTCGGTTCAAATGAATTTATTTTCTACTCAAGAATTCAACCTAATTATGATGAGCGGATCCACTGAATATTATCTATATTTACCCTTCATGAATGTCATCAGCTAGTCGGGATTTACTAAATTACCATTTTACCCTTCTAGCTGTTATTTCCTCAACTCCTTTGTCGCTTGTGAATAAGTTAGAAACAATGTATTGACGAGGAGCTAACAAGTCACATTGTTTCATCCAAAAGAGTCAGGACTCAATTTGGACACTGGCCAGTTCATTTATTCACACTCCTAGGAACAAAGCATGAGGTGACATACATTGCATTTCAGCAATCTTGTACATGAATTCCATATCTATGAGAACTTCACAAAGTTACTCATGACATTCTCACAACTTAGTACTTCACCAATAGGCCCTGTTCGGAATCACATAGTGAGTCCGAACTCTGACTTTCTCAAATGAGAATACTAAGCTGTGAAATGGCATGTCTCATTTCAGGATTAAGGTAACGGAACGTTTTATGAAGTTGTGAAAGCTTTTATTTGTGTTTTATTAGCGAGGTAATAACATGATATAAAAGAAATAACAACAAGCATAAAACGATTCAAGTAAATAAAAGAAACTAGTAAGACAAAAAAAAACTAGTCACAAAATTTACTCGAAATTTTCTCAAACTTAAAAACACGTTTTTCAATATAAAAAATAAAAAACTTTTAGAACTGATTCTAATGTGTTTTAATAACATCCCAAACTCATAGAAAAAAAACATGATTTTTAATTTAAAGGCATGAGCAATAAATTAAAAAAATCTAAGAAAACAATTCTAACTTGTCACAAAATTAGTAAACTTTCGAAAACGATTTTCAAGCTCATATTTTTAAATACATGTACATGCATATCTTTGACCATAGCTCTGATACCATTTGTTGGAATTGATCTAGGGTTTAAGAAAAAGTTTAACGCTTCGGTAAGCGGCATAATTTTAAAAATTTTCTTTTTCAAGTAAAACGGTTTTAACTAACCTAGACAAAGATCAAGCACATGTAAATAAAAACTAATATGAGCATAAAAGACTACTAACCTTTTTAGAAGCTTGAACGTTGAGAAGCTTTTAGAAAAGGTTGCAACGTTTGTCTCCCTCGCAGCACGTCTCTCTTTCTTTCCTCGTTAACTCGAGCAACCACGAAAGTTTCTATCACTAAATCACTCAAGATAAAAAGGAATTAGTGTGTGGGAACTTTTAAAAACTATGACTTAAGAACGAGTCTTGAAGTCGCAGAGCTAAACACTAGGTCAAATGAGGACATAGGTGTTAAAACAATAAAAACGAAATTGAATAGAGAGAGAGGAGAGGGCGGCCAAGTCTAGAGAGAGAAGCTCTCAATCTCTAAAACTTTTGATGAATGAAATGTGTGGAATGAGGCTCCTATTTATAGGAGAGTTGTCACCTTCAATAAGGTAGTTTCCTCTTCTATAGAATATCACATATTCATTAGCCAATTTCCCTTTTTCTTTCATGAGGCACGGCCAAGAGGATCCAAGCAAGTCATTGGATTTCTTTCCTCTTTTATTTGCTTCTCCCTTGACCCATGTGGCCGAATTCCCTCTTGCCTCTTTGAGGAAATTTGTTTCCTCTTTTTCTTTTGGCAAGTATCTTCATACATTCATGCACAAAATATTCTCTCTTTCCCTTGGGTAGTAGGCGCCCATATTGTCTAGAAAAGGCTTCTAGAAGCTTTTCCATTTATTCATGACAACATAAAAAAAGCCCATTACGAATTTTCAATAACATTCCTATGAAATGAAATTAATCCACAAGGCCCAATAAATCTAATTTTGGCCGAGTGATGCATGTCATCAAATGAACATGTCAAAAAATTTAATGACATTCATTTCATCCTATGTCTCAAAAGACAAAAATACCCTTTTGACAATTTTCGTTCTTGTTTTGACTTAGCTTCCAGTTTAACTATTCCTACTCGATGTGATTCGTGACAGTGACCTCATGGATCCAAATGAACAAAGCTTGAGCTAAATAGTTGGACTCAAAAGTTCACAAACATTTTCCAAGTTTAGCTTAATGTCAACTGACTCCACTAAAGAGTTGATACTGAAAATCTCTCGGTTCAAATGAATTTATTTTCTACTCAAGAATTCAACCAAATTATGATGAGCGGATCCACTGAATATTATCTATGTTTACCCTTCATGAATATCATCAGCTAGTCGGTATTTACGAAATTACCATTTTACCCTTCTAGCTGTTATTTCCTCAACTCCTTTGTCGCTTGTGAATAAGTCAGAAACAATGTATTGACGAGGAGCTAACAAGTCACATTGTTTCATAAAAAAGAGTCAAGACTCAATTTAGACACTGGCCAATTCATTTATTCACACTTCAAGGAACAAAGCATGAGGTGATATACATTGCATTTCAGCAATCTTGTACATGAATTCCATATCTACGAGAACTTCACAAAGTTACTCATGACATTCTCACAACTTAGTACTTCACCAATAGGCCTTGTTCGGAATCACATAGTGAGTCCGAACTCTGACTTTCTCAAATGAGAATACGTAAGGTGTGAAATGGCATGTCTCATTTCAGGATTAAGGTAAGCATGATGCAATTCATATGTAGTGACTTCGAGACATAAGAGGTTAAATGGTTTGTTCTTATTTTGTCTCTAGAAGTGCACTGGTAAATTCAGTACCTAGAAGAACTATAGAGTCTCCAAAGGTACTGAATTGACCAGTGCACTTCTAGAGACGAGATAAGAATAAACCATTTAACCTCTTATGTCTCGAAGTCACTACGTATGAATTGCATCATTCTTACCTTAATCCTGAAATGAGACATGGCATTTCACAGCTTACGTATTCTCATTTGAGAAAGTCAGAGTTTGGACTCACTATGTGATTCCGAACAAGACCTATTGCTGAAATGCAATGTATATCAACTCATGCTTTGTTCCTTGGAATGTTAATAGATGAACTGACCAGTGTCCAAATTGAGTCATGACTCTTTTGGATGAATCAATGTGACTTGTTAGCTCCTCGTCAATACATTGTTTCTAACTTATTCACAAGCGACAAATGAGTTGAGGAAATAACAGCTAGAAGGGTTAAATGGTAAATTTGAGAGTTGGAGACTCTATAGTTCTTCTAGGTATCTTTCGAAGGTACTGAATTGACCAGTGGACTTCTAGAGACAAGATAAGAATAAACCATTTAACCTCTTATGTCTCGAAGTCACTACGTATGAATTGCATCATGCTTACCTTAATCCTGAAATGAGACATGCCATTTCACAGCTTACGTATTCTCATTTGAGAAAGTCAGAGTTTGGACTCACTATGTGATTCCGAACAGGACCTATTGTTGAAATGCAATGTATATCAACTCATGCTTTGTTCCTTGGAATGTTAATAGATGAACTGACCAGTGTCCAAATTGAGTCATGACTCTTTTGGATGAATCAATGTGAGTTGTTAGCTCCTCGTCAATACATTGTTTCTAACTTATTCACAAGCGACAAATGAGTTGAGGAAATAACAGCTAGAAGGGTAAAATGGTAAATTTGTAAATTCCATCTAGTTGATGATATTCATGAAGGGTAAACATAGATAATATTCATTGGATCCACTCATCACAATTAAGTTGAATTCTTGAGTAGAAAATATATTCATTTGAACCGAGAGATTCTCAATGTCAACTCTTTAGTGGAGTCAGTTTACATTAAGCTAAACTTGGAAAAGGTTTGTGAACTTTTTAGTCCAAGTATTTTAGTCAAGCTTTGTTCATTTGGATCCATGAGGTCACTGTCACAAGTCATTTTGAGTAGGATTAGTTAAACTAGAAGCTAATTCAAAACAAGAACTAGACAAGTTTTACGAAAATTGTCTAAAGGGTATTTTTGTCTTTTGGACGTAGGATGAAATGAATGTCAATAAATAAGTTTTTTGACATTGTCATATGATGACAAATAACTTAGACCACTCGGCCATAACAAGTTATTTGGGCCTTGAGGATTAATTTCATTTCATGGAATTTTATTGTGAAATTCTTAATGGGCTTTTCTTATATTGTCATGAACAAATGAAGAAAAATCTAGAAACCCTTCTAGAAGGTGTTGCACGTCCAACATAACAAAAGAAAGAGAGATTATTTTGTGCATTGATGTATGAAGATACTTGCCAATAGAAAAAGAGGTAACAAATTTCCTATTTAAGGCATATAGGATTTCGGCCAAAGCAAGAGAGAAAGCGAAAGAGGAAATAAATCCAAGGCCTTCTTGAAGCACCCTTGGCCGTGTGACATAAGAGAGAAAGATGAAATATTTGCTCATGAATATGTGATATTCTATAGAAAAGGAAACTACCTTGTCGAAGGTAATCCTTCTCCTGCAAATAGAGCCCTCATTCTCATTGTTTCTCATCACAAAAGTTTTAGAGATTGAGAGCTTCTTTCTATAGAGTAAGTGGCCGCCCTCTCTCTCTCTCTCTCTCTCTCTCTCTCTCTCTCTCTCTCGCTCTCTTCCCTTTTCGTTTTTGTTTTGGCACCTAGGTCCACATTTGACCTAGCGTTTGTTTTAGCTCTTCGACTCTAAGACTTGTTCTTGAGTCGTCGTGTTTAAAATTGCCCACACACTAATTCCTTCTTACATCAAGTGATTTATGTGATAGAAACTTTCGTGGTTACTCGAGTTCCCGAAGAACGAAGAAAGACGAGGTGCGTGGGGAGACAAGTGATTCAAGCTCCACAAGCATCTCAACGGTCAAGCTTCATAAAGGTTACTAAATGTGTAATCGCTTTTACATAGTTTGAATGATAACATGTGCTTGCTCTTTGTCTAGGTTAGTAAAAACGTTTTACTTGTTTAAAGAATTTTTTTTTCGCCGCTTGCTCGAAGCGTTAAATCTTTTCTTAACCCTAGATCAATTCCAATAAATGGTATCAGAGCTATGGTCAAAGTTAAGCATGTACATGTGATTAAAACTATGAGCTTGAAAATCGTTTTCGAAAGATTACTCGTTTTTTGACAAGTTAGAATTGTTTTCTTAGATTTTTTTTAAAATTTATTGCCCACGTCTTTAAATTAAAAATCATGTTGATTTTCTATGAAATTGGGATGTTATTAAAACACATTAGAATCAGTTCTAAAAGTTTTTAATTTTTTATAATGAAAAACGTGTTTTTAAAGTTTGAGAAATTTCGGATAATTTTATGACTAGTTATATTGTCTGGATAGTTTTGTTTATTTACTCGATTCGTTTTATGTTTGTTGTTATTTACTTTTATACTATGTTATTACCATGTTTATAAAACACATATAAAAGATTTAACAACTCTCTAAAACGTTCTGTTACACTGGATTCTTTTGCACTCAAGTCCAAACTTTAATTATTTTCAATTTTCTTCTAGCTCGAGAAAAACCCACAATAAAAGTGGCATAACTCTCTGCTCAAAATTCTAAATTTAATGATTCTTGAATCAAATTAAAGGTCTGTTTGTCTTCTTTCCAATCCAATTGGTTTTTAGGTCAAAAGGATGTCGGATCCGCCAGTTATGGTGATTTTACTCCGAGGTGCGCGGCTGCTCCGAAAGTCCAGTTTTTTAGAATTTCGGATTTCGTTTTGACTTTCAAACCTTAAAAATGTTTTGTCATCCAAATCATATATGTTTTTCAAAATGTTTTCAAACTATATCTATATCACATATGTTCAAAATCTATATGCTCTTGGAAATTTTAGTGGGAGGTCTCCTCGTAGACAAGCCGAAAAATAAAGATGTGTAATCTCAAACTTTAAAGTGTTCGAGTAAGTTGAAGTTCACACTTCCCTCATGCCACTGAGTTGCTGGAACTAGTACATTCTGATGTATGTGGTCCGCTCAGTCAACAGGCACGTGGAGGATACGAATACTTCGTTACTGATGAGGACATCACCAATAACAATCAGCCTCGCACAAACATTGATACTTCAGATGGCCCATTGACGCGAGCCCGAGCAAAGAGAGTCAAAGAGGACGTATCCATTCTACTCAGCAAGTTCCAAGCTCAAAACATTGACTTTGATTAGCCAAAAATACTCAACATCATTTCAGCCCAAAATGAAGTCTTGGACAGCCCAATTTGAAGTTCATCCAGGTCCACAAATCAACACAATCAGCCAACTTCTTCATTTGGACGTCCATTACAAGAAGACTTTTCATTTTCCACAAGTCTTTTCATTTTCAAAGACTTTTCACTTACAAAACTTTTCATTTCCAAAAGACTTTTCTTTTCCTAAGTCTTTTCGTTTTCATTTGAATTTATGTTAGTGTTTAAAGTTTTAATTATGTCTTTTGGTATGCTTGTAACCATCATTTGAAGTTGTATTTATAGGCAACTCAATCTGAATGAAAATCAACCAACATTTCTGAAAACATTTTGTGAGAAAATACTCTCTAATTTCTTAGGTTCTAAATCGTTGAACTTATCAAGACAAATAACTTGTGGCGTTCTTCGAGTTCTAGACTTATCAATAGTTTCATTCCATAGACTATTGCGGTGTCTTTCATTTCCCTTTCAATCTTATCAATAGTTCAAATTACAAACTATTGTGACGATTATCAGTACTCCACCCAAAACACCAAAACCAACCCTTCCTTTTAACCTATCCAAAAACCACCAAAAATTCCCTACAACAACAAACCCACAAACCTTCATCCAAATTGAAGCAAAGACTTATTGAGACATCCCACGTAATTCCGCAACGATTTGAGCTTCGTTCATCGCAAAGGCAGCGAGGTTCTCATCATTTGGTATCAGAGCTTAGGCTCTCAATTAGTCAATTTTTTTTTTTTTTATCGAATTACTCTTTCTTTCATTACCAAAAAAAACAAAAAAAAACGCAAAAAAAAAAAAAAAAATATCCAGAATACTTTCCTCCAGAAAGTTTTCCTCCAGCAAGCTATTCTCTCCAGAAAGTTTTGTCCCTCCAGAAAACTCTATCTCTCCAGAAAACTTTTTTTTTCTTAATTTTTTTTGTGTGTTTTAATTTATCTCTTTTCCTTTACTCCAAAATACTTTCTTCCAAATTATATATCCTAGAATACTTCTTCTCCACAATCTTTTAGCATATACCATTCCAGTTCTTAGCAAAAAAAAAAAAAAAAAAAAACGAGAGAACACATTCTTACCCTAGAATTCACACAGCCACTTTGTTTTTACCTTGTTCGGTTCTTTGTTTAGAGCTTAAGTTTTCAAGAGAGTATGCGAGTGGAAAAAGGCATGAGAGAACACATTCTAAAAAAGCCAAAAACGAGTGATAAACACGAGTGATTCCATTCTTTGAGTGAAACACCTAAGGGAGTGTTTTGTGAGGTCCTTTAACACAACATATTCTATATATATATTATTGTTTTGCACAGATTCATGGCGAATTACCGTGACCGCGATAGTCCTTCCTCTTCTCAGCCACTTTTGACGATGGAAGACATTGTTCAAGCAATGCAACTCATGCTCGATCCCATCCATAGAAGACTTGACGAAATAGAACAACAACACCAAACACCCGAGTTTGAGAATCCCTTCCACGACCAACCACATGAACCCCTTCCTCCACGACAAGCCCGTCGAGACAACCCACCACAACCGAGGCATCCACGCCGAAATCTACCATACGCACGCCGCGGCTGCTGGGTGAACGCTGATGAGAACGATGATGACCATTTTCCTGCCGATGCATGGGACTTCGACAACCGTCGCCGACATAATTTTCCACCACGCCACCGAGAGGACGATGATTTTAGAGGCATAAAGATGCGTGTCCCTTCCTTCAACGGCAAAAACGATCCTGACGCTTACTTTGAGTTGGAACGCAAGATGGAACTCGTCTTTGACTGCCACAATTATTCCGAGTTGAAGAAGGTGAGGCTGGCCGCCACAGAATTCAACAACTATGTCTTAATTTGGTTGGAACAGGTGTCCATCAGTAGGCGACGCACCAGAGATCGACCCATTGACACATGGGACGAGATGAAAATTGTCATGCGCAAGCGGTTCATTCCCAGCGACTATTACCGTGATATGTTCAACCGACTTCAGCGCTTACGCCAAGGGTCACGCACTGTTGAAGAGTATTATCAAGACTTGGAAATTACTCTCATACGCACGGGGGTTGACGAGGAACCAGAGGCAACCATGGCTCGCTTCTTGACGGGCCTAAACAGAGATATCGCGCGCCAAGTCGAGCTCCAACAGTTCGTTGATATTGAAGATATGGTGCACATGGCAATCGCTGTCGAGAAACAACTCAAAACCGATTCAACCCTGTTCAGCCACTTCCCCAACAAAACACCGTGGAAACCAGCCTTCCCCAAACCTGATGACAAACATTCTACACCACCAACATCCACCCAAACACAACCAACACCTATGGTGAACAAAGGCAGGTCTCTTATTTTTGCTTCTACTCCTTCCCGTAACCGTGACATAATGTGTTTCAAGTGTCGAGGGAAAGGACATGTTGCTTCTGACTGCCCTAACAAGCGAGCCATGATTCTGTGAGACAATGGCGACGTAGAGACGGAAGATGAGGCAGAGTTGCACCACTTCGCCGACTAAGATGAACCAATCTACGACAACAATGGCGTTGAAGATGAACACCTCACCTTGGTCACCAGAAGGTTGCTTAGTGTGTCTGCGAAAGACGACGACGACCAAGCGCAGTGAGACACAATATTTCACACGCGCTGCCACACCCTCGGCAAAATTTGCAGCCTTATTATCGATAGCGGCAGCTGCACTAAGGTCGCCAGCACCATACTTGTCCACAAGCTGTCCTTGACAACGACGAAACACCCCCATCCTTACAAGCTACATTGGCTGAACGACAGTGGTGAAGTTCGTGTCGCCGAACAGGTCCTTGTTCCTTTCAAGATTGGCAAATACGAGGATGAGGTTTTGTGCCACGTTGCGCCAATGGAGGCATGCCACATCCTCCTCGGTCGGCCTTGGCAATTCGACCACCGCGTTATTCACGATGGCCACTCCAACAAATACAAGTTCATGTACAAAAGCCACCAGGTCATTCTTTCCCCACTCTCTCCTTCCCAAGTCATAAAAGATCAAGCTCACCTCCACCAAAATGCCAACCAAATTGAAAAGCTAGCCCACATTCCTAAACAGGCCGAGAGTACCAAAGAAAAAGCCAATCAAACTCTGGCCAAAACCATTGAGAGAAAACAAAATTTTATAGTGAGTGCAAGCAAGGTTAAAAAGGCAATTTTTCAAAAAAAATCTGTTTTGATGTTCCTCTTCAAAGGGAACCTGCTTTTTACTGACCAGATTGACAAAAATTTGCCAAGTGGTATTGTTGAGTTATTACAGGATTTTGCGGACGTGTTTCCCAAAGATGTTCCCGCCGGTTTGCCACCACTCCGAGGCATCGAACATCAAATCGACTTGGTACCAGGCGCTGCCCTCCCCAATAGACCAGCATACCGAGTCAACCCAACCGAGACAAAAGAGTTCCAACGACAAATTGACGAGCTCCTTGCCAAAGGATACATCCGTGAGAGTTTAAGCCCGTGTGCTGTTCCCGTTCTACTCGTACCAAAAAAAGACGGCACTTGGCGCATGTGTGTAGATTGTCGTGCCATCAATTACATCACGGTAAAGTATTGTTTTCCCATTCCCCGTTTGGATGATATGCTTGACGAATTACATGGTGCATGTGTTTTTACAAAAAACGATTTGCGAAGCGGTTATCATCAGATTAGAATGAAAGAAGGTGATGAATGGAAAACGGCTTTCAAAACAAAACACGGTTTATATGAGTGGTTAGTCATGCCCTTTGGTTTAACTAATGCTCCAAGTACGTTCATGCGCTTGATGAATCATGTTTTATGACCTTTTATTGGACACTTTGTGGTTGTTTATTTTGATGACATATTGATTTATAGTCTGAATTTAAATGACCATATGATTCACTTAAACATGGTTTTTGAGGTTTTGCGCAAAGAAAAATTGTATGCTAACCTGTCCAAGTGTTCTTTTTGCACGGACGAAGTTGTGTTTCTTGGTTTTGTAGTCAGCGCAAAGGGAATCTCTGTGGATACCACCAAGGTTAAAGCAATACAAGATTGGCCGACACCAACAACCGTGGGACAGGTACGAAGCTTCCATGGCCTCGCTGGGTTTTACCGCCGTTTTGTCCCAAACTTCAGCACCATCGCAGCCCCCTTGACTGAGCTTATAAAGAAAGATGTTAGTTTTAAATGGGGATACGAGCAAGAAGAGGCCTTCCACACCTTGAAAGAGCGGCTCATCAATCCTCCTCTCTTATCGCTACCAAACTTTGACAAACCTTTCGAGATTCAGTGCGACGCTTCGGGAATCGGAATAGGAGCTGTCCTCATGCAAGACGGCCGTCCTTTGGCATATTTTAGCGAAAAACTGAAAGGCGCATCGCTAAATTACCCAACATACGACAAGGAGCTATACGCACTCATCCGCGCCTTAGAAACATGGCAGCACTACCTCCTTCCCAAAGAGTTTGTCATCCACACCGACCATGAATCTTTGAAGTATCTCAAAGGACAACACAAGCTGAACAAACGACACGCGACGTGGATGGAGTTTCTCGAACCTTTTCCATATGTCATTCGGTACAAATCAGGTAAGGAGATTGTGGTAGCCGACGCCCTTTCTCGAAGGTATGTCTTGCTTTCATCTTTGACAGCGCACTTGTTGGGTTTTGAAATGATCAAAGACTTGTACAAAAATGATTCGGATTTTGGAGTGATTTTTGAAAATTGCAACAAAAAGGCTTTCAGTGACTTTTACATGCATGATGGATATTTGTTTCATAAAACCAAACTGTGTTTACCTAGTTGTTCTATTCGTGAATTACTTGTTTGAGAGGCAAATAGTGGTGGTTTAATGGGACATTTTGGTGTTGCTAAAACTTTGCATATCATAAAAGCACATTTTTATTGGCCAAAGCTTAAAAAAGATGTTGAGAAAATCTGTAATCGCTGCATTGTTTGTAAAAAAGCCAAGTCAAAAAGTCACCCTCATGGTTTGTACACTCCACTTCCCGTCCCTCACTCGCCTTGGACTGATTTATCCATGGATTTTGTTTTAGGGTTGCCAAGGTCTAAAAAGGGCAATGATTCTGTGTTTGTTGTTGTTGACAGATTTTCCGAAATGGCCCATTTCATTCCATGCAAAAAAACAAATGACGCTTCAAACATTGCTACATTATTCTTTCGTGAAATTGTTCGTTTTCATGGCATGCCTAAAACAATTGTTTCTGACAGGGATGTGAAATTTCTCAGTTATTTTTGGAAGACATTGTGGTCCAAATTAGGTACTCAATTGCTGTTCTCCACCACTTGTCATCCACAAACAGATGGACAAACTGAAGTTGTGAATCGAACCTTGTCCACTTTGTTGCGTGCCATAATCAAGAAACACATCACGTCATGGGAAGAGTGTTTACTACATGTCGAATTTGCATACAACCACAGCAAGCATTCAGCCACCCAATTTTCCCCTTTTGAAATTGTTTATGGTTTCAATCCTATTACGCCTTTGGATTTACTCCCTCTGCCTAATTCTGAACAGGTTAATCTTGACGGCGAACAAAAGGCAGCATTTGTACAATCCCTCCACGAGAAAGTTCGGCTCAACCATGAACGCCGCAATGACCAATACATGAAACATGCGAACAAAGGGCGCACCAAAGTCATATTTCAGCCCGGCGATTGGGTTTGGGTTCACTTGCGCAAGGAGCGTTTTCCACAACAACGCAAATCAAAATTACTTCCACGTGGCGATGGTCCTTTCCAAGTGGTCTCCAAAATCAATGACAACGCTTACAAACTCGATCTACAAGGTAAGTACAATGTTAGTGCTACTTTCAATGTCACTGATTTGTCTCCTTTTTATGCAGATTCGGATTTGAGGGGAAATCCTTTCCAACTCGGGGGCAATGATGAGGACATCACCAATAACAATCAGCCTCGCACAAACATTGATACTTCAGATGGCCCATTGACGCGAGCCCGAGCAAAGAGAGTCAAAGAGGACGTATCCATTCTACTCAGAAAGTTCCAAGCTCAAAACATTGACTTTGATGAGCCAAAAATACTCAACATCATTTCAGCCCAAAATGAAGTCTTGGACAGCCCAATTTGAAGTTCATCCAGGTCCACAAATCAACACAATCAGCCAACTTCTTCATTTGGACGTCCATTACAAGAAGACTTTTCATTTTCCACAAGTCTTTTCATTTTCAAAGACTTTTCACTTACAAAACTTTTCATTTCCAAAAGACTTTTCTTTTCCAAAGTCTTTTCGTTTTCATTTGAATTTATGTTAGTGTTTAAAGTTTTAATTATGTCTTTTGGTATGCTTGTAACCATCATTTGAAGTTGTATTTATAGGCAACTCAATCTGAATGAAAATCAACCAACATTTCTGAAAACATTTTGTGAGAAAATACTCTCTAATTTCTTAGGTTCTAAATCGTTGAACTTATCAAGACAAATAACTTGTGGCGTTCTTCGAGTTCTAGACTTATCAATAGTTTCATTCCATAGACTATTGTGGCGTCTTTCATTTCCCTTTCAATCTTATCAATAGTTCAAATTACAAACTATTGTGACGATTATCAGTACTCCACCCAAAACACCAAAACCAACCCTTCCTTTTAACCTATCCAAAAACCACCAAAAATTCCCTACAAAAACAAACCCGCAAACCTTCATCCAAATTGAAGCAAAGACTTATTGAGACATCCCACGTAATTCCGCAATGATTTGAGCTTCGTTCATCGCAAAGGCAGCGAGGTTCTCATCAGTTACCTTCACCGATGATTACTCGTGATATGGTTTTGTCTATTTGCTCAAACACAAATCCGAGACCTTTAACATATTTAAGGTCTTTAGGGCTTTAGTGGAAAAGCAAACTGGCAAAGTGATCAAAACCCTTCAATCTGATCGAGGTGGAGAGTATATGTCTGGAGAGTTCGATGACTTTCTTAAAGAATAAGGTATCGCTTCTCAGCTTACCGCACATGGCACACCTCAACAAAACGGAGTGTCAGAGACAAGAAACCGAACTCTTATGGAGATTGTTAGATCAATGATGAGTTACTCATTACTCCCTCTTTCCTTTTGGGGATATGCCCTCGAAATAGCCGTAAAGTGAATCTTGGCGGCATCAAAATCTGGGGTTGCCCCGCACACGTGCTAAGGCAAAAGACTAGCAAGTTGGCTAGTAGGTCAGAATTGTGTCTGTTCGTTGGATATCCGAAGGAAACCAAAGGTTTTACCTTCTATAGTCCCGAGGACGATAAGACTTTCGTTAGCACGAATACTCGTTTCCTTGAGGAGGACTTTATGAAGGATGCAAAACCTAGAAGCAAAATTGTGCTTGAAGAAAAGTTGGGTGAGGAACCTTCTACCTCATCTGTAAGAAATGTTCTTACCCCAACTGAAACACAACCTAACTCTTCAGAACCTCGTCAAGTAGTACTTCGACGTAGTGGGAGGGCTACTCAAAAGCCTAACAGGTACATGTCCTATGGAGGCACTCTCGTAGCCGTCTCTGACATGGATGACCCTGTTTCCTATAGCCAAGCGATGGCTTGTTCTGAATTAAACCATTGGCTTGACACCATGAAAGTTGAAATGCACTCGATGTATGTCAACAAAGTCTGGAAACTTGTAGACCTTCCCGAAGGGATTAAACCCGTAGGGTGTGAGTGGATATACAAGAAGAAAAGAGGTCCGGATGGGAACGTCGAGACGTTCAAAGCACGACCTGTGGCTAAGGGTTATACCCAACAAGAAGGGATTGACTATGAAGAAACCTTCTCGCCAATCGTGATGCTTAAATCCATCTGCATACTCCCATCCATAGATGCAGCTCTCGACTATGAGATCTGGCAAATGGATGTCAAGACAGCCTTCCTGAATGGAAATCTTGACGAGCGCATTTACATGGCTCAACCAGACGGTTTCATGGATAAAGGTCAAGAGAACAAGGTTTGTGAGTTACTTAAGTCCATTTATGGACTAAAGCAAGCATCTAGGTCATGGAATATTAGATTCGATGAAACTATGAAAAGCTTCGGCTTTGAACAGTCAATACCTTCTGCGACGGGTTATCAGGTGCGACAGTGTCGCACCTATTGTCGCACCTAATAAACCATTAGGTGCGACATTTGAGGCATTAGGTGCGACATCCGTCGCACCGGATAACGTCTTTTGTCCTAGTGTGAGCCATGTGTTTACAAGTTAATACACGAAGGAAAAGTTGTGTTTCTGGTACTATATCTCGATGATATATTACTCATAGGTAACGATGTGGGTAAATTATTTGAGGTTAAGATCTGGCTAGTAAAGCAATTCGACATGAAGGATCTAGGAGAAGCCGCGTACATTCTGGGGATCCAAATCTTTCGAGATAGGAAAAACCGGACCTTGTCACTCTCTCAAGCATCTTATATTGATAAGGTGATGGATCACTTCTCAATGCAAGACTCCAAGAAGGCCCAAACACCCTTTAGGCATGGAGTCTCACTCTCTAATGACCAGTCTCCCAAGACTGCACAAGGGATTGAAGACATGAGGAAAATTCCTTACGCCTCTGCCGTAGGAAGCCTCATGTATGCTATGCGTTGCACTAGACCTGATATATGTTTCGCCGTTGGCGTAGTAAGTCGTTTCCAATCCAACCCTGGACCCGAGCACTGGATCGCTGTTAAGCATGTTCTTAAGTATCTTCGAAGAACTAGGAACTTGATGCTTACATACTCAGGTACTGACCTGACTATGACGGGATATACCGACTCCGATTTTCAAGCTGATAAGGATTCCAGGAAATCCACTTCGGGATCTGTGTTCATCCTTAATAGTGGAGCTGTTGTGTGGAGGAGTATTATGCAATCTTGTATTGCTGACTCCACAATGGAAGCGGAGTATGTGGCTGCTTGTGAAGCATCCAAAGAGGCTGTATGGCTTAGAAAATTCCTTAAGTATTTGGAAGTTGTTCCAAACGTCGACGAGCCCATGACCCTTTATTGTGATAATAGTATGGCTGTCGCTAACTCAAAGGAACCTCGATGCCATAAGCGCTCTAAGCACATTGAGAGGAAATACCATTTGATTCGAGAGATCGTGCAGCGCAGAGATGTGGAAGTGAAGAAGATCTCAACGGTGGACAACCTGGCAGATCCATTCTCCAAGGCCCTAGCGAACAAGGTCTTCGACCAACATCGAGAGGGATTAGGCATGAAGGACTACACATATCTTCTTTGAGTCAAGTGGGAGTTTGTTGTCAATGGTACCCACAAGAAGAGTTGTAGTCTTTATTTTGTACATTTAATGTAATAAAGTCTCACGAAGACTCTTGCTTGTAATTGATTATTCATTAATAAAAAGTTGAAACGTTCATTCATTCTTCGTTGTCTGTTTGAAGCTTTATGATAAAACATTAGTCTTTAGTCCATAAACAAACTTAACAACTTATGAAGAGACAAATATAGATTTGCATGAACAAACTCTTCGTAGTTTACTTAAAACGATATATTCGCAATCTAAGGGTCAAAGGACTATTGACCTCAGTACGATTGTTAGGAGAATCTATGATTTCTGGTTATGGGGCATTGAGAGTTGGAGACTCTATAGTTCTTCTAGGTATCTTCCAAAGGTACTGAATTGACCAGTGCACTTCTAGAGACAAGATAAGAATAAACCATTTAACCTCTTATGTCTCGAAGTCACTACGTATGAATTGCATCATGCTTACCTTAATCCTGAAATGAGACATGCCATTTCACAGCTTACGTATTCTCATTTGAGAAAGTCAGAGTTCGGACTCACTATGTGATTTCGAACAGGACCTATTGGTGAACTACTAAGTTGTGAAGATGTCATGAGTAACTTTGTGAAGTTCTCATTGATATGGAATTCATGTACAAGATTGCTGAAATGCAATGTATATCACATCACGCTTTGTTCCTTGGAGTGTGAATAAATGAACTGGCCAGTGCCCAAATTGAGTCTTGACGCTTTTTGATGAAACAATGTGACTTGTTAGCTCCTCGTCAATACATTGTTTCTGACTTATTCACAAGCGACAAAGGAGTTGAGGATATAACAGCTAGAAGGGTAAAATGGTAATTTCTTAAATACCGACTAGTTGATGATATTCATGAAGGGTAAACATAGATAATATTAAGTGGATCTGCTCATCATAATTTGGTTGAATTCTTGAGTAGAAAATAAATTCATTTGAACCGAGAGATTTTCAGTGTCAACTCTTTAGTGGAGTCAGTTGACATTAAGCTAAACTTGGAAAATGTTTGTGAACTTTTGAGTCCAACTATTTAGCTCAAGCTTTGTTCATTTGGATCCATGAGGTCATCACATTGAGTAGGAATAGTTAAACTAGAAGCTAAGTCAAAACAAGAACGAGACAAGTTTTACGAAAATTGTCAAAAGAGTATTTTTGTCTTTTGAGACATAGGATGAAATGAATGTCAATAAATTTTCTTGACAAGGTCATTTAATGACATGTATCACTCCTCCAATATTAGTCTTATTGGGCCTTGTGGATTAATTTCATTTCATAAGAATTTTATTGAAAATTCTTAATGGGCCATTTTCATGTTGTTATGAATAAACAAAGGAGCTTCTAGAAGCCCTTTCTAGAAACCATATGAGCGCCTACTACCCAAGAGAAAGAGAGAATATTTTGTGCATAAATGTATCAAGATACTTGCCAAAAGAAAAAGAGGAAACAAATTTGCATGTGGATGCATTAGGGAAATCGGCCAACGTAGAGAAGGAACAAAATAGGAAACAAATCAAGGCTTCTAGAAGGCTTGTTTGGCCGTGTGTCTCAAGTGGGAAAGGAGGGATATTGTGCTCATGAATATGTGATATTCTATAGAAGAGGAAACTACCTTATTGAAGGTGAGACCTCTCCTATAAATAGGAGCCTCATTTCCTCACATTTCATTCATCCAAGTTTTAGAGATTTGAGAGCTTCTCTCTCTAGACTTGGCCGACTACTCTCTCTCTCTTTCTATTCAATTTCGTGTTTGGTTTTGGCACCTAGGTCCTCATTTGACCTAGTGTTTTAGCTCTTCAACTTTAAAACTTGTTCTTAAGTCGTAGTGTTTAAAAGTGCCCACACACTAATTCCTTTTTCTCTCGAGTGATTTAGTGGTAGAAACTTTCGTGGTTGCTCGAGTTGCCGAGGAAGGAAGAGAGACGTGCTGCGAGGGGAGACGAACGTTGCAACCTTTTCCACAAGCTTCTCAACGTTCAAGCTTCTAAAAGGTTAGTAATATTTACTGCTCATATTAGTTTTTATTTACATGTGCTTGCTCTTTGTCTAGGTTAGTAAAATGGTTTTACTTGTTAAAAGAAAATTTTTAAAATTCCGCCGCTTACCGAAGCGTTAAACTTTTTCTTAAACCCTAGATCAATTCCAACAACCCCCAACACTGGCCTCGATGTCGTCACCATGATTCACAACCTTCGTAACGAAGTACGTGATCTGCGTGAGGGCAGCCTGGCCGGTGACACGTACGGGGTCGTAGAAGAACATTCCTCGCCCTTCACTGCCCAAATCCTTGCTGAGGTGTGCACGAGAAACTTCAAACTCCCGAATCTCCTTCCCTACAATGGGAAAACTGATCCCACATATCACACCCAACATTACGAAACTTGGATGACGATGCAGGGCGTTCTCCTGGGGCTCTGTGCCGGGCCTTTAGTCTTACCCTCACCGGACCCGGTTTCGAGTGGTTTAAGAATTTTAAGACCAGGAAGCGTCCAATCGTTCAAAGACCTGAAGGACATGTTCCTAGCACGATTTGCTACATCGATGGTCCAAAAGAAGACCAAGATGTACTTATGGTCAATCAGGCAAGAGAATAACGAGTCCTTGAGACAGTATCTCACCCGATTCACCGCAGAATCGAATAAGGTTGACCGCTTTGACGACAGTGATGCAATTACAGCCATCATTGAGGGCTTGCGCACTGGGGACTTCATAAAGTCCGTTGTCGGCAGAGTCCCTTCTACGATGGCCGAGTTAATGAACCGAGCCAAAACCTTCATGCGGGTGGAAGATTACCTCGACGGCCGCAGGAGCAGCAACCAAAGCTCCCGCCGCCGGGATGAGTCCTGCAACGAGCCGGGCAACCCCCGCAAAAGGGTGAACATGGGAGGTCAAGCTTCTGATAGCCGACCCCCTATGTCTCAAAAGCCTCGTCTTGCGAGCAATTTAGAAGACTACTCAAATTACACCCCTTTGAACGCCCCGATAGAGCAGGTCTACGCTGTGGTGCGTGACAAGTTCACCGCTCCAACTCCAATGAAAGGCGGCCCCGCGTCTCGCGACCGGTCCCGTTATTGCGAGTTCCACCGGGATTACGGTCACACGACCGCTCAATGCTTCCATCTTAGGAGGCAAATTGAGACATTAATCCAAAAAGGCGAGCTCAAAGAGTTTGTCCTTCGCATGGTAGGTGACGCGGCCCCTGCCAACAACAGGCCACAGCCTAAGAAAGGTGGAGGGTCCAACGCTGACACCGACGGCACCGCGGTCGCGGCTACGGCCGATGCGCAACTCTACATCGTCACCACCATCCTAGGTGGGTTTCAAGACGGGGATTCAGCCCGACAAAGAAAAAAGCTTCTCAGGGCTGCCTCTCAGGAAGGCCTTGCCGGGCAGGTTAACCTCACCTATGAGGAACCTCCATCCGTACCGCACGAGATGATACAATTCACCAATGAAGAGGCCAAGCGAATTGTGCACCCGCATAATGACGCAATAGTCCTTAAGGCCCAGGTGGCCAACAACTTGGTAAAAAGAGTTCTTATTGATAATGGCAGTGCAGCCGATATAATCTTTAAGACCACCCTAGAGTGCATGAAGCTCGGGGGGCTCCGCCCTCTCCCTACTCAGACACCTCAGTTTGGGTTCACGGGGGAAAAGGTCATGACTGAAGGAATCATTGATCTACCAGTCACCTTCGGAACTACCGGAGGTATCGAAGTCATTCACATGGTCCCTTTTCTTGTGGTTGACCAGGAGTTGCCCTGCAATGTTATCATTGGGCGACCCACGTTGAACAGACTAAGGGCCATCACATCCACATATCACCTACTGGTGAAATTCCCCACAGAGGAGGGGATCGGCGTCATGGCTGGTGATCAAACCCAAGCGAGGATATTGTTGTCGCTATTTTTCAACAACTATTTAGAACCCCCAAACGGTTCGACTTATGGCCGGACCAAGTGGTCGCGTTCGGGCTTGAGCGTGTCAGACTCGGTATCCCGAGTCTTCCCTTAGCTGTGGTTGAGTCTTCCCTTAGCTGTGGTTGGTGTTGCCTCGTCCGTCGTTTGTCCTGCAAGAGAAGGTAACGATGAACTACAAAGGGGAAACAGAGGGGTTGCTTCTGTTTACCTCTCCGACGCTCAACATTAGTAGAGTTGAGGTAGATTGTAGAGAGTTAGGTGTTAAGAGGCCGAGACTTGAGAGAAACGAGCGAGGTACGAGTTCGACAGCGTTTCAGTACTCAAATTCGGATTACCTGGACCGAGGGAGGGACCCTCGTATTTATAGGCGACCAAGGGACGTTTTGAAGGTCCCTTGGCCATCGGCCGGGTGAGGCTCGGTTGGTCGATGGCCAAGTGAAGTTAGGCCACCGAGTGAGATTCACTCGGCCATTGGCCGAGTGAACGCTGGATGAGGTTCACTCGGCCATTGGCCGAGTGAATGTCGGACGCCGAGTGAGATTCACTCGGCCATTGGCCGAGTGAACGCTGGATGAGGTTCACTCGGCCATTGGCCGAGTGAATGCCGGACGCCGAGTGTGATTCACTCGGCCATTGGCCGAGTGAACGCTGGATGAGGTTCACTCGGCCATTGGCCGAGTGAAAAGCCTGGGCTGGGAGAGGACTCACTCGGCCATTGGCCGAGTGAGCTGTTTGGCCGGCAGGGAACTCACTCGGCCATTGGCCGAGTGAACTTGGTGGGCCGGCTGAGGGTTCACTCGGCCATTGGCCGAGTGAGCGTGATGGGCCAGCTGTGGGCTCACTCAGCCATTGGCCGAGTGAATTTCTTGGGTCGGCCAATGGTCGAGTGAACTGGGCCGACCATTGGCTGGGTGAGCTCGTCTGGCCGCCCGAAATGTCGATTCTGTCGTCGGACCTCGTCGGGCCGATAACATTAGCCCCCCGAGTTTTGCACCGGGCGTAGCTCGTGTGGTAAACTCAAGCAAATCCTGACCTTCGTCGCCTTGTTGGGCCGCCTCGTCGCTAAGTGGTAAGCTTCCTTCTCTTTTATATTAATTTATTATTTTCCGACGTCATCACTCGCTCGCACGTGCTCATGGATCCCACCAACCACCTATCGGGGTGTGGGTCCGTTGATGACGACCTTTTTGTTGTCAATGGTGCCCACAAGAAGAGTTGTAGTCTTTATTTTGTACATTTGATGTAATAAAGTCTCGTGAAGACTCTTGCTTGTAATTTCCTATCTATTCATTAATAAAGTTGAAACGTTCATTCATTCTTTCTTTGTTTGAAGCTTTATGATAAAACCTTAGTCTTTTAGTCCATAAACAAACTTAACAACTTACGAAGAGACAAATGTAGATTTGCATGAACAAACTCTTCGTAGTTTGCTTAAAACGATATATTCGCAATCTTAGGGTCAAAGGACTATTGACCTCAGTATGATTGTTAGAAGAATCTATGATGTCTGGTTATGAGGCATTGAGAGTTGGGGACTCTATAGTTCTTCTAGGTATCTTCCGAAGGTACTGAATTGACCAGTGCACTTCTAGAGACAATATAAGAACAAACCATTTAACCTCTTATGTCTCGAAGTCACTATGTATGAATTGCATCATGATTACCTTAATCCTGAAATGAGACATGCCATTTCACACCTTAGTATTCTCATTTGAGAAAGTCAAAGTTCGGACTCACTATGTGATTCCGAACAAGGCCTATTGGTGAAGTACTAAGTTGTGAGTCTGTCATGAGTAACTTTGTGAAGTTCTCATAGATATGGAATTCATGTACAAGATTGCTGAAATGCAATGTATGTCACCTCATGCTTTGTTCTTTGGAGTGTGAATAAATGAACTGGCCAGTGTCCAAATTGAGTCCTGACTCTTTTGGATGAAACAATGTGACTTGTTAGCTCCTCGTCAATACATTGTTTCTAACTTATTCACAAGCGACAAAGGAGTTGAGGAAATAACAGCTAGAAGGGTAAAATGGTAATTTAGTAAATCCCGACTAGCTGATGACATTCATGAAGGGTAAACATAGATAATATTCAGTGGATCCGCTCATTATAATTAGGTCGAATTCTTGAGTAGAAAATAAATTCATTTGAACCGAGAGATTTTCAGTGTCAGCTCGTTAGTGGAGTCAGTTGGCTTTAAGCTAAACTTGGAAAAGGTTTGTGAACTTTTGAGTCCAAGTGTTTAGCTCAAGCTTTGTTCATTTGGGTCCATTAGGTCACTGTCACGAATCACATCGATAGGAATAGTTAAACTGGAAGCTAAGTCAAAACAAGAACGAAAATAGTTAAAAGGGTATTTTTGTCTTTTGAGACAAAGGATGAAATGAATGTCAATAAATTTTTTGACAAGTTCATTTGATGACTTAATGTCACTCGGCCATGACTTGATCATTGGGCCTTGTGAATTAATTTCATTTCATAAGAATTTTATTGAAAATTCTTAATGGGCCTTTTTCATGTTGTCATGAACATGTGGAAAAGCTTCTAGAAGGCCTTTCTAGTATCATTATAGGCGCCCAAATACCCAAGAGACAAGAGAGAATATGTTGTGCATAAATGTATGAAGATACTTGCCAAAAGAAAAAGACGAAACAAATTTCCTCTAAGGGAAATAAGAGGTAGGCGCCCAACACAAGAAAGAAGCAAGGGAAATAAGAGTTGGGCGCCCAAAATACCCAAGAGAAAGAGTTTATTTTGTGCATAAATGTATTTAGATACTTGCCAAAAGAAAAAGAGGAAACAAATTTTGCATATGGGATGCATAAATGATCGGCCATGTTGAGAGAAAAGGCAAGTCTTGAACAAAATAGGAAACAAATCAAGGCTTCTAGAAGCCCTAGCTTGGCCGAGTGTCTCAATAGGAAAGAGAGGAATTTGGCTCATGAATATGTGATATTCCATAGAAGAGGAAACTACCTTATTGAAGGTGAGACCTCTCCTATAAATAGGAGCCTCATTTCCTCACATTTCATTCATCCAAGTTTAAGAGATTTGAGAGACTCTCTCTCTAGAACTTGTGGCCGAAAATCCTCTCTCTCTCTCTAGTTTATTTTCGATTTTTCTTGTCTTGGCACCTAGGTCCTCACTCGACCTAGTGTTTAGCTCTGCGACTTCAAGACTTGTTCTTAAGTCGTAGTGTTTAAAAGTGCCCACTCACTGATTCCTTCTTTTCGAGTGATTTAGTGATAGAAACTTTCGTGGTTGCTCGAGGTGCTGAGGAAAGGAAGAGAGACGTGCTGCGAGGGGAGACGAGCGTTGCAAACTTTCCAAAAGCTTCTTCAAAGTTCAAGCTTCAAGAAAGGTTAGTAAACTCTTAGCTAATATTGGTTTTTAATTACATGTACTTGCTTCCTTGTCTAGGTTAGTAAAAACTATTTTTACTTGTAAAAGAAAATTTTTAAAATTCCGCCGCTTACCGAAGCGTAAATTATTTTCTTAAACCCTAGATCGATTCCAACACTTTTTTCTCCTCCTCGGGAATCAAAACGTGGATTTGGAAGACTTTTGGATGCAATTTTCGTCTCCTTCGACCACCTATAACGCCTCGTCCTCGTTCGTCCCGAGCAAGAACGCGATAGACATGGCGGGGGATGACTTTTCTTCCATAGAAGCGTGGTTGGCCGACGGTGACGAGGACACCCAAGCCGCCAGGGGGACGCCAACCCGGTGGCGCCGGGCGTCGTGGACAGTCGAGCCGACCAGCACGGGGCCGGCCTAGCTGATGGACACGCCGGGGAGGCCGCGCGTGCAGGGGGAGCCACCCAGGAGGCTGCCGAGGAGCCACCCAGCGCCGGGGGGGGCTGTTTCCGGCGAAACTGGAGCCGGGGGAGACGGGCCGGCCATGGGCGGCGTCGTGCAGGCCGTCGCCGGCGTCGAGGGAGCCACGCCTGGCTGGGTCGGCGCCGTCTGGGCCGCGCGCGACTAGCCTGGCCGGGGTGCACGTCAAAGACGCTGAGGGGGATGACGCTGGTGCGGAGGGAGCCACGCCCGACTGGGGCGGCGCTGGTGCCGGGGAGGCCGGCGCTGGCGCGGAGGGAGCCGCGCCCAACCGGGGCGGCGCTGATGCCGGGAAAGTCGATGGCGCCGGAGGCCCGGGAGGCCTGGGCCTGGTCACGCCTGGGCGCGCGCGCGCTCGTGTGGGTTCGCCGGAGGCGGGCGACGCGGCTGGGCGGGGCGCCGGCGCTGGAGATGAAGGGTGCCGGACGGGCGACGCCGGCCGTGGGGTGGCGGCTGAGGCGCTGATCGTCCTAGCCCTAGGGGCTGGCGGGCTAGGGCTGCGCGCGAGGAGCCCATTCGGTCCTAGCCCATTCGGTCGCGGGCCGGGCCGCGCTGCTGGGCCGGACACGAGCCCGGGGGGAGGTGGCTCACCTGGGCCGAGCGCGAGCCTATGTGGCCCAGGGGACCCGAGCCCGGGGGGAGGTGGCTCACTTGGGCCGGGTGAAGGTGGGGCCGGCCCAATGGCTGTGCTGCATGTGGCCGGCGGCCGTAGGAGCCCAAGTGCACCAGCCCCAGCCGGGCTAGGGCGCGCACATGGCGGGGGAGCGCCGCCGGCGGCGGCCGGCGCTGCAGGTGGGGGCGCCGGCGCCGGAGACAAGGTGCGCCGGCCGCCCATTGCCAGAGAGGAAGAGGAGGCCAACCTGGCTCCCTTGGAAACCCTAGGGCCCGTTGGGCCGGGCCTAGGTAGAGGAGGTTTGGCTCTCCTCGGGCCGGATCACACGTTTGGGCCGGACACACAACACGAGGGCCTTATGGCCGACCCATCGTTCCACGGGCGTGAGGGGGACATGCTTGGGCCGGCCCTTGGCGAGATTGACCTGTTCGAATTGATCTAGGGTTTAACAAAAAGTTTAACGCTTCGTTAAGCGGCAGAATTTTAAAAATTTTCTTTTACAAGTAAAATAGTTTTTACTAACCTAGACAAAGAGCAAGCACATGTAAATAAAACTAATATGAGCATAATAAATTTACTAACCTCTTTAGAAGCTTGAACGTTGATGAGCCTTCGGAAGGTTGAAAACGTTCGTCTCCCTCGCAGCACGTCTTTCTTTCTTTCCTCGGCAACTCGAGCAACCACGAAAGTTTCTATCGCTAAATCACTCGAAATAAAAGGATTTAGTGAGTGGGCACTTTTAAACACTACGACATAAGAACGAGTCTTGAAGTCGCAGAGCTAAACTCTAGGTCAAATGAGGACCTAGGTGCCAAAACAATAAAACGAAATTGAAGAGAGAGAGAGAGAGAAGGGATCGGCCAAGCTAGAGAGAGAAGCTCTCAAATCTCTAGAACTTGGGATGAATGAAATGTGTGAAATGAGGCTCCTATTTATAGGAGAGGTCTCACCTTCTATAAGGTAGTTTCCTCTTCTATAGAATATCACATATTCATGAGCCAATTTCCATTTTATTTAGAAAACTAATGATCAGTATCATAAAGTCTCCAACAGGAGTCCTAGCCTTCATATGACAGTTCATAAACTGTCGGACTGCTTGTTGCCTTGTTCGACGCCTATGCCCTCCAAGCATCTCATGGAGATTGTTGAGCATGTCGGCGGCAGTCTCGAAATCACGATGTTGTTGTTGCAACACATTGTTCATTGATGCTAAGATATAGCATCTCACAATCTCATTGGAGCAGAGCCAGGCCGCCAAGGCGTCTTTGTCCTCTCGAGTCGAATCATCATACGTTTGAGGAGGACACGGGGTGGTGAGTACCCATTTGTGCTTGTTAATGGTAAGGATGATATCGAGGTTAAGTTTTGAATCTACGTAGTTTTCGTTTTCGAGTTTGTTCGAGGAAAGGATGAACGAGAGAAGGTTGAGAGACATATTGCCTATATAAGTTGAAACAAGTTTAGTCTTTGGTTTAGGATTTAAGTTTTTAAACATTTGATAAAATCCAAAGGTGTTATAAACTAAACGATAATTTACTCCTTCGAGGGAAGGCCGCAAAAAATCTCCATTTATAAGTAAATGACACGTCATTAATGCTTAGCCAAGATGTCAATACACCAATTTTGACAAGCCACATTTTAAATTGGTTTGATCACTCACATTCTTTCGCAGGGCCTCGAGGGAGGATTACTAGGGATTGAGTCTAAGTGTGTAACCAACCACTTAGTCCAAAAGATTGACTTTGAAAAACAATCCGCCGGGGGAGGTCTTGTCTCATTGTCTCACTTTCGGATTTAGCTCATTGAGCAATGATCAGTGCAAAGCGCCCTTGAGAACTCTCATTTAAGAGAGGGCCACGAGGGTGACTCTAAATCTAGCGACGATTGCACTTTTCATTAGTGTTGGGGATCGTGGGTTACAAACAACAAGTATAACCCTCCCACTTAGTTTTTGGAGTTGCTACATCGACTCTTATAAGTTCGGAAACGGTTTTCCTAGTTATAGAGCGATAGAGTAGACAACTAGAAGAGAATCCTAGATATTCATGTTCAAAGCAGTATTAGTGCATAAAGGCACAAGGTACATACTCGATCTTTTCCTATTTTATATTTCGGGACAGTGCGTGAGGGAAGTGTGAACTTCAACTCACTCGAACACTTGAAAGTTTGAGATTACACATCCTTTTATTTTTCGGCTTGTCTACAAGGAGACCTCCCACTCAAATTTTCAAGAGCATAAAGATTTTGAACATATGTGATATAGATATAGTTTTGAAAACATTTTGAAAATTTATTTGATTTGGATGACAAAATATTTTTCAGGTTTGAAAACGAAAACGGTTTTTCAAGATTCAAACTAGTTTTGTAAAAATTCAATTTCAATTAAACTTTCAAAAATCAAAACATTTTAATCTTACACATCATGTTTATAATCTTATGTAAAATATTTTTGCTCACGAAATTTTTCTCATTAGAGTTCTATAACTCATGGTAGTGGGGCTGAAAATCCGGAATTCTAAAAACTGGACTTTCGGAACAGCCGCGCACCTCGGAGTAAAATCGCCATAACTAGCGGCTCCGATGTCCTTTTGACCTGAAACCGGTGGCATTGGACAGAGGACAGACAGAGATTTAATTTGATTCAAGCAGAATTAAATTTATATTTCTGAGCAGAGAGTTATACCACTTTTACTTCGGGGTTTACTCCAGCTCGAAGAAAAAGAAATAATTAAAGCTTGGTCCTTTTTAGGTGCGAAAAAGAATCGAGTGTAACGGAACGATTTAGGAGGTTGTTAAAGCTTTTATTTGTGTTTTATTAGCAAGGTAATAACATGGTATACAAGAAATAACAACATGCATAAAACGATTCAAGTAAATAAAAGAAACTAGCAAGACAATATAACTAGTCACAAAATTTACTCGAAATTTCTCAAACCTTTAAAACACGTTTTTCAATATAAAAAATTAAAAACTTTTAGAACTGATTCTAATGTGTTTTAATAACATCCGAAACTCATAGAAAATCAACATGATATTTAATTTAAAGGCAAGGGCAATAAATTAAAAAAAATCTAAGAAAACAATTCTAACTTGTCACAAAATTAGTAAACTTTCGAAAACGATTTGCAAGCTCATATTTTTAAATACATGTACATGCATATCTTTGACCATAGCTCTGATACCATTTGTTGGAATTGATCTAGGGTTTAAGAAAAAGTTTAACGCTTCGTTAAGCGGCGGAATTTTAAAAAATTTCTTTTACAAGTAAAACAGTTTTTACTAACTTAGACAAAGACCAATCACATGTAAATAAAACTAATATGAGCATAATAAATTTACTAACCTCTTTAGAAGCTTGAACGTTGATGAGCCTTCGGAAGGTTGAAAACGTTTGTCTCCCTCGCAGCACGTCTCTCTTTCTTTCCTCGGCAACTCGAGCAACCACGAAAGTTTCTATCACTAAATCACTCGAAATAAAAGGAATGAGTGAGTGGGCACTTTTAAACACTACGACTTAAGAACGAGTCTTGAAGTCGCAGAGCTAAACTCTAGGTCAAATGAGGACCTAGATTCCAAAACAATAAAACGAAATTGAAGAGAGAGAGAGAGAGAGAGGATCGGCCAAGCTAGAGAGAGAAGCTCTCAAATCTCTAGAACTTGGGATGAATGAAATGTGTGAAATGAGGATCCTATTTATAGGAGAGTTCTCACCTTCTATAAGGTACTTTCCTCTTCTATAGAATATCATATATTCATGAGCCAATTTCCCTTTTTCCTTCTTGAGATACTCAGCCAACATAGGTCTTCTAGAAGCCTTGATTTGTTTCCTATTTTGTTCCATTCTCTAGTTGGCCGATTTCCTTAATGCATCAATATGCAAATTTGTTTCCTCTTTTTCTTTGTGCAAGTATCTTGATACATTTATGCACAAAATAATCTCTCTTTCTCTTGGGTATTTGGGCGCCTATAGCCTTCTAGAAAGGGCTTCTAGAAGCTTTTTCATTTGTTCATGACAACATGAAAAATGCCCATTAAGAATTTTCATTAAAATTCTTATGAAATGAAATTAATCCACAAGGCCCAATTGAACTAACTTGGCCGAGTGATATCAAGTCATCAAATGACCTTGTCAAAAAATTTATTGACATTCATTTCATCCTATGTCTCAAAAGACAAATATACCATTTTGACAATTTTCGTTCTTGTTTTGACTTAGCTTCCAGTTTAACTATTCCTACTCGATGTGATTCGTGACAGTGACCTCATGGATCCAAATGAACAAAGCTTGAGCTAAAATACTTGGACTCAAAAGTTCACAAACCTTTTCCAAGTTTAGCTTAATGTCAACTGACTCCAGTAAAGAGTTGACACTGAAAATCTCTCGGTTCAAATGAATTTATTTTCTACTCAAGAATTCAACCTAATTGTAATGAGTGGATCCACAGAATATTATCAGTGTTTACCCTTCATGAATATCATCAGCTAGTCGGGATTTACAAAATTACCATTTTACCCTTCTAGCTGTTATTTCCTCAACTCCTTTGTCGCTTGTGAATAAGTTAGAAACAATGTATTGACGAGGAGCTAACAAGTCACATTGTTTCATCCAAAAGAGTCAAGACTCAATTTGGACACTGGCCAGTTCATTTATTAACACTCCAAGGAACAAAGCATGAGGTGATATACATTGCATTTCCGCAATCTTGTACATGAATTCCGTATCTATGAGAACTTCACAAAGTTACTCATGAAATTCTCACAACTTAGTACTTCACCAATAGGCCTTGTTCGGAATCACATAGTGAGTCTGAACTCTGACTTTCTCAAATGAGAATACGTAAGGTGTGAAATGGCATGTCTCATTTCAGAATTAAGGTAAGCACGATGCAATTCATACGTAGTGACTTCGAGACATAAGAGGTTAAATGGTTTGTTCTTATCTTGTCTCTAGAAGTGCACTGGTCAATTCAGTACCTTCGGAAGATACCTAGAAGAACTATAGAGTCTCCAACTCTAAATGCCTCATAACCAGACATCATAGATTCTTCTAACAATCATACTGGGGTCAATAGTCCTTTAACCCTTAGATTGCGAATATATCGTTTTAAGCAAACTACGAAGAGTTTGTTCATGCAAATCTACATTTGTCTCTTCGCAAGTTGTTAAGTTTGTTTATGGACAAAAAGACTAAGGTTTTATCATAAAGCTTCAGACAAGGAAGATTGAATGAACGTTTCAACTTTTATTAATAAATAAGCAGTTACAAGCAAGAGTCTTCGTAAGACTATATGACATCAAATGTACATAAATACACACTACAACTCTTCTTGTGGGCACCGTTGACAACAAACTCCCACTTGACTCAAAGAAGATGTGTGTAGTCGTTCATGCCTAATCCTTCTCGATGTTGGTCGAAGACCTTGTTTGCTAGGGCCTTGGTGAATGGATCTGCCAGAGATCTACTTCACCTCCACGTCTCCGCACTGCGCGATCTCTCGAATCAAATGGTATTTCCTCTCAGTATGCTTAGAGCGCTTATGGCTTCGAGGTTCCTTTGACTTAGCGACAGCCCCACTGTTATCACAATAAAGGGTCATGGGCTCGTCGACGTTTGGAACAACTTCCAAATACTTAAGGAGTTTTCTAAGCCTTACAGCCTCTTTGGATGCTTCACAAGCAGCTAGATATTATGCTTCCATTGTGGAGTCAGCAATGCAATATTGCTTAATACTCCTCCACACAACAGCTCCACTATTAAGGATGAACACAGATCTCGAAGTGGATTTCCTGGAATCCTTATCCGCTTGAAAATCAGAGTCGGTATATCCCGTCATAGTCAGGTCAGTACCTGAGTATGTAAGCATCAAGTTCCTAGTTCTTCGAAGATACTTAAGAACAAGCTTAACAGAAATCCAGTGCTCGGGTCCAGGGTTGGATTGGAAACGGCTAACTACGCCAACGGCGAAACAGATGTCAGGTCTAGTGCAAAGCATAACATACATGAGGCTTCCTACGGCAGAGGCGTAAGGAATCTTCCTCATATCTTCAATCTCTTGTGCAGTCTTGGGAGACCGGTCCTTAGAGAGTGAGACTCCATGCCTAAATGGTGTTTGGCCCTTCTTGGAGTCTTGCTTCGAGAAGCGATCCATCACCTTATCAATATAAGATGCTTGAGAGATTTGGATCCCCAGAATTTACGCGGCTTCTCCTTGATCCTTCATATCGAATTGCTTTGCCAGCCAGACCTTAACCTCATATAACTTACCCACGTCATTACCAATGAGTAATATATCATCGACATATAGTACCAGAAACACAACTTTGCCTTTGTGTATTAACTTGTAAACACAAGGCTCATTTATTGACTGTTCAAAGCCGAAGCTCTTTATAGTCTCATCGAATCTAATATTCCATGACCTAGATGCTTGCTTTAATCCATAAATGTACTTAAGCAACTCACAAACCTTGGTCTCTTGGCCTTCTTCCACGAAACCGTCTGATTGAGCCATATAAATGCGCTCGTCAAGATTGCCATTCAGGAAGGCTGTCTTGACATCCATTTGCAAGATCTCATAGTCGAGAGCTGTAGCTATGGATAGGAGTATGCAGATGGATTTAAGCATCGCGACTGGTTAGAAGGTTTCTTCATAGTCAATCCCTTCTTGTTGGGTATAACCCTTCGCCACAAGTCATGCTTTGAACGTCTCGACGTTCCCATCAGGACCCCTTTTCTTCTTGTATATCCACTTAGACCCTATGGGTTTAATCCCTTCAGGAAGGTCTACAAGTTTCCAGACTTTGTTGACATACATCGAGTGCATCTCAACTTTCATGGCATCAAGCCAAAGGTTTGATTCAGAACAAGCCATCGCTTGGCTATAGGAAACAGGATCATCCATGTCAGAGACGGCTACGAGAGAGTCCCCATAGGACATGTACCTGTCAGGCTTTTGAGTAGCCCTCCCACTACGTCGAAGTACTACTTGACGAGATTCTGAAGAGTTATGTTGTGTTTTAGTTGGGGTAAGAATAGTTCTTACAGATGAGGTAGAAGCTTCCTCATCCAACTTTTCTTCAAGCACAATTTTGCTTCTAGGTTTTGCATCCTTCATAAAGTCCTCCTCAAGGAAACGAGCATTCGTGCTAACGAAAGTCTTATCGTCATCGGGACTATAGAAGATGAAACCCTTGGTTTCCTTTGGATATCCCACAAACAAGCACAATTCTGACCTACTAGCCAACTTGCTAGTCTTTTGCCTTAACACGTGTGCAGGGCAACCCCAAATTCGGATGGGGCCCAGATTTACTTTACGGCCGGTCCATCGTTCATAAGGAGTACCAGGAACCGTTTTGGACGGAACTTGGTTCAGAATATAAGCGGCTGTTTCGAGGGCATATCCCCAAAAGGAAAGAGGGAGTGATAAGTAACTCATCATTCATCTAACCATTTCCATAAGAGTTCGGTTCCTTCTCTCTGACACTCCGTTTTGTTGAGGTGTGTTAGGTGCGTTAAGCTGAGAAGCGATACCTTCTTCTTTAAGAAAGTATCGAACTCTCCAGACATATACTCATCACTTCGATCGGATCGAAGTGTTTTGATCACTTTGCCAGTTTGCTTTTCCACTAAAGCCCTAAAGACCTTAAATATGTTAAAGGTCTCGGATTTGTGTTTGAGAAAATAGACAAAACCATATCGCGAGTAATCATCTGTGAAGGTAACGAAGTATTCGTATCCCCCACGTGCCTGTTGGCTGAGCGGACCACATACATCAGAATGTATTAGTTCCAGCAACTCAGTGGCTCTTCGACCCTTATCGGAGAAAGGTCGCTTAGTCATTTTTCCTTCTATGCAGGATTCACAAGTAGGTAGTGAACCTATTGCAGAGGCTTGGAGTGGAACGTCCCTCACAAGTCTCTTAATCCTATCTAGACTGATATGACCAAGTCTTAAGTGCCATAAGTGTGTTGATTTTGTTAGATCGGAGGATTCAGAAAGTTTGATCCTCTTTGGCTCCCTACTTAGATCATTATCTATTTCGGTGTCTAAAAGAGAAGGTTGAGTGGGATAGATGTAGGAAAGAGCATTCTTCATACATGCATCAGTGACAAAAGAATTATCAAGAAACGACATACGAATTCCATTCTTAATGAACTTTAAACAATAATCTTGCTCAAGAAGACGAGCAACGGATATTAAGTTCTTCCCAAAGGTAGGAACAAAATAAACATTATTCAAGTTTAAAATGCGGTCTTCAAAAGACAGCGTCACGGATCCCACAGCCTTCGCAGACACCAGGCTCCCATCACCCCGTTTGAAACAGAACTCGCCTTCATCTAAGCTTTTGGTTTTCTTGAAACCATTCAAGGAACAATAAATATGGTTAGTAGCAGCGGAGTCAAGAATCCACGTTGATAGATTATCAGCTACTAAGCATGCTTCGGTAACTAGTACAATACTATGTTGCTTTGCTTTGAGATAGGCAGGACAGTTCTTTTTATCGGCCTTGTGAGGTCTCTTCTCAGTTCCAGAGGCGGAGGATTTTTGCTCAGTAGCATGTGCCTCTCTTTGATTCCTCTTTCTCTTAGTGAGATCTACAGCAGTGTGAAGTTCCATCATAAGCTTGGTAACAGTGTACTCTAGCTTGTTTATGGAGTAGTTCATCTTGGAGGTATCAAGAGATGCGGGGAGAGTTTCTAAGATAATATCTATGACATTCTTCCCATCAATCTCAGATCCTAGGATTTCCATTTTATTTAGAAAACTAATGATCAGTATCATCAAGTCTCCAACAGGAGTCCTAGCCTTTATATGACAGTTCATAAACTGTCGGACTGCTTGTTGCCTTGCTTGACGCCTATGCCCTCCAAGCATCTCATGGAGATTGTTGAGCATGTTGGCGGCAGTCTCGAAATCACGATGTTGTTGTTGCAACACATTGTTCATTGATGCTAAGATATAGCATCTCACAATCTCATCGGAGCAGAGCCAGGCCGCCAAGGCATCTTTGTCCTCTCGAGTCGAATCATCATTCGTTTGAGGAGGACACGGGGTGGTGAGTACCCATTTGTGCTTGTTAATGGTAAGGATGATATCGAGGTTAAGTTTTGAATCTACGTAGTTTTCGTTTTCGAGTTTGTTCGACTAAAGGATGAACGAGAGAAGGTTGAGAGACATATTGCCTATATAAGTTGAAACAAGTTTAGTCTTTGGTTTAGGATTTAAGTTTTTAAACATTTGATAAAATCCAAAGGTGTTATAAACTAAACGATAATTTACTCCTTCGAGGGAAGGCCGCAAAAAATCTCCATTTATAAGTAAATGACACGTCATTAATGCTTAGCCAAGATGTCAATACACCAATTTTGACAAGCCACCTTTTAAATTGGTTTGATCACTCACATTCTTTCGCAGGGCCTCGAGGGAGGATTACTAGGGATTGAGTCTAAGTGTGTAACCAACCACTTAGTCCAAAAGATTGACTTTGAAAAACAATCCGCCGGGGGAGGTCTTGTCTCATTGTCTCACTTTCGGATTTAGCTCATTGAGCAATGATCAGTGCAAAGCGCCCTTGAGAACTCTCATTTAAGAGAGGGCCACGAGGGTGACTCTTAGTCTAGCGAAAATTGCACTTTTCATTAGTGTTGGGGATCGTGGGTTACAAACAACAAGTATAACCCTCCCACTTAGTTTCTGGCTTCTATAAGGTTAAGCATCGGAGGCGGTTTCCCATCCTTACCAAGCTGACCTCTAAGCATCGGTACCATTGGGTATGGGTGTCTGAATCTGCCTTCGGGACGGCACCTCTCACCTTCGACCCCGTGGCTGATTTTCCGACTGACTACGGCATCGAGAGCTCCGAGCTCGCGCTCGTGGTCGGAGCGGTACCAGATTCGAGGCGACATGGGTCACTTTTTGAATCCCCGGACCTCATGGCGACCACTGGGTGGTTTGTGCCCATCGACGAAGATCCTCAGTGCTCTGGGCCTGGAGTGGAGGCCGTGGAGGATCTTGAGTCCCAGGCGGGGGGTTCGTCTGCTCCCCCACCCGACGCGGGGGGTACTAACCATATATGTGCCTTCGTGCTATTGCTGTTTTCCACTATCTATGCTTATCGTTATGTTCTTACTAACTGACACCCTTTCTCCTTTGCAGATACCATGGCTCGATGACATCGACCGCGCACGCAAGTGCCGAGAGTGGCGCCTTCCGCCGAAGCTACGACTGTGGCTTGTCCCCGAGTTGAGGCTCGCCACGGGGGGTCGCCACCGCGCGCGAGGAACGAGGTGATCTCTTCCAACAAGCGACCATCATCGTCGACCTCCTTCGGATCACCATCCGGCCACAAGCGCGCCCACACATCGACGGTGCCGGACAACATGGACTCGATGCTCCTAGCGGAGGAGAGCTGAGGGACCAGTGCTCTCGAGGGATCCTCGAAACCTCTCTGCGGGACTTCAAGGATCTGCTGACGACGAGCGACCTTGAGCATTTCCAAAACGGGATCGGAGACGCCCGAAAGGTACGATTCGTTTGCTCGTCTCATGTGTAATCGTTATGCTTATTCTGATTACGCGTATGTCACTTGTTCCAACAGATGCTCGCGCGCCAAGAGCGAAGCGACCACATTCTCTGGGACCTGTTGCGGCGCATGCAGATCATGGAGAAGGACAAGGAGAGTGCAGCGGCCGCCCATGCTGCCGCTCTAGCGGGGGTCCGTACTGCCCGAGAGTTTCAAGCGCTCGAGGAGGAGTTGGAGTGAGTTCGCGGGGAATCGGTGGCCGAGAAAGCGCTTCGTATGGCCGAGCAGGCATCCCAGGAGAAGGCGGAGCAGATGGCTGACACCTTCTTGGGGGAGACGAAGAAGCTCTAGGCGGCACTTTCGAGTCGGGATGAGGAGCTGAGCATCGTCCACGCTCGACTATCGGCAAGCGAGATCTCTCGGGTCAAGGTCGAGAGGGAGAGGGATTCTTTGCGGGCTGAGGTGCAAACCCTCGTCGAGGAGAAGGACGATGCCGTGCGATCCAAGACGGACTTGGAGGACGACTGGGACCTCGCGCTGGAGGTGGCTCGTTACGAGGCGGCCATACGGGTCCGAGACGCGAACGCGAAGGAGAACGCGTCTCGTGGGACTACGTTTTCCTTCTTCGACGCCATGTTCCCCCCTTTGGACGATGAACCACCGGCAGACGACCCGCTCTCTCACGTTCCCGCGGAGGCGGCTCAATCGACGAACCGCCTACTTGACGGAGAGGCGACCGATGGGTCGGGAGCCCCCCATCCTGAGGACGACGAAGAGCAGATCGACTTTGGCTCAGAGTAGCCAACTTCGCATATTTGTTTAGCGCTCGCATTACGTTTCTTTTCGGATATTCGTTATGTTTCTTTTGCTTGACATTCGGTGTGTTTGTCTTAGTGGGTTGTTTATGTGACATTGTTTGCTTTGATTAAAGCTTTTCTTATCTGTTATGCGTCCTATTTTCTCGACTTGCTATGCTTTAGCGTAATCTATTCGCGCAATCCAATTAGTGCGCGTCTTACGAACTCGGCTTACTATATCTAGCGTAATCGGTTTGCACGGCTTACTGCCAAACCTGGCGGCGAAGTTTCCCGCGGTCGCTGGCTAGACCAGTTTCGCCCGGTGGGCGCAACTCTTTGCCCTCCATTTGTGACTCGCTACCTATCGGCGTGCGCGAGCTGGGTGGCCGTTGCGCCCATCTTCCGGCGAGTACGGTACCTATCGGTGTGTGCATTACGCGTCGGGATGGGCTTGTTGTAAACGCAGTTCCCAGTGAGCGTGGTACCTGTCGGTACGCGTGTCACGTTTTGGGTTTTGACTGTCGAGATCGGCACTCCGGTGCGCGGGTGCGATCGGCCGACGCCCAAGTGCCTATCGGTACGTGGGGCATCGAATCGTGCGAGAGCGTCGTGCGATGGTCGGAGGTCCGGTGCACGGATCCGATTTGTTGACGTTTCGCTACCCTTCGGCGTGTGAAACGTGGAGTCGCGCGAGTGCGTTGCGCGAAAAATGTGTCTGTTATCCTTATTAGCCCCCCGAGTTTCTTGTGTACTCGTAGAAGAGACTAGAAAGTATAATGCAATTGGGGAAAAAGTTTCGAAGTGAAATGTGATTCAATCATTATGTCGAAATAGTTAAACAAGGCATTCCCAGGCCGTTGGCCGTACTTGAAATTGAAAATTGTTCGTTGCTAAAATTGAAAACAAGACGAAAATAAATGAACGTCGGGGAAGCAGCGCCTCTATTGGTAGTATTGCCGCAGGTGCTCCGCGTTCCACGGATGTGTGAACACGAGTCCCTCCAAGTTCTCGAGCTCGTACGTGCCGTTGTGGATGGCTCGGCGCATGCGGTACGGACCTTCCCAGGTGGGGCCTAAGACTCCCGCCCCTTGAATTTTGGTGTTTTGGAACACCCTTCTAAGGACGAGGCTTCCGTCGGCGAACTTTCGCAGCTTGACCTTGGAGTTGTAGTATTTATCGACCTTTCTCTTTTGTGCAGCAAGGCGGGTGAGTGCGTGCGCTTTCTTCTCGTCTATGAGGTCTAGCTCGAGCCTGATTGCGTCGTCGTTGGCGGCTTCTTCATACTTCTCGATGCGCAAGGTTGGTAGCTTTGTCTCGACGGGCACCACGGCCTCGACGCTGAATGCGAGAGCGAAAGGGGTTTCGCCGGTCGCATTTCGTGCGGTGGTTCGGTACGCCCACAAGACCATGGGAAGCGCGTCGGCCCAAGCCCCCTTTGTTTCTTCCAGTTTCTTCTTTAGGTTTTCCTTGATCGTTTTGTTGACCGCCTCGACTTGACCATTGGCCTGCGTATGACGGGGAGAAGAGAAAGTCTTGCTAATGCCCAATTGTTCGCACATTTCTCGGAGGCGCGCGTTGTCAAATTGCTTTCCGTTGTCGGTCACAATTGACGCGGGGATCCTGAAGCGGCAGACAATGTTCTTCCAGATGAAGCTCATCGTGTTTGCCTCGGTGATCTTTGCCAGCGGTTCGGCCTCTACCCACTTCGTGAAATAGTCGATTGCCACGATCGCATGCTTGTATTGCCTCGGGGCCATGGGTAGCTCACCGATGAGGTCGATTCCCCATTTCACGAAGGGTCGCGGCACGATGATCGGGCATAGCGGGGCCGGAGCTTGGCGCGGGATGTGGGCGAATCTTTGACATTTGTCGCATTTTTTGGCCCACTCGTGGGAGTCCTTTTTCAAGGTCGGCCAAAAATATCCGAGCCTCAGTAGCTTTAGTGCCAAAGATTGTCCGGCGGCGTGGTTCCCGCACACCCCTTTGTGCACCTCGTGGAGCGCTTTCTTCACCTCGACTTCGGTCAAGCAGCGGAGGAGGGGCATGGAGTAGCCTCTCTTGAACAAGTTGTCCTCCCTCATTGTGTATTTCGGCGCCAAGCTTCTCAGCTTTTTGGCCTCTTCTTTGTCTTTGGGGACGACTCCTCGTTTGAGAAATTCCACGAGCGGCGTCATCCATGAGGGAGGCGGAGTTCCGTCAACTACACCTACGTCGCCCCTCGAGACGTAGGGTCGAGTCAATACTTCAATCGGAACGCTGCCTTCTCCCTCCTCGTCTATGCCGGACGCAAGGTGTGCCAGGGCGTCACCGTCGATGTTCGCCTCTCGGGGAACTTCGACGATCTCGAACCAAGACAGGACCTCTAGATTCCTTTAGGTCTTTGACAAGTACGCGATCATGTTTGGCTCTTTAGCGGCGTAGTCGCCCTTAACCTGATTCACAATCAACTGCGAGTCGTAGTGGATGCGCAGGTTTTGGACGCCTAGCTTGTTCGCTAGCTCCAAGCCAACGATCAGAGCCTCGTACTCCGCCTCGTTGTTGGAAGCCTTGAACTCGAACCGCAGGGCATATCTCAATTTTTCCCTATCGGGATTCGTGAGCACAACGCCGGCGCTAGCCCCCCGGGCGTTTGACGCGCCATCTACGTGCAAGTCCCAGACCGGCCCTATCGGGCTGTTGGTTCTCTTCTTCGATGACTCGCTGTGGTCGTTCTCCTAGTCTTCCTTGTTCTTGTTGTCTTTTTCACCCTCGTCAGTTGAGGGTGTCCTTGTGAATTCGGTTATGAAGTCGGCGAGGGCTTGGCCCTTGATGGCGGTTCTCGGTTGGAACTCGACCCCGTACTCGCCCAACTCCTGGGACCATATGGCCATTCGAGAGGAGGTCCCTTTTTTGCAGGGCCTTCTCGATGGGATGTCCCGTGCGCACCACGATGGGGTGCGCTTGGAAGTAGGGTCGGAGCTTTCTCGCACTCATGACAAGGGCGAGGGACAATCTCTCGATTTC
This sequence comes from Urtica dioica subsp. dioica, assembly GCF_054948205.1. NCBI lineage: Eukaryota > Viridiplantae > Streptophyta > Magnoliopsida > Rosales > Urticaceae > Urtica > Urtica dioica. Next base: position 43,401,942 of record NC_142759.1, on the reverse strand, counting down.
CGGGTATCGGGTCTCGGCGTCGAGAAGCGCCTTGCTAACGTAGTAGACCGGCCATTGCACCTTGTCTTCTTCGCATATGATAATCGCACTCACGGCCCTATCGGAAACCGCGAGGTAAATGTACAAGGTCTCGCCATCCTTCGGCTTCGCGAGGAACGGGGGGGAGGTGAAATAGGCTTTCATTTCGCGGAACGCTTCCTCGCACTCCTCCGTCCATACAAACCCGTCGGTCTTCTTTAGTGCCTTGAAAAACGGTTGGCACCTATCGGTGGCCTTGGAAACGAATCGCGTCAGGGCGGCGATCCTTCCCATCAAACTCTGAACTTCTTTCACTTTTTGCGGCGACCTCATCTCTAAGATCGCCCTAATCTTCTCGGGGTTAGCCTCGATCCCGCGGCGGCTGACCATGTAGCCCAAGAATTTTCCAGACTCAACCCCAAAAGCGCACTTGTTGGGGTTGAGCTTCATCCTGTAGCGTCGTAGGATCGTGAACATCTCTCTAAGGTCTCGAACGTGGTCGTGGGCCTTGAGGCTTTTGACGAGCATATCGTCCACGTAGACCTCCATAGTTTTGCCAATTTGATTGGCGAACATTCGGTTCACCAATCTTTGATACGTAGCTCCCGCGTTTTTGAGGCCAAAGGGCATGACCTTGTAGCAGTAGAGTCCGATGTTCGTAACAAAGGTGGTCTTGATCTGATCCGGCTCGTGCATGCGGATCTGATCGTAGCCTGGGTAGGCGTACATGAAGCTCAACAATTCGTGGCCCGCCGTGGCGTCCACAAGTTGCTCGATCCTCGGGAGAGGGAAGCAGTCTTTCGGGCAGGCTTTGTTGAGATCTTTGTAGTCGATACAGATCCGCCATTTCCCGTTGGGCTTCTTGACCATCACCACATTGGACACCCACTTGGGGTGCTCCGCCTCCCTGATGAAATCGGCGGCGAGAAGTTTGTCAACCTCTTCACCAATGGCTTGGTACCTCTCTCCGCTGAACGCCCGTCGCGGTTGAACGCGCTCAGTCACTCTCTTGTCCTCGTTGAGACGGTGAACCATTATCTCGGGGTCGATCCCCGGCATGTCGGCGTGTGTCCACGCAAAGACATCTTTGAACTCGCGGACGGGAGTTGTGTTCGGACCTCGGACGGGAGTTGGGCACCTACCTTGACTACTTGGTCAGGCTTGGCGTCGTCCAACACGACGAGAACGAGGTCGTCTGGTGTCTCCACCTTTCGACGCTCGACATCGCCCCTTTGGTCCAGCTCTCTGAAGGTGCCTCCTTCCTCTATCTTGCACGGGAGCTTGTCCCCGAGATGGAAGACGGTGCTTACCATCTTTCCGTTTTCTTTCCCGTCCACGCCTTGAATGTAGCACATTCTTGCCATCGATTGGTCTCCCGAAATCATGGCTATTCCCTTGTTAGTCGGGAATTTCATCATCAGGTGGTAAGTGGACGTAATGGCCTTCAATCGGTTGAGGGTCCGGCGGTCGATTATGATGTTGTAAGCTGAGGGCTGGTCCACGACCAGGAACGACACGACGTGGGTGACCTCGAGCCCCCCGGTGTCCCGAAGGTTACCGGGAGGTCGATGGTTCCCTCCGTCATGACCCTCTATCCGGAGAAGCCGAAGAGTGGGGTCGAGATCGGGGTCAGTCTCATTCCGGATAGCTTCATCCTGTCTAGTGCCGACTTGAAGATTATATCGGCGGAGCTTCCATTGTCGATTAGGATTCTCCGGACTAGGTTGTTGGCGACCGGGGCTGAGACGACGATCGCGTCGTTGTGCGGGTGGAGGACTCGCGCCGCCTCTTGGCCAGTGAAAAACATGGACTCGAATGGGGTCGGAGGAGGAGCCTCGTACGTGTGGTTGATGTAGTGCGCTATTTTCCCTTGAGAAACTTCACGCACGTACTTCTTCCTTTGCGTGGCCGAGTCTCCGAACTCCGGGCCGCCCATGATTGAGCCCACGACATGCAGTTGCGAGCTCTCCGGTTCTTCAATTGCAGCTCGGTCCGTGACGGTCACCGTCGCCGGACCCTTCCTTTCTTGCCGCGGGCGTTCACCATGCGCCACGGCCGTCCCGACCGTTCTCAGGACATATTCTTTCAACTTCCCATCTTGAATCAGGGCCTCGATCTGACGCTTGAGTTGGTAACATTCAGACGTCAGATGCCCGTGATCTTGATGGTATTCACAGTACTTGCTTCGATCCCTCTTCGCGGGATCCTTCGTGAGAGGAGTTGGACTTCCTAGCTTGTCACAGTGCAGAGCCAGGATCCGCTCTTGCGGAGTATTCAGGGGGGTGAATGTCGAGAACTTTCGGAAGCTATCGAAATGCGGTGGTCTCGGCCCGGGGAAGGAGCGACCGTTAGGGGCTTGGCCTCCCTTGTTCCTCCTCTTTCGAGGGTCGGGACGATCTCCATCCTGGTCGTCGCGGCGGCGACTACTCTGTCCCCCTGACTTCCTGCCGTCTCGGCCATCGAGATAGTCCTCGATTCCCATATACGTGCGGGCCCTCGACATTATCTCCGCCATGTCTCGCGGGACTTTTCCAACAATAGACTTGAGGAAGTCGCTCGTGCGAACTCCCTCGGTGATTGCCGTGATGGCATCCTTATCGTATAAACCTTCGACCTTGTGAGATTCCTCGGTGAAGCGAGCGAGGTATTGTCTCAACGTCTCATCTCTCCCTTGCCGGATGGAGAGGAGGTGGGTCTTCGATTTCTTTTGCGCCACGAGAGTGGCGAATCGCGCAAGGAAAGCCTCTCGCAGAGCCCGGAAGGACGAGATGCTCCCCGGTCTCAAACTTCGGAACCACTCGAATCCCGACCCCGTAAGGGTCAGGCTGAAGGCTTGACAGAGGGTCGCGTTCGACTGTCCTTGCATTGTCATCCACGTCTCGTAGTGTTGGATGTGGAAGTTTGGGTCCGTCCGCCCGTCGTAGGGGGGAATGGACGGTAGCTTGAAGTTCCCCACGCAAGGCTGCGCGAGGATTTGAGCGGCGAAGGGAGAGTATGACTCCTCAATCCCTCCGTATGGCCTCTGCCCCCTGAATCCCTCATCTCGATGATATGGTTTTGGAGGCTTTGAATCATTACGACCATGTCAAGCCCGTTAGTTGGGCTGACCGCCGGGACCGCGTGAGTCGCCTATTGGCGCTCGTTGGACGCTTGGTCCCCGGCGTTGGCCTGAGGTTGGCCGAGGGTCACGGCGGGGAGAGTGTCCCTCCGAGAATTGAGCCTTTGGCGGAGATCCTCCCCTCGGGAATTTCTCTGTGCCGTCAGGCGTTCTCTAAGGTCCACGCTCGTCGCTCGGCGGGGCGAGGTCGCCCTTGGTCGGACCGTCCGGCGAGCGCTTCGGCTATCGGCCCCATCGTCCACCAGAGTCGCTCTCTCCTCGGCGAGGGGCCGTGTCCGGCCGCCTCTTGAAACCGAAGGGGCGAGTCCCCGGGAATATGAGCGTGCCTGTTGCCGCGCCGGTCTGGCCAAGTCGTCGTTCGCCCTCTCGGACCGCGACGGGGCGAGGCTTGGTCTTGCCTCATCGGTCCTTGACTCCCCCACATAGTCGGGGTCGGAGTCATCTCGGGCGGACCTATCCTCGACGTCGTAGCCGAGGAGATTGGCGATGAGCGAGCCATCGACGCCGGGACGGTCTAGAAGCTCCGCGAGCCGTCGACGTAGGAATGTGACTCATCTTTCGAGAGTTGTAGATGTGGTGGAAGTGAGGAATGGAAGGGAGAGCGTGCTAAGGTCGGTGGTCCCCTCTTTCTAGCGCCAAAATGTTGTCGCTATTTTTCGGACAACTATTTAGAAGCCCCAAACGGTTCGACCCACGGCCGGACCAAGTGGTCGCGTTCGGGCTTGAGCGTGTCGGACTCGGTATCTCGAGTCTTCCCTTAGCTGTGGTTGGTGTTGCCTCGTCCGTCGTTTGTCCTCCAAGAGAAGGTAACGATGAACTACAAAGGGGAAACAGAGGGGTTGCCTCTGTTTACCTCTCCGACGCTCAACATTAGTAGGGTTGAGGTAGATTGTAGAGAGTTAGGTGTTCAGAGGCCGAGACATGAGAGAAACGAGCGAGGTACGAGTTCGACAGCGTTTCAGTACTCAAATTCGGATTACCTGGACCGAGGGACGGACCCTCGTATTTATAGGCGACCAAGCGACGTTTTGAAATTCCCTTGGCCGAGTGAGGCTGAGTCGGCCATCGGCCGGGTGAGGCTCGGTCGGCCGATGGCCGAGTGAAGTTAGGCCGCCGAGTGAGATTCACTCGGCCATTGGCCGAGTGAACGCTGGATGAGGGTCACTCGGCCATTGGCCGAGTGAATGCCGGACGCCGAGTGAACGCTGGATGAGGTTCACTCGGCCATTGGACGAGTGAAAAGCCTGGGCCCGGAGAGGACTCACTCGGCCATTGACCGAGTGAGCTGTTGGGCCGACAGGGAACTCACTCAGCCATTGGCCGAGTGAACTTGGTGGGCCGGCTGAGGGTTCACTCGACCATTGGCCGAGTGAGCGTGATGGGCCGGCTGTGGGCTCACTCAGCCATTGGCCGAGTGAATTTCTTGGGTCGGCCAATGGCCGAGTGAACTGGGCCGGCCATTGGCCGGGTGAGCTCGACCGGCCGCCCGTAATGTCGATTCCGTCGTCGGGCCGATAACAGATATGCTACGTCCAAGGCGTGGACGGCAAGCCCGCTGAAAAAAGGGTTAACACGATATACCAACTAGAAGACGACTACCCGTGTGATCAAAAAGATGCACGGCAACTCGGGGAACTAGACCCCCGTGATGAGATCGAGAGGTTGAAAGGTGACACCCCCGATGATCTCACTTCGATCGTTCTCGATGAAGCTAAACCTGACCAGGTAGTGAATATCGGTGCACAACTCCCTCTCGTCATCAAAACTCAACTCGCGTCCTTCCTTCGGGAGTTTAAGGATGTCTTTGCGTGGACACATGCAGACATGCCTGGTATAGACCCTGATGTGATTGTGCACCGATTGAATGACGATAAAACTATCGCTGAAAAGGTACAAGCTAGACGCGCGTTCAACCTTGAACGATACCTAGAGATAAACGAAGAAGTCGAAAAGCTTCTCTCCGCTGGTTTCATCCGAGAAGCCAAGTACCTCAAGTGGGTGGCCAATGTGGTCATGGTCAAAAAGCCTAATGGGAAGTGGCGCATTTGTATAGATTACAAAGATCTTAACAAAGCCTGCCCAAAAGATTGTTTTCCACTCCCACGCATCGAACAACTGGGCAACGCCACGGCAGGACATGAACTGCTAAGTTTCATGGACGCCTATTCGGGCTATAACTAGATACGAATACACGAGGCCGATCAAATCAAGACGACCTTCGTCACTGATCCTGGCCTCTACTGCAACAAGGTCATGCCTTTTGGCCTTAAAAACGCATGAGCTACTTACCAACGATTGGTAAACCGGATCTTCGCCAACCTAATCCGCAAGACTATGGAAGTATACGTGGACGACATGCTCGTTAAAAGCCTACTGGCTACCAATCACATAGACAACCTAAGGGATATGTTCTTAATCCTCTGCCGGTACAAAATGAAGCTCAACCTCAACAAATGTGTGTTCGGGGTCAAATCCGGGAAGTTCCTAGGCTACATCGTTAGCCGGCGAGGAATCGAAGCGAACCCCTAGAAAATCAAGGCGCTCCTTGACATGAAATCTCTGCGACGTGTCAAGGAAGTCCAAAGTCTGACCGATCGGATTGCCGCCCTCTCACGTTTTGTGGCCAAAGCAACCGACAAGTGTCAACCGTTCTTCAAAGCAATAAAGAAGACGGACGGCTTCATATGGACAGACGAGTGCGAGAAGGCCTTTCAAGAAATGAAGGCCTACTTTGGGACACCTCCGTTCCTTTCCAAGCCAAAAGAAGGCGAAACGCTCTACGTCTACCTCGCCGTCTCCAAACGAGTCGTAAGCGCTGTGCTGATCCGTGAAGAAAATAAGGTTCAATGCCATATCTTCTACGTGAGCAAAGCCTTACTCAATGCTGAAACGCGTTACACAGAGATAGAGAAACTCTCTCTCGCTCTCCTCGTAGCCGTAAAAAAGCTACGCCCCTATTTCCAAGCTCACCTAATTGCTGTTCGAACAGGGCACCCCATCGGTAAGGCTCTTCAAAAGGGAACATCGACTCGCATGGCGATCTGGTCCCAAGAATTGAGCGAGTACGGGATCGACTTTCACCCGAGACCGGCAATAAAGGCTCAAGCCCTAGCCGATTTCATGGCAGAATTCTCCTATACTCCCGACATGGGAAGAGCGGAAGATGACTCAACCGACAACTTGTCGGCTCGAAAGAGAAAGGTCGACCCTATGGGTCCCATCTAGGAATTACACGTAGATAGAGCGTCGAATGCCCAAGGAGCCGACGTTGGCGTGATTTTAATAAATCCCGACTTGGAAAAGTTACGCTACGCCCTCCACTACGGATTCCAAGCCTAAAACAATGAGGCCGAGTACGAAGCCCTCATCGTAGGGCTTGAGCTCGCTCAAAAGCTCAACGTACAGAATTTACGAATACACTGTGACTCGCAGTTAATCGTAAATCAGGTTAAAGGTGACTACGTTGCCAAAGAACCTAACATGATCGCCTACCTGGTAAAAACAAATGCCAAGTTAGATGCCTTCTCTTGGTTCGAGATCATCCAGATCCCACGAGAAGAGAACTCCGAGGCTGACGCTCTGGCTCAACTCGGATCCGGTATCACCGAAGACGAGTTGGGAACTATCACAATCGAGTCTTTCTTGCGACCATCCGTCTCACGTGACGAGGTTGGAACGATTGAGAGCACCGCTCATCCAACTTGGATGACTCCTGTCACGACCCGCGACCTCTCGTCGCCGGTTCACGAGCCGCGACGGTGGGTTACGTCACAAGTCACAACATCAATATAATACTATATCTCATATCAACAAAAACATAATCAAATCAACATAATAATCATAATACTTATGTTAAACGTAATACGATATCATATAAGTATTATAAGTCGTTATATAAAAACCTGGGTAAATTTTTCGTTTTTCTCAATTCAAACTTTGAGTCTCACTACGACTCTAAATATTTACATAACCGCTCCTGGGTTTACGTAATAATTACAAGAGATAGTTTTAGGAGCTTAGTTTACGGAAGGGGTTCAACAGAATATAGTTATAACTATAGAAGAGGTTGATCCCAGGTGAGTCTCCACTAGCCCAAAGGTCAAGAGATACACGTCCGATCTTCGTCTTCATTTCCTTGCTCACATCGTCGTCTTGCTCTTCTCTACATTACCAAGGGTCATAAAACTATGAGTCGATTGACTCAGCAAGTGGGAGTCTAACTTAGAAAAATAAAGCGACTAAATGCCATGTGATATCATGTGACGTGCAAACAAGCACATAAGAATGCATGGATGCAAATCTAACAAGTTCTAGAGCATGACTAATGTGTGCACACTCTAACTAGTACTTGTCGTCTTTAAGGTTACACACATTCCCCGCTATAACCTCTAGAACGACAAGAGACCAGCCTTAGACTTCGAGCAGCAGTCGTCCGGCGGCCTAAGAGTTTTAATGTTAGTCTGGGATCCACTAATGGTACCACTTCATTCGATGTCGGCGCAACCCCCAGGCCCTCATAGCCCGTCAAGGTGCATTCTTCAGGTCTTCATAACCTGGTAACAAGATCGGGTGCGACTCTTGGTCGACTTCCCGATAAATGAGTACTCAGCGCCATCCCCCAGGCCCTCATAGCCCGTCAGGGTCCATTTCATTTTGGTACCATTGACACAACAATTCTTTAAGGTTCGGGTACTCTGCTGCACTCAGAGTACACACCTATGCTACTTACAGGAGAGCGACTCGGGATAAATCCTGAAAGATATTTCATTTCCCTTTTATGCTTGTTAGTGTTTTAGGTTGAAGACTCGGGATGTGACTCCCGGTACTTCTACCCTCGATTTGAATTCGAGAGTTAAACATGGCTCTCCTGTCTCCCCCGTTCTAATGGGTCAATCACAAATCCTAAAGAAAGATTATATCACATATCAAAGGCTGGGTTTCACAAATCTTACGTTTGAACTTATTGAGCGAACTCACGCTAAGTTTTCAGGAAAAGCGGCCGAAGCCTTAATCTTTGAGATTATTCGATTTTAAAGCTTTTCCTATTCTTGTTTACTAACAAGCAATAATGCACGTAAACAGGGTTATTCCCTTGGTATGTAGTTGACTTAAGTCTCCACACTTACCCGGAAAAGATCGTCTGAAAATTGGTTGACTTCCGGAGTTTCCTTGCTTTTCACGCTTCCCGAGACTCTACACGTCCTGGAGCGTTAACACGTTCTGAAGCGTCGAGAAACTAAAACCCAAAGTTGAAATCTCATCAGTCAATGATCCGAAAGGTGATGACAAGCTTAAGGTTCGTTATCGGGATTCACTGCGAGTCGGTTCAGGGGTTCGAGAATTTAATTCACTTATTCCTCGGCTTTTCGGAATCTAAACTTATTCAAGACTCATACGAATTCGTACCAGAGAATGAGTACGAAATAAAATCAAAATCCTTATTTTAACGAGTCTTAAATAAATTAAAGAAATAATCCGAAAATAGTACGAATCGAGAATTCTAAATGAATTAACCAAAAATTAAATTCTCAAACATCTCTTAATAAATAATTAATAATCCTAGAGTACAAATCTCAAATCCAAAATTAAGACTCAAGTCTAACGCTATAAAGCGATAAACGACTCACGAGTGAGATCGAGCTTTAAAAACTTTTTCTGAATTCACTATACTTCGGCTTCGACGCGTTCAGTTCTGCCGGCTCTCGCTCGATTCTATCCGATCTGTGACTGAGCTGTGAAATTCAGAAAACAAACATCGCGATCAATTCCCAAAATCAAGTTCCCGACTCGAAACGAACATCTAACTCAAACCTCAACGTCACAACATTTCCAACTTGTCATAAATTCTCAAACATGTCAATAAACCATATAACTTGTCAACAAAACACTTTAGTTGACATAAACTTCACATTTCTATATCAAAAACCACTCATAAAAACCGAGCCTACATATATCTCATCTCAAATCCCTTTCATCAATTCCAAATCAAATCACGATAATCAAAATGAATCACATACCCAAAACAAGTCTCACGGCCAAGTAAACTCACGGCCACAACAAAGAACCACACGGCCATCATCAAATTCCAAATCAAACCACATCAATACATGACTTTAACTCCTTACCCAAACATTTAACAATCACAGAAATGTCTTATAATCATCAAACAACTCCAGAAATTCAAGAGCCCCAACAATTCAAATCTCCAAACCAATCCATGAAATTCGGCCAAAAATTCAAACTAAATCCAAGATATTCGAGTTCAATACTCCAATTCAAATTATCAACATCACCAATCAAGCTCAAACATCCATAAATCACATAAAATTCCTCAAGAATCCCCTTAGCACTCGAAATCCCCAAATCAAATTCCAAATCCCTAAACTTCAAAATTGATTTCGGAGAAGAAATTTCCTCACCTTGCTTGCTATGAAATCGATCTCCTCGGCACGTTCTCACTTGATTTTCGGTGTCCTTCCTCGGTCAGCGGCCACGGCGACTCGGCGGCGGCGACTCTTCTCCTCGGCGAGGCGCGCGCGGTGGCTGTGAGTTGCGCGAGAGGCAGAGCGACGAAGGAGAAGAAGACGAGGAAGAAAGAAGGAAGGACGAGGTGGTGGTGGCTGAGTGGCGCGGCTGGTGGTGAGCGGCGGCGATTGAATTTTTTTTTCCTTTCTTGTTTTCTGCAGAATCGCGCGCGAGTAGAGGGGAAGAAGAAAAAAGAAGCGACGTGAAGAACATAGTAGAAGGAGAAGAAGATAAGAGAAAGAGGGGATAAGAAGAAAGAAAATGAATTTATTCATCAAACCCATTTTTTCCTGCATCTTCTTAAATCAACCCCCAAACTCACATTTTTATTTTCAAATAGCTCCAAAAATGTTACAATCACTTCCTTGTCACAAAATTTTGTGACTAAAACCCGTACTCGCTCGAACTTTTAATTAAGTTATTCAAACCGAGACTTTCCTCGTTCGTTCTTGATTAATTTAAATATATTTAAGGTTTCTCGGAAATAATTCTCGTCCTTGAGAATTTATTTCTTAAATTAAATTCCGGCATATTTCCTCGGAAAATAATTTATTATTCGAGACGAACTCGATAAATCCTTTATTTATTCCGAGATTTTCCATCACCTTAAGATAATTTAAATTAACTCGATAAACTTCAACGTCCATAATTCATTCAAGAACTTACTTGTAACACACGAAAGCTCATTTATTAACCGTAAATTACAAACGGCGAGATTCAAAAGTTTATCCTTTACAATCCCTACCCCCTTTAAAGAGTTTCGTCCTCGAAACTTAAAATAGAGTAGGGTACTTCTTTTGCATCTCACTCTCGAGCTCCCGTGTAGCTTCTTCCACAGCATGCCTCTTCCACAAAACCTTGACCAAAGGAATGGTCTTATTCCTTAAAACTTTATCCTTGCGATCAAGAATCGCTACAGATGGCTCTTCATATCTGACTTCAGGAGAGATCTCAACCTCTTGCTCTTGTAGAACATGCGAAGGGTCAAACACATACTTCTGTAACATGGACACGTGGAATACATTATAAAGGTTGGACATAGACGGCGGCAACGCCAAGCGATAAGCTGTCTTGCCTACACGCTCAATGATCTCAAAAGGTCCAACATACCTTGGACTGAGCTTTCCTTTCTTTCCAAACCTCATAACTCCTCGCAAGGGTGAGATCTTCAGAAAAACATTCTCTCCTGCTTCTAAACTCAAGAGGCCTTCTACGCCTGTCAGCGTAGTTTTTCTGACGACTTTGTGACGTCTTCATTCGAGCTTGGATCTTCTTAACCGCTTTCGTGGTCTGCTCTAGCATCTCAGGTCCGACAAATTTGTTCTCACCAGCTTCATCCCAATGAACTGGAAAGCGACACTTCCGCCCATACAAAGCTTCATACGACGCCATATCAATTGTTGCCTGATAACTATTGTTGTACGAGAACTCAACTAGCGGAAGGTAACGACTCCACGAGCCTTGGAATTCTAAACACAAGCTCGAAGCATGTTCTCCAATACTTGGATCGTTTGTTCGCTTTGACCATCGGTTTGGTGGTGAAAAGCAGTACTAAACTTCAAGTGAGTTCCCAGGTTCTCTTGCAATCTCTTCCAGAACCTGGATGTGAAGCGAGCATCACGGTCAGAAACAATCGAGCTAGGAACCCCATGGAGACGTACATTCTCCTTTATGTAGAGTTCAGCGAGCCTATCCACGGTGTGAGTGGTTTTGATGGGCAGGAAATGAGCTGACTTGGTCAATCTGTCAACAATAACCCAAACTGAGTCGTGTCCAGCTGTGGTTTTTGGCAATCCTGACACAATATCCATCGTTATCTGCTCCCACTTCCACTGTGGAATCTCAAGTGGTTGCAGTAGTCCAGCTGGTTTTTGATGCTCTGCCTTAACTTGTTGACAAGTTAGGCACTTTTGAACAAACTCAGCTACATCTCTCTTCATTCCTGGCCACCAATATACCTTTTTTAAGTCTTGATACATCTTTGTCACATCTGGATGTACCGAATACGGTGTCCCGTGAGCTTCTTTCATCGACTGCTTCTTGATTTCTTCGTTGGACAACACACAAACTCATCCGTTGCACCTTAGAACCTCGTTCTCGTCCAACTTAAAGTCCACCCTCTTTACCGTTTTGAGCCTCAAACATCTTCCCAAGAAGATATTCTTCTGTGTATTGACCATCCTTGATCTGCTCAAGCAGTAGTGGACGTAAGCTAAGAGCGGCTAACCTGCTTGTGATTAGCTGAAGCTCAAGCTGCTGCACCTCATCCTTCAGATGGAGAGACGTTTCTACAAGACTTGCTAAGGACGCTACAGACTTACGACTAAGAACATCTGCTACTTTACTGGCCTTACCAGGGTGATAGTGCAGATCGAAGTCGTAGTCGTTCAGGAGTTCCATCCAACGTCCTTGGCGCATGTTCAACTCCTTTTGAGTGAAAAGATACTTCAACGTCTTATGGTCTGTATAGATGTCGCAATGGACTCCATACAGGTAATGTCGCCATATCTCGAGCGCAAACACTATTGCAGCAAGCTCTAGATCATGGGTAGTATACCAGGTCTCGTAATCCTTCAGCTGTTGGTATCCACAACGCAAGTTAATCTTTGAGAGCACCGTCGCTCCTGACAGTTGATCAAAAAGATCGTCAATCTGTGGCAACAGATAGTTATTCTTGATCGTCACCTGGTTCAACCCACGGTAATCAATACAGAGCCATAGGGAACCATCTGCCTTCTTAACGAACAAGACTGGCACTCCCCAAGGCGAATGGCTTGGTCGTATGAACCCTTCGTCAAGCAACTCTTGTAGCTGCGTTTTGAGTTCTTTCAATTTCGCTGGAGCCATACGATATGGAGCTTTCGATATCGGAGCTATTCTTGGAATGAGCTCTATGTTGAACTCAACTTCTCGATCAGGAGGTAGACTTGGAAGATCTTCAGGGAAAAAAAATATCAAGGAAATCTCTAGCAACTGGAGTCTTATGCGGCTGTGGCTTGACTGTCTTCGTGACGTCTACCACGCTTGCAAGGTAACTAGCGTATCCCTGATGCATCATCTTCACAGCCTTTAGCGCCGATACGATCGGAAAACTCGATTTCCGAGAGGAACCTTGGAACTACAGCGGTCCAAGTCCTGGGTTCTGGAATAGAACCGACTTCTTTCGGCAATCTATGATTGCATGGTGGGTACTTAACCAATCCATTCCAAGGATTACGTCATATTCTACCATTTCCAATTCTATCAAGTCTGCTTTCATTATCCGATCATGAACTCGGATAGGCACATCTCTATACCAGCATAACGACTGGTACTTTTCTCTAGAAGGCGTAGCCGTAACGAACTGGTACGAGAATTCCTTCTGATGCTCACCTAACTGATCAGACTTCCTAGATGCGATGAATGAATGTGTGGCTCCTGAATCTATCAATGCATATGCAGAGAAGGAATCCACAAAAATCTGACCTGTGACAGCGGTGGGCGACCCTGCTCGTACTTCTTCTTCACGGATGGAGAAGACTCTGGCATTGGCTTTCGGCTGCTCTTTGGGTGCAGGGGTCTTTACTTCTGGATTCTCACATACCCGAGACAGATGACCCTCTTTCCCGCATCCGAAACACACCAGCGCACGAGCATAACACTCTCCCTCGTGCGATCTGCCACACCTTCGGCACACCAGTGACTGATTGCTTCCAGAGGTCCTAGGCTTTTTACTAGGCGGCCCTGAACGTCCGCTATCTTCACGTCCTCTGCTCTGGTTTAGCGACTGTGATCGGTTTCCAGAACTTCCCTGAGGTCGATAACTCAAGCCTTGCTGGGACCTCATTCCGTCTCCTCGCTGTGGCCGACTCTCCCATCTTGATGGGGATCTGAATCTTTTTCTCGATTCGCTCTGCTTTAGGCCCGCAGCTTCAGAAGGTGTCGCAGCAATTGGTTTCGGTGCAGGACTCCGATCACTCTCGCTCCAACCGAAAATCCGCAAAGCTCTCTGCACAGCGTTAGCGTAAGAGCGAGGTCCATCATCGCCGCTATCCACTTGGCTCACGATATCCACATTGAGCCCGTGCATGTATTTCATCTTTCTAGCCTGATCAGTAGGGACTAGGGAAGGAGCGAACCTGGCTAACGTGTCGAACTTTGTCGTATATCCTGATACCGACATTGAACCTTGTCGTAGGCTCATGAATTCGCGTACCTTGTTCGACAGGTTAGCTTCACTCAGGTACTTCCCGTGAAAGAGATTGAGAAAATGAACCCACGTCATTGAGTGAACATCCTCACTCGACGCCATCACCTCCCACCAGCCCCTAGCCTCATCCTCCAGTTGATTCACAGCGCAAGCCACTCTCTCGGTATCGGACAGCTGCATGTAGTTGAGGATCTGCTGCATTTTCTTCACCCAATTCTCCACTGCAGCTGGATCCCCATGACCGTCAAACATCGGAGGCTTCTGCTTTCGAAACCTCTCATATACCGGCTTGCTCACAGGAGGAACGACGTCAGCAATCTGGAAGTTTAGCTCCTCAGGAGGATCCACAAGCACTGGCGGTGGATTCTCTAGTCGTACTCCTGGAACTGGAGGCGCTGGGTGCTGTTGAGGCGGCGCGTCCAACCTCGTTAAGAGTTCTGCGATCGTGCGGTTCTGCTCATCTAGGTGATGCGCGAACCTCCGATTCATCTCATGTCTATGGGTCGCGTCAGCAGCTTGTCTCTCCAGCGCGCGTCTCATCTCTGTGAGATCCGCCGCTGTAACATTCTCGGCATTAGACGGCTCTCGTCTAGGCCCCATGCCTGCTCAATTCTACACATGGAAGAGGGCATGGCTAAAATCCAAGTCACAACATCGAGAATGCGAGAAAAGAAAACATATCAACACACGATCCTAACTCAAAACGAGATCTCATAAACATTTCTCATACTACATCAAGTCAAAAAGATATATACAACCTGCATTCATGCCTTTACTATTTACACGTCACATGGCAACTATCGCTATCTACACAAATCTATAGACTCCCAGAAAGAGACTAGCATTTCCCGAGGCTTAGTCAGACGGGTTCCAAAACGGGTAATCATGTCGCTACTTACTAACTATCCGCGTCCTATCAACAAAGAAGGCAACAGTAAGCTCAGCATGATCCCGCAATCCGTACCGGAAACGTGTATCTCAAGTCTACAGGAAAGGTTAAACCTGGGCTCTGATACCACAAAACCTGTCACGACCGGCGACCTCTCGTCGCCGGTTCACGAGCCGCGACGGTGGGTTACGTCACAAGTCACAGCATCAATATAATACTATATCTCATATCAACAAAAACAGAATCAAATCAACATAATAATCATAATACTTATCTTAAACGTAATACGATATCATATAAGTATTATAAGTCGTTATATAAAAACCTGGGTAAATTTTTCGTTTTTCTCAATTCAAACTTTGAGTCTCACTACGACTCTAAATATTTACATAATCGCTCCTGGGTTTACGTAATAATTACAAGAGATAGTTTTAGGAGCTTAGTTTACGGAAGGGGTTCAACAGAATATAGTTATAACTATAGAAGAGGTTGATCCCAGGTGAGTCTCCACTAGCCCAAAGGTCAAGAGATACACGTCCGATCTTCGTCTTCATTTCCTTGCTCACATCGCCGTCTTGCCCTTCTCTACATTACCAAGGGTCATAAAACTATGAGTCGATTGACTCAGCAAGTGGGAGTCTAACTTAGAAAAATAAAGCGACTAATGCCATGTGATATCATGTGACGTGCAAACAAGCACATAAGAATGCATGGATGCAAATCTAACAAGTTCTAGAGCATGACTAATGTGTGCACACTCTAACTAGTACTTGTCGTCTTTAAGGTTGCACACATCCCCCGCTATAACCTCTAGAACGACAAGAGACCAGCCTTAGACTTCGAGCAGCAGTCGTCCGGCGGCCTAAGAGTTTTAATGTTAGTCTGGGATCCACTAATGGTACCACTTCATTCGATGTCGGCGCAACCCCCAGGCCCTCATAGCCCGTCAAGTTGCATTCTTCAGGTCTTCATAACCTGGTAACAAGATCGGGTGCGACTCTTGGTCGACTTCCCGATAAATGAGTACTCAGCGCCATCCCCCAGGCCCTCATAGCCCGTCAGGGTCCATTTCATTTTGGTACCATCGACACAACAATTCTTTAAGGTTCGGGTACTCTGCTGCACTCAGAGTACACACCTATGCTACTTACAGGAGAGCGACTCGGGATAAATCCTGAAAGATATTTCATTTCCCTTTTATGCTCGTTAGTGTTTTAGGTTGAAGACTCGGGATGTGACTCCCGGTACTTCTACCCTCGATTTGAATTCGAGAGTTAAACATGGCTCTCATGTCTCCCCCGTTCTAACGGGTCAATCACAAATCCTAAAGAAAGATTATATCACATATCAAAGGCTGGGTTTCACAAATCTTACGTTTGAACTTATTGAGCGAACTCACGCTAAGTTTTCAGGAAAAGCGGCCGAAGCCTTAATCTTTGAGATTATTCGATTTTAAAGCTTTTCCTATTCTTGTTTACTAACAAGCAATAATGCACGTAAACAGGGTTATTCCCTTGGTATGTAGTTGACTTAAGTCTCCACACTTACCCGGAAAAGATCGTCTGAAAATTGGTTGACTTCCGGAGTTTCCTTGCTTTTCACGCTTCCCGAGACTCTACACGTCCTGGAGCGTTAACACGTTCTGAAGCGTCGAGAAACTAAAACCCAAAGTTGAAATCTCATCAGTCAATGATCCGAAAGGTGATGACAAGCTTAAGGTTCGTTATCGGGATTCACTGCGAGTCGGTTCAGGGGTTCGAGAATTTAATTCACTTATTTCTCGGCTTTTTGGAATCTAAACTTATTCAAGACTCATACGAATTCGTACCAGAGAATGAGTACGAAATAAAATCAAAATCCTTATTTTAACGAGTCTTAAATAAATTAAAGAAATAATCCGAAAATAGTACGAATCGAGAATTCTAAATGAATTAACCAAAAATTAAATTCTCAAACATCTCTTAATAAATAATTAATAATCCTAGAGTACAAATCTCAAATCCAAAATTAAGACTCGAGTCTAACGCTATAAAGCGATAAACGACTCACGAGTGAGATCGAGCTTTAAAAACTTTTTCTGAATTCACTATACTTCGGCTTCGACGCGTTCAGTTCTGCCGGCTCTCGCTCGATTCTATCCGATCTGTGACTGAGCTGTGAAATTCAGAAAACAAACATCGCGATCAATTCCCAAAATCAAGTTCCGACTCGAAACGAACATCTAACTCAAACCTCAACGTCACAACATTTCCAACTTGTCATAAATTCTCAAACATGTCAATAAACCATATAACTTGTCAACAAAACACTTTAGTTGACATAAACTTCACATTTCTATATCAAAAACCACTCATAAAAACCGAGCCTACATATATCACATCTCAAATCCCTTTCATCAATTCCAAATCAAATCACGATAATCAAAATGAATCACATACCCAAAACAAGTCTCACGGCCAAGTAAACTCACGGCCACAACAAAGAACCACACGGCCATCATCAAATTCCAAATCAAACCACATCAATACATGACTTTAACTCCTTACCCAAACATTTAACAATCACAGAAATGTCTTATAATCATCAAACAACTCCAGAAATTCAAGAGCCCCAACAATTCAAATCTCCAAACCAATCCATGAAATTCGGCCAAAAATTCAAACTAAATCCAAGATATTCGAGTTCAATACTCCAATTCAAATTATCAACATCACCAATCAAGCTCAAACATCCATAAATCACATAAAATTCCTCAAGAATCCCCTTAGCACTCGAAATCCCCAAATCAAATTCCAAATCCCTAAACTTCAAAATTGATTTCGGAGAAGAAATTTCCTCACCTTGCTTGCTATGAAATCGATCTCCTCGGCACGTTCTCACTTGATTTCCGGTGTCCTTCCTCGGTCAGCGGCCACGGCGACTCGGCGGCGGCGACTCTTCTCCTCGGCGGACGCGCGCGCGGTGGCTGTGAGTTGCGCGAGAGGCAGAGCGACGAAGGAGAGGAAGACGAGGAAGAAAGAAGGAAGGACGAGGTGGTGGTGGCTAAGTGGCGCGGCTGGTGGTGAGCGGCGGCGATTGAATTTTTTTTTTTTTCCTTTCTTGTTTTCTGCAGAATCGTGCGCGAGTAGAGGGGAAGAAGAAAAAAGAAGCGACGTGAAGAACATAGTAGAAGGAGAAGAAGATAAGAGAAAGAGGGGATAAGAAGAAAGAAAATGAATTTATTCATCAAACCCATTTTTTCCTGCATCTTCTTAAATCAACCCCCAAACTCACATTTTTATTTTCAAATAGCTCCAAAAATGTTACAATCACGTCATTGTCACAAAATTTTGTGACTAAAACCCGTACTCGCTCGAACTTTTAATTAAGTTATTCAAACCGAGACTTTCCTCGTTCGTTCTTGATTAATTTAAATATATTTAAGGTTTCTCGGAAATAATTCTCGTCCTTGAGAATTTATTTCTTAAATTAAATTCCGGCATATTTCCTCGGAAAATAATTTATTATTCGAGACGAACTCGATAAATCCTTTATTTATTCCGAGATTTTCCATCACCTTAAGATAATTTAAATTAACTCGATAAATTTCAACGTCCATAATTCATTCAAGAACTTACTTGTAACACACGAAAGCTCATTTATTAACCGTAAATTACAAACGGCGAGATTCAAAAGTTTATCCTTTACAACTCCGTTTACGGACTTCTTGCGAAGAGGGGCACTTCCTGTAGACCGCAAAGAAGCCGAAAGGCTGAAAGCCCTCGCATCTAAATATGTGTTGAGTGGCGAAGCCTTATACAAGCGCGAGTACTCAACCCCGCTGCTCCGATGCCTCAATAGCGTCGAGTCGACCAAGGTCCTCCGCGAAATTCACGAAGGCATCTACAGGAACCACTCCGTTGGGAGGTCCCTTGCGCTCAAAGCGCTCCGACGAAGGCTATTTCTGCCGACGATGAAAAAAGACACCTACGACTGGACGAGAAAGTGCGACAAGTGTCAACGTTTCTCTAACGTTCCACGGCAGCCGCCATCTCCCCTGGGTAGCGTCGTCGTTCCACGTCCCTTTGTGAAATGGGGCGTAGACATCATCGGCAAGCTTCCCAAATCTCCGAGACAATACGAATATGCCATCGTCGCTATCGACTACTTCACTAAGTGGGTCGAAGCAGAGCCTCTGGCCAGAATCACCGAGGCCAACACTACAAACTTCATCTGGAAGTCCATAATATGCCGCCACGGAATCCCCGCGTCAATTGCGACCGACAATGGCGCGCAATTCGACAATGCCAGGGTTAGAGAAATCTGCGCCCAACTAGGGATAAGCAAGACATTCTCAGCCCCGCGACACCCACAGGGTAATGGCCAAGTGGAAGCCGTCAACAAGACGATTAAAAGCAACCTCAAGAAAAAGCTCGAAGCCAAAAAAGGCACCTGGGCTGAGGAGCTACCTTTCATCTTGTGGGCTTACCGAACGACTGTTCAAAATGCCACCGGGAGACCCCCTTTTCCCTAGCTTTTGGGATTGAGACTGTGGTCCCCATGGAAACAGAGGTCCCCACCTACCGAGTCGACACGTTCGACGAAAAAGAAAATGACGAGGCCATACGCCTCGAATTGGATCTAATCGACGAGAAAAGATTCGAGGCCCTCACCAGACTTGCTGCACAAAAGCGAAAAGTTGAGAGATACTACAACGCCAAAGTCAAAAGGCGGATCTTCGCCGTCGGCAGGCTCGTACTCAGGCGCGTGTTCCAGAACACCGAAGTACAAGGCGCCGGGGTCCTGGGCCCGAACTGGGAAGGACCGTATAGAGTTCGACAAGTCATCCATGACGAAACCTACTACATCGAACACACGGACGGAACTCCGATCCGGCACCCGTGGAACGCCGAACACTTGAGGCAGTACCACTAGTGACTAAGTTCCCCCATTTATTGCTCTTATTTCCCTTATTCAATAAGGCCTACGTGCCACTGTTTCAAGATGTTCTCTATTAGAAAAGAAAAATAAAGTTTGCGATCTTTTTATACACTTGATTAAAGTTTTTAGTCATCACGACACGACCTGTAAACTAAAAACTTAGGGGGCTGGTGGGTCCTGCGACATACACTCAAGAGTTCATGGCCCAACAAAAAAAAACCCTTAAGCCCCGCACTCATGGGATACAGAGGCTTAAGAAGCTCGAACCCCCACGGCCCATCAAGCATACGGGTTTGAGAAAAGACATCGGCCTAACCCGGCGCAACACATATGCTCGGTCGCTCTACAGCACGAGCACAAAGATGCCGGCTCAGCCTAGCGCAACACATATGCTCGGTCGCTAAACAACACAAGCACAAAGACGCAGGCTCAGCCCAGCGCAACACATAAGTTCGGTCGCTCAACAGCACGAGCACTTTTATCCATGCTTAAGTCCTCCACGGGGATACAGACTTAAGAAGCTCGGACCCCGAAGGCCCTTCGTGCATACGGATTCGGGTAAACCGTCGGCCTTCCCGGCGTGCTATAAGACGCGTAAAAGCGCATGTGAAAGACGTCCCCCGGGACGCATGTAAGTCGCGTAAAGGCCCTGCCTCAAACCCTAAAAACGGCCAAATTTGAGCCATATATATGTTCGCTAGCTCTAGAGCACGAATACCAAAGACGCTGGCCTAACCCGGCGCACCACACGGGGTTTGAGTAAAGACGCCGGCCTAACCCGGCGCAACCTACGTTCAATTGCTCCAGGGCACGAACTCAAAAGACGCCGGCCTAACCCGGCGCAACCTACGTTCGCTTGCTCAAGGGCACAAACTCAAAAGACGCCGGCCTAACCCGGCGCAACCTACGTTCGCTTGCTCCAGGGCACGAACGCCAAAGACGCCGGCCTAACCCGGCGCAATATATACGTTCGGTCACTCCATAGCACGAACACAAAAGACGTCAGCCTAACCCGGCGCAACATAGACGTTCGGTCGCTCCATAGCACGAACGCAAAAGACGCCGGCCTAACCCGGCGCAACATACATGTTCGGTCGCTCCATAGCACGAACGCAAAAGACGCCGGCCTAACCCGGCGCAACATATACGTTCGGTCGCTCCATAGCACGAACGCAAAAGACGCCGGCCTAACCTGGCACGACATATACTTTCGGTCGCTCCATAGCACGATCGCAAAAGACGCCGGCCTAACCCGGCGCAACATATATGTTCGGTCGCTCCATAGCACGAACCCGAAGACGCCGGCCTAACCCGGCGCAACGTACGTTCCCTTGCTCCAGGGCACGAACTCAAAAGACGCCGGCCTAACCCGGCGCGACCTACGTTCGCTTGCTCCAGGGCACAAACTCAAAAGACGCCGGCCTAACCCGGTGCAACCTACGTTCGCTTGCTCCATGGCACGAACTCAAAAGACGCCGGCCTAACCCGGCGCAACGTGCACGTCCAGTCGCCAATGGCACGGACGCAGAGCCTCCGGGAACTACCCGGTGCGACCTCTTCGATCGCCAATTGGCACGAAGCTAAGTCGTTGGGCCACAGCCACATTAGGCACACTGAATCATCGGCCTAACCCGACAGGCTGATGTCACTATTAAACACGGGTCGGTCAATCACCTAATTGGGCACAAACGTCCCCTCGCCTCAAATGTTAAACGACGACAAGTCGTAACACTAAATGAGCGGAGGACGAATCCCAACTGGGGACGTAAAACCTGCCAAAACTATTGGTAAGGACACAAGCCCTTCGGGCCACGTTAGCCCACGAAGAAGGCATATGCGAGCGAAACTGCTCAATACGAGATAAGCATTCAACTTGAAAGCAACAAAATATCTCATAAATAAAGACGAGCCACTGCTCTGAATCCAATGAACACGTGCTAAATAAGAAGTGCGCGAAAAATAAATGAAATCCTGAAAAAGGTAAAAAAACAAAGCGCTAAACATATGCGCTATAAAGAGAACCACATGGCTCACGCAGCCATCATCTAGTAGGGGAAACAAGGTGTCGAAGAAGTCAAAAGTGACCCCGCAGGCCTCGTTCTCGGTCGTGGTCGCCTCCCGACACTCCACCGCTCTGGCACGACGGGCCTCCTCGGTCCCTATGTCGTAGTCATCTTGCAAGTCGGATGCTCTTCGCTCCGCTTCAGCAAGCTAGGAAGAGAGACGAGCATTCTCCTCCGCCAGAGAGTCGCGCTTGCGCTCCGCCCGAACACACGCCGCTTCGCTCGAAGTGAGTTGACGGTGCGATGTCTCCAAACCTCCGCCGATCGGGACGCCACCTCGCAAGCTCACCGTTCTTCGGTCAGCTCCCCCGCCATCTTGGCCACCGACATTTAGGCTTCATCGCGCTGATCTCGGGCGATTTGGAGGTCCATCTTTGCGTCGCGAACCTGGTCTCGAAGTGTCTCGGTTTCCGCCCCCGGGTGCGAACCTCGCTCGACCTGAGCCAGCCTAGCCCTCGTCCGAGCAAGCTCCTCTGGGCAGCCCCCAGGCGCCGGATGAAGTCGTGCAAAATCCTGTCGCTCCGCATGGCCCTCACGTACGCCTGCGACGACAAAAAGCAAGGGTTAAAACTAAACATATGCTTACAACAGAATGAATAGAAATACTGACCCTTGAGCGTCAGTAACCCCTGCCTGAAAGAAGGCAATGTCGCTCTTCGACACCACGCCCTTCCACTAAGACAGTGGGGACTCCTCGAGATGTCGAAAGCAGTCACCTAGAGACTCTATCGCCTCTAGCTCCACCGCCGAGTTCACCCTCTTGGGTTCGGAACACTCATCGGGAGGCGCCGAGGTCGAAGCCCTCTTCAAAGACGCGCGGGTCTCTGGTTCAACTGGGCCGGCAGTCTCAACACGCTCTTCCCTCGCCTTGCGGTCAGCAACCCTAGAGCGAATCTCCGCCATCCGCTCGGGGTTCCGAGAAGCGGAAGCGAGTCTCCGAGCTCGTCTCTTTGCAGCTACACAAGACAAAACAGCAAAGGTCAGGTTTATGTCAACAAAGAAGTTATAAAACCGTAAAATTACCTCGAGAAGCAGGAACGACTGGCTGAGCCTCGGGACTCGGGGGCCTGCTCGCCCGGCGCGCCTCCTCGGTGCCCAGAGCAAAGGGCGGGAACCACCCAGTAAGCGCCATCAACTCGGGAGAACGGAACCGCTCGCCTGCCTTGCGGGCTTCCGACATCCCCGTTATCTCTCTCACGAAAGGGAGCTCCGCCGCCCCTCATCCGCCGAGAAGTCTGCCAGACGACCGAAGCGAAGGGGCGCCTCACCAAAGGCGTCCGTTGAGACCCACACCCACGACCGGTGGCTAGGCGGGTCGCTATCGTCGACCAACCTCATGTTGCCTTGAGCGCGAGCCATGTGAAAGCCCGGTTGTCCTGGCGCTAGGAAGACAGCAACCAGATTGCGGAAGTCATCCACGGTCATGGCACGCTGCGTCTGGCACTGCCACTCCATGAAGCATCTAGCCAATAGGCGATAGAACGCCGGGCTCATCTGGAATGCATGGACCCCTAGTCAGGTCAGAATCTGATGGGCGATCATCGGGAACAGGAGATGCAGCCCACAAATAAGGCTTCCGATCGTCACGGCCGCAAACCCGTCCCTCGGGCGAGAGGGCCTGTCCTTGGGGGCAGGCCTGAGCAACCCCACCGAGGGAGGAATGTCATATGTCTCCCGAAGCGTGCTAAAGACTCGGGTAGTGAGCGTGCTTGCAGCATCGACCCCCTTGCAGTCTAAGCCAACGGGGGCAACAGAGTCGTCCACTCCGTACAAGCGAGTCCTCTCTAGAGACTTGGCATATGTGTAGCCCAAATACTTCGTGGATTCGAAGACCGTACAGGCCGTCTCCAACACCTTTCCGCTACACTTCTCCTTTCCCCTCGCGAGAGGAGCCTCCAAGTCCTATCCAAGGTCTTCTGAGCCCGACCCTAGGGGGTCGTCGGTGTAAATGTCATCCAAGAAAGATTCGGACGGCATTATCGTAAGTTCGGCACTCGAGGCGTCTAAGTTAGACACCCAGGGAAGCCATGTGCTCACCATCGCCTCACCTCGCTGCTTAAGCAATGAGGCGTCAAAGGACGCCTCGCGGGAAACCAAGTTGACCACCAGTCATGACGAACGTGAGTCTTTGCACCCGTCATCCTCCCCTTCGGGGCCGCACCTGGTAGGTAGGCTGCTCTCGGGCCCCGCCAGCTCGGCAACCGCCGCAGCGTCAGTCTCCAACTCTGCGAGCCATTTGTCGGCCGCGCAAGAGTCTTCCTCGACAAAAATGGGATTTCCGTCAACTTCCTTAAAGGGACCGTTGGCCGCCCCCCCCAAAATCTTGGGGAGGTCAGGAAGAGTCAACCTTGGGATCATCAACATGGGAAAAAAGCTCACTCCCCATTAAAAGGATAAAAAAGTCGGCTGCCCGAAGGGAAATTTCAAACTCAAAGGAATTTTCCAATTTCCCAAAAGCCTGCCAGTTATGAAAAAAGACGGAGGGAACTCTCCTATTTATAGGAGAGGAAGGAGCAAACCCTGCTCCTTCCCCCCCCCCCCCCTTGCGCGCGCGTCACAAGGCCCGGCCCGCGTGCCGGCCTCGCGCGCGCGCCATCCCACCGGCATCAGGCCGCGCGCGGGCCTTGCTGCCCAGCCGGCTAGGTCCGGCCAACAAAAATAAACAAATAAAAATAATAATAATAAATTATGCGGCCGCGCACGACCAAGAGGTAAAAAGACCTCAACGCCCTTTCTTCATTCTAAAGTTCACGACTTGCGTTCCGCAAGCCGTAAACTGTTGTCAATAGTGCCCACAAGAAGAGTTGTAATCTTTATATTCTACATTTGATGTAATAAAGCCTCATGAAGACTCTTGCTTGTAATTGCTTATTCATTAATAAAAAGTTGAAACGTTCATTCAATCTTCCTTGTTTGAAGCTTTATGATAAAACCTTAGTCTTTAGTCCATAAACAAACTAAACAACTTACGAAGAGACAAATGTAGATTTGCATGAACAAACTCTTCGTAGTTTGCTTAAAACGATATATTCGCAATCTAAGGGTCAAAGGACTATTGACCTCAGTATGATTGTTAGAAGAATCTATGATGTCTGGTTATGAGGCATTGAGAGTTGGAGACTCTATAGTTCTTCTAGGTATCTTCCGAAGGTACTGAATTGACCAGTGCACTTCTAGAGACAAGATAAGAACAAACCATTTAACCTCTTATGTCTCGAAGTCACTACGTATGAATTGCATCGCGCTTACCTTAATCCTGAAATGAGACATGTCATTTCACACCTTAGTATTCTCATTTGAGAAAGTCAGAGTTCGGACTCACTATGTGATTCCGAACAAGGCCTATTGGTGAAGTACTAAGTTGTGAGAATGTCATGAGTAACTTTGTGAAGTTCTCATAGATATGAAATTCATGTACAAGATTGCTGAAATGCAATGTATATCACCTCATGCTTTGTTCCTTGGAGTGTGAATAAATGAACTGGCCAGTGTCCAAATTGAGTCTTGACTCTTTTGGATGAAACAATGTGACTTGTTAGCTCCTCGTCAATACATTGTTTCTAACTTATTCACAAACGACAAAGGAGTTGAGGAAATAACAGCTAGAAGGGTAAAATGGTAATTTTGTAAATCCCGACTAGCTGATGATATTCATGAAGGGTAAACACTGATAATATTCTGTGGATCCGCTCATTACAATTAGGTTGAATTCTTGAGTAGAAAATAAATTCATTTGAACCGAGAGATTTTCAGTGTCAACTCTTCAGTGGAGTCAGTTGACATTAAGTTAAACTTGGAAAAGGTTTGTGAACTTTTGAGTCCAAGTATTTTAGCTCAAGCTTTGTTCATTTGGATCCATGAGGTCACTGTCACGAATCACATCGAGTAGGAATAGTTAAACTGGAAGCTAAGTCAAAACAAGAACGAAAATTGTCGAAAGGGTATTTTTTCTTTTGAGACATAGGATGAAATGAATGTCAATAAATTTTTTGACAAGTTCATTTGATTACTTAATGTCACTCGGCCATTTTATAATAATTGGGCCTTGTGAATTAATTTCATTTCATAAGAATTTTATTGAAAATTCTTAATGGGCCTTTCTCATGTTGTCATGAACAAATGAAGAAGCTTCTAGAAGCTCCTTCTAGAATGAGTTTCGGCGCCCAACATACCCATAGGAAGAGAGAATATTTTGTGCATAAATGTATCAAGATACTTGCCAAAAGAAAAAGAGGAAACAAATTTCCCATGCTTGTATAGGAAATTTCGGCCAAGGCAACCAAGAGAGAAACAAATGAGGAAACTAATCCCTTGTGGATTTGAATGAGATGGGCGCCTATGTTGATAGGAATGGGTAATGAAAGATTGCTCATAAAGGCTTGGAAAATAAGAGGAAACTACTTCTTTCCAAGGCCAACCCTTCTCCTATAAATAGGACCCTCATTCCTCTCATTCTATTCATTCCACATAAGTTAGAGATTGAGAGCCTCTCTCTCTAGAACTTGTGGTTGCCGCCCCTTCCTCTCTCTCTCTAGTTTATTTTCGTTTTATTGTTTTGGCACCTAGGTCCTCATTTTACCTAGATTTTAGCTCTGCGACTTCAAGACTCGTTCTTAAGTCGTAGTGTTTAAAGTGCCCACTAACTGATTCCTTTTATTTCGAGTGATTTAGGGATAGAAACTTTCGTGGTTGCTCGAGGTGCCGAGGAAAGAAAGAGAGACGTGCTGCGAGGGGAGACGAGCGTTGCAAACTTTCCAAAAGCTTCTCAAAGTTCAAGCTTCAAGAAAGGTTAGTAAACTTCTATGCTCATTATAGTTTTTATTTATGTGTACTTGCTCTTTGTCTAGGTTAGTAAAAAAAGTGTTTTTACTTGAAAAGGAAATTTTTAAAATTCCGCCGCTTTGCGAAGCGTTAAACTTTTTCTTAAACCCTAGATCAATTCCACGCACTCCCTGGCGTCTCGGCCCACGCACATCCCTGCTGCCCCGGCCGAGCGCCCCTGCTACCTCGGCCGGTCGCCCCTGCTCCCCCGGCCGAGCGCACCTGCTGCCTCGGCCAGGCGCCTCTGTTGCCTCGGCCGAGCGCACCTGCTGCCCCGGCCGAGCGCACCTGCTGCCTCGGCCGGGCGTCCCTGCTGCCCTGGCCGAGCGCTCCTACGGCCTCGGTCGGGAGTCCCTGCTACCCGGGCCGAGAGCTTCTGCTGCCTCGACCGGGCACACGTGTTGCCTCAGCTGGGCACCCCGCGCCCATCCAAACGCTTCGCCCTGTGCGCCCCGCACCCGTCCAGGCAGCACGCCCCGCGCCCATCCAGGCAGCACGCCTTGCGCGCCCCGCGCCCGTCCGGGCGTTGAGTCTCGCGCGCCCCGCTCCCGGCCACCCGGTGGGCCTTGAGGAGCGCCGGCCCAAGTCCTCCTCCAATGCTATAAATACTCCCCCTTAGGAGGAGGGAAAATCATCATGGTTCATTCCAAAAAAACCATCCAACACCTCTCTCTGTCGAGAGAGAGAGAGAGAGAGAGAGAGAGAGAGAGAGTTCTCTCCTCCTCCGTGCTCTTGTGACATTCCAAGAGCGCGTGCTCCTCCTCCCTCGGCTCAGAAATACAAGGACCCCCCTCCACGAGAGGGAGCGCGCTCCTCTTCTGCGACCCGAGTCTCTGCAGTACACACTGCTCTCCTACTTCTTGGCCCTTGAGCTAGAACTCCGAGCTACGAGGAAAGCGACCCCTCTAAAGTCCTCACTAGAAGCTACGAGCCGGGTCCTACTCTAAAGCCTTGGATTCTCAAGCCTCCGAGCCCAAGATAGCCCCCAACATTCAAACTGAACTATGTTTTGACCTGATCCCGACTAAAGGGTACGTAGGCAGCTAACCTTTGGCACAGTCACACCCCCAAAAACACACCTCAGGGTCTGGAGGGTGCACCGACCTTGGATCGAACCGCCCGAGGTATTTAATCATTGTTCATTTTTGTACGACGACACCATATATTCTTAATCTCTACTTCACCTATAAGTAGGAATGGGTAAGTATTCGGTTATCCTAGCATAACCGCTATCTTTCACAAAGACTCGACAAGATATTATAGATAAGGCTATCTTAGACATCAACTGACTTATAAGTAAGAAGTTAGTGTATGTACGACCACAAGTCTACAGAAACGACTCAACCTGGGCTCTGATACCGAAAATTCTGTCATGACCCGCGACCCGCGGCAGAGATCTTCGTATCCTACTTTTCATACACACGCCTACTTACTTACCGGCTTTTGTTGATGCTCTGCTTAGTTTTCTTTACACTAGGACAAATATAGTCATCCGGTGCGACGATTGTCGCACCAAATACCTCAAAAGTCGCACCAAATAGTTTATTAGATGCGACTTTAGGTGCGATAAAGTCGCACCTAATATGTTGTCACTAAAGGTATTAGGTGCGACATGTCGCACCTAATATGTATACTTTTAGGTGCGACACTTTTAGGTGCGACTTTGTGGCACCTAAAGTCGCAGCGGATCATTTCATATCAGGTGCGACTTTGTCGCACCTAATAGGTTATTTTAATTTAAAAAAAATAGAGAGAGTGAGATGTAGGCGGCGGCGGGGCGGGGGAGGTTGGTCACGGCCGGCGGGGCACGGGGCGGTGGGCTGGCAGAGAGAGAGAGAGAGTTAGATTGAGAGACGGTGAGACGGAGAGAGAGAGAGAGAGAGAGAGAGGGACGTACCGGAGCGGGCGGCGGGCTGGTCCAGGCGGCGGGGCGGGGGAGGCTAGTCACGGCCGGCGGGACGTGGGGCGGGGGGCTGGCTGAGAGAGAGGGAGCGCGGGGCGGGGGAGGCTGGTTATGGCCGGCGGGGCGTGGGGCGAGAGAGAGAGAGAGAGAGAGAGAGAGAGAGAGAGAGAGAGAGTGAGATTGAGAGACGGTGAGACGGAGAGAGAGAGAGAGAGAGAGAGGGGGGACGTACCGGAGCGGGCGGCGGGGGAGGCTGGTCACGGCCGGCGGGGCGCGGGGCGGGGGGCTGGCTGAGAGAGAGAGAGAGCGCGGGACGGGGTTGGCTGAAAGAGATAGAGTGAATGAGTGAAAGAGAAGAAGAGGCTCGGGGTTAAAACCCCTAGAACTATTAGGTGCGACAATGTCGCACCTAATAATCATATTGGGTGCGACTAAGTCGCACCCAATATGAAATCCCAGATCCGAAAAATTTCGGAGGGATTCGGCGGGGAAGTTTGAATTTGAAATCCATTGGGTGCGACATTTGTCGCACCTAAAGGTATTAGGTGCGACAAATTCATATTAGGTGCGACATTGTCGCACCGAATAACACTAAACATTAGCGAAATTTTTAGTCATCCGGATGAGTATCCGGTGCGACATGTCGCACCTAATATGGGCTTAGGTGCGACTATTAGGTGCGACATGTCGCACCTAATACCCTTCCGCACCCAATATGTTAATTTGTAGTAGTGTTAGCCTTGTCTTTATCTACAATATCAAGATAATAACTGTGAGTCGAAAGACTCAGTAAGTGGATATCTATATAACTAATGCATCGTGCACATAATACATAAGCAATACATAACATGCAGTTCATATCTTATCATAACTTGCGGAAGTATCGGCTTAAGTCCCGATAAATCCACCTTACTTAAGAATCAATCGGCTTAGGTCTTGATAGATTCATCTGACCTAGGAATCAATTGGCTTAGGTCTTGATAGATTCATCTTACTTAGGAATCACTCAGCTTAGGTCCCAAGAGATTCTTCTTACTTAAGAATTTACCAGATTAGGTCCCGGTAACTCCTACTTACTTGAGAATATACCAGCTTAGGTCCCGGCAATTCCCATCATACAATATATTTCCTGCTCGGGATCCCTTAATGATATCCGCACGACACATGTCTTATTGGAGCCAGACAGGAAGGTGCACATTCTCCTGCCTAATCCCCATGTGGTACCACCACGAAGGATAACAGGTACCTACTAACATGGGGTATAACTTTGCCTTCGTGTATTAACTTGTAATATATCATCGATATACAGTACCAGAAACACAACTTTGCCTTCGTGTATTAACTTGTAAACACAAGGCTCATCTATTGACTGTTCAAAGCCGAAGCTTTTCATAGTTTCATCGAATCTAATATTCCATGACCTAGATCTTTGCTCTAGTCAATATATGAACTTAAGTAACTCACAAACCTTGGTCTCTTGACCTTTATCCACAAAACCGTCTGGTTGAGCCATATAAATGCGCTCGTCAAGATTGCCATTCAGGAAGGCAGTCTTGACATCCATTTGCCATATCTCATAGTCGAGAGCTGCAGCTATGGATAGAAGTATGCGGATGGATTTAAGCATCGTGACTGGCGAGAAGGTTTCTTCATAGTCAATCTCTTCTTGTTGGGTATAACCCTTAGCCACAAGTCATGCTTTGAACGTCTCGACGTTCCCATCCGGACCCCTTTTCTTCTTGTATATCCACTTACACCCTACGAGTTTAATCCCTTCAGGAAGGTCTACAAGTTTCCAGACATTGTTGACATACATCGCGTGCATTTCAACTTTCATGGCGTCAGGCCAAAGGTTTGATTCAGAACAACCATCGCTTGGCTACAGGAAACAGGGTCATCCATGTCGGAGACTGTTACGAGAGTGTCTCCAGCGACGTCCGCGAAGTCCCCGTGAGTGCTTCGGAACCTCTGAGAACGAGAGAGACTTGTGAGAATGCTTCAGGCCAAATATGGCATCAAAAGAAGCAGAGGAGAGTGAGAATTCGAGCGTATCGATAAGATATCAAGGGATCGGTTCCCCCTTAGTGAGAGGGGGTTTATATAGGTGTTCGAGGGCTTTAGGAAGGTCCTTTGTCGTCCATGTGGGACTAGGGGCGCGTACCTCTTCAAGTGCAGGCGCACAAGAGGCAGTGGCGCACTATGCGCGGCGCGCGACCCGCGTCGCGCAGGCTGCGCCGCAAGTGCGCGGCGCGCGCTGGACCGTGTCTTCGTGGGCTTTTCGCGATCGTCGTCCTTCCGGGCCTGTTGAACTACTGTGGGCTTTGTATTTCGGGTATATGACACAAATGTATCTATTCGACGGATAGAATCCGAGTCGAGGCTCGATTCGAGGAGCAAGGCTCGACTCGAGGAGACTGACTCGAGGCTCGACTCGAGGAGCGAAGTTCAACTCGAGGAGACTGACTCAAGGCTCAACTCAAGGAGTGAGGCTCGACTCGAGGAGACTGAATCAAGTCTCAACTCGAGGGGCGAGCCTCGACTGGAGGAGCCGACTCAAGTCTCAACTCGAAGGGCTAGGCTCGACTCAAGGAGTCAAGAGTTTGGGCGAGGGTTTGAAGGCTTGCCGCTCTTTAGGACCTCCGGCCTGACCATCGGCCCTTTGAGCGACGTGTCTTCTCGTTGTCTCTTGTTTTCCGAAAACGACCGACAACATTAGCCCCCCAAGTTCGTTGCTCAGGAGGTTCCCGGCGATGAACTTTTTTGTCTTTTCGGTTGGGTGTTTGAGAAAACATCTTTAAAGTCCCGTCACCCGAGGAAAATATATTTTTCTTCTTTTTTTTTGGCGTAGCCGCGCGGCGCGCGGCGCTCCCCGTGCGCGGGGCTAGTTAGCTTCGCGCGGGAGAATTCAACTTTTTTGGAGGTTTTCCTCCGTTTTTCTCCTTGTGGGAGTAGGATTTGGACTCCTACCCCTCTAGGAGTCTATAAATAAGCCCATCCCCCTCTCCCATTCTTCCACTTTTATTTTTTCTCTTTCTCTCTACACTTTTTTTCTTTTCTACATGCATGCATTATGGATATTCCTTCCCTCTTCTCAACTGAGGATCCCGAGATTGATTTCTCTCTCTTGTTTCAGGATTCTGAACATGTAGAAGACGACTTCTTCACGGGATTAGGGGAAGTTCCTCTGCACGTGGAAGAGAATCCAAGTGGAGTGGAGCAGTGTCTCGAAAAAGGCGAGTTAGGCGCGACCATGCCCGTCGCTCAGCCTCAGGAGGAGTGTGCGCCAACTGGGCGCGGAACAGGTGAGGGGGTCGATCATCCCACGTCCGGGGATCTTGCTCCTCGCCTTGTGATCAACTTCGTCGGCGAGGGGGCTTGCAACAAGACCTGCCCCGACGTGCCGAAGTCCGACTTGGATTCTTATGGCAC
The DNA here is from genome assembly GCF_054948205.1 of Urtica dioica subsp. dioica. Classification (NCBI taxonomy): domain Eukaryota; kingdom Viridiplantae; phylum Streptophyta; class Magnoliopsida; order Rosales; family Urticaceae; genus Urtica; species Urtica dioica. The sequence continues at coordinate 43,370,067 of NC_142759.1, read as the reverse complement.
GCCAGGAGATATTGCGGGCGTGGATGCAGCGACTCCGCTAGGGTCGGTCCTCGACGAGATTGACTGCGTGGACGATTTTGGTCCCGAGTCTGAGGATCTCAGAGGTGTGATTCAGAGACATACCCAGGGGCCGAAGGCCTCGTACCGGAGCGTCCCGAAGGGCCGTCGGTGGCTGCCGCGGCCGCGCCAGAGGGCGGAGGCCCTTCCGTGGAGCCAGGGGGTGCTCAGCCCGAGACCCCTGACGCAAAGGCGATAGTTTCGGCGAGGTCGCTCGCTAGGACGGAGTGGTATCCCGAGGCGGGCTTTGCTGCTCCCGAGGGCTTCGATTGTTCGGGGGTCGATGCTTCGAGCTCGCTCACCTACCGAACATTCATCGGTCTCAGGGAGGCATTTGCCATTCCATCGTCCGTGGCGCTCCTCCGTCCCTTACAAGGCGACCGTCCTTTCCGTCCTCGCCGTGGATTTGCCGCAGTTTCTGCTGCGAGTCTTAACTGTGGGTTGCGGTTGCCGTTCCAACCCATCGTCCAACAGCTCCTCGCACGACTGAGGGTGCATGCTTGTCAGATGAGTCCGGCGTTTTACCGCATCGTGGCAATGTGTCACATGGAATGGCATTGCCAGTCCGAGCGGGTGATGACCATGAGCGACTTTCGTAATCTCATCGCGGTCTTCCCTACGCCCGGGCAACCCGGTTTCTTCATGGCCCGCGATCGCCGGAATATTAAGCTGATCATGGACTCGGAGAAGTATAATCGAAGACCGTGGGTGTGGGTCTCGGCGGAGGCTTTTGGCGACGCGCCACTTCGGTTCGGTCCCTTGACCGAGATTTCTGCTGACGCGGGGGCCGATGATCTCGACTTCGTGAAGGAGATCCGGGGAATGTCGGAGGCTCGGAAGGCTGTCGAACGATTTCGTTCGCCTGAGCTGATGGCTTCCACCGGGTGGTTCCCGCCCTTTCCTTCTAGCCGTGGCAACAGTCAGCGGACCGAGAGTGCTCCCAGTGCCGTGTCATCTCCCTCGAGCGGCGGTCTTCCAGGTATTTCGACCTTCGCTCTTTCTGTTTTTTTTTTTGCTTTTAGTATAGGGTTTTGACTTTATTGCTTTGTTGCCTCCTCGGCTAGGGCAAGGGATCGGGCTCTTGAGTGCGCCATGTAGGCGTCTTACGTGCGCCATGTAGGCGTCTTAGGTGCGCCATGTAGGCTTCTTAGGTGCGCCATGTAGGCGTCTTAGGTGCACCATGTAGGCGTCTTAGGTGCGTCATGTAGGCGTCTTAGGTGCGCCATGTAGGCGTCTTAGGTGCGCCATGTAGGCGTCTTAATTGCGCCATGTAGGCGTCTTACGTGCGCCATGTAGGCGTCTTACGTGTGCCATGTAGGCGTCTTAGGTGCGCCATTTAGGCGTCTTGATTGCGCCATGTAGGCGTCTTACGTGCGCCATGTAGACGTCTTGATTGCGCCATGTAGGCGTCTTACGTTCACCATGTAGGCGTCTTAGGTGCGCCATATAGGCGTCTTACGTGCGCCCTGTAGGCGTCTTAGGTGCGCCATGTAGGCGTCTTGATTGCGCCATGTAGGCGTCTTACGTGCGCCGTGTAGGCGTCTTGATTGCGCCATGTAGGCGTCTTACGTGCGCCATGTGGACGTCTTAGGTGCGCCATGTAGGCGTCTTGATTGCGCCATGTAGGAGTCTTAGGAATTTTTGCATGGAGCTTGTTCCTTTGAGGGTTCCCTTACCATTGCTAGCCCCCCCAAGTTTTAGGGTTATAAGTTTAATTTTTGATAACCGGAAAACTTGCACAAAACGGATTTTGAAATGAAAAACTCGAATTTTATTACGTTTGCGAGAAATTTAAAATCCTAAAACATTGGCTCGTCGGCCTTATTGAATATGGGAACTAAGAGCAATAAAACATGGGGAACGCTAGCTACTGGTAGTATTGCCTCAAGTGTTCTGTATTCCACGGGTGGTGAATCGGGGTTCCGTTTGTGTGCTCGATGTAGTATGTCCCGTCGTGAATGACTTTGCGGACTCTATAGGGGCCTTCCCAGTTTGGGCCTAGGACGCCGGCGCCTTGAACTTGGGTATTCTGGAAAACTCGTCTGAGTACAAGGCTTCCGACGGCAAAGCTTCGCCTTTTGATCTTGGAGTTGTAGTATCTTTCGACCTTGCGCTTCTGTGCGGCGAGGCGTCTGAATGCTTCTTATCTCTTTTTGTCAATCAAATCCAACTCCAAGCGTATGGCCTCGTCGTTGTTTGCTTCGCCGAACGTATCGACTCGGAACGTGGGTATCTCGGTTTCAATCGGAACCACGGCTTCGATCCCATACGCGAGGGAGAATGGCGTCTCGCCGGTGGCGTTTCGCGCGGTTGTCCTGTAAGCCCATAGGACGAACGGAAATTCCTCGGCCTAGGCGCTTTTTTTGTCTTCGAGATTCTTTTTAAGATTGCTCTTAATAAACTTGTTGACTGCTTCGACTTGGCCATTGACCTGAGGATGACACGGCGAGGAGAAGGTGTTGATGATCTTTAGCTGATCGCAGATATCTCTTACTCGTGCGTTGTCAAATTGTGCGCCATTGTTAGTCACAATCGAGGCGGGGATACCGTGCCTGTATATAATGCTTTTCCAGATGAAGTTTGTCGTGTTTGCTTCAGTTATTCTGGCGAGCGGCTCGGCCTCTACCCACTTAGTGAAGTAGTCAATGGCGATGTTGGCATATTCGTATTGCCTTGGCGCTCTAGGGAGCTTGCCAATGATGTCCACGCCTCATTTAGCAAAAGGACGTGGGACGACGATGCTGCTTAATGGGGTCGGTGGCTATCGCGGGATTTCCGCGAAGCGTTGGCATTTGTCGCAACGCCTTGCCCTTTCGCAAGCATCTCGCTTCATGGTAGGCCAGAAATAGCCTTGCTTAAGCGCTTTGAGCGCGAGGGAAGTTCCAGCGGCGTGGTTCCCACAGATGCCCTCGTGTATTTCGCGGAGGACCTTGGTCGACTCAACACTATTGAGGCATCGGAGCAACGCTGTTGAGTAACCGCGCTTATAGAGTATGTCATCTCGAAACATGTACTTGGATGCTAAGACTCTCAGGTTATCGGCTTCTTTGCGGTCTTCGGGAAGTTCCCCTCTTCGCAGAAACTCGATAATCGGGTCCATCCAAGTAGGCTGAGACGCTACTTCTACGGTTCCGATCTCATCTCGGGAGACGGACGGCCGGGGGAGAAATTCGATGGGTACGGTTCCCAACCCATCTTCGTCGATGCCAAATCCAAGGCAAGCAAGTGCGTCAGCCTCTGAATTTTGTTCTCTCGGGATTTGGTGAATCTCGTACCAAGAAAAAGCATCGAGTTTGGAGTTTGTCATAGCCAGGTATGCAACCATGTTTGGTTCCTTGGCAGTGTAATCCCCTTTAACCTGGTTCACGATCAACTGCGAGTCGCAGTGTATTCGCAGGTTATGAGAGCCAAGCTTGTGCGCTATCTCTATCCCTACAATGAGCGCCTCATATTCGGCTTCATTGTTGGAGGCCTGGAAGCTGTAGTGCAGGGCGTAACGCAACTTTTCCCCATCGGGGTTAATCAGGACTATTTCGGCGCCAGCCCCCCGAGCGTTAGATGCTCCGTCTACGTACAACTCCCAGATGGGACCCGTCGGGTCAACCTTTCTTTTCCGAGTTAATGCGTCATTGTTTAGGTCATTTTCTGCTCTTCCCATATCAGGAGTATATGAGAATTCTGCCACAAAGTCGGCTAAGGCCTGCCCCTTTATAGTCGTTCTTGGGTGGAACTCAATCCCGTACTCGCTTAATTCTTGGGACCAGATCGCCATGCGAGTCGATGTTCCCTTTTGAAGAGCCTTACCGATCGGATGCTCGCTTCGCACCGCGATTGGGTGAGCTTGGAAATACGGACGTAGCTTCTTAGCTGCCGTTACGAGAGCCAGAGAAAGTTTCTCTATCTCGGTGTAGCGTGTTTCCGCGTCGAGTAAGGCTTTGTTCACGTAGTAGACCGGCCATTGGACCTTGTCTTCTTCGCGGACAAGAACAGCACTTACAGCTCTTTTTGAGACGGCGAGATATACGTATAGCATCTCGCCCTCTCTTGGTTTAGAGAGGAATGGTGGGGACCCAAAGTAAGCCTTTATTTCCTGGAAGGCATTTTCGCATTCGTCCGTCCACTCAAAGCCGTCTCTTCTTCTTTAGAGCTTTGAAGAACGGTTGACACTTGTCGGTGGCTTTAGACACGAAGCGTGTCAGAGCTGCAACCCCACCGGTCAGGCTTTGCACCTCTTTGACCCGTCTTGGAGACTTCATTTCAAGGAGTGCCTTGATTTTTTCGGGATTCGCCTCTATCCCTCGTCGGCTGACGATGTATCCGAGGAATTTCCCGGATACAACCCCGAACACGCATTTGTTGGGATTGTGTTTCATTTTATATCGGCGGAGGATCGTGAACATCTCCCTTAGGTCGTGTACGTGATTGGTTGCCAGTAGGCTTTTAACGAGCATGTCGTCCACGTACACTTCCATTGTCTTGCCGATTTGATCGGCGAAGATCCGATTTACCAAGCGCTGGTACGTTGCTCCCGCGTTCTTAAGGCCGAAAGGCATGACCCTATAACAGTAAAGACCTCGATCAGTGACAAAGGTTGTCTTAATTTGATCGGGCTCGTGCATCCGAATTTGGTTGTAGCCCGAATAGGCGTCCATGAAGCTGAGAAGTTCATGGCCAGCCGTGGCGTCCACCAGGTGTTTGATACGCGGGAGTGGAAAGCTGTCCTTAGGGCATGCTTTGTTAAGATCTTTGTAGTCTATACAAATTCGCCACTTCCCATTAGGCTTTTTTACCATTACCACGTTGGCGACCCACTTGGGTACTTAGCCTCTCGGATGAAGTTTGCGGCGAGGAGTTTCTCGACCTCTTCATTTATGGCCAGGTATCATTCTAGGTTGAACGTTCATCTAGCTTGCACTTTTTCGGCGACCTTTGGGTCGTCGTTCAATCGGTGCACTATTACGTCGGGATCAATTCCAGGCATGTCTGCATGAGTCCATGCAAAAACATCCTTAAATTCCCGAAGGAAGGCAGTGAGCTGAGTTTTGATGGCGAGTGGAAGTCGGATGCCAAGCTTTACAACCTGATCAGGCTTAGATTCGTCAAGGACGATCGGCACAAGATCGTCAGAGGTTTCCACCTTGAGTCTTTTGATTTCATCCCGGGGGTCAAGTTCTTCGAACTTCCTTGCGTCCCTTGGGTCTCATGGGTAATCGTCTTCCAGTTGGAAGATTGCGTTGACCATTTTTTCCGCGGGTTTACCATAAACTCCTTGCACGTAGCATATTCTGGCTTGGGATTGGTCTTCGGCCATAATGCCAATTCCCTCTTCGGTGGGGAATTTCACTAGTAGGTGATACGTGGAAGTGATTTCCCTTAGCCAGTTCAAAGTGGGTCGCCCGATGATTAAGTTATAGGGCGACTCATGATCGACCACTAGGAATGGGACCATGTGAACGGCCTCAACGCCTCCAGGGGTCCCGAAGGTGACCGGCAAATCGATGATGCCCTCGGTCATAACCTTTTCCCCAGTGAACCCAAACAAGGGCGTTTGGGTCGGAGTCGGGCGCAGCAACCCGAGCTTCATGCGCTCTAGGGTGGACTTGAAAATTATGTCGGTAGCGCTGCCGTTGTCGATGAGAACCCTTTTCACCAAGTTATTTGCCACTTGGGCTTTGAGCACAATTGCGTCGTTGTGTGGATGCACAACTCGCTTGGCCTCTTCATTGGTGAAATACATCGTCTCGTGAGGCACGGACGGAGGTTCTTCATATGTAAAGTTGACGTGCATAGCAGCGTCTTCCTGAGCCACAGCCCTAAGGAATTTCTTCCGTTGTCGGGTTGAATCTCTATCTTATGGACCTCCCAATATGGTGGTTACCACGTGGAGCTGTGGATTGGCATTGGCAGTAGCTGCGGTTCGGTCGGCAGAAGCGGTTGTTCCTCTTCCCTAACCAGACTGTGCTCTGTTCGTGGTGGGGCCCGCAGCGCTAATCATGCGTAGCACGAAATCTTTCAGCTCACCCCGTTGGATCAAAGCCTCGATTTGCCTTTTAAGGTTGTAGCATTCCGAGGTCAAATGACCGTATTCCCGATGGAACTCACAATATCTAGATCGATCGCGAGTTGCGAGATCCTTTTTCATTGGAGCCGGGGGTGTGAACTTGTCACGTGCCAGAGCCAGGATCCGTTCTGGCGCCGTGTTCAACGGTGTGAACGACGAGTACCCTTTGAAGTTTTCCGCAAGTCGCGGCTTCTGGGGTACAGAGGATTGGTTATTAGAAACCTGATTTCCCTTGTTTCGTCTTTTACGAGGTTCGCCTTGATCGTGGCTGGGTTCTTCTCGACGACGAGAGCTTTGATTGTTACTCTTGCGGCCGTCGAGGTAATCTTCGACTCCCATGAAGGTCCTAGCCCGGGTCATTAACTCGGACATGGTAGAAGGGACACGGCCGACAACCGACTTGAGGAAGTCACTTGTGCGCAAGCCTTCTATGATAGCGGCAATTGCGTCACCGTCATCAAAGCGGTCGACCTTGTTTGACTCTTCAGTGGATCGGGCGAGGTATCGTCTAAGATATTCGCCACTCTCTTGCCTGATTGACCACAAGTACATCTTGGTCTTCTTTTGGACCATAGATGTAGCGAACCGTGCTAGGAACATGTCCTTCACGTCTTTGAACGAGCGGATGCTTCCTGGCCTTAAGTTTTTGATCCACTCAAAACCGGGTCCGGCGAGGGTCAAACTAAAAGCTTGGCACATGGCGCCAGGAGAGACACCCTGCATCGTCATCTAGGTTTCATAGTGCTGGATGTGGTAAGCAGGATCTGCTTTTCCATCATAGGGAGTGAGGTTCGGGAGTTTGAAATTCCTCGTACAAACCTCGGCCAATAACTGAGCTGTGAAAGGCGAGGAGTTCTCCTCAACGACCCCATAGGTGCTTCCACCTATTCTGTATTCTCGGAGATCTCGTACCTCATTCCGAAGATTATGGATCATAGTGACCACATCGAGACCGGTTGTCGGAGTAACCCCCTGTTCGGGAGGAGTTACCTGTCGCCTTTCGTTAGACCCTTGACCTGTGCGGCGGTTCCCGTTAGTTGGGGCTGCCAGCGGGACGTTGGGTCTAGAGCTTAGTCGCTCTCTCAAATCATTGCCATGCCCAATGCGTTGAGCAGTGAGGTGGTCCCTAAGATCAGGGCTGGTCGTACGGAGGCGCAGGCTTCGTCTGTGACGCCGCGCTCTCCGCGTGCCCTGACTGTCCGCAACATTCTCCCTTTGACCTAGTCGGTCGAGGGCTGAACGTCGGGAATTCCCCTCTTGAGAAGCTGCCGGCGCGTCGCCTATCCGGGGTAGGGAATTTGATGGACCGGCTTCAAACATGGTGGGGAGTTCCCCGTCCTTCGTGAGAGAACTCTCGATATCCTCCGAATCACCAATACCCTCATAATCAGGGTCGCGATCGCAGCTTTCCTCCGAATTACCGTGTCATGCGCAGGTCGCTTTGCAGCTTTCCTAGTTAGAGAGCGACAGAGCGGACAACTAGAAGAGAATCCTAGATCGACATATTCAGAGCAGTATTAGTGCATAAAGGCACAAGGTACATACTCGATCTTTTCCTATTTTCTATTTCGGGAAAGTGCGTGAGGGAAGTGTGAACTTCAACTCACTCGAACACTTGAAAGTTTGAGATTACACATCTTTTTATTTTTCGGCTTGTCTACAAGGAGACCTCCCACTCAAATTTTCAAGAGCATATAGATTTTGAACATATCTGATATAGATATAGTTTTGAAAACATTTTGAAAAATTTATTTGATTTGGATGACAAAATATTTTTCAAGTTTGAAAGTGAAAAAGGTTTTTCAAAATTCAAACTAGTTTTGTAAAAATTCAATTTCAATTAAACTTTCAAAAATCAAAACATTTTAATCTTACACATCATGTTTATAATCATATGAAAAACATTTTTGCTCAAGAAAATTTTCTCATTAGAGTTCTATAACTCATGGTAGTGGGGTTTGAAAATCCGGATTTCTAAAAAACTGGAGTTTCAGACAGCCGCGCACCTCGGAGTAAAATCCCCATATCTGGTGGCTCCGATGTCCTTTTGAGCCGAAACCGGTGGCATTGGACAGAGGACAGACAGAGCTTTAATTTGATTCAAGAATAATTAAATTTCGATTTCTGAGCAGAGAGTTATGCCACTTTTAATGAGGGTTTACTCCAGCTCGAAGAAAAAGAAATAAATTAAAGCTTGGTCCTTTTTAGGTGCGAAAAAGAATCAAGTGTAACGGAACGTTTTAAGATGTTGTTTAAAGCTTTTATTTGTGTTTTATTAGCAGGGTAATAACATAGAATAAAAGAAATAACAACAAGCATAAAACGATTCAAGTAAAAATAAGAAACTAACAAGATATCAAAACTAGTCACAAAAATTTACTCGAAATTTCTCAAACCTTTAAAACACGTTTTTCAATATAAAAGATTAAAAACTTTTAGAACTGATTCTAATGTGTTTTAAAAACATCCCAAACTCATAGAAAATCAACATGGTTTTTAATTTAAAGGCAAGAGCAATAAATTAAAAAAAATCTAAGATTACAATTCTAACTTGTCACAAAATTAGTAAACTTTCGAAAACGATTTTCAAGCTCATAATTTTAAAAACATGTACATGCTAATCTTTAACCATAACCTTCGGGAAGCGGCGGAATTTTAAAAAATTCTTTACAAGTAAAAACTGTTTTTACTAACCTCGCCTTTAGTTGGCGGATATTCTCCTCCAACTCCATGATGCGGTTGTCCCTGCTATCAGGAGATGGAGATGGTGAGCGGGTCGAGCTCTCTTCATGGAGCGACTCTTCGTCACCATGCGCTCGGGAGTGCAAGAAGTACTTTTTGGTCCCAGTGACGTTATCGGGGTTATTCACGCCCTCAGAACGTACGGGTGGTTGACTACTCATCTTTTCTCAAGTTCGATAAAGTTGAGTTTGTAGAAGAAAAGAAGAAGATGAACAGAAGGGATTTCGGGCTGAACAGGTCGGGAAGTCCCCTCCTTCTAGCACCAAAATGTTGTCGCACGAAAATGAACAACTATTGAATACCTCGGGCGGTTCGATCCAAGGCCGGACCAAGTGATCGCACTCGGGCCAAAAGTGTGAACTCGAAAGTCTCGAGCTAGGTTTTCTCCGATCGACCCGCCTCTCGGAAGAGGAAAGGGGTGAGGAGGAAGAGTGACCGTGCCTTGTGTGTCGGCTGCCTACGTACCCGTGTGTGGGATCAGGTCAGAACGTAGTTCAGCCATGTTAGACGCAGTATGAGGCTGTTGGAATTGATCTAGGGTTTAAGAAAAAGATTAAACGCTTCGGGAAGCGGCGGAATTTTAAAAAATTCTTTACAAGTAAAAACTGTTTTTACTAACCTAGACAAAGAGCAAGTACATGTAATTAAAAACTAATATGAGCTAGAAGTTTACTAACCTTTCTTGAAGCTTGAACTTTGAAGAAGCTTTTGGAAAGTTTGCAACGCTCGTCTCCCCTCGCAGCACGTCTCTCTTTCTTTCCTCGGCACCTCGAGCAACCACGAAAGTTTCTATCACTAAATCACTCGAAATAAAGGAATCAGTGAGTGGGCACTTTTAAACACTACGACTTAAGAACAAGTCTTGAAGTCGCAGAGCTAAACACTAGGTCGAGTGTGGACCTAGGTGCCAAGACAAGAAAAAATCGAAAATAAACTAGACAGAGAGAGAGGATTTTCGGCCACAAGTTCTAGAGAGAGAGTCTCTCAAATCTCTTAAACTTGGATGAATGAAAAGTGAGAAAATGAGGCTCCTATTTATAGGAGAGGTCTCACCTTCTATAAGGTAGTTTCCTCTTCTATAGAATATCACATATTCATGAGCCAATTACCTCTTTTCCCACTTGAGATGCTCGGCCAACATAGGCTTCAATAAGCCTTGGATTTGTTTCCTATTTTGTTCCAAGCCTTGCTTTGTTTCTCTCTCGGCCGAAGTTATGCTTTCCTTCTAGAGGAAATTTGTTTCCTCTTTTTCTTTTGGCAAGTATCTTGATACATTTATGCACAAAATAAACTCTCTTTCCTTGGGTATTATAGGCGCCTATTCTCATCTAGAAGGAGCTTCTAGAAGCTTCTTCATTTGTTCATGACAACATGAGAAAAGCCCATTAAGAATTTTCAATAAAATTCTTATGAAATGAAATTAATTCACAAGGCCCAATAATCAAGTTATGGCCGAGTGACATTAAGTCATCAAATGAACTTGTCAAAAAATTTATTGACATTCATTTCATCATATGTCTCAAAAGACAAAAATACCCTTTTGACTATTTTCGTTCTTGTTTTGACTTAGCTTCCAGTTTAACTATTCCTATCGATGTGATTCGTGACAGTGACCTCATGGACCCAAATGAACAAAGCTTGAGCTAAACACTTGGACTCAAAAGTTCACAAACCTTTTCCAAGTTTAGCTTAATGCCAACTGACTCCACTAAAGAGCTAACACTGAAAATCTCTCGGTTCAAATGAATTTGTTTTCTACTTAAGAATTCGACCTAATTATGATGAGCGGATCCACTGAATATTATCTATGTTTACCCTTCATGAATGTCATCAGCTAGTCGGGATTTACTAAATTACCATTTTACCCTTCTAGCTGTTATTTCCTCAACTCCTTTGTCGCTTGTGAATAAGTTAGAAACAATGTATTGACGAGGAGCTAACAAGTCACATTGTTTCATCCAAAAGAGTCAGGACTCAATTTGGAAACTGGCCAGTTCATTTATTCACACTCCAAGGAACAAAGCATGAGGTGACATACATTGCATTTCAGCAATCTTGTACATGAATTCCATATCTATGAGAACTTCACAAAGTTACTCATGACATACTCACAACTTAGTACTTCACCAATAGGCCTTGTTCGGAATCACATAGTGAGTCCGAACTTTGACTTTCTCAAATGAGAATACTAAGGTGTGAAATGGCATGTCTCATTTCAGGATTAAGGTAAGCATGATGCAATTCTTACATAGTGACTTCGAGACACAAGAGGTTAAATGGTTTGTTCTTATATTGTCTCTAAAAGTGCACTGGTCAATTCAGTACCTTCGGAAGATACCTAGAAGAACTATAGAGTCTCCAACTCTCAATGCCTCATAACCAGACATCATAGATTCTTCTAACAATCGTACTGAGGTCAATAGTCCTTTGACCTTAAGATTGCGAATATATCGTTTTAAGCAAACTACGAAGAGTTTGTTCATGCAAATCTACATTTGTCTCTTCGTAAGTTGTTAAGTTTGTTTATGGACTAAAAGACAAAGGTTTTATCATAAAGCTTCAAACAAAGAAAGAATGAATGAACGTTTCAACTTTATTAATGAATGAATAGGCAATTACAAGCAAGAGTCTTCATGAGACTTTATTACATCAAATGTACAAAATAAAGACTACAACTCTTCTTGTGGGCACCATTGACAACAGAGGCGTGGAGCCTTGGTGGAGAAGCGTGCTCAACGAAGGAGACGAGGCGCGGAGGAGTCTTTGGTGGCATCTCGGAACTTCGGAGATCGCGTGCGCGTCTAGTGCGTTAGACACGCAGGGGGATTCTAGTCCAAAACCCTAGGGCGTGCTTGAGCACCGGGGGGCGTTCGGTCAGAGGGAGCGACGTCCGGGAAGTCCCCGTGAGTGCTTCGGAACCTCTGAGAACGAGAGAGACTTGTGAGAATGCTTCTGGCCAAATATGGCATCAAAAGAAGCAGAGGAGAGTGAGAATTCGAGCGTATCGATAGGATATCAAGGGATGGCTTCCCCCTCAGTGAGAGGGGGTTTATATAAGTGTTCGAGGGCTTTAGGAAGGTCCTTCGTCGTCCATGTGGGACTAGGGGCGCGCACCTCTTCAAGTGGAGGTGCACAAGAGGCAGCGGCGCACTATGCGCGGCGCGTGACCCGCGGCGCGCAGGCTGCGCCGCTTAGCGCGCGGCGCGACCCTGTCCGGGCGTGGCGCACGGCGCGCGCTGGACCGCGTCTTCGTGGGCTTTTCGCGATCGTCGTCCTTCCGGGCCCGTTGAACTATTGTGGGCTTTGTATTTTGGGTTTATGACACAAATGTATCTATTCGACGGATATAATCCGAGTCGAGGCTCGCTTCGAGGAGCGAGGCTCGACTCGAGGAGACTGACTCGAGGCTCGACTCGAGGAGCGAAGTTCGACTCGAGGAGACTGACTCAAGGCTCAACTCGAGGAGCGAGGCTCGACTCGAGGAGACTGAATCAAGTCTCAACTCGAGGGGCGAGGCTCGACTCGGGAGCCGACTCAAGTCTCAACTCGAGGGGCTAGGCTCGACTCAAGGAGTCAAGAGTTTGGGCGAGGGCTTGAAGGCTTGCCGCTCTTCAGGACCTCCGGCCTGACCATCGGCCCTTTGAGCGACCTGTCTTCTCGTTGTCTCGGGTTTTCTGAAAACGACCGACAACATTCCTCACCCAACTTTTCTTCAAGCACAATTTTGCTTCTAAGTTTTGCATCCTTCATAAAGTCCTCCTCAAGGAAACGAGCATTCATGCTAACGAAATTCTTATCGTCCTTGGGACTATAGAAAGTAAAACCTTTGGTTTCCTTTGGATATCCAAAGAACAGACACAATTCTGACCTACTAGCCAACTTGCTAGTCTTTTGCCTCAGCACGTGTGCAGGGCAACCCCAAATTTTGATGTGGCCAAGATTTACTTTACGGCCAGTCCATCATTCATAAGGAGTACCAGAAACTGTTTTGGACGGAACTTGGTTCAGATTGTAAGTGGCTGTTTCGAGGGCATATCCCCAAAAGGAAAGAGGGAGTGATGAGTAACTCATCATTGATCTAACCATCTCCATAAGAGTTCGGTTTCTTCTCTCTGACACTCTGTTTTGTTGAGGTGTGTCAGGTGCGGTAAGCTGAGAAGAGATACCTTCTTCTTTAAGAAATTCATCGAACTCTCCAGACATATACTCACCACCTCGATCGGATAGAAGGGTTTTGATATGTTTGCCAGTTTGCTTTTCCACTAAAGCCCTAAAGACTTTAAATACGTTAAAGGTCTCGGATTTGTGTTTGAGCAAATAGACAAAACCATATCTTGAGTAATCATCGGTGAAGGTAACGAAGTATTCGTATCTACCACGTGCCTGTTGACTGATCGGACCACATGTACTCATTCTAGCAACTCAGTGGCTCTTCGATCTTTATCGGAGAAAGGTCGCTTAGTCATTTTTCCTTCTATGCAGGATTCACAAGTAGGTAGTGAACCTGTTGCAGAGGCTTGGAGTGGACCGTCCCTCACAAGTCTCTTAATCCTATCTAGACTGATATCACCAAGTCTTAAGTGCCATAGGTATGTTGATTTTGTTAGATCGGAGGATTCAGAAAGTTTGATCCTCTTTGGCTCCCTAATTAGATCGTTATCTATTTCGGTGTCTAAAAGAGAAGGTTGAGTGGGATAAATGTAAAAAAGACCATTCTTCATACATGCATCGGTGACAAAAGAATTTGAAAAAAAAAATACGAATTCCATTCTTTATAAACTTTAAATAATAATCTTGCTCAAAAAGTTAAGCAACAAATATTAGGTTTTTCCCAAAGGAAGGAACATAATAAACATTATTCAAATTTAAAGTGTGATCTTCAAAAGACAGTGTCACGGATACCACAGCCTTCGCAAACACCACGCTCCCATCACCCCACTTGAAGCTGAAGTCGCCATCCTCTAAGCTTTTGCTTTTCATAAAACCAGTTAAGGAGCAGCAAATATGATTAGTAGCAGCGGAGTCAATATTCCACGATGATACGTTATCAGCTACTAAACAAGCTTCGGTTATAAGTACAATACATTTTTTCTTAGTCTTGAGGTAGGCAGGACAATTCCTACGCCAGTGACCAGGCTCATTGCAGTGGTGGCACTTGTCGTTAGACATGTCCACCTTCGGAGCCTTCGGCGTCTTCTTCTTCTTTTGAACCTTAGGTTGGTTCTTCTTCTCGGCCTTGCGAGGTCTCTTCTTAGATCAAGAGGTGGAGGCAGTAGCATGTACCTCTCCTTGAGTCCTCTTTTTCTTAGTGAGTCCCTCAGCGGTTTCAAGCTCCTTCATAAGCTCGGTAACAGTGTACTCTAGCTTGTTCATCGAGTAGTTCAGCTTGAAGGTATCGAAAGATTCGGGGAGAGTTTCCAAGATCATATCTATTTTAGTCTCCCCATTAATTTCAGATCCAAGGATCTCCATTTCGTTTAGATAAATAATGATCAGCATCATATGGTCTCTAACAGGAGTTCCAGCCTTCATACGACAGTTCATAAACTGTCGGACCGCTTGTTGCCTAGCTTGACGTCCTTGCCCACCAAACATCTCATGGAGATTGTAGAGCATATCGGTGGCAGTCTCGATGTCACAATGTTGTTGTTGCAACACATTGTTCATATATGCTAAAATATAGCACCTCGCAATCTCATCGGATCGAAGCCAGGCCGCCATGGAGTCTTTTTCCTCATGTGTCGAATATTCATTCGTTTGAGGACAGGGGATGGTGAGAACCCATTTGTACTTGTCGACAGTAATGACTATGTCGAGGTTACGTTTCCAGTCGACGTAATTGTCGCCTTCGAGTTTATTTGAGGAAATAATGGTTGAGAGACATATTGCCTATAAAAGTTGAAACAAGTTTATGATTAGTCTTTGGTTTAGGATTTAAGTTTGTTTAACATTTAATAAAATCCAAAGGTGTTATAAACCAAACGATAATTTACTCCCTCAAGAGAAGGCCGCAAAAAATCTCCATTTATAAGTAAATGACACATCATTAATGCTTAGCCAAGATGTCAATACACCAATTTTGACTAGCCACCTTTTAAATTGGTTTGATCACTCACATCCTTTCGCAGAGCCTCAAGGGAGGATTACTAGGGATTGAGCCTAAGTGTGCAAACAACCACTTAGTCCAAAAGGTCAACTTTGAAAAACAATCCCCCAAGGGGAGGCCTTGCCTTCATCGTCTCACTCTCGGACGTAGCTCATTGAGCAATGATCGAAGCAAAAATGCCTTAGAGTACTCCCATTTAAGAGAGGACCACAAAAGCAGCTCTTAGTCTCACGTTAATTGCTTCTTTCATTAGTGTTGGGGATCGTGGGTTACAAACAACGAGTATAACCCTCCCACTTAGTTTTTGGAGTTGGTACATCGACTCTTATAAGTTCGGAAACGGATTTCCTAGTTATAGAGCGATAGAGCGGACAACTAGAAAAGAATCCTAGAGTTTCATGATCAGAACAGTGTTAGTGCATAAAGGCACAAGGTACATACTCGGATATTTTCCTATTTTCTATTCGGGGAAAGTGCATGAGGGAAGTGTGAACTTCAACTCAGTCGAACACTTGAAATTTGAGATTACACATCTTTTTATTTTCGGCTTGTCTACGAAGAGACCTCCCACTCAAATTTTCAATAGAATATTGATTTTGAACATATGTGATATAGATATAGTTTTGAAAACTCATTTGATTTGGATGACAAAATATTTTCAATTTTGAAAACGAAAACGGTTTTTCAAAATTCAAACTAGTTTTGTGAAAATTCAATTTCAATTATACTTTAAAAAATCAAAACATTTTAATCTTTTACATTATGTTTATAATCTGAAAACAAAAAATTGCTCAAGAAAATTTTCTCATTAGAGTTCTATAACTCATGGTAGTGGGGTTGAAAATCCAGATTTCTAAAAAACTAGACTTTCGGAACAGCCGCGCACCTCAGAGTAAAATCGCTATAACTGGCGGCTCCGATGTCCTTTTGACCCAAATGGTATTGGAAAGAGGACAGACAGACCTTTAATTTGATTCAAGAATAATTAAATTTCGAATTCTGAGCAGAGAGTTTTGCCACTTTTACTGCGGCTGTTACTCCAGCTCGAAGAAAACAGAAATAATTAAAGTTCGGTCTTTTAGTGCGTAAAAAGAATCGAGTGTAACGGAACGTTTTAGGAAGTTGTTAAGGCTTTTATTTGTGTTTTATTAATATGGTAATAACATGGTATAAAAGAAATAACTACAAGCATAAAACGATTCATGCAAATAAAAGAAACTAGTAAGACAAGAAAACTAGTCACAAAAATTACTCGAAATTTTCTCAAACTTAATAACACGTTTTTTAATATAAAAAATTAAAAACTTTTAGAACTGATTCTATGTGTTTTAATAACATCCCAAACTCATAGAAAATCAACATGATTTTTAATTTAAATGCAAGAGCAATAAATTAAAAAAAAAAACTAAGAAAACAATTCTAACTTGTCACAAAATTAGTAAACTTTCGAAAACGATTTTCAAGCTCATAATTTTAATCACATGTACATGCATATATTTAACCATAGCTCTGATACCATTTGTTGGAATTGATCTAGGGTTTAAGAAAAAGTTTAACGCTTCGGGTAAACGGCGGAATTTTTAAAATTTTCCTTTGACAAGTAAAACGATTTTACTAACCTAGACAAAGAGCAAGCACATGTAAATATAAACTATTATGAGCATAGATAATTTTCTAGCCTTTTTAGAAGCTTGAATGTTGATGAGCCTTCAGAAGGTTGAAAACGTTCATCTCCCTCGCAGCACGTCTCTCTTCTTTCCTCGCCAACTCGAGTAACCACGAAAGTTTCTATCACTATAATCACTCGAGAAAAATAGGAATTAGTGTGTGGGCACTTTTAAACACTACGACTCAAGAACAAGTCCAAAATTCGAAGAGCTAAACTTGCTAGGTCAAATGAGGACCTAGGTGCCAAAACAAAAACGAAAAGAACTTAGAGAGAGAAGGAGAGAGGGGCGGCCAAGCTAGAGAGAGAAGCTCTCAATCTCTAAAACTTAGGATGAATGAAATGTGAAGAATGAGGCTCCTATTTATAGGAGAGGCTTTACCTTCAATAAGGTAGTTTCCTCTTCTATAGAATATCACATATTCATGAGCAAAATATTCCTCCTTTCCTCTTTCATTTGGGCGGCCAAACAAGGCTTCTAGAAGCCTTGGATTTGTTTCCTCTTTTGCTTCCCCTTAGCCTTGGCCGATTTCCCCTTATGCCATGCATATAAAATTTGTTTCCTCTTTTTCTTTTGGCAAGTATCTTGATACATTTATGCACAAAATATTCTCTCTTTCTTTGGGTGATGGGCGCCCAAGAGGGTCTCTAGAAGGGGCTTGTAGAAGCTTCTTCATTTGTTCATGACAACATGAGAAAGGCCCACTAAGAATTTTCAATAAAATTCTTATGAAATGAAATTAATCTATTAGGCCCAATTAAACTAACTTGGTCGAGTGGATGCATGTCATCAAATGACCATGTCAAAAAATTTATTGACATTCATATCATCCTATGTCCATAAAGACAAAAATACCCTTTTGACAATTTTCGTAAAACTTGTCTCGTTTTTGTTTTGACTTAGCTTCTAGTTTAACTATTCCTACTCGATGTGATTTGTGACAGTGACCTCATGGATCCAAATGAACAAAGCTTGAGCTAAATACTTGGACTCAAAATTTCACAAACTTTTTCCAAGTTTAGCTAAATGTCAACTGACTCCACTAAAGAGTTGACACTGAAAATCTCTCAGTTCAAATGAATTTATTTTCTACTCAAGAATTCAACCTAATTATAATGAGTGGATCCACTGAATATTATCTATGTTTACCCTTCATGAATATCATCAGCTAGTCGGAATTTACAAAATTACCATTTTACCCTTCTAGCTGTTATTTCCTCAACTCCTTTGTCGCTTGTGAATAAGTTAGAAACAATGTATTGAAGAGGAGCTAACAAGTCACATTGTTTCATCCAAAAGAGTCAAGACTCAATTTCGACACTGGCCAGTTCATTTATTCACATTCCAAGGAACAAAGCATGAGGTGATATACATTGCATTTCAGCAATCTTGTACATGAATTCCATATCTATGAGAACTTCACAAAGTTACTAATGACATCTTCACAACTTAGTACTTCACCATTAGGTCGTATTCAGAATCACATAGTGAGTCCGAACTATGACTTTCTCAAATGAGAATACGTAACCTGTGAAATGGCATGTCTCATTTCAGGATTAAGGTAAGCACGATGCAATTCATACGTAGTGACTTCGAGACATAAGAGGTTAAATGGTTTGTTCTTATTTTTTCTCTAGAAGTGCACTGGTCAATTCAGTACCTTCGGAAGATACGTAGAAGAAGTATAGAGTCTCCAACTCTCAATGCCCCATAACCAGACATCATAGATTCTCCTAACAATCGTACTGAGGTCAATAGTCCTTTGACCCTTAGATTGCGAATATATCGTTTTAAGCAAACTACGAAGAGTTTGTTCATGCAAATCTACATTTGTCTCTTCGTAAGTTGTTAAGTTTTTTTATGGACTAGAGACTAAGGTTTTATCGTAAAGCTTCAAACAGACAAGGAAGAATGAATGAACGTTTAAACTTTTTATTTATGAATAAGCAATTACAAGCAAGAGTCTTCGTGAGACTTTATTACATCAAATGTACAAAATAAAGACTACAACTCTTCTTATGGGCACCATTGACAACAAAATGAATGTCAATAAATAAGTTTTTTGACATTGTCATATGATGACAAATGACTTAGACCACTCAGCCATGACAAGTTATCTGGGCCTAGAGAATTAATTTCATTTCATGGAATTTTAATTGAAAATTCATAATGGGTTTTCTTATGTTGTCAGGAACAAATAAAGAAAAATCTAGAAACCCCTTCTAGAAGGTGTTGCACGTCCAACATAACAAAAGAAAGAGAGATTATTTTGTGCATTGATGTATGAAGATACTTGCCAAAAGAAAAAGAGGAAACAAATTTCCTATAAAAGGCATATAGGATTTCGGCCAAAGCAAGAGAGAAAGCAAAAGAGGAAACAAATCCAAGGCCTTCTAGAAGCACCCTTGGCCGTGTGACATAAGAGAGAAAGAGGGAATATTTGCTCATGAATATGTGATATTCTATAGAAGAGGAAACTACCTTGTTGAATGTAATCCTTCTCCTATAAATAGAGCCCTCATTCTCATTGTTTCTCACCCCAAAAGTTTTAGAGATTGAGAGCTTCTCTCTCTATACTAAGTGGTCGCCCTCTCTCTCTCTCTCTCTCTCTCTCTCTCTCTCTCTCTCTCTCTCTCTCTCTCTTCCCTTTTTTTTGGCACCTAGGTCCACATTTGACCTTGCGTTTGTTTTAGCTCTTCGACTCTAAGACTTGTTCTTGAGTCGTCGTGTTTAAAAGTGCCCACACACTAATTCCTTCTTACCTCGAGTGATTTATGTGATAGAAACTTTTGTGGTTACTCGAGTTTCCGAAGAACGAAAAAGACGAGCTACGTGGGGAGACGAGCGATTCAACCTCCACAAGCTTCTCAACGATCAAGCTTCATAAACGTTACTAAATGTGTAATCGCTTTTAAATAGTTTTAATAATAACATGTACTTGCTCTTTGTCTAGGTTAGTAAAAATGTTTTACTTGTTTAAAGAATTTTTTTGTCGCCTCTTGCTCGAAGCTATAAATCTTTTCTTAACCCTAGATCTATTCCAAGAAGTAAGGGGAGGCCATGCGATCGATAGCGAAGGGGGTCGTAGGTTCGTTGCTCTGATACCAACTGTGATGACCCGACTTTTCGGACCGTCTTACGTATCTTACTTTTTAAACATAACTTAAAATATAAAGTTTGAAAACTCGTGACCTAAAAATAAAATTTTCATTTAAAAACTTGATGAACTAAAAAAAACAAACGAAGTTGCATAATCGAACTTAAAACCCAAAAATACTATTGTAAATAAATACCATAAATAAAGTCGTAACCTTTAACGGAATTAAAAAACATAACTTAAATCATAAAAAATAAAACATTGGGTTTGGATTATTGAAAAACTGAAAGCAAAGCGGAAGTCTTTTATTTTCGAAAACGGCAACCACAACCCAACCCTCTCGCTATCGCCGTCGCTAATCCACCCTCCTCACTTGTTCATACGTTGTTTACCTACAACACGGACGGATATTCATAGATGACCTAATGCTCAACGAGAATAACAATAACTCACAAAACATAAGCAGTAAAAAAGTATGGACCGGTTATTAGTATTTTAATTTAAATCGTGACATGAGATACCCTATTAAAAGTCTATCGTGTTCTAGTTCGGGCGTACCCTAAAGTAGCCGTACCGATTTCAGTGTACACTTTGGAAACAAACCATGGGGCTGCGACCTCCCATAGAACGTTCCGTCACATACATAAACATATGAAGAACGCTTCATGTGAGCCCGTAGTTCGGCTCGAGAAATTCCTCTAGTTACCTCCGTAGTTCGAGGCAGTATGACCCTCTTGCTTACTTAACTTATTAATCGTGTTTAATACGTTAAAAATGCATGACCGACATAAGATATAAACATACATGATGACATAGGTAGAAAAATAAGACGTGCTATAGATATTCTAATACACAGCATAAGATAACATAAACTCCCATATCGTCATGTCATATCATATCAAACACATTCCGAACAATCGCACACACAAAAATTCACATAACACATAAATATTTCACATCACATAATACTTAGTATATTTTTGAACTAATCCGTGTTGCAGTGAGATTATTCTCACCTTCGCTTCGGAAATTACGACCGTTGGTCGACGACGGCTCGGAAAAACTAGACGAGTTCGAAAAGCTACGCGGCTCGGAACCTAATAGATGGGAAGTGTTGTCGCACGAAAATGAACAACTATTTAAAACCTCGGGCGGTTCGATCCAAGGCCGGACCAAGTGATCGCACCCGGGCCAAGAGTGTGAACTCGAAAGTCTCGAGCTAGGTTTTTCTCCGATCAACCCGCTTCTCGGGAGAGGTAGGGGGTGAGGAGGAGGAGTGACCGTGCCTTGGGTGTCGGCTGCCTATGTACCCGTGTGTGGGATCAGGTCAGAACGTAGTTCAGGCGTGTGAGACGCAGTATGAGGCACGGAGCCTTGGTGGAGAGGCGTGCTCAACGAAGGAGACGAGGCGCGGAGGAGTCCTCGCCGACGTCTCAGGACTTTGGAGATCGCGTATGCGAGAGAGAATGTGTGTTTTCTCTCTTTTGGAGACGTGGAAGACTCTAAGTCAAGAGTTCCTTGTTGTGGCGGAGATTCCGGACGCGTAGGCGATTCCTAGTTGGAAATGCCAGACGCGTAGGCGATTTCTTGCCAGAAATGGTGGACGCGTCTAGGGTGCGAGATGCGTAGGCGATTTTCAGTCAAAAACCGTTAGAGCACTCGTGGGCTCAAGATTAATCGTTCGATCAAGAGAGGCGGCACTCGGGAGTCCCTGGAAAGCGCTTCAGAATCTTTGAGAACGAGAAATCGAGGAGAATCTGCTTCAGGCCAAGGATGGCATGGGCCGTCTTGTCGGACTCTTGTGTGGTCCTTAGGGGTCTTAGATACCATGTTTGCCACGCGAAATATAAAGGTCTCTACTCGACGAGAGTGGCTCGACTCGAGGAGCGAAGCTCGACTCGAGGAGACTGACTCAAGGCTCGACTCGAGGAGCGAAGCTCAACTCGAGGAGGCTGACTCAAGGCTCAACTCGAGGAGCAAAGCTCGACTCGAGGAGACTGTATGAAGTCTCAACTCGAGGGGCTAGGCTCGACTCAAGGAGTCAAGAGTTTGGGCGAGGGTTTGAAGACTTACCGCTCTTCAGGACCTCCGGCCTGACCATCGGCCCTTTGAGCGACGTGCCTTCTTGGCGTCTCGGGTTTTCCGAAAACGACCGACAACATTAGCCCCCCAAGTTCATTGCTCGGGAGGCCCCGGGCGGTGAACTTTTAGCTGTTTCCGCCGGGTGTTTGAGGAAAGTAGACTTCCCAGAGCTTCACTATCACGAAGCTTTTATGGTTATAAAGAATATTCTAACAATTGCTAGTGCTCTCTCTCGCTTTTCCGTCTCTCTCGACACGAGTGTGTGATCGACACGTGGAGGAGGATCCAAGCGGATAGGAGACGTAGCTCGACGTGGGTGAGGCAGACGCGTTTGCGTCCGTCGCTCTAGCCCCGGAGCAAAGGGGACATGCGTGGGCAAGCAGGGCACGCATTTGTGTAGAGGCGGCCCGGCGTGTCGCGGCTTGTTGAAGTCACGCCCAAGTCTTTCTTTGATGGAGCTTTGTTTTGACGATATCATCATCCCGGAGTCCATGGGACTTGACGGTGACTAGCAGGGCGAAGATTGTGTAATCGTGACCTATTGGGGGAAGATCATGGCGTCCATCTCGGCCAGCTTGGAAGGCGACTGCACTTTTGCGTTCCACAATGGCGTGCTCATTCCGAGGTCTCGGAGATGGAGGTTGATGCTGCGGGCTGATGCTTCGAGAAGACGGAGTGGTACGTGGTGGGAGGCTCTGCCGCACCGGAGGGCTTCGACTGATCGGGGATCAATGCTAAAAGTTTGACCACGCATCAAGCATAAGTCGGTCTCACGGGGCATCCGCCACTCCCACACTGGTGACGCTTCCCCGTCTGCATTCGGAAGATCGGCCCTTATTCCCCAGGCGCGGGCGCGTGTCTCTACTTTGGCTGACCTGTTCTTCAGGTCGCTCCAGGTGTTTGCTCGAGGAGCGGAACTCGACTCGAGGAGAATGACTCGACTCGAGGAGCAAGGCTCGACTTGAGGAGAATGAGTCGACTCGAGTCTCGACCCGAGGAGAATGGCTCGACTCAAGGAACAAGATTCGACCCGAGGAGAATGACTCGACTCAAGGAGCGAAGCTCTACTCGAGGAGAATGACCCGACTCGACTCGAGGAGGACGGTGATTTGACTCGAGGAGCGAAGCTCGACTTGAGGAGAATGACTCGACTCGAGGAGCGAGGCTCGACTTCGAGGAGAATGACTCGACTCAAGGAGCGAAACTCGACTTCGAGGAGAAAGACTCGACTCAAGGAGCGAAGCTCGACTCGAGGAGAATGACTCGACTCAAGGAGTGAAGCTCGACTCGAGGAGAATGACTCGACTCGAGGAGCAAAGCTCGACTTGAGGAGATTCTACACGACCTCATTCGTTGTTTGGGACTCTTCTAGGTGGTGCTTGCTCGAGCAAAGTCTCAGCTAGCTTGGGCCGAGCGAGGTTCTTGCTCAGAGGCGGAGTTCGTGAGTCTTTGCGAGCAGCTTCCATTAGTTCGCATGGAATGGGGAGTCTCCCAAGGCGAGCGTGATCGTGTTCGGTTGGCGGTGGCGAAGATGGCAAGACCTATGCCTTGTACGGCGGTTTAGGTGCGCCTTGTGGCGGTTCAAGTGCATTGCGATTAGTCATCACATACAACGCCTTGGGGCGACTCGGAGGGCGTCGTGAGAGACGGTTATGTGCGTCGTTTAGGCGTCATAGGCACGTTGCGATGGATGGCCTAGATGCGCCACGTAGGCTATTTAGGTGCGTCGCGAGGGACGACTTGGTTGCGCCATGTAGGTGTCTTACGTGCACCATGTAGGCGTCTCAAGTGCGCCATGTAGGCGTCTTGGGTGCGCCATGTAGGCGTCTTACGTGCGCCATGTAGGCGTCTTTGGTGCGTCGCGAGGGACGGCTTTGGTGCGCCATGTAGGCATCTTAGGTGCGCCATGTAGGCGTCTTTGGTGCGCCACGAAGGACGACGTGGTTACGCCATGTAGGCGTCTTACGTGTGCCACGTAGGCGTCTTAGGTGCGTCACGAGGGACGACACGGTTACGCCATGTAGGCGTCTTACGTGCGTCGCGAGGGACGGCTTTGGTGCGCCATGTAGGCATCTTAGGTGCGTCGCAAGGGACGGCTTTGGTGCGCCATGTAGGCGTCTTAGGTGCGCCATGTAGGCGTCTTAAGTGTGTCGCGAGGGACGACTTGGTCGCGCCATGTAGGCGTCTTACGCGCGCCATGTAGGCGTCTTAGGTGCGCCATGTAGGCGTCTTTGGTGCATCGCGAGGGACGGCTTTGGTGCGCCATGTAGGCGTCTTAGGTGCGCCATGTAGGCGTCTTTGGTGCGTCACGAGGGACGACTTTAGCCTGCATCTCTGGGATGTCTTGTGGCGCGCCGCGGAGGCGTCTTAGCCTGCATCTCTGGGATGTCTTATGGCGCGCCGCGGAGGCGTCTTAGCCTACATTTCTGGGATGTCTTATGGCGCGCCGCGGAGGCGTCTTAGCCTGCATCTCTGGGATGTCTTATGGCGCGCCGCGGAGGCGTCTTAGCCTGCATCTCTGGGATGTCTTATGGCGCGCCGCGGAGGCGTCTTAGCCTGCATCTCTGGGATGTCTTATGGCGCGCCGCGGAGGCGTCTTTAGCCTACATCTCTGGGATGTCTTATGGCGCGTCGCGGAGGCGTCTTAGCCTGCATCTCTGGGATGTCTTATGGCGCGCCGTGGAGGCGTCTTAAGTGCACGCTCGTCCCGTTTATGTTCGGGTGTTTTGTTTTGGTGGAGCGTGCTTTCTTTTTTGTGGAGCGTACTTTCTTGAGGATTTTGAGTGTATTTACTGTTGCCTATGTCACTAGCCCCCCGAGTTTTTGGGTTTACGATCGTATTTTGATGACTGAAAATCTTTGATAAAGTGGATTTTGAAAGAAAAACCTCAAACTTTATTAATATTGCAAAAATGTGAAATCCTAAAACATTGGCTCGTAGGCCTTATTGAACGTTGGAAAGCAAAGAAATAAAATGGGGGGAAGCGCTGGCTACTGGTAGTACTTTTTCAAGTGTTCCGCATTTCACAGGCGACGGATCGGTGTCTCGTCCGTGTATTTGATGTAGTGTGTCTCGTCATTTATGACGTGACAGACTTTGTCGGGTCCCTCCCTGTTTGGGATAAGGATGTCAGCACCTTGCACTTGGGTGTCATGCTGATGTCTTCGTGGATTTCGCGGAGGACCTTGGTCGACTCGACGCTATCTCTAAGCTGGGAGATCGTGTTAACCGTCTTTCTAGCGGTCTTTCCATCGATTCCTTGGATGTAGCATACTCTGGCTTGGGATTGGTCTCCAGCCATGATGCCGATTCCATCCTCGGTGGGGAACTTCACCAGTAGGTGGTATGTTGAAGTGATGGCCCTTAGTCGGTTCAGCGTGGGTCGCCCAATGATTACATTGTAGGGCGACTCTTGATCGACCACTAGGAATGGGACCATGCGAACGACTTCAATGCTTCCGGGAGTTTCGAAGGTGACCGGCAAATCGATGATGCCTTCGGTCATGACTCTCTCCCCAGTGAACCCGAATAGCGGCGTTTGGGTCGGAGTTGGGCGTAGCCCCCCGAGCTTCATGCGCTCTAGGGTGGACTTGAAAACTATGTCAGCAGCACTGCCGTTGTCGATGAGAACTCTTTTCACCAAGTTATTAGCTACTTGGGCTTTGAGCACAATCGCGTCATTGTGCGGATGCACAACTCGCTTGGCCTCTTTGTTGGTGAAATACATCGTCTCGTGAGGCACGGACGGAGGTTCTTCATACGTAAGGTTGACGTGCATAGCAGCGTCTTCTTGAGCCACAGCCCTTAGGAATTTTTTCCGTTGTCGGGCCGAATCTCCATCTTGTGGACCTCCCAATATGGTGGTCACAACGTGGAGTTGTGGATTGGCATTGGCAGTAGCCGTGGTTCGGTCGGCAGAAGCGGCTGTTCCTCCTCCCTTGCCAGACTGTGGTCTGTTCGAGGTGGGGCCTGCAGCGCTAATCATGCGTAACACAAACTCTTTTAGCTCACCCCGTTGGATCAATGCCTCGATCTGCCTTTTAAGACTGTAGCATTCGAAGGTCAAGTGACCGCATTCCTGATGGAACTCACAATATTTAGATCAATCGCGAGTCGCGGGATCTTTGCTTACTGGAGCCGGGGGAGTGAATTTGTCACGTGCCAAAGCCAGGATCCGCTCTGGCGGCGTGTTCAGCGGTGTGAACGACGAGTAGCCCTTAAAGTCTTCCGCAAGTCGCGGCTTTTGGGGCATCGGAGGTCGGCTATTAGAAGTCTGACCCCCTCTATTTCGTCTTTTACGGGAGTTGCCTTGCTCGTTGCTAGGCTCGTCTCGGCGGTGAGGGCTTTGACTATCGCCCTTGCGGCCATGGAGGTAATCTTCGACTCCCATGAAGGTCTTGGCTCGAGTCATTAACTCGGCCATGGTAGAAGGGACACGGCCGACGATGGACTTAAGGAAGTCACTTGTGCGCAAGCCTTCAATGATGGCAATGATTGCGTCTTTGTCGTCAAAGCGGTCAACCTTATTCGATTCTTCAGTGAATCAGGCGAGGTATCGTCTAAGAGACTCGCCATTCTCTTGCCTGATTGACCACAAGTACATCTTGGTCTTCTTTTGGACCATAGATGTAGCGAAGCGTGCTAGGAACATGTCCTTCTGGTCTTTGAACGATCGGATGCTTCCCGGCCTTAAGTTCTTGAACTACTCGAAGCCGGGTCCGGCGAGGGTAAGACTAAAAGCTTGGCACAAAGCACCAGGAGAGACACCCTGCATCGTCATCCAGGTTTCATAGTGTTGGATATGGTAAGCAGAATCTGCTTTTCCATCATAGGGAGCGAGGTTCGGGAGTTTGAAATTTCCCGTGCATACCTCGGCCAGTATCTGAGCCGTGAAAGGCGATGGATTCTCCTCGACGACCCCATAGGCACTTCCGCCTATTCCATGTTCTCGGAGATCTCGTACTTCATTTCGAAGATTGTGGATCATAGTGATCACATCGAGACCGGTAGTCGGAGTAACTCCCTGTTCGGGAGGAGTTAGCTGCCGCCTTTCATTAGACCCTTGACCCGTGCGGTGGTTCCCGTTAGTTGGGGCTGCTACGGGGATGTTTGGCCGAGAGCTTAGTCGCTCTCTTAGGTCATCCCCACGCTCGATACGTTGAGCAGTGAGGTGGTCCCTTAGATCAGGGCTTGTCGTACGGAGGCGCGGGCTTCGTCTGTGACGGTGCGCTCTCCGCGTGCCCTGACTCTTCGTAACATTCTCCCTTTGACCTAGTCGGTCGAGGGCCGAACGTCGGGAATTTCCCTCTTGAGAAGCAGCTGGCGTGTCGCCTGTCCGGGGTAGGGGATTTGAAGGACCGGCTTCAAACACGGCGGGGTGTTCCCCGTCCTTCGTGAGAGAAGTCTCGGTATCCTCCGAATCGCCAGTACCCTTGTAATCAGGGTCGCGGCCACGGCTTTCCTCGTTGAGGTTCTCAGGATCCCCGTTGGGGGTCATTGTGTCACGCACAGGTTGCTTCGCAGCCACTCGGCTGTGGTACCTTGCGTTCCTCGCCTTCAGTCGGCGGATACTCTCCTCTAACTCCACGATGCGGTTGTCCCTGCTATCAGGAGATGGAGATGGTGAGCGGGTCGAGCTCTCTTCGTGGAGCGACTCTTCGTCACCATACGCTCGGGAGCGCAAGAAGTACTTTTTGGTCCCAGTGACGTTTTTCGGGGTTGTTCACGCCCTCAGAACGTACGGGTGGTTGGCTACTCATCGTTTCTCAAGTTCGAGAGAGTTGAGTTCGCAGAAGAAAAGAAGAAGATGGATAGAAGGGATTTCGGGCTGAACAGGTCGGGAAGTCCCCTCCTTCTAGCGCCAAAATGTTGTCGCACGAAAATGAACAACTATTTAAAACCTCGGGCGGTTCGATCCAAGGCCGGACCAAGTGATCGCACCCGGGCCAAGAGTGTGAACTCGAAAGTCTCGAGCTAGGTTTTTCTCCGATCAACCCGCCTCTCGGGAGAGGTAGGGGGTGAGGAGGAGGAGTGACCGTGCCTTGGGTGTCGGCTGCCTACGTACCCGTGTGTGTGATAAGGTCAGAACGTAGTTCAGGCGTGTGAGACGCAGTATGAGGCGCGGAGCCTTGGTGGAGAGGCGTGCTCAACGAAGGAGACGAGGCGCGGAGGAGTCCTCGCCGACGTCTCAGGACTTCGGAGATCGCGTATGCGAGAGAGAATGTGTGTTTTCTCTCTTTTGGAGACGTGGAAGACTCTAAGTCAAGAGTTCCTTGTTGTGGCGGAGATTCCGGACGCGTAGGCGATTCCTAGTTGGAAATGCCGGACGCGTAGGCGATTTCTTGCCAGAAATGGTGGACGCGTCTAGGGTGCTAGACGCGTAGGCGATTTTCAGTCGATAACCGTTAGAGCACTCGTGGGCTCAAAATTAATCGTTCGATCAAGAGAGGCGGCACTCGGGAGTCCCCGGAAAGCGCTTCAGAATCTCTGAGAACGAGAAATCGAGGAGAATCTGCTTCAGGCCAAGGATGGCATCCAGAGAAGCAGAGAGAAGTCTCAAGTTCCTTGAGAATAAAATGGGATGGCTTTCCCCTCAATGAGAGGGGTATTTATAGGTGTTTGAGGGCCTTAGAAGGTCCCTTTTTCGTCCATGTGGGACTAGGGGCGCACGCGCCGTCAATTGGAGGCGCACGGCGCGCGCGGCGCAGGGGGCGCGACGCGCAGGTCACCGGGCGCGGCGCGGGATGCGCGGCGCAGGACGCGCGGCGCATGGAGCGTGTGGCGCGCGGTCTGCCTGGGGCGGCGCGCGGTGAGGGCTGCGCGGCGCGCGGCCGACGCGCTGCTTACTGTGCTGGTCAGCCGGCGCGACGTGCTTGTCGGTTGTGGTCCTTAGGGGTCTTAGATACCATGCTTGCCACGCAAAATATAAAGGTCTCTACTCGACGCGAGTGGCTCGACTCGAGGAGCGAAGCTCGACTCGAGGAGACTGACTCAAGGCTCGACTCGAGGAGCGAAGCTCGACTCGAGGAGACTGACTCAAGGCTCGACTCGAGGAGCGAAGCTCGACTCGAGGAGACTGACTCAAGGCTCAACTCGAGGAGCAAAGCTCGACTCGAGGAGACTGTATGAAGTCTCAACTCGAGGGGCTAGGCTCGACTCAAGGAGTCAAGAGTTTGGGCGAGGGCTTGAAGACTTGCCGCTCTTCAGGACCTCCGGCCTGACCATCGGCCCTTTGAGCGACGTGCCTTCTTGGCGTCTCGGGTTTTCCGAAAACGACCGACAACAGGAAGTATTATTAAGCTTCTGTTGAAGAAGTTCTAAAGACAACTCAGGTTCTGAGAATTTCAAAATTTCGGCCGAAGGTGTAAAATTACAAAAATACCCTTGGGGTCGATAAAATATGTTTTTGAAAAATAAATCTATAAAAATTACTGTAAACGCAAAATAAAATTTGGAAAACTTCTTACTCCAAAGGCACACACAAAATATGCTCAGATTATTTAATAAAAAAATAAAAGTTAAAGAAGGCAATATTGAATCTTTTTAAATATCAAAAGCTGTTTTGGAATGATGCTGCGCACTGTTTGAAATTTATTATAAATATATTCTATGTGCATCCGAAAATTCTAAAATTTGGACTAGATACCAAAAATATATAGATCTAGATCGTCTACAAAAATTAGATCAAAAAGAATTTTTTAGATATATAAACAAGACGTTTTGTTGTAAAAATAATCAATGCGAAAACAACTATGCGCACTGATCGTAATAAATTCATAAAAATGTTATGTATAGCATGAAAATATTTTTTTATTATAGTTTTAAAAAGAAAACATGTACAACTAGCGTTTCCAAAAAGAATCAACGCAAAAACATAATTGTTGAATCCACTGTAAACGTTTTAAAGTCTGAAAATCGGAAATAGGTCATAGCACCGAATCAAGTCTGCGTACTGATTTAAAAATAATTGAAAAATATTATGTATTTCATAAAAATATTTTTCGATTAAAGATTTAGATTGAAGACATTTAAATCTAACTTTTTCAGAAAGAATCGATGTAAAATAATGATTTTTAAAACCACGGAAAGCGTTTTAAGAAACCGTTTTCAATGACTCCGAACTAGATAGAAATAAAAACATACTTATTTAGAGCTACGAATTTCCAAACAATGAGAGGAATGGGGGAGGGAGAGCAGAGAAGAAATGTGAAAAGAAAAAAAGATTGGATATTTATATATAAGGCTTGATTAAAATATAAAAGCCCAAACCCTAAAAACCCATACCCTAATCCTACTTCTATTCTTAATATATTAATTATTATTATTATTATTATTATTATTATTATTATTATTATATTGATATATATATATATATATATATATATATATATATATATACGTATATGTATAACCTAACCTAAACGCTAACTACAAATTATTAGTATAATATTATATAATACATATATACATAACTTAATTATAATATATAACTTAGATACAATATATATATATATATATATATATATATATATATACATAATTTGTATACTAAAGAATATATTAAAATTCAAAAACACTATAAAACACACATAAAAATATAACTTCAAAAACACTATAAAACACACATAAAAATATAACTTCAAAAACTACCACATAAATAAATCATTCAATACTACTTTATTTTAGCCTTTTAATTACGCTTAACAAATGGGATTTCACATCATCAGCGAGATACACTTGAATCCATAACATGATTAATAAGTAGCAAAGTTACTTACAACTTTTGTTAATATGTGGCTACGTTAAAAGAAGACACATGTTATTTGAAAAAAAAGGTAATGTAGCTAAATAGCTAATTTAAAGTTATGAATTTGTTAAATCGGCAAAGTTTGTCTTAATTGATTGAAATAACCAAAATGTGTAATAAGTTAATTTAAAAAAAAAAAATTGAACTCAAGATTAATTTTTTTGAAAGTGATAAATTGCTTATAATAATCGTCAAAAAATTTAATCTTGGCTGTCAAAAAAATTTTGAAAACGTAAATTTGGCTATTTTACTGAAAAGTTAAAACTTTGGCTATTTTGCTAATCAATAAGTTTCAAATCGCTATGTTGTACAATTTTTCATTTAAAAAAATATTCATTACTTCATATGTCCTTAAGTTGCAACGACAATTGGCCCACTTTATTCCCTCTTTCTCTCTTCCTTGTTTTACGGTTTTTTTTTATTTTCCTTTATAAGAATAATCTATAGACAAAAATAAACTACCAATTGATGCAAAAAATAATAATAATAATAATAATTAATGCATGAGCTAGACTTAAATAGAATTAACAAATTTAAATTGCAGAGACAGAAAAAATATTATAAACTGAGATCAAATATTCTTGAAGAAAACAAATAATTACAAAATTGAGCAAGACCACTCCTCTTATATTTTGACAACATAACTAATAAGTAGCAAAATCACTTACAGTTTTCGTTAATGGACTGATATATAACGACGTAAAAAGAAGACACATGATATTAAATATATATATATATATATATATATATATATATATATATATATATATATCTTCACTTCATATGTCATTAAGTTCCAATGACAATTGGCCTCTCTCTCTCTCTCTCTACGTTTATTTTGTTTTCATTTTCCTTTGTAATAATCTTTTTTGACAAAAAAAAAAAAAAAAAAAAGATAAACTACTAAAATGCCCAATGAAGGAACGAACTAGACTTTAATAGAATAAAATAAAATAAAAACTTAAATTGTATAGGCAAAAAAATTAAGCTGAGATGAAATATCTAAAATAAAAATATAATTAATTATAATTTTGAACAAGATAACTCATCTTATATTTTGACAACAAAGTTAATAAATAGAAAAATTACTTGCAACTTTTGTTAATGATTGACATGTACCCTACATAAAAAGAACACACATGGTATTTCAATAAAATAATAAAAAAAATATTTACTTTGTCTGGTCCGGTCTAAAACCGGCCAAAAAATCGGATCGGACCGCTCAAAACGGTCCAAAAAAATCCAAACCGGACCGGACCAAAAAACTGTAAAATCCGGACCGGACTAGACCGTTTTGAATCGTTTACATCGAACCGGACCGTTTTGAACCGTTTAGACCGTACCGGACCGAACCGTTCTAGACCGTTTGGACCGTTTTGAACCGTTTTACATAATTAAAAAAAACCATTAATTTTCCACCAAAACAAAAACATATAGTCATGTATAGGACGGAAATACATGCACAAATGCCTAATTTGGCTAATTAGACATTAATTTATTTATTTGTTTTAATGAGTAGACCGGACCGGACCGGACCAGATAAAAAAAAACCGTTTTAAACCGGACCGGAGGTCTAAAAATTATCGATCCGGTCCGGTGTATGATTTTTACGTTTTTTTTGCGCCATCCTAATAACAATTACCACGTCATTCTTTCTCTCTCTCTCTATCTCTATATATATATATATATATATATATATATATATATATATATATATATATATATATCCCTTTTTTCATGTTTTAAGTGTTATTTTTATTTGTCATTGTAATAATCTTAGACAAAAAGTAAACTACCTAACTGATAAAAAAAAAAACAATTAATACATGAACTAAACTATAATAGAACAAACAAACTTAAATTTGTAGAGGAAAAAAAATTCTAAACTAAGACTGTTATATTTTGACAAATGTTAGCCTTTTTCTTATTATTTCTCTTATTTAAATCGACTATTTTCATATCAATTTCGTGTTAACCTCTCTCTTTCTCTTATCATTCACTATGCTTTATATGTTTTTTTTAATATTTATTATAAACTTATAAATGTTTAATGTATATTTAAATAATATTTAATGTTAATATTATGTTCATTCTAATTTTGTTTTCACCTTACTTATCATATTTTTGAAATATGAATGATAACATAAGAAATTAGTACTCTTATCATTCCTTGAGTATTTATTTTATTGTTTCACCTATCGTTACTACTATTATTACTTCAATGCTCAAATAAATTATTTACAAATTATATATTTATATTTTACGGTTTTAAATTTTTAAATGTTTATTCTGTTTTCTACATCAACACTCAAATATCGCACATGAAGATGCAATGAGCGGACCCAAAAAGCCATGTGCACTAGAGGGGTCGTTTTTGTCATTTCTCCGTCGAACTCGAAGGGGCCATATATATGAAAAGGCATCCCCGATATGTCATGGCCTCTAAAGAGTCTTAAGAAAGACAACAAAATGAGAGGTTGGTGATGTCGTAATGCCGTTTCTCTATCGGGCTAGAGAGAGCCGTGGCTATGAAGGAACATACCCAATATTCCATGACTTCTAAAGAACCTTAGAATAGACATTAAGAACAAGGACAATGGTTATCGGTCTTGATCTTCTCTTCGCTGAATAGTCAATTTTTCAATCTTGATCTCATCTTCACTTGAAAGTTGGTTTTCCGGTCGTCGTCACCTGAGATAGACAAGACAGTGAGCTAAGAGGGCGCAGAGGGATATCCCTTGACACGCGTTTTGACACTCAACATTAGTCCGATGAGCTAAGTAAGGTGAGGGGGTCTCATCTCAACTCTAGATTGTAGGGCGGGGAAGTGATGAGTGAAAGAGAGTATTTTGTATATTTTTTCTACGTTTTATTTAGTTTTTGAGTTCCCTCGAGAGTTTGAGAGAAAAAAAAAAATAAAGTTTAGAGAAATCTAAATTGAGAGAATTTTGAGTTGAAAATTACTTACCTTCTGGTTTGTGGAAGTGATGTATTTATTGGATATTGATCTCGAAAGCATGGTGCATGAAGCATAGAGCATGGCGCGTGAAGCATGGGGCTTGGTGTGGCGTTGATGAGTGCATTTTATACGTACAAATCCACTACTACAAAACTAGGATTCTACAACGCTTAAAAACAGTTGTAGAATCCTGCGTTGTAGAAGCTTCTACAACGCTTAAAAATCCGTTGTAGAATCCAACAGCTTTCTACAACGCTTAATTATCCGTTGTAGAAACTAAGATTCTACAACGGATTTTAAAGCGTTGTAGAAGCTTCTACAACGGTTAGAATCCATTGTGTAATTTTTAAATATTTTCAAACATCTCGCCGTACTTCGCCGCGGCGACATATTCTACAACGGATCTTGAATCCGTTGTAGAATCACTTCGCCGCGGCGAGAAATATACGTCGCCGCGGCGAGTTATTTACCGCGGCGAGGTACGTTCCGAGCCGCGGCGACAACATTCTACAACGGATTGCCAAGCGTTGTAGAATCAACTCGCCGCGGCGAATATTACACTTCGCCGCGGCGACGTCAAATCTTAGCCGCGGCGAGATTATTCTACAACGGATAATTATGCGTTGTAGGAAGGCGATGAATTTTTTTTTAAAACTCGCCGCGGCGAAGAAAAAATCTCGCCGCGACGAGACTAAGATTTCTAATTTGCCTGCTCTCGGTATCTTTTCTCGCCGCGGCGAATAATATTTCCCGCCGCGGCGAGAAGTATAGTTCGCCGCGGCGAGAATCATTTATTTTCAATCCGAAATCTGTTTTTACACGATACTAGCACCTGAAAATAATCTTCAATACAAAAAATATCTAATATATACATTCATCTTCAAATATCCTCATCTTCAAAACATTCAAAATCTAATATATACATCTACAACCAATCCATAATTCAATAAAAAAAACTAGCTAATCATCACAGTTAATAAATGTTTGTACAACTTACCCATTCTTCCCTAACTCTCTCTAAATCCTCCTTTGTATATGATTTCTTATTTTCTAATTTTCCTACACCTCCTACGACTATATCACGCATATAAGAAATGACAAATACCCGCATTCCGTGTTTCCCGTTTGTCTCGGAGCGTCCCAAGCCTTGATGTACGTTGATTGCCCGTTACTATGGGCGTTTTGATGCTCGAGCTTGAAATCAACAAGAACCCTATATAACACGGAGATTATAAGAGAAAAAACATCTAGAACGATTTATAATAAAAATTATTTAAGAAATCAAAATATTACCTTTTTATCAATCGATTTAAATCGATTGGGATTTTATTTCTCAACGGGTTAAAGAACATAGCGCTATTTCTCCAAAGGTCGAGGACAACGAGCATCCAATGCGCACCTTTGTTATACGGCATCAAAACTAATTCACCAAATTTGCAATCTCGTACCACGTTTCCAACGTCCTTGACTCGTTTTGACAAATAAGCCTCTTCGTCGTCATTTTCGATATACGAACTTAAGCTCGGATTTATAAAACAATAATTTCGAGTCTTCTTCGCCTTTTCTAGCCTCGAGCGTAGATAGCTATGACAAACAAATATTTAGTTGATCAAAACACTAAATATTGAATATTGATATTAAAAAACGCATATAAAGAAAACTCTTACTCCATATAAACCGTTATGCTCCCTGCGCCAATTTCCAAGTATTGCAAAAAATCGGAAATGTCTTCAAATGACACCGGAATCGGGATAGCCACGTGACTTGGACTAACATTGACCATAATCACATCCCCTTCCGGTAACATTACTTTGTTGGCATGTTGAGCGAGCAATCGATACTTGGGATTAATCACCTTGTACGGAATCTTCTTAGCATCATCGATGCTAGCTTCACTCTCAAAACCGAGCTTTGAGAGTTGTTTGACAACCGGACCGCGACTCTCTATTCCCGTGTCCATTTCCATGAGTCTCTTCGGCCACGAGACAAACCCGCCTATAGCATCTTCAATGGTTTGAGCTTCTTCGGTGGGAATTGGCAATTTTGCGTTTTTAATAAAAACCCCCAAAATGGCCACGCGTAAATTTCCTTCCTCCAAAGGTGAGAAATGAACTACGTCTCCATTCATGTATGCTCGCCCATTTGCAACATGAATTGTGCCTCCGAACTCGGTGTCATCAATGAAAAGAAGACACTCGACGCTTTCATCCGAACTCGGTGTCACCGGCGTGGTTGGATTCAAAGAGCAACTAGCACGAACACTATTGGGTTTTTCCACAACAATAGGATCGATCTTCGGACGATCATCAACAATGATAGGATCGATCTTCGGACGATCATCAACATCGTCGTGTTCTAAGCGAATCAAGAATTTTATCAATAATTTAATACCAAAACATTTATCTTTAATAAATAGATAAAAAAAAAAATTAAACATACCTAAAGAGACCGCTTCATTGACGTGTTCTTCAACATTTGCCATCTCTTTATCATCAACAACCTTCGCGTTGAGATTCTCTTCCACTTGCTCGACACTAGGCGACTCGACATTGATGCTATCATTTCCACCGAAGGCCTTCATCACCAAAGACTTTAACTCGCTCATTTCCCGACGCATCTTCATTACTTCTTCGTTGGGCGTTGGAGGAACAAAGTACTTAAAATGCGACGTGTGTTTGGATTGACCGCAAACTCGCGACGTTCCCAAATCTTCTTGCAAAACACTCTTTCCCGATTCCGGCAACCATGTCCCTTGCGATGCTTGTTGTGATAACGTTTTCTACACATAAAATTATTTGAAAATAAAATTACAAGGTTAATTGTTATAACAAAGGTAAAGAACTTACGATTTTTTCTCCCATCAATTTGTCTTTCTCATCCTTGTAGTTATCTACGTCTTTCATTCGTGAGTCAATCCAAAGTTCCTCTTTCGTAGGCCATTCCCCCGTTTCGTCATGCTAGTAAGAAGTAATTATATAATAAATTAAAAAATAATTGCAACATTTGAAATAACTAAAAGAAAAAAATGAATCTAACCTTTTCTTGATCAAGCTTTCGATATCCATTTCGGCCCATTCGAGATTTGTACACACTTTTTTCGATATTTGATTTCCCATATTCCGATGTTTGTTTGAACATTTCGGTTTGTCTATACTCAACAAATGCTATCCAATCTTCTTCAGTGATACTTGTATAGTATTTCAAAATACAAGCCGGTCTCTTTAAGGTGATTGGTTCGTTGATTATGTCTTTGAGTAGATCGTTGTATATCTCATGACGAAATAACCTTGCGGCTTCTCCGACTCTCATAAGGCAATCGTGTTTTTGTTCGATAGGAATCGTAAATCCTTCTTGCATTTCGTTCCAAATCCGTTCTTTAATTTGGGCGTTGTCTTTACATCTCCAATCACGCATCGAAAGTGGAACGTGTTCTCTTTCTAACATGCCAAAGTAACTCGACAACTCATCACACTCTTTACCGATTGGTTGCCCTTTATCATCAAATTGTACCGAGATTTTTTTACCAAGTGTTTTAGCCTTATTAACCCGACCCATAAGAGTGTTTCTTCGTTTTCCTTGTTCATCGGAGTTAAGCGCTAGTTGTCTTCTAATTTTTCTTTTACCACTACCGCTAGAAGTAGTAGCAGTGGACGACATTGAATCTAATAAACAAAATTCAAAACATAATTTCAATTTTCAACTCAAATGTAATCAAAATTTCAACTCAAATGTAACAAAAATCCAATATAAACTCAACTCCAATCACAATATAAACTCAAATCCAATCCGATTCTAAACAAAAACACAATTTCAATCCCAATTCAATCTAATATCAAATATATTTCTCCTAATTTCAATAAACTCAAATCCAATACAATATCTCCTAATTTCAAATCAATATCGAATTCACACTAAATAAGTCCATGTAAAAATGTTCAAAAACATTACCCGGAGTTGGACGAGCACAAGGGCGGCGAAGAGAAGGTGGTGAGATGAGGGCCGGAGAGGTAATGGCCGAAGGCGGCGAGGTGAGGGCGCGCGGCGAGGCTGGGCGCGAGCGAGGTGAGACCGGAGGGCGCGCGGCAATGTGAGGGCCAGAGGGCGGCGTGGGCGCACGGCGAGGTGAGGGAGGGGGCGGGGGCGGGGGCGCCGAGAGAGATGAGTGAGGTGAGGTGAGGGAGAGCGCGCGGGGCGAGGGCGCGGGGGCTCAGCGAGGTGAGGGACGGAGAGAGAGAGAGGGGCCGAGAGAGATGAGTGAGGCGAGGTGAGGGAGGGGGCGGGGGCGTGGGCGCACGGCGAGGTGAGGGAGAGCGCGGGGGGCGAGGATGCGGGGGCTCAGCGAGGTGAGGGACGGAGAGAGAGAGAGAGGGGCCGAGAGAGAGAGAGTGGTGGCAAGAGAGAGGGGGGGGGGGCGGCAAGAGAGTGGCGGAGAGAGAGAGAGGGACGAGAGAGATGAGTAGTGGAGAGAGAGATGAGAAGAAATGAAGTAGAATAAGGAATGAGAATGAGGGAAAATTGAAAAAAAAAAACGCTAAGTATAGAATATGAAATGGGCGGGTAGTTAAAATTTTTTGAAATTTGCAGATTTTAAAACGCTCCTACAACGCTTATTCTAAGCGTTGTAGGATCTCGCCGCGGCGATGTATATTTCTCGCCGCGGTGAGATGCTTCTACAACGCTTATAATAAGCGTTGTAGGAGCCTCGCCGCGGTGAAACCAAATTCTCGCTGCAGCGACCCTAGATGTCCTCGCCGTGGCAGTATACAATTGCCGCCGCGGCGACACCTTTCTACAACGCTTAAAAGAGCGTTGTAGAATCCTCGCCGCGGCGATAGCGAATTGTCGCCGTGGCGAGGAATACATTCGCCGCGGCGTAAAATCTATGATGCCGCGGCGAGACTATATGTCTGGAACATGGTGCTCTCGGTAAGATTTTCGCCGCGGCGACGACGTGTTTCCGCCACGGCGCAGGACTCCTGCCGCGGCGAGATTTGTACCTCGCCGCGGCGTGATGTAGTCGCTGCGGCGAACGCATATTTTTGCCGCGGCGAGTGACACGAGACTGGTGATATAAATTCTCATTTCTGGTCTTTTTCACTTTGAACTCTCTCATAACCTCACTCGAAAAAATATTTCCAGTACCTTTCCTACTCATTCTAGAGCGTCCTCGTTTACTAGTCTCATCTACACATTCAAATCTTGTAAGTTCTTCTTTAACTTGTTCTAATTGTTGTTCTCTTGATAGTTTACTAATTAGAATTGGCAATTTTTTGTATAATTAGGGTTTTTCTATGAATATGAGAAAGTGGATGTGGGAGAATAGA
Organism: Urtica dioica subsp. dioica; assembly: GCF_054948205.1. NCBI lineage: Eukaryota > Viridiplantae > Streptophyta > Magnoliopsida > Rosales > Urticaceae > Urtica > Urtica dioica. The sequence continues at coordinate 43,331,165 of NC_142759.1, read as the reverse complement.
TTGAATGAGATATATCGGAAAGGTGTAGATGAGTTTTGTGATTTTGCTAGAGAGAACATGGTAGATTTGAAATCTATTCATTGTCCTTGTATTAAATGTGGAAATCATAGACATTTTTCGATTGATGTCGTTCGGACCCATTTGTTTGCATATGGAATAATGACCTCGTATCAAAGATGGTTCTACCATGGTGAGGTTTTTCATTCTACGGAAAATGAGGATGATGTTGAAGATGATATTGATGATATGTGCGGAATGATGAATGATTTGGAGGACGATTTTGTTGAGCGACAGGAATTGTTTGAGTCCATGATGAATGATGCGGAGACACCATTATATGAAGGGTGTACAAGCTATTCGAAGTTGTCATTTTTAGTTACATTATTTCATTTGAAGGTGTCGGGGGGTTGGACAAACACTAGTTTTACTCATAAACAATTCAATCTCAACATTAATATACATAACCATTTTAACCACTAACCTATGTAACAATATGTCAAACACAATCCGGACATTTCAATTTAACTCAAATTCTCATTCAAATTCATTCATATCAACAAAACCCTAATTTCACTAAATTCACTCATTCAAATTCCACTAACCTAAATTCACTCATTCAAATTCCACTAACCTAAACCCTAATTTCTTGTTCTAAAAAGAGAAAATCAAACAAAACCCTAAATTTGTGAATTCAAAAAATTAAACTATATGCAATTCGGGTAAACAACAAGAAATCCATATCAACAACATGAAATTAAATCAATATACACCTTAAAAAACTTTTAAAATCATACCTTACAATGAGGCGGCTAGAGAGAGAGAGAGAGAGGCGCGAGAGGAAGCACGGCGAGAACTCGGCGAGAGAAAAATGGCGGCGAGGACAAGGCGAGAGAGAGTTGGCGGCGAGGACAAGGCGACGGCGAGATTTTGGGGCGGCGAGGACGTGGCGAGGGATTTTGAAAGAAAAAAACTGGAGAGATGCGGCCGAAAATGGTTGTCTCGTGTGTGGGTATTGGAAAAAATGAGAAAAAAACTGAAAACGGCCTTTTATAGTGAAAACCTAAAAACCCTCGCCGCGGCGAACATATGTCTTCGCCGCGGCGAGGTGTTCCTACAACGAATATTATAACCGTTGTAGGAACGTCTCGCCGCGGCGAGATTCCTCAGTCGCCGCGGCGAGACAGTTTCTTAAAAAACTGCTTGGCCACGGTATCCACCTCGCCGCGGCGGAGGATATTTCTAGCCGCGGCGAAATTATGTCGCCGCGGCGAGAAATATTTATCGCCGTGGCGAATAGATTCTACAACGCTTTTAACAAGCGTTGTAGAAAGTTTCGCCGCGGCGATGTTGAAATTGTGCCGCGGCGAGGCCCATCCTTCTACAACGCTTTTACCATGCGTTGTAGAAAGTTCTCGCCGAGGCATAAATCACGTGGTGCCGCGGCGAGGATTCTACAACGGATAGTGTAAACGTTGTGGAAAATCTAAAATTTATGTACTTCTACAACGCTTAACAAAAGCGTTGTAGAATAACTAAGTTTCTACAACGCTTAGCTTTAAGCGTTGTAGAAACCATCAGATTCTACAACGCTTATCCATAAGCGTTGTAGAAACACCGAGATTCTACAACGCTGGCTAAGCGTTGTAGAATCTCGGTGTTTCTACAACGCTTATGTTAAGCGTTGTAGAATCCCTAGTTTCTACAACGCTTATGTTAAGCGTTGTAGAAAGTGGGTTGTATAATCCAACATTTGTAGTAGTGATCGCTCATTCCTGGACTTGAATAGAAGCGAATCCTTAGGTGCTTTTGATATGTTTTGTGCTTTTATTTGTTATTATAGGTTTTCATGATCGAGTTAAAGCTAATCAAGAAACATGGCGTCTTCTTTTGCATGATTTGAGATTCTGAAGTGACGATTCTGGATAAATTATTTCTATCATTGATATAGCTATCTCTTAGCTTTCCAATGCATAATTATTTGCAAAAATCGGACATCGGAGCAATAAGATACGGCCGATACAAAACGGTGCGCGCATCCAGAAGCGTCCGCGCTCTGCGAGGATCTCCAGACTACCAGCTCGCTCCATGAGCATTCGTCACACACACTGCGCGTTGCTTCGGGTTTTGACGGACTTTCTTTCAGGTTTTTTTTTTTTTTTTTTTTACGTTTTTGGGCCATTTGAACACTTCCAAAGGCCCAATATGCTCCGAAAATCACCCCTTGACCTTATATATTCTACTTTAAGCTCTCAAAAACACATATTTCCTTTTATTTTTAATTTCCTTATTGCTTTTAGGTTGTTTTTTGAGAGCTTTTGGAAGAGGAAAAAAAAACGTTCTTCGACGGAATTGACAAGACGACGAGGTCTCCTTCTCCGAATTCATTCGTTCTTCTTTCTTCTCTTCTTTTATTTACTTTGTTACTTTCAATTGTTTATGAACATCAATTTTATTTAATATGAATTCTCGTTTTCTTTCAATCTTTGTTTTGTTGCTTTCAATTATTCTGTTATGTTCGGCGTTGGACTCGAGGAGCGAACTGGACTCGAGGAGCGAATTGGACTCGAGGAGCGAATTGGACTCGAGGAGCGAGACTCGAGGAATTGTGCGAAGTCGGCACGGGCATCAGTCGACTCGCGGATTCGAAGCTCTACTCGAGGAGCGAACTGGACTCGAGGAGCGAGCTCGACTCGAGGTGCGAACTGGACTCGAGGAGCGAACTGGACTCGAGGAGTGAGCTCGACTCGAGGAATTGCGTGGTTGGCACGAGTATCAGTCGACTCGCGGACTCGGAGCTCGACTCGAGGAGTGAACTGGACTCGAGGAGCGAGCTCGACTCGAGGAGCGAACTGGACTCGAGGAGCGAGCTCGACTCGAGGAACGAACCGGACTCGAGGAGCGAGCTCGACTCGAGGAATTTCGTGAAGTCGCACGAGGAGTATCAGTCGACTCGCGGACTCGGAGCTCGACTCGAGGAGCGAACTGGTCTCGAGGAGCGAGCTCTACTCGAGGAGCGAACTGGACTCGAGGAGCGAGCTCGACTCGAGGAGCGAACTAGACTCGAGGAGCGAGCTCGACTCGAGGAATTGTGCGATGTCGGCACGAGCATCAGTCGACTCGCGGACTCGGAGCTCAACTCGAGGAGCGAACTGCACTCGAGGAGCGAGCTCGACTCGAGGAGCGAACTGGACTCGATGAGCGAGCTCGACTCGAGGAATTGCGTGAAGTCGGCACGAAAAGTATCAGTCGAATCGCGGACTCGGAGCTCGACTCGAGGAGCGAACTGGACTCGAGGAGCGAACTGGTCTCGAGGAGCGTGAAGACTCTTTGGGACCTCCTGCCTAACCATCGGCCCCTTGAGACTTTGTTATTATTTTTTTTAGGTGTGTTTTTGATTGAGCATTGATCCCCATTAGCCCCCCGAGTTTCTTGCGTTTGTGAGACGAAGGCCAAGAAACTCTCGTGTTGGAGGTATACAACAGTGTGTTAGAATAATTCTCTATTGCAATAAGGGGGTCGTCACAGGTAGTCATGGTACTTGGCCCCTTTTTTTCTTGAAAAAGAAAATTACATTTTTGAAATAAAGGCTATCGCAAAGTCGAGCGAGGTCGGGCGTGAGTTTAAGGCCGTTGGTCTTCCCTATCACTTTGGGTGAGTACACGCCATTCGAGTGACGTCCTCGACAGACGTCGCGGCTATTGACGTTGTCACCTCCGCGGGGGTTCTGGACGCGGATGGTGAGTTTGGAGTGTCCCTCCCGGGACCTAGAGGTCGAGTGTCCCTGGGTATTACTCGAGTCTCGATGCCTTGACGTGGTCGCCCGAGGGTGTCCCCTCGAGGGCGCGTGCGCGTGTTCGTTAGAAAGTCGACGTCTCAGCGCGGTCGCCCGAGGGTGTCCCCTTGGAAGCGGGCGCATGCGTCCCCTTCCGTGAACAGCGTGGTTGAGGCCGATCTTGTTGGTTCTCGACTTCGCCATGTAACCGGGGTCTTTCTCGTCATGGTTGACGTTGCCGAAGCTGTTGGAGTCGAGGAGGTCGGCGATGAGCGTACCGGTGACGTCGGGACGGTCTAGGAGTACGGCGAGCCTCCGAGCCGTGTCCTCTCGGACTGCGGCCTCGGGGTCATTCGCCGGGTCTCGGGGCTGGCTCTCATTATCATGAGGTTGCCCTTCGAGACGATGCGCAGCGCTTCGGAGGCCGTACCTCGAGCTAGTCGCTCGGGCGCCCACGGAGGTGGCGGGGGCATGACTCATCTCTCGAGAGTCGCCGTCGAAGGTAGAAGAAGAGTGGTAGAGGGAAAGCGTCGATAAGGTCGGGAGATCCCCTCCCTCTACTAACGCCGGCTCAGGTGGCTGTCGACCTGGCAGGAGCTCTTCCCGCCGACGCTCGTGGCGGGCCGATCGGGGGTGAATCTTGGCGAGCGCCGAGGCTGGATCGCGAGCGCCGGGGTCGTCCGGATCTACAGCGTCGGCTGGGTCGCGAGCGCCGGGGTCGTCCGGATCTGCAGCGTCGGCCGGGTCGCGAGCGCCGGGGCTGGATCGCAAGCGTCGGGGCTAGATCGTGAGCGACGGGGCTGGATCGCGAGCGCCGGGGTCGTCTGGATCTGCAGCGTCGGCCGGGTCGCGAGCGCCGAGGCTGGATCGCGAGCACCGGGGCTGGATCGCGAGCGCCGGGGTCGTCCGGATCTACAGCGTCGGCTGGGTCGCGAGCGCCGGGGTCGTCTGGATCTGCAGCTTCAGCCGGGTCGCGAGCGCCGGGGCTGGATCGCGAGCGCCGGGGTCGTCTGGATCTGCAGCGTCGGCCGGGTCGCGAGAGCCGAGGCTGGATCGCGAGCGCCGGGGCTGGAACGCGAGCGCCGGGGCTGGATCGCGAGCGCCGGGGTCGTCCGGATGTACAACGTCGGCTGGGTCGCGAGCGCCGGGGTCGTCTGGATCTGCAGCGTCGGCCGGGTCGCGAGCGCCGGGGCTGGATCGCAGGCGCCGGGGCTGGATCGCGAGCGTCGGGGTCGTCTGGATCTGCAGCGTCGGCCGGGTCGCGAGCGCCAAGGCTGGATCGCGAGCGTCGGGGGTGGAACGCGAGCGCCGGGGCTGGATCGCGAGCGCCGGGGTCGTCCGGATCTACAACGTCGGCTGGGTCGCGAGCGCCGGGGTCGTCTGGATCTGCAGCGTCGGCCGGGTCGCCAGCGCCGGGGCTGGATCGCGAGCGCCGTGGTCGTCTTGATCTGCAGCGTCCGCCGGGTCGCGAGCGCCGAGGCTGGATCGCGAGCGCCGGGGCTGGATCGCGAGCGCCGGAGCTAGTTCGCGCGCCGGGGTCGAGCTCGTCAGGCCAAGGTCGGGCTGAGGTCGAGCTGAGGCCGAGGTCGAGCTCTTCAGGCCGAGGTCGAGCTGAGGCCGAGGTCGAGCTCGCCAAGCCGAGGTCGAGCTGAGGTCGAGCTGAGGCCGAGGTCGAGCTCGTCAGGCCGAGGTCGAGCTGAGGCCGGTGTCGAGCTCGCCAGGCCGAGGTCGAGCTCATCAGGCCGAGGTCGAGCTGAGGCCGGAGTCGAGTTCGCCAGGCCGAGGTCGAGCTGAGGCCGAGGTTGAGCTCGCCAGGCCGAGGTCGAGCTGAGGCCGAAGTCGAGCTCGTCAGGCCGAGGTCGGGCTGAGGTCGAGCTGAGGCCGAGGTCGAGCTCGCCAGGCCGAGGTCGAGCTGAGGCCGAGGTCGAGCTGAGGCCGAGGTCGAGCTTAGGTCAAGCTGAGGCCGAGGTCGGGCTGAGGTCGAGCTGAGGCCGGGGTCGAGCTCGCCAGGCCGAGGTCGAGCTGAGGCCGAAGTCGAGCTCGTCAGGCTGAGGTCGGGCTGAGGCCGAGGTCGAGCTCGCCAGGCCGAGGTCGAGCTGAGGCCGAGGTCGAGCTCGCCAGGCCGAGGTCGAACTGAGGTTGGGGTCGAGCTCGTCAGGCCGAGGTCGAGCTGAGGCCGAGGTCGAGCTCGCCAGGCCGAGCTGAGGCCGAGGTCGAGCTCGCCAGACCGAGGTCGAGCTGAGGCTGGGGTCGAGCTCGTCAGGCCGAGGTCGGGCTGAGGTCGAGCTGAGGCCGAGGTCGAGCTCGTCAGGCCGATCTTTGGCCCCTTGGCCATGGGACCCCGCGGGCGCCCGCGGGCGCCGTCGACCCGGAACGGACCGACAACAATATGAATTGTTCTTAATATCTTCTAGTGCTTGATCACCATTAGAGTTGTTATCTAGGATCGTTTAGCTACTCGAGAGAGAGTAAATAATCGTGCTTTTGTTCATGTCTTCATAGTTGATCTTAGGTTAGTAGAAAATCTTGGCAATTTATGTAATTGTTTGAACTCTTGTCGTATTGCGTTTAATTGTTTTAATAAGATTAGATGTCGAGAGGATAATAATCTGTCAATTACATAAGTTTGCTAGAACACTCGAGAGAGGCTGGCGAATATTTTAATAGAGTGAGATTAGCATCCATATGAGTAGATTTTGTTGTTTAAACCCGAAACCCCCTGACCTAGTTAGTTCCGATAAAATCGTGACCCCTACTTTCTCTTATCTGAAAAACTCGTGTTTAATTCTTTGCTTTGGTTTCTTTAGTTTTTTTTTAATCGTCTTAAAATCCATTCATCTTTTCTTGGAATCAATTCACTACAAGTTAGATTAAATCTTTATAAATTGCTAGTCCTTGAGGAATCGATACTCGTACTTTCTGTACACTATATTACTTGGGCGACACGTACGCTTGCGTGTGTGATTTATTTCGCAACAGGCGTCATAAAATGGCTCGCAAGGATACTTACGGACTCTCAGGTTTGGTTAAGCAGATTCTTGTCTCGTTTGACTGAGTTATCATTTTACCTTGTGATGTCGTGTTACAATTAGAATGCCTTTTAGCCATTCAGGCGTCATATTTCTCATAAGAAAAATGACGTTATAACATTAACCCTCAGTTTCGCGTCCGACTTATCGTGCGGGAAATTTAACTACTTTAAGGGAGTTTTTTCCTTGTCTCTTTCTAATGATTTTGAGCCGTGGAGGGCTAAGAGACTTGATCACATGGATTCGGTGACCTATAGCCAGCGGGTTGGGAGTTTTGAAGCTGCGGGAGCTAGAAGAATCGATCATGGGATTATGTGACCTAGACTCATAGGGTTAAGATTTTTGGGGGTCACGGGGGCTAAGTGACCCAATCGCGAGAATCGAGTGACCCAGAACCAAGGGGATTAGGATTTTTGTAGCCATGGTGGCTTAAGCACATTCATCTTGGGGATCGAGCAATCTCGAACCAAGGGGATTAAGATTTTTCCTAGCCAAGGGGGATTAGGAACCCGATCGCATGGATCGAGCAATCCATAACAACATGGGTTGGGATTTTGGAGCCATGGGGACTTAAGCGACTAGATCACATGGATCGAGCAACTAAAAACCAAGGGGGTTGGAATTGTCGGAGCCATGGTGGATTAAGTTAATTGATCACGGGGATTGAGCAACCTAGAACCAGAGGGGTTAAGATTTTTTGTAGCCACGAGGACTAAGCGACCCGATCACGGGGATCAAGTGACACGAACCACAGGGGTTGGGATTTTCAGAGCCACGGGGGCTAAGCCACCCGATCGCAGGGATCGAGCGATCTAGAACCACGCGGGTTGTGATTTTTGGAGCAAAAAGGGCTAAGCGATCCGATCGTGGAGATCTAGCGACGCAGAACGAAGGGGGTTGGAAGTTTCGAAGCCACGGGGGCTTAAGTGACTCGATCACGGGGATCAAGTGACTAAAAACCAAGGGGGTTAGGATTTTTGGAGCCATGGTGGCTTAAGCGAATCAAATCACAAGGATCGAGCAGTCTAGAACTAGGAGGGTTGATATTTTTCGTAGCCACCGAGGCTTAGCAACCTGATCACGGGGATCGAGCGACCCAAAATCACAAAAGATGGGAGTTTTGGAGTCACGGGCGCTTAAGCGACTCAATCCCAGAGATCGAGCAATACAAAACTAAGAAGGTTGGGATTTTTTAGAGACATAGGGGCTAACCGACCGATCGCGGGGATAGAGCGATCTAGAACTGAGGGGGTTGGGATTTTCGGAGCCACGAGGGCTTAAACGACTCGATCACAGGGATCGAGCGACTAAGAATCAAGGGGATTTGGATTTTTGGAGCCATCGTGGCTTAATTATGCAAATCTATCATGGGGATCGAGCGACCTGGAACTAGTAGGGTTAAGATTTTTCCTAGCCACGGGGGCTTAGCGACCCGAACAAATGGAATGAGTGAACCAGAACTACAATGATTGGGATTTTTGGAGCCACGGGGGCTTAAGAACCTCGATCACAAGGATCGATCAATTAAGAACCAAGGGGTTGGGATTTTCAGAGCCATGGTGGCTTAAGTGAACCGATCACGGGGATCAAGCGACCTAGAACCAGGGGGTTAAGATTTTTGGGGCCATAGGGGCTAAGCAAGATTAGAACCAAGAGCGACCTAGAACCAAGAGGGTTGGGATTTTTGAAGCCACGAGGGCTTAAGAGACTCGATCATGGGGATTGAGCGACTAAGAACCAAGGGGGTTGGGAGTTACGGAGCCGTGGTGGCTTAAGTGAAACGATCACAAGGATCGAGCGACCTAGAACCAAGGGATTGAGATTTTTTGTACCCACTAGGGTTTAGCGAACCGATCGCGGGGATCGAGTGACACGAAACCAGAGATGTTGGGAGTTTTGGAGCCACGAGGCCTTAAGCAACTCAATATCACTTAGCAACCCAATCGCGGGGATCGAGTGCCCCAAAACCATAGAAGTTGGGAGTTTTGGAGCCACGGGGCCTTAAGAAACTCAATCCCGGAGATTGAGCAACCCAGAACAAGGGGGGTTGCGATTTTTAGTAGCCATACGGGCTAAGCGACCAATCACGGGGATCGAGCGAGCCAGAACCAAGGGGTTTGGATTTTCAGAGCCACTGGGGCTTAAGCGACTCGATCATGAGGATCGAGCGACTAAGAACCAAGGGGGTTGTTATTTTCGGAGCCATGGTGGCTTAAAGGAATCGATCACAAGGATCGAGCAACCTAGAACATGGGGGTTTGATTTTTCGTAGCCACCGGGACTTAGCGACCCTATTGCGGGGATCGAACGACCCAAAACCACAAAATTTGGGATTCATAGAGCCATGGGGGCTTAAGCGACTTGATCCCAGAGATCAAGCAACCCAGAACTAAGAGTTTGGAGTTTTTGGAGCCATGGGGGCTAAGCAACCGATTGCGAGGATCGATCGACCCAGAACCAAAGAGGTTTGGATTTTCAGAGCCGCGGAGGATAAATGACCCAATCACTGGAATTTAGCAACCTAAACCTATGGGGGTTTGGATTTACCGAGCTACGGGACTAAGTGACTTGACCGCGGGGATCGAGTAACCCATATGCACAAGGGTTAGGATTTTTGAAGCCACGAGGGTTATGTGACTTGATCGCGGGAATTGATCAACCCAAAACCTTGGGTATTGAAAGTTTTTGAGCTCCGGAGGCTTAGTGACTCGATCGCGGGGATTGAGCGACCCAAAATCATGGTGGTTGGGATTTTTGGAGCGGCAGAAAATCACTTAATGCTTGGTAGCGTTAAGTGATGAGGGTCGCAGGGCGAGGATGCGTTGAATGATAAGGGTCACAAGGTTTACGTGGCGTTGAGTGACAAGGGTCCCAAGCCGAGGAGGCATTGTGTTAGAAGGGTCACGATGCCTTGGGTGGCGTTGCTCGCGAAGATTGTTGGACTTGGATAAGCTCGCATGTCTTGTGAATAGTTTACGCATTATCTTTTTAAATGTCGGGGTCCGAGCGTGTGTCACATACCATGAGCGAGTGATAAGAGAGTGTCTAGCATGGTCAAGACACATGTTGTGACTTCGCGAAGGACTAAAGGGAACGGTGGGTGAGAAATCGGGTGATAACTCGTGCTCGCGGTGAGCGGATGGTTGGAGACTTTCTCTCGCGGCGGGCGAGCGAGACCTCTTCCATGCAGTGCGCTAGTTCTTCTTGTGGCAAGCGTGATGGAACGTGTTCTTGCAGAGAGCGAGCGAGTTCTTCCTGCGGGAAGCTTGTGATCCTTTCTCACTGCATTTG